>NC_084460.1:153376068-154082318 GCF_027409185.1 Cynocephalus volans | reverse complement strand
AGCTAGGGGCAGCTCTTTCCAGCACTGCATAGTGGCAAAAAAATTATTCAAGCATGATGTCCTTGTAAACCACTTGATGTGTCAGTCAACTGTGCCATGGTCTATGCCACAGCTCATAACATGCAGGAAGCTTCCAGGCTACTAGTTAATATAGTCAGTCGAAAATGTGGGAAATCATAAACTGGATACATGGGAAACATATATGGGAAATAGAGAGAAAATACGGAAAAGTACAGAAAATACCACCATAGAGAAAATACAGAAAAATCTGAATGCTTTTGCGGTAGCTGTTTAGTAAACTTGATGCATGATGTAAATTTACAACTATTTTGCTGTTTAATGACACTTTATTTTGCTTTCAGATATCAGCAGTTCAAAAAATTTAAAGTGATTTGTAATTAAAATTAAGAACTGAATTTCTCTCTCAATAAAATGGATAATAAGTATGGATTTGCAAAAATTTTGAAAAAATGAATGATGTTTACTGAAAATATGCCATTGCAGAACATGCATTTCCATATTACTCTGATATATGGCTTTTTAGTTAGATCAAACATTTATTCTCCTAAATTAATTTAGCTCATTTTCAACTCCAAACTTTTGAATGTTTTGTAAATTTAGTTAAAAATTTGCACATTGAGCATTTTCTTTTTATGTGCCTGTTGGCTATTTGTATGTCTTCTTTGAGAAATGTCTATGCAGCTTGTTTGCTCATTTTTAATTTAATTATTTGTTTTTTTACTAAACTGGTTGAGTTACTTATTAGTCCCCAACTGGATGTATAGTGTGCAAATACTTTTTCCCACTCTGTAGGTTTTCTTTTCACTCTGTTAATTGTTTCTTTTGCTGTGCAGAAGCTTTTTAGTTTTATATAATTCCATCCTATTTGTTTATTTTTCCCTTTATTGCTTGCACTTTTGGAGTCTTATTGATAAGTCTTTGCCCAGTCCTACTTGTTTCCCATATGTTTTCTTCTAAGCATTTTATAGTTTCAGATCTTATACCTAAGTCTTTAATACATTTTGAGTTGATTTGGGTATATGGCAAGAAGTATGGGTATAGTTTAATTCCTCTGCACATGGATATCTTGTTTTTCCAGCACTGTTTACTGAAGAGGCTGTCCTTACCCCATTGTATGTTCTTACTGCCTTGGTTGAAGATCAGATGGCTGTAACTGCATTGGTTGATTTATGGGTTCTCTACTCTGTTCCATTGGTCCATGTGTCTGTTTTTATGCCAGTTACATAAAAACATGCTTTTTTTGTTACCATACCTTTGTAGTATACTTTGAAGTTAGGTCATATAACGCCTCCAGTTTTATATTTTTTGCTCAGGGTTGCTTTGGCTTTTAGGGTCTTTTGTTGTTTCATATGAATTTTAGGAATTTTTTCTCTATTTCTGTGAAAAATGTCATTGGTGTTTTGATGGGGATTGCATCGAATCTGTACATTGCTTAGGGTAATACATTTTCACAAAGTTAGTTCTCCCAATCCAAGAGCATGGGATGCCTTTCCATTTTTTGGTGTTCTCTTTAATTTCATTCAGTAGAATTTTATGGTTCTCATTATAGAGATCTTTCTCCTCTTTGGTTAACTTTATTTCTAAGTATTTTATTCTTTTGGTAGCTATTGCAAATGGGCTTACTTTGTTGATTTCTTTTTCTGTTTGTTTGTTGGTGGTGTATAAGAATACTACTGATTTTGTATATTGATTTTGTGTCCTGCAACTTTAATGAACTTATTTATTAGCTCTAGGAATTTTTTGGTAGAGGTTATGGGTTTTTCTATACGTAGGATCTTGTCATCTGTGAACAGTGACAATTTGACTTTGTCTTTTCCAATTTGGTTATCTTTTATTACTTCCTCTTGACTGATTGCTCTAGCTAATACTTCCAATGCTATGTTAAATAGGTGTGGTGAGAGGGCACATGCTTGTATTATTCTTGTTCTTAAAGCAAAAGCTTTCAGCTTTTTCCCATTTGTTATGCTGTGGGCAGTGGGTTTGTCATACATGGCTTTCATTGTGTTGAGATACTTTTTTTCCAAACCTAATTTGTTGAGGGTCTTTATGATGAAGGGATGCTGAAAATTGTCAAATGCTTTGTCTGTGTCTATCAAGATAATAATATGGTATTTGTCCTTGCTTTTGTTAATGTGGTGTATCACATTTATTGATTTGTAGTTTTTGAACCATTCTTGCATCTCTTGGGTGAATCCCACTTGATCATGGTGTATTATCTTTTGATGTGCTTTTGATGTGCTATAGTATTCTGTTTGCTAACATCTTGTTGAAGATTTTTGTGTCAATGTTCATCAAGTTCATTGACATGTAGCTTTATTTTTTGTTGTGTCTTTGTATGATTTTGGTATAAGGGTGATACTGGCCTCATAGAATAAGTTTGGGAAAATGGCCTCTCTTTCAATATTTTGGAATAGTTTTAAAAGGGATTGGTGTTAATTTTTCTTTAAAGGTTTGGTAGAGTTCAGCAGTGAAGCCATCTGGTCCTGGTTTTTGTTGTTGTTGTTCAGAGACTGCTGATTACTGCTTCAATCTTGTTGCTTATCATTGGTCTGTTCAGGTTTTCTACAACATGACTAATCATCAAGAAAATGTAAATGAAACCTGCATTGAGATATCATCTCACCCCAGTTAGACTGGCTATTATCAAAAAGACAGAATAACAAATACTGGCAAGGATGCAGAGAAAGGGGACTCTTCTATGCTGTTGGTGGGACTGTAAATTAGTACAACCATTATAGAAAACAGTATGGAGGTTTCTCAAACTACAAATAGATCTACCATATGATCCAGCAATCCCACCACTGTGCACATATCCAAAGGAATGGAAATCATCATGTCAAAGGGACACCTGCACTCCATGTTCATCACAGATCTATTTACAATAGCCAGGAGTTAGAACCAATTTAAATGTCCGTCAATGGATGATTGAATAAGGAAAATGAGGTATATATACAAAAAAGGAAATAAAAAAAAGAATTAAATTCTGCCATTTGCATTAACATGGATGAGCTTGGAGAAAATTATATTAAGTGAAATAAGCCAGGCGCAGAAAGAGAAATACCATGTGTACTTACTCATGGGAGCTAAAAATGAAAGAAAACAAGAAAGCAAGAGGAAAGGAAAAAGGAAAGGGAGGAAGGAAAGATGAACCACAATAATGCATGAACTTTCAGAAGGAGAGAAATTATCTATGCTCACTAGAATTGGGAAAGGGGTAGAGGGTTAGGAGAAATTAGGGAATGGACATGAAGAATAATTATGATTTGTAATTATGAACATGCTCATAATACTGATTTGATCATTAAAAAACCCTGATGCTCTATATTATTCTCTGAAAAATAATAATATTCTCTTAGCTTGTTTTTTGTGAAATAAAATTTTTTGTGAAGTGCCTAAAAAAAAAAAGTTGCACATTGAAGAAAAAGTAATTATATACATGTGGTAGCAATATTAGTAGCAATATTGAAACCAACAAAGCAAATTTTTATGAATCACAATTGGTTTTGTGAGTGAATAACTCATAATTGAATTCAAATGAGCACTGATATTTTAGCAATTAAAATAAACTTTATAATCGTCAAAAATTATGTACACAAGAATAACTAAACTACATATTTTTTGTGATGAATTGAAAGCTTAATAATAATCAATATTACAAGATAATAATAATCCCTTTAGCATGGCAGTACATAATTTTACTCTTTGCTGCTTTGCATCAATTGCATTTTAGAAATTACAAAAAAGTATTTCGCAAATCAACTTCAGTAGGCTATAATTCCCACTTTTTGTAAATCTGTCCTTCATAATTTGGTCATATTTGTTTCAAAATCTGTTTAAAATCTTCAATCAAATAATTTCCAATATTTATTCTTTTCACTTGCATATTTTGAGATAAACTCAACGGAGTTATGATATATTATCATTTTTAAATATTGTTGGATTTTGTGCTATTTTGTTACAGAGCTTTGCATTTATGCTCCTGAGGGACACTTTTCTGTGATGCTTTTTCTTCTTTTTTAAATAAGGATTTATCAGCCTCTCTTACAGGATTCATGCTGGCCAGCCCCATCAACTTAATTGGGAATCCATAAATAACAATAATAAAGTCACAATCATTTCTAAAAAAATTGAATTGACTAGAAGAAGTCAACTTGGGTATGAATGCCATCTATTCAAAGAAGTGTATATCCATGGGTGGTAAATTATTTAACACTCTGTACCCATGCTTGCTTTATAAGTAATGTGAGTTTAATTATTATGTAAAATGATGGGCTGCATCAACATTCTTCAGGGATTGCATCAACTGAAGAGAGCCACCTTGTTTCATATCAAATTCCATTCACAGGGCAGCCTGTGTCCACTGACTCATCAACAGGGAATATGACACCAAGCTTTAGGATCCCAGATGGAAACAACTGTGAAGAGCCATTCCAGCTCCAGAACTCTCCACAAGGTGGACCAATACTGTTGGGGGAAGGGTATCACAAATAATCTCCCTGTGCTCAATACCGCTTATTCTTCTTCCTTCCAGAGATGAGGACCCCAAGAGCTTCCTCCTATAAACAACCTTCTTACTAACTTCTTATTCTAAGGAATCTAACTTTCAACAATTATAATACAAAGAAAGGATATTGTGAAAGTAATATTATATTCTACAAATAAAGCACTTAGAACAGTGCCTGCAACATAGTAAGCACTGAATTCCTGTGATGAATAATTAATATATTTGAAAATGGCCTATTTAAAGGCCTAGCTTTAGGATAAGAGGGAGCAATCAATAGATATGCCAAGAATGGCTTCTCAAAGTGAGAAGTTTAAGGAGCACATTTATTTAATACTATTTTTTGAGAACATAGAAAAATGAATTTTACTTATGCTATGATGCCTTGAGAAGGATAAGGACTGCAGCTCTGACTTACTAGTAGGGCCATATTCTACTGATTCAAGACAGAAAACCTAGATTAATTCATGGTTACACTAATTTTACTAAATGTAATAAAGAAAGACAAGTTCCAGTTACATATTTATCTATTGGTGTATGCTCATAATAAATAACTCCAAATTTTAGTGGCTAAAAAAATCTATTTTACTTTAGAGTTTTGTGGGTCAGACAATTAGAAAGGAATTCAGCTGGACGGTGTGTTTCTATTTCACGTGGCATCAGCTGGCATGACCAGGGCTAGAGGATCCACTTCTGAGACAGCTTTCTTACTCACTTGGTTGGCACTTCTAAGCCTTTAGCCACTCTTTCTTTCTCCACATGGCATTTTATCCTTGAGAGCCGCTCTAACCATCCCCATATCCCCAGTTTCTTTTTTTTCTTTTCTTAATTTTATTTTGTCAATATACAATGTGGTTGATTACTGTGGCCCTTTACCGAAACCCCCCCTCTCTCCTCCCTCTCCCCACTCCCACCCAACAATGTCCTTTCTGTTTGCTTGTCATATCAACGTCAATGAATTGTAGTTGTTATGTCTTCTTCCCCCCCCCCCGGGGGGGGTTGTGTGTGTGTGTGTGTGTGTGTGTGTGAATTTATTTATTTATTTTTAGCTCCCACCAATAAGTGAGAACATGTGGTATTTCTCTTCCTGTGCCTGACTTGTTTCACTTAATATAATTCTCTCAAGGTCTATCCATGTTGTTGCAAATGGCAGTATTTCATTTCTTTTTTATAGCTGAGTAGTATTCCATTGTGTAGTTGTACCACATTTTCCGTATCCACTCATCCAATGATGGACATTTGGGCTGGTTCCAACGCTTGGCTATTGTAAAGAGTCCTGCAATGAACATTGGTGAACAGGTATAACTTCAGCTTGATGATTTCCATTCCTCTGGGTATATTCCCAGCAGTGGGATAGCTGGGTCATACGGCAGATCTATCTGCAATTGTTTGAGGAACTTCCATACCATTTTCCATAGAGGCTGCACCATTTTGCAGTCCCACCAACAGTGTATGAGAGTTCCTTTTTCTCCGCAACCTCGCCAGCATTTATCGTTCAGAGTCTTTTGGATTTTAGCCATCCAAACTGGGGAGAGATGGTATCTCAGTGTGGTTTTGATTTGCATTTCCCGAATGCTGAGTGATGTTGAGCATTTTTTTTCATATGTCTGCTGGCCATTTGTATATCTTCCTTAGAGAAATGCCTACTTAGCTCTTTTGCCCATTTTTTAATTGGGTTGCTTTTTTTTTTCTTGTAAAGTTGTTTGAGTTCCTTATATATTCTGGATATTAATCCTTTGTCAGATGTATATTTTGCAAATATTTTCTCCCACTCTGTTGGTTGTCTTTTAACTCTGTTAATTGTTTCTTTTGCTGTGCAGAAGCTCTTTAGTTTGATATAATCCCATTTGTTTATTTTTCCTTTGGTTGCCCATGCTTTTGGGGTCATATTCATGAAGTCTGTGTCCAGTCCTATTTCCAGAAGTGTTTCTCCTATATTTTCTTTAAGAAGTTTTATTGTTTCAGGGTGTATATTTAATTCTTTAATCCATTTTGAGTTGAGTTTAGTGTATGGTGAAAGGTATGGGTCTAGTTTCATTCTCCTGCATATTGATATCCAGTTCTCCCAGCACCATTTGCTAAAGAGGCAGTCTCTTCCCCAGTGTATAGGCTTGGTGCCTTTGTCAAAGACCAGATAGCTATAGGTGTGTGAGTTGATTTCTGGATTCTCCATTCTATTCCATTGATCAGTGTGCCTGTTTTTATGCCAGTATCATATTGTTTTGTTTATTACAGCTTTATAGTATAGTTGAAAGTCAGGAAGTGTTATGCCTCCAGCTTTATTTATTTATTTTTTTTGCTCAGCATTGCTTTGGCTATGTGTGGTCTTTTGTTATTCCATATAAATGTCTGGATAGTTCTTTCCATTTCTGAGAAAAATGTCTTTGGAATTTTCATGGGGATTGCATTGAATTTGTATATCACTTTGGGTAGTATGGACATTTTTGCTATGTTGATTCTTGCAATCCAAGAGCATGGGATATCTTTCCATCTTCTTGTATCCTCTCTAATTTCTCTCAGCAGTGGTTTGTAGTTCTCATTATAGAGATTTTTCATGTCCTTGGTTAACTCAATTCCTTGGTATTTTATTTTTTTGGTGGCTATTGTAAATGGGCAGGCTTTCTTGATTTCTCTTTCTGCATGTTCACTGTTGGAGAATAGAAATGCTACTGATTTTTGTGTGTTGATTTTGTATCCTGCTACTGTGCTGAAATCATTTATCAACTCCAAGAGTTTTTTTTGTAGAGGCTTTAGGCTGTTCGATATATAGGATCATGTCATCTGCAAACAGGGACAGTTTGACTTCATCTTTTCCAATCTGGATGCCCTTTATTTCCTTCTCTTCTCTGATTGCTCTGGCTAGTACTTCCAACACTATGTTGAAAAGGAGTGGTGAGAGTGGGCATCCTTGTCTAGTTCCTGTTCTTAAAGGAAAAGCTTTCAGCTTTTCCCCATTCAGGATGATATTGGCAGTAGGTTATCATATATGGCTTTGATTATGTTGAGATACTTTCCCTCTATACCTAACTTATAGAGGGTCTTTGTCATGAATGAGTGTTGAATTTTATCAAAAGCTTTTTCAGCATCTATAAAGATGATCATATGGTCCTTATGGTTGATTTTATTAATATGGTGTATCACATTTATTGATTTGCGTATGTTGAACCAACCTTGCATCCCTGGGATGAATCCCACTTGATCATAGTGAATAATTTTATGTATGTGTTGTTGTATTCTGTTTGCTAATATTTTAGTGAGGATTTTTGCATCTATATTCATCAAGGATATCTGCCTGTAGTTTTCTTTTTTGGTTATATCTTTACCTGGTTTTGGTATCAGGATGATGTTTGCTTCATAGAATGAGTTTGGGAGATTTGCGTCTGTTTCAATCTTTCGGAATAGTTTGCAAAGAATCGGGGTCAATTCCTCTTTGAATGTTTGGTAAAATTCTGCTGTGAATCCATCTGGTCCTGGGCTTTTCTTTGTTGAGAGCTTTCTGATAACAGCTTCAATCTCCTTTATTGTTATTGGTCTGTTCAGATTTTCTACATCTTCATGGCTCAGTTTTGGGAGCTTGTGTATGTCCAGAAATTTATCCATTTTCTCCAGATTTTCAAACTTGTTGGCGTATAGTTGTTTATAGTAGTCTTGAATGATTCCTTTTATTTCAGATGAATCAGTTGTAATATCACCTTTTTCATTTCTAATTTTTGTTATTTGAATCTTCTCTCTTCTTTTTTTTGTTAGCCATGCTGATGGTTTGTCAATTTTATTTATCTTTTCAAAAAACCAACTTTTTGATTCGTTGATCTTTTGTATTGTTTTTTGGGTTTCAATTTCGTTAAGTTCTGCTCTGATCTTAATGATTTCTTTCCATCTGCTAACTTTAGGTTTGGATTTTTCTTGTTTTTCTAGATCTTTAAGGTGAAGTGTTAGGTTGTTCACTTGCCATCTTTCCATTCTTTTGAGGTGAGCATTTAATGCAATAAATTTCCCCCTTAATACTGCTTTTGCAGTATCCCACAGGTTTTGGTATGATGTATCATTATTTTCATTAGTTTCAATACATTTTTTGATTTCCTGCTTGATTTTTTCTTGGACCCATATGTCATTAAGTAGAATGCTGTTTAATTTCCATGTGTTTGTATAGTTTCCAGAATTTCGTTTGTTATTGATTTCTAGTTTTAATCCATTATGGTCTGAGAAAATACATGGGATAATTCCAATTTTTTTGAATTTGTTGAGACTTGATTTGTGACCTAATATGTGATCTATCTTGGAGAATGATCCATGTGCTGATGAGAAGAATGAATATTCTGAGGTTGTTGGATGGAATGTTCTGTAGATATCTGCCATGTCCAGTTGGTCTAGAGTCTTGTTTAGATCTTGTGTTTCTCTGCTGATTCTTTGCCTAGATGATCTGTCTAATATTGACAGTGGGGTGTTCAGGTCCCCTGGTATTATGGTATTAGTGTCTATTTCCTTCTTTAGGTCTAATAGAGTTTGTTTTATAAATTTGGCTGCTGAAACATTGGGTGTGTACATATTTATGATTGTTATGTCTTCTTGATGGATCAGTCCTTTTATCATTATGTAGTGTGCCTCATTGTCTCTTTTTATGGTTTTTAGTTTAAAGTCTAGTTTGTCAGATATAAGAATTGCTACTCCAGCTCGTTTTTCTTTTCTGTTTGCATGGTAAATCTTTTTCCATCCTTTCACACTTAGTCTATTTGAGTCTTTATGGGTGAGATGGTTCTCTTGAAGGCAGCATATAGTTGGGTCCTCCTTTTTAATCCAGTCAGCCAGTCTGTGTCTTTTGATTGGGGAATTTAAGCCTTTTACATTAAGAGATGTTATTGAAAAATGTTGATTTATTCCTAGCATTTTATTGATTGTTGTTTGGTTGTCTTAGGTGTCTTTTGTTCCTTGCTTTCTGATTTACAGTTTGTTTTCTGTGTTTGTTGGTTCCTAGGTTGTAGATAGCCTTTTTGTTCGTTTGTTTTCTCTTCATGAGTGCCATTTTTATGTCTCCAGTTTCTTGATTAGGATTCTGACAATAATTTTCCCTTTTTCTTTGTTTTGCTTTATGAGCTCTTAGTTCTGCCCTTCCTTTTTCATAAGAAATAAACCATATTCATAATGAAATAAGCATTTCAGCCTATTTCCTGCCTAAAGAAGTTTAAAGATTCAAACTCCTCTTTGTATCTCATATCATCTTAATTTCTTTCTGTTTAAACTAGCATAATGCCTTTAACACTTTGTGAGTTTGCACTGTGTGAGATTTTAATACACTTCATTATATAAAGTCCTATCCACATCTCATTCCAAGATAGGACATTGTGGAGAAAATAGAATAGTTTGGTCAGGGCCCTCACCTCGGGTCCAGTTGGGTGTGGTTCTGCTGCAAACTGATTGAGATTTGTGGCAGAAAGCAGAGTTGTTGGAAGCATGGGTAAGTGTCCTAGAGGACGATGTGCAGCAACTGGCCACTCCTGCCTCTCACACCAGGGAAGATGACCAACCTAGTGGTGAGTTGGGGAAACTGTGTATCTCCAGGCAGAATCTGTTGTGCATGAGAAATTGAGACAGTAAAGCAGCAGAAACAGAGAGAGCCCCTGGTGGTTCCAGCTATGAGACCTAGGGGTGGATGGTGTAACGTGCTTCAGAGATGATATAGTAAGTGCGCATTGCATTTGTCTGAAGGCAAATGGGTTGAAACGTGCCACTTAAATCTGAAGGCCAGCTGGGTGCCATAAAACCCTACAAAAGAGTGCCACATGCAGATGGGCAGATGAACCAAGGATGGTGCCCCTACAGAATTTCAAGTATGTTTTCACCTGATAAAAAGGTGGAAAAGTTAGTCCCCATTACTACACACCTGTCTCGGTTGCAGCGGTTACAGGATAGCCACAGAAATGCACAGGGGCAGGGCAGCCACTCCTTGATGGACTGGGAAAATGCAGCTGTTTGAACTGTGTGGGCAAATGCTGCAAAACTGCCTGAGACTGAGCAAGCAGCTGTTGTAAGCTGAGCTGATTGAAGTAATTCAAAAGTCAGAATGTAAAGGGAAGCAGAGCATAAAGATTTGGAAGATTTTCAGCCTGGCCATGCAGTAGAGAAGCAGAAAGCTGGAGAAAAATGCAAGGGTGAAGCAGATAAACTGTTTGCTAAAGACATTATCTTGGCAGTGAGGCAGCCAGATGCTAATAATCAGGAAAACTGGAAAAAAAAAGCCCTAAACGCATTTGAGAAGTCTGGATGGATGCCCAACCCATCACAGGCCCTGAGGGCATTTGAGAAGTTTGGGAGAGCACCCCTTCATCCTAGAAAGACTGAGTTGTCCCGGAGGGCAGACCTGAGGTGTCATTGCTTTTGGCAAACTGCTCCCTGCATCCCAGCTACTCTGGCTGGAGCAATCCTGCCTCAGCACCTCTGAAGAAAAAAAGCCGAAAACCTGGTGGTAATCATGTTGTGTTAAGTTTGCAGGTCAGCAGTGTGTGAGGGCAGTGGAGGTGTGGCAGCCTCCACTTAGATTTGGGAAGATGTATGAAAAAGCTGGGGCACTCAGGCACAGACCTGCTGCAGGGGTGGAGCTGCTGCAGAGGTCATCCACAGAGCAATGTGGAGCAGAAAACTGGGGTCGGATCCTCCACAGAGAACCCCCACTGAGGAAATGTCTAGTGGAGCCAGGATGGTGGGACTGCCCCCAGGAGCCCAGAACTGTGGAGCTGATGGCAACGTGCAGCACTGGCTTGGAAAAGCTGCAGGCACCAGGCAGCTCAATGGTCTGCACTTGGCAGAGCTGTAGGAGCAAGGTTGCCCAATGCTCTCGGGGTCCAGATGCCCCAGTGTGCTTAATGTTTGCCCTGTTTGGGTTTTGGATTTGTTTGGGGCCTGTTTTTCCTTTCTATTACTCCCTTCTGGAATGGGAATGTGTACCCAATGTCTGTCCCACTGTATATTGGAAGTAGATAAACTTGTTTTTGACTCTTTACAGGTTCATGGCTGGAAGGACTTTTGCTTTTGGTCTCAGATGAGACTTTGGACATTTAAGTTGGTGTTGCAACAAGCTAAAGACTTTTGGGACTGGGATGGAATGTGTAGTATGTAAATGTAAGGGTCATTTATCTTCGCTAAGGGAACATCACAGAAGATTCTGAACTTGTAGATTATACGGCAAGGACCCTGAAGGGGTGGATTGTTGGGAAAATAGAATAGTTTGGTCATGGCCCTCACCTTGGGTTCAGTTGGGTGTGGTTTTAGCACATCCTTTGTAAGCAAATTGTGTGTGTGGGTGTGGGTGGGTGGAGTTAGTGCACATGCACGCCAATGTGTCTTTTTAGTTTTGTTGCTATTCTTGTGTTCTTGAGAGAGGGAGAGAGAGAGAGAGAGAGAGTTTTACTGAGGCAAGCGGGCGGGCGTCTGCCTCTGGTGTCTGCCTGGCGTAGTCATGCTTTCCAACCTACTGCTTCCAAGAATCTTTTGGCTCGTTACCTAGCTCATAGACCTGCATGTAAGGGGTCTGGTGACCCAGCCTGGCATATGAAGGGTTTGTGACCCAGTCTGTGAATGGGCTTGAGGGGTCTGAGAGCTCCAGACCCAGCCCTAGCTTGACAATCGGCCCAGTCAGTGCAGGATTACCAGCAGGTAAAAAAGCCCGACAACGGGCATAGTCGAGTAGCTAGACAATTGGCATCACAAACAGGATAAGATAGCTACAATTGGCAATGTAGACAGGATTCCAGGCCTTAGCCCTGGCACCATAGCCATGCTCTACCTTGTGTCAAAAGTCAAGTTGCTAGGTGACACTTCCCTTAAGGTTCCTACAAGTATTTTTGTCTAGTTGAAAGAGTTAACATGGCATGCACTTAAGATTCTTTGAGACACTGTTGGCAGAGAAATTCTAAGAATACTCTTGTAAGATTGTTAGAAGCTTTAATAGGTAAGTCCTTACATTTTTCTGAGGTCTCAACACAGGGTTTTAGAGGCATTCTATTGTGAAATTTACCCTGTAGCCTGCTTTATTGATACCACACTCTATTTGATTATTTTCTTGAAACCACTCCTTACCTAGAGAATCTTTATTAAGAGGTACTGGAGACGAAAACTAACTTTATTTCTGAAATCAGCAAGTCTGGATTATGTATGTTTCCTATAAGTTCTGCTCAAACACTCAACAGCTTCTTCTTTAGTTGCTCTGTCTCCTCAGTTTTATCTTAGGCATCTAGAAGAAGACAATTGGAACATTCAAGCCAGAAAAATGTTCATCATTTACCCTTTTCTGTTTTGCACATTACAGCAGCTAACAGTGTGGCCAAAATATCTTCTACCACATTTGAATGTCCCCTTTTCTCCAGCCCCTGGTAATATTTTCCTCACTCTCTTCAAAAATAATTATCAAGGTTTCCCAGCTTTCACCTTCAAACTGGCACATAATGTCTAAGCAATGCAACCTGTTTTAGGTTTTACTTATAGAAACAGACTGATTGAAATTACCGAATTATCTTCCAGTTATCAATTATTGCATTAAAACTACTCTAAAATGTACTGGCTTAATATAACTATTTTATTTTGCTCATAATTTTGTGGTTCAGTAATTAGGGATGGTTTCTGCTGGGCTATTTATCTTCAATACATATAACATCAGCTGCTGTGGCTGAGGCTTAGAATCCACCTAAAAGATAACTTTTTAAACTCTTATCTGGTGTCTTGATGTTCCTTAGCTTGTCCCTCTATCCACATAGTATCTCCTCCTCCCTGACCTCCACATGACTCGAGTTTCTCACCCAGGATCTTACAGTATTTCAACTTTTAATATGCTGGCTTACATTTCCTAGAACAAATTTTCCATTAATAAGAATTCTAAGAGGTTCAGGCAGAGACTGTGAAACTTCTTACTAACTAGCTATAATATCACTTCTGCTGAATTCCGTGGGTCAAGCAAGTTTCTAGGATCAGGCTACATTCAAGGATAGGGAAAAAACTCTGCCTCCCAATGGAGAAATGGCTTGCATTTACAAGAAAGAAGATAATTCAGTACAATCATGTAAGCAATAAGCTAAAAAAAGTTGTCGGAATCACGAAACTGAAACAAAATTTAATACATATATTATAAGCAAACAAAACCATTATTGTTTAATATGGTACAAGCATGGATTTTATAATAATTTGCAACTGCTTTATGTGAATAATTTGCTTGAATTAACTCAATCCACTTACATATGTGGTTTAATACATTTGTAATACAAAGAGATAGGAGAGACTATTCCCAATAAAATTTTGGACAATCATATTACCAAAAAAATATCATTTAGAAACTACCTGCCCTAGTAAATTTTAATATTCATTTACTTCTTGGAGTCAAGAGAGAGCTCCACTAAAAACAGATCCAACCTCTGTAAAACCTCAACTAGTATAAGGACTATAAACCAAAGATCGATTCACTTAAGAAATCTGGATCTCAAATGCATTGGGTTAAGAATAAAGTTCAGAGCAACTTCTCTCACAAATGCAAAGAATTAATGACAACCAATTTCTTATTTGCCAAGACTGATCTTCTCCTGGGAAGAAAAAGGGAACCTGAACAAATGCTAACCGGTCTGTGCCCTCAAGGCAAGGTTGGCCTTTCAGTGGTTTGGAGTTTCACATACTGTTTCACTGAGCATTTAAAAAATAAATTCACACTCTGAATCCAGGCATTTTCTCAAAAATGTGGAATTTCTTTACTTCACTCTACGAAACTTGGTGTCAAGGGACAAGACTAAATCTTTAGACTTTCCTTGTTATAATGAGGAAAAAATAATACTCATTATTTCTACCCTACTGTCAGAAGCTTATAAAACAGGAAAAGACCTGGTTGGTTTCTAGACATTTGACATTGAAATCTCTATCCAGAAACTTATAAATTCACTCTCCTAAAAATGTGTACAAGCAATCCGGAGGTGAGGAGAGTATCAGTAAAGAAACACGGACCCCAAATCTGCAACACTATGTGATATTATTAACAGAAATAATAATTTAAGATTTCTAAACTAATCTACTATTTTTGGTTTCAATTTACTGCCCACAATGTTGGCCCATTTTAGGATATGGTCTGTCCTCAAAAGGTTCACTGTTCCATTGTGATTGTTCTGAGTTCCTAATCAGTGATTTGCTTTTTACCTGTCTTAGACTTCATTTGTATTATCCTACTCCTCTTTCTCCCCAATTCTCTTCCTCCTCTTCCGATAAAATCAGACTATGATTGTTGATTTAATTATTGGCAGCAGCAGTGTTACTGTCATTTATAGAAAATGTGCTATGAAGCCTGCTCTGTACTAAATGATTTACATACATATTTTACAACTCTGTAAGGTAAGTACTATGGGGAATGAAGAAAGAAACAACCAAAAGCCATTAACTCAAGCATTTATTAAGAACGCTGCAAATGGGAAGCAGTTTATGATGAGTATTCTGCAGACAGCAAGTAGATGAAGGATTTTATAGAGTTGATTACAGGAGATCACTCAAAGTTCAGTTTTGTTCTGAGAATTGTTTACTGTTCAAATTCTTGGAAAGCACAGGGAAAATAAGTTATGTTAATCAGGGAACAGAATGCAGGAATAGGAAGATCAGACCTTAGTTTAACAGGTGTTTGCTGCTCAATTTGCATTTAGGAATAGGGCTGAGGAACATTTGGAAGCTAAGATTCTTGGGGGATGGCTAAGGTTTGGTGTTTTGATTTTCAATGATGGCTGTAATCATCTCTTGAGTTAGCAGCTGTACATAGAATCATTCAAGATTCTGGGCATACATGAATAATTGTCACTGATTGTCCCCAATTAAAATATTACTAATATTTAGAAATAAAAATTAATTTGTAGATAGTTATTACATCACTTTGTGTACTTGAATTTGAGTATTTTTTTAATGTAAGTGCACAATCATTAAAACATTTATATTAATAAATCTTACTTTAATATAAAAAAGCTATGAAGACCACATTTCTGTCACAGTTTGCTAGATTTTTTTGTTCTTTGTTTTTTTCCTTTTAAGTTTAGTAAAGTTAAATTCTCACAATAGTTAGGTGTTACATAAAATTTAGAGAATTTTTATTAACATTATTATTTTTTTTTTGTGGGTGGTTGGCTAGTACAGGGATTGAACCCTGGGCCTTGGTGTTTTCGGCACCATAGTCTAACCAAATGAGCAATCCAGCCAGCCCTTAATGTTCCTTTTAAAGGTGAAGAAACAAATATTTCTGTTGCATTGTGACTATTACAGCAAAACCAAAGAGAGTTTTATACATAAAGGGTGTCTTAATAGTTGTACACTTCTGAATTTTAGCTTGAATGTAGGAAAAGTAACATTGAAGAAGAATTAACTAGAAGAAATAGTTATTGGAAAATCATAGCATTGAGATTAATATTCATAACAAACTTAACTTTTTAAAAAATAACAAACGTTTGTTTTCATGGCAAGAATGACTTATTTTATACAGAAAAAATAAATAAATTGTACTCTTTTATATTATCTAGCAATGTTTTGCAATAAAAATTTTATAAATTTTTCCTTATGAATAAATACTTTACTATTGAATCATCTGAGTCAAAAATTTAATATATGCATGGTTTTTATATTAAAGCATAGTATTTATACCTTCATAAACCATAATTTTAGATTTATGATAAAGTTATATAAATAACTTTATCAGAGCATGCCCAAGGACCTCAGCAGGAGCCATGAGCAGCCCCTTGCCAATGCTGCCAAAACACCATTTCCATGTGAGTGGTCCACCACAGCCATTGCCACAGCTACTGGCTCCACAGCAGCTGCTTGCCTGCCACTGTGCAAGTGGCCTGCTGAGCACTTGACTGCATTGACACAAGGAGAGTTACCAGCAGAGCCCTGGGAAAGAGGTGAGTGAGCACAGACCCGCAACCTAGTGGCCCCAACCACAGGAAGAATTACGCTGCTATATGCATTAGCACACCTGGGGGTGGGAGGTACATATGCAGCCCTCGCGACTGCCTTAATCCCGGGAGGGATACATGCAGAACCTTCTGAGATTGCAGAAACCAAGGATGTCCAAATAGAGCAAGAAAGAAAATTCCCAATCAACGCAAGTCACCTATAAGGGAATCTCTATCACACTAACAGCAGGCTCCTCAACAGAAAGTCTACAGACCAGAAAAGAATGGGATGATATTTTCAAAATGTTAAAAGAAAAAAAAACCCTGCCAGCCAAAAACCTATACCCAACAAGGCTATCCTTTAAAAATAGGGGAGAAATACTGTATTTTCCAAGCAAACAAAATCTGCAGGACTTTACCAGTAAATGACCAGCACTACATGAAATCTTCAAGGGAGTCCTTCATATGGAATCTGAAAAATGATAATCAATACCATGAATACACAAGAAAGAAGAAAACTCATTTGTACAACAAAAACATAAATGAGAGAGAGAAAGAAATTATATCTTACCATCTCAAAAAAAACATGAAATTATATCTTACCATCTCAAAAAAACATGAAACACCAAGGGCATTAAAAGGGGAAGAAAGGAACAAAAGGTATTTAAAACATCCAAAGAAAAATCGATAAAAAGCCAGGAGTAAGATAATACCTTTCAATAACAGCCCTGAATGTAAATGGATCAAATTCCCGACTTGAAAGATGCAGACTGACTGATTGGATTCAAAAGCTAGACCCGACTATATGCTATCTATAGGAGACTCACCTCACTTATAAAGACACACACAGACTAATAGTGAAGAGATGAAAAATAAAGATAAAACAAAAAAACGGAAACCAAAAGTGAGCAGAAATAGCAGTTTTCACATTGGATAAAATACACTTTAAACCAAAAACCATAAAAAGAGGACAAGAAGGCTGTTATATAATGATAAGGGGATCTATTCAGCAAGAAGACATAACAGTCATAAATGTATATGCACCCAACACCAGAACACCCAGATATATAAAGCAAAAACTATTAGACCGAAATAAAGAGATAAAACCCAATATGATAATAGTTGGGGACCTGAACATCTCTCTGTCAGCACTGATCATCTAGGCAACAAATCAACAGAGAAACACAGGATATAAACTACCCTTTAGACCCTTTAGATCAACTAGATCTGCCAAGAATGTACACAACTTTTCATCCAACAACTGCAGATATACAATCTTCTAATTAGCACATGGAATATTCTCCAAGATAAACCACATGATATATCACAAATCAAGTCTCAACAAATTGAAAATAAAAATGACATCATTTCAAGTATCTCCACAGGCCACAATGGATTAAAACTAGAAATCAATAAAAAGCAGAACTCTGGAAACAATACAAATATGTGAAAATCAAGCACCATGCTCCTGAACGATCTATGGTCCAAGGAGAAATAAAACAGAAAATCAAAACACTTTTTTAAACTAATGAAAATAAAGATACACCATACCAAAACCTATGGGACACTACAAAAGCAATACCAAAAGGAAGGATTATTGCAATAAACACACATACCAAAAGAATAGAAAAGGTTCAAATAAAAAACTCAACATGACACTGAAAGAAGTGAAAAAATAACAATTCAATCACAGATTTAGTAGATGGAAAGAAAGAATTAAGATCAAAGCAAAACTAAATGAAATAGAGACCCCCCCCAAAATGATACAAAAGATCAATAAAACAAACAGTTGTGTTGTTTTTTTGAGAATATAAACAAAATACACAAACCATTTGCTAGGCTAGCTAAAAAAAGAGAGAAGACTCAAATAGCAAAAATCATAAATGATTAAAGAAACATTACAACCAATACTACAGAAATACAAAGTAATCATCAGAGACAGTCATAAACTATATGTCAACAAATTTGAAAACCTGGAGGAAATGGATAAATTTCTGGACACACACTAATTACCAAAAATGAACCGAGAAGACAGAAAACCCACACAGGCCAATAATAAGCAATGAGACTGAAGCAGTCATCAGCAGTCTCCCAACAAAGAAAAACCCAGGACTAGATTGCTTTACTGCTGAATTCTACCAAACCTAGAAAGAATTAATACCAATTCTCATCAAACTATTCCAGAAAATTAAAACAGAAGCTATTTTCCCAAACTCATTGTATAAGCCCAGCATCACACTTGTACCCAAACCAGACAAACACACAACAAAAAAAGAAAACTTACAGGCCAATATTTCTGATGAACATAGATGCAAAAATCCTCAGCAAAAAAAATTAGCAAACAGAATACAGCAACGCATCAAAAATATTATACACCATGAACAAGTGGGATTTATTCTAGGGATGCAAGGATGGTCCAACATATATAAGTCAATAAATGTGATACATCACATCAACAAATCAAGGACAATGTCGGGTCCGCCACCTGCCTACCTGAACAGCCCCAGCCTCGTTCCTTTTGGTGGGCAAGCGAATGGCCCGGATTCCTCTTTCCCTCCTGTCCGCTTTGGAAGGAGACGGGGGAAGAGAGACGTGAAGAGAGGTGCGCACAGCTGCCGGCCCCAAACCAGCCCGGGTTAAAGGACACTCAGACGGGGCGGGGGTTCTGTCAAGCAGTTCCATTTATTCACACAAGCACTTGCTTTTAAAGGCAAATGGGGAAGGGAGGTTTTTACATCCTCCAATCAGCTTAAAGGTTACGAGAGCATGCATCCTGTCTCAGTGCCTAGCTATTGCAATCACGCAGTGTTCACAAGCACGGAAACACATATTTGACCAATAAGGGCCAAGGCAAGGTTCCCGCAGACACCCCCACCCTACTTCCTCCCGGTGCCATCTTAGGCTGCCACATTAATATGCCCTTGTGGGCCCATAATGGCCCCGCTTGTAATGTCACTTAAGGTGGCATTAGTTTTTAAGGCCTGACAGTACAACAACAATCTGATTATCTTAACAGATGCCGAAAAAGCATTTGACAAAATTCAACCTCATTTATGATAAAGACTCTCAGCAAATTAGATATAGAAGGAAATTTTCTCAACACAATAAAAGCCATATATGATAAATCCACCACAAATATCCTGAATGGGGAGAAGCTTAAGCTTGTAGCTTTAGAACAGGAGCAAGACAAGAATGCCCACTCTCACCACTCCTATTCAACACCATATTGAAAAAGTACTAGCCAGAGCAACAGTCAATTAAAAGAAATAAAAGACATCCAGACTGGAAAAGATGAGGTTTGGAGATGACACGATCCTACACATAGAAAAACGTAAAGGTTTCCTCAAAATCTCTTGCAGCTGATAAATGATTATAATAAAGTTGAAGTTTACAAAATCAACACACAAAAATCACTAGTGTTTTTATACTCCAATAACAAACTAGCAGAAAAAGAAATCAAGAAAGTAAGCCTATTTACAATAGTGACCAAAAAAACCCAAAAAACAAAAAGCAAAAAAACAAAAAATAAAAAATAAAAACTTAGGAAAAAATTCACCAAGGAGATCTCTATAACAAGAACTACAAATAAGTGCTGAAAGAAATGAAAGAGGACAGAGAAAGAAGGAAAGACATTCCATACTCTTGGATTGGAAGAATTAAGAATATAAAACTGTCCATACTACCCAAAGCAATCTACAGATTCAATGAAATCTCCATCAAAATACCAATGACATTCTTCACAGAAATAGAAAAAAACAATCCTAACATTCATACAGAACAACAAAAGACCCTGAATAGCCAAAGCAATACTGAGAAAAAAAAAAAGTAAATAAATGAATAAATGAATGAATGAAGGAATGAATAAATAAATAAACAAACAAATAGACAAACAAATAAATAAATAATAAAGCTGGAGGCAAAACACTAGAAAGCTATAGTAACAAAAACAACATGGTACTGGCATAAAAATAGACACTTAGACCAATGGACGAGAATAGAGAACCTAAAATTCAACCGAAATATTTACAGACAAAGGCAACACAACATGCATTGTGGAAAAGACTGCCTTTTCAATAAATGGTACTGAGATAACTGGACATCCATATGTAGAAGAATGAAACTAGACCCGTACCTCTCACGATATACCAAAATCAATTCAAAATGGATTAGAGACTTAAGTATAAGACCTGAAACTATAAAAGTCCTAAAAGAAAACATAGGGGAAACATCAGGAAGTAGCACTGGGCAAAGACTTTATGAATAAGACCCCAAAAGCACAAGCAACAAAAGAAAGAAATAAACGAATGGGATTATATCAAACTAAAAAGCTTCTTCTGTACAGCCAAAGAAACAACAGCATGAAAATTCAGCCTTCATAATGGGAGAAAATATTTTCATCCAACAAAGGATTAATATCCAGAATATATAAGGAATCCAAACAACTTAACATTAGAAAACAAGTTATCAAAAAAGGGCAATGGAGCTAAATAGGCATTTCTCAAAGTAAGATATACAAATGGCCAATAGACACATGAAAAAATGTTCACTATCACTAGTCATCAGAGAGATGCAAATCAAAACCTCATTGATTTAGAATCTCACCCCAGTTAGACTGCCTATTATCAAAAAGAGAGAATAACAAATGCTGGCAAGGATGCATAGAAAGGAGAACGCTCCTACACTGTTGTTGGGGCTTTAAATTAGTGCAACCATTATGGAAAACAGTGTGGAGCTTTCTCAAACAACTACAGATAGAACTACCATACAATCCAGCAATCCCACTGCTGGGCATATGCCCAAAGGAATAGAAATCATCATGTTGAAGGGATGCCTGCACTACCATGTTCCTTGCAGTTCTATTTACAATAGCCAAGAGCTGTAACCAACTTAAATATCCATCAACAGATGACTGAATAAGGAAAATGTGGCATATATACACAATGGAATATTACTCTGCCATAAAAAAGAATGAAATATTGTCATTTGTAGTAACGTGGATAACTCAGAGAAAATGATGTTAAGTGAAATAAGTCAGGCAAAGCAAGAGAAATACTGAATGTCCTCTCTCATAAGTGGAAGGAAGGAAGGAACAAGGAAGGAAAGAAGGAAGGAAGGAAGGAAGGAAGGAAGGAAGGAAGGAGAGAGAAAAAGAAAGAAAGAAAGAAAGAAAGAAAGAAAGAAAGAAAGACCACAGTGATACGTTGAATTTTCAGAAGGAGAGAATAGATCTATGGTTAATGGAGGTGGAAAAGGGGGCAGGGGGTTAGGGAGTAACTGGGTAAGGGACAGAAAGAATAGTTACAATTTGTAATAATGGATGTCCTAATAATATTGATTCAATAATCACAAATGATTGTCACAAATGCTGATAGTCAACTCTGTACCCTATAAATATGTATAATCAATTATGTTTCAATTAAAAAATAAATAAATAAATAAATAAATTTAGGTTTACACACACAAAAGTAACTTTATCAAAATTTTAAAAACTGCATATTTATATTACATTTTCCATATCAATAAACTCTAATAATTGTTTTTAAGAAATAGCCAACCCATATCAAATATTTTCTATACTCATAATTTTCTGTAATTTTTATATTGAGGAATTCACTATAAAAACTCCCTAATTCTTTGTTTTGAGCATACATTTTATACCAACTTTACAAATGTTGAGATAGCAAAAGAGATAAATATGTACCATATATTCAGAAGTTATCTGAACACTCTACAATGTATTGGAAAAAGGTAAATTAAAACAAAGTTTAATCACTAAAATTTTTAACTTTGTCTTTCTTTGAAAGTGTTCAGATACCCGAAGATATTTTTATTAATTAATTCAATTTAATTAGCCTAATGTCTTAAAATTAATTAAAAATATAAAAATTATAATTTAAATTAACACATTAAGCCCTTATTACAAGTATTTGTAACATTTTAAGAATTTAGTCCTGAAGGGCTGGCTGGTTACCTCAGTAGGTTAGAGGGGGATGTTGTAACTCAAGGTTAAGGGTTCAGATCCCTATACAAGCCACCAGCAAAAATAAAATAAAGTAAAACAATTTAGTTGTGAGATTAACCCTTTAAAAAAAAAGCCATTATTATAAGTCAATTTAAACATAATTTTTTGTATTCAAAATCTTAAATGATCATGAAAACAATGACAACTCATTTGACTCAAGATCAACATAGAAACTTTATAAAGATGGAATCATGAGAAGTTTAATCTTAATCTCACATACACTAGAATATTGAGTTGCCATTAATTTTATGTAAAATTTAGGAGACAGTAATCCTTAAATCAATATAATTTAATAATCTTAAATTACCCGAAGATTCATATATTTATCAGGAATATAACACAAAACTTTTGTTTATATAATTTACAGGTGTACATAAAGTAAAATGTTTCTTTAAATTGAGCTTAGAAGTATACTTCCTGTTGAGATCAACAGCTGTTTTTCTCATCTCGTTACTACTAAATAAGGCTATTATTAATTTACATCCCCAGCTAAAGGTTTCTTCTTTTTTAAGCATAGACCAATATTTCTAAGCAAATTTTAAAAATGCAGCATAATATTTTTGATTTAATTCTTTAAGAAACTCTCAAATTTTATTGGAACTAGATATTCTTAGATTGCATCCATAATAACAAAAACAAAATTTGACAAATTAATATTGAGAATACCCAAGAATAAGGAATAAAAATAGAAAAAAGTATACACTGATACACACACACACACACACACACACACACACACACACACACACACACACACACTAGACAAAATAGACTTTAGACAAAAATAGAATTACTGTTGTAGAAGCTAATTATCTTTCCTAAGCAAGAAAAAAAGATTAGATGCAGAAAGCCCATTTTGAAACCTACACACACACACTCACTCACCACACAGAAGAGAGTTATTATAGCTTACTTAAGTAATCTTTCTCTTAAGTGAAATTTCTTTTAGATAGATCTGACTATGCAGTCTTCTCATGAGAGGTTCTACCATTTTGTTCTAAGGCACCTCTGAAGTGAACAAACTTACTTATGTCCAAAGTTCCTTAAAATTGCTATTTTAATTATAAAAGTTCCCAGTGAAATGCCTCTAAGAATTCAAATGACTTGGCGAATGGGCACCAATACAAATAATACACCAGCTTAGTGTGAGCTTTTCAACTGATAGTTGACTATTGCCTTCCAGTGTGAGAAATGAAAAATACAAGTGAGCTCCCCCTAAAAATGAAGCAAATCCTTACACTCTTGCCTCACCTTAAAGGGCTCTAGCAGTGAAAAAACAAATAATGGGTTCTCATCCAAGGATGATAATGACAATGATGATTATACAAAGGCTTGAGCAGCACTCTAACAAAAAAGGGCGGAATGTCAAACGGAAACTCAGTGAACTTTCCAGCCCCAGAGGCCCACAGTTAAGGTAGATAACAAAGGATCTTCAGCATATCCTATTCTAGTCAATATTTTTCTAAGCACTAGATCTGCAAAAGGAGAAAAATCAAATGAAAATCAATTAGTTTAAGCCTTTATTAAAAACTTTTTAATGTGAGAACAGTGCCAGATGATTATCATAGTCAGCTCAGGGCTATAACAATATACCACAGACGCAGTGGAAACAACAGACATCTATTTCTCACAGTTCTTGAGGCTAGCAAGTACAAGATCAAGACTCCAGTTGATTTTGTTCCTGGTGAAAGTCCTCTTTCTAGCTTGCAGAAAACCACCTTCTGGCTGTATCCACACATGGCCCAAAGAGAGCAAGCTCAGGTCTCTTTCTCTTTTTATGAGGACACTAGTCTTAGCATGGAGACTCCACCCATATGACATCTTCTAAACCTAATTACTTCCCCATGACCCTCACCTCCTAATACAATCACATTAGGGAATAGGGCTTCAACATATGAATTTAGGGGGATCACAAACATTCATCCCATAACAAAGGGGTATTGTGTGCAAAAAAGTAACTTACAGATTTTATAGGGTTGATTGGGGAACGTTAGTCAAGGTTTAGTTTGGTTCTGAGACTTATTAAGTCTTCAAAATCTCAGAAGGCATGTGGAAATGGAGGTTTTGTGCACCATGAAACAGGAGGCACAGACAGCTGTATTAGAGACTTTTGTAGTGATTAGTTGGTTAATTTGGGTATAGCAAGGATATGGGGGAACAATATTCCTTAAACTATAGTTTGGAGACTAAGATCTTACGAGCACTAGTGGGAAATGCTCATTGTTCAGCATTATTTAGACAAATATTTGCATTTTATAGATAAAAAATAAAACTTAGACTGGTTAAGCAGGTATCTTAGCGATATCTAACTGATGCAACTAGTAGCTCAACTCTTTTCAACATAATTCTACAATACTTTAATGTTTTGCTTTTTTTCTCTTCAGAGACCTCATTACCAAACGCAGGTGGAGATATATTCCTGAAACTCATGTGGAAAAAAAAGAGAGAAATTCAAAAAGATCATGAAAAACTGAAATTAAAAGTCAAAAATGTAAAATATAAACTTATTTCTCAACATAAGCGCCATCAAGTTTGAGACACTTTTGTAAGTGATGTTACCAGCCATTTAGTCTATTTCTAAAGAACTGAGGGTCCTGGGAATTTAACCACATCAGTGCAGTCTTTTTTACATTACTAACTGAAGAAAAATAGGTTCCCTTTAAAGATTTTGTAAGATTAAGAAACAAAAGAAGTTGGAAGGAGCCAAATCATGACTTTAAGGTGCCTGATGATTTCCCACTGAATTTCACAAAATTGCCTTTGGTTGATGAGAGGAATGAGCAGGAGCATTATTGTGGTGGAGAAGGCCTCCCTGGTAAAACTTCCCTGGACATTTTTCTGCTAAGGGTTTGGCTAACTTTCTCCAAACACTCATAATAATAAGAAGATGTTATTCTTCTTTGGCCCTCGAGAAAGTCAACTAGCAAAATTCCTTGAGCATTCCAAAAAACTATTGCCATGACCTGTCCACATTTGCTTTGATGGACCATTTCCACCTCTTGGTGGCCATCATTTTGATTGTGCTTTGTCTCTAGGGTGATACTGGTAAAGCCATGTACCATTTCTTATTACAATTCTTGGAAGAAATGCCTCAGGATCTGGACCCACTTTTAGAAATTTTCCCATGAAAGCTCTGCTATCATCTGTAGCTGATCTGGGCGCCACAGTTTTGGCACCCATCAAGTGGAAAGTTTGCTCAATTGTAATTTTTCATTCAGAATTGTGTAAGCTGAACCGACTGAGATGTCTGTGGTGTCAGCTACTGTTTCTGCCATTAATTGTCCATTCTCTTAAATTAGGGGATAAACAAGTTTAATTTTTTCCTTGGAAATTTATGTGGATAGTCTGTGTCTACAGGCTTTATCTGCATCACCAAGTCCCTTCATAAAAGGATTGATTGATTTGTAAATTGCTGATTTCTTTGGGGTATTGTCCCTAAAAACTTTTTGTAACACATGATTTCACCATTTTTCTACCCAAGCTACACCATCAATTCAATGTTTGTTCTTGCTTCAATTGCAGCAGAATTCATGTTGCTCTGAGAGGAGCTCTTTTCAAACTGATGTCTTGTCCTTCTCAGTACTTTAATATAGATCCTGTTCAGACATGTTATAACAAGTTGTACAAGCCTGCAGTTTTTCATAACATGTATTTTCCATAAACTTTTGAAGACCTCTTTTAAAGCAGACATTAAATTGACTGTTTAGAATTATAAGATTCCCCACACTCTAGTTCAATTTTTCATTGTTATTTCACCATTAGAGTTTGCTTCCATTTTCGGTGTCACTTTTCTGGGGTGCACATGCCTTTTATCTGGTCTAGGAACTTTCTCTCCAACAAGGAATGCAAACCTGTCACAGAAAACTCGGAAAAAAACATTTTTATAAAAACACTAAAGCCACATATATCCCCACAGTAAATATGATTAGTTCATTTTAATACCATTAATATTTAACATATTAGTAGAAGTCTTGACAAATACTTAGAAAAAAGAGACAGAAAAAGAGGTTCAAAGATTAGAATGGAAGTGGTAACTATCACGTTCTTTGAAGAATATATAAGCTTGTACATAAAAACACACAGCAGAACTAAGGAACAAATATTAGAACTAAAAGTAGTATTTAGCTAGGTTATAATACATGAACACATAAGAAACAAATTTACTAGAAAATTCCCATCACTGTAAAAACATGTTCGTAAGTATTTCATCTTTATTTAAAAAAAGAAAAACAAAATCTATATGGTGATGTCACCTCACTCACTGTCACGTTTTTTTTTTTTTTCACATTTGCAGCATAACTGCCTTTTAGGAGATGTCCAAATTTTCTTTACTCTTTTTCCCATCCCCTGTTAAAGAAACTACACAGGCTTTCACAGTCAAAGATTACTAACATCTTTCCTGTCAAGGCCATCAATGACCATAATATTATCAAATCCATTTCTCAATTCTTAGTCTTCATCTTTCTCTACATCATACTGTCTTATTTTCCCTCATTTTCTTATCATTCATTCTCAGTCTCCTTTGCTGTTTTCTTCTGCTTTCCTTAACCTTTTAATGTTGTCTAGCCCAAGAACATAGGCATGTTTCCCCCATCTAACTCACTACTTTGGTGACCTCATCAGGTCTTATGAATGTCATTAACATGATGACTCACACATTTATGGCTTCAGCCTTGACTTTTCTTTTGAACTACATTCTCATAGAACCAATACAGCATTTTATACTACAGAATGACAAGATAAGATCTGCATTTTTCTTTAAAAATCACTCTTACAGTAGTGTGAAAGATTAATTGTTGGGAATAAAATGTCTCTTCTTGGTGACTTGTTTAATAATGTGCCCAGTTACCAAATACAAGAGAGTAATATTTCTGGGAAGGAAGGTATTGAGTTTGACTTGGCATAGATGGTGTTCAAATGATCATAAGGATTTTAAGAAGATATGTCCAATATGTATAAGGGGGGTTAGAGCATAGTGAGAATAAATATTTTGAATTGTCTAGGACTATTTTGGGTGTTAAAGTCATGTGGCTTAATAGGATTTTCTGAAAATGGGGAGCTTTCTTAAAATGAGAAATGAGATCGCCCTATAACACCATACAATAAAAATAGATTGCAAAGGAAAAGCAGAATGTATTTACAAAGCAATTTTGGGGAAAATGAAGAAGGTGAACTAAAGAAATAGTCTGATGTGTTTCCATGGCTTCAATAAGTCATAACTATTACATGATTTATGATGAATGCAAAACATGAAGAAAAGCATTAGACTTAGACAATAAAAAACAAAACAAAAACAGCAACAAATAAATCTATTCTATTTGTTGTCTTTGTTGTTTTCCCCTGCCAAACTCTATTTCAATAAGGATTGGTGAAGGTGTGATATTGGTGTTAAGACCATTGAAATATTATTGCATCTCAGGGCTAAATGAGATTTCTTTATGCAATTATAAGGTAGATTTGCTTGAGAAAAAAGGAAAAGAGGAGAGAGGAAGGGAGAGATTAATGATGAGGTAAGTAAAGAATAGTTTCAGTGGGGGAGCAAACAAGCAAACTTTCCAAAGGGCTGGCAATAGTAAGCAGAAGATGGATTAAAAAGAGTCCTGGATAATTTATAAACTACACAGTCAATCCTGAACAATGAAGATAAGGCTATAAATTAAAATAAATGCACAGCTTCTTTCCATGTTTGCAAAATAGCTTACTAAGAGTAGTCAGCACTAACATATGCAGGAAAAGCATATTTTATATTATGTCATTCTAAACATCAATTATGTTACTGACTTAAAATTAATTAAACTGATCCATATAGTAATACACTGAAATTTTATAAACTTCAAGATCAAATACTTAAATCCATTTATGACTACAAATCTTTTTAAAAGTCCAATACATAAATTTTTTAATGCTAAATTAACAGTTTGATATGCCTAATCATGAAAACGTCAGTATTATATTTTGATTTATTTGTAGTCTGGAGATTTCATGGTCTAAATCACTTGAGAAATTATGAAAAAAACCAATGTTGAATCATGGCTCTTATCTATTACCATTAATTCTGAAGGACTTAGTTATTACAAAGGCTTCTCTGCATGATAATCTGTTCTTGCACAAACATAAGAACATCTGATTGATAACTTTTGACTTATTTACTATGTAAAGAGTCCAATTAAATACATTATTTAGATGCACTGTTGCCTCTGAAGATATTAGGCCTCTAATGGTAATGCAAGGATTTTTCAATTTTTTTAAAATTTGCAATTAGTACACAAATAATGTAACTACAAAGAATATCTGATAATGTGACCTGGTATTACAAATGAAAAAAAAAAAAATTCCCAAAGCTAAAATAACAACAAAAACAAAAACTTTAAACTCTGGAAAAATCTTTATGAGCTGAACTTTTAACCCAATAATATTTTCAATAGAGTGTAAATGCTCAAATATTTAGCTAACGTTCTCCTTCCCTTTAATTTATTCAACATTTTATATGGTTATTTGCTTTTGATTTATATAAAAATAATATATTTTACCCCTTCTATTTTTTATTCCACATGTCTTTTGGAATAGTAGTGTGTGACTAGATGAATATAACCCAAAGACTGGGATATAAGTTTAGTTTCATTGAACATAAATGGAGATGGGATAACAGAAAAGTTTAAGAAGGATTTTCTTATCACAGAAGTCTATACTAGAATCTCCCCAATCACCTTTTGCAGACTGTAATCACTTCAATTGCAATAAAATGTTACAAATTAATATATTTATTAATAATATATTTATTAATTACATATGTTCCCTAGAGTTCAGGTAAAAACAATAAAAAAGCAATACTATTAGTAATATTCAAAAGGATTACATATTTGCAAGACATATACAAAGTGTTTTCACATTCATTTTCATGTGAGCGACATACCAAGCAGCTGGGGTAAATAGAACAGTTATTGTTTTTATGTCTCCAAATAAGGAAACACAGACTTAGAAAAATTAGGTTATCTATCCCATACAAATTAATACAACATCTGGAAAACACATAGGTTTTTACTCAGACTCTGTTAAGTATCACAGAATATATGGCAAACTCCAGATATTGCAAAACATATCCTTGAACACTGGAAAGTTAATGACCAAAATATTGTTTTTATTGATCACATCATATTTTAGTTCTGCATTAATTTCCTATTTTGTGTGTGTGTGAAGTGACAAATAACTTTTAAAGAGTGCCCAATCATACTAAGTTTTAAAAAATGGTATACAAGACACTTTTAAGAAAAAAAGAATGACAATTATTCAATTTTCAAATAATTATTATTGGAATCAAATAATGCTGAAACCATGGAATATCAAATACCTTTTTTATGATACTTAACACAGTGTTAAGTACATGAAAAACACCTATCCCTAATTTTGTACTTTAAGATTTGAGATCTGTTGCAGGTTTTGATTATCCTCAAAAGTAATTTATTAAGACTATTTGATGAAGACAAAGTAATTATCCCCTGGAAACAGAAAGTAGAATAATTCCAAGGACTATGCAAGCAGAATGAATGAACTAGAAAGAAGATACAAGTAAAAAATTGCACATGTCTTATTCACCCTATATTTGTATAAAACTTTATGGTTTTTCTAACAGCTATTTAATTTAATAAACAGTTGAACTAAGGACAATGAGAAAAATATTCAAGTTATCCAATCAAGTTTCTAAAGGTTTCTCAACTTCCTTTTACTAAACAGTTCCATGAAACAAATTTGAAATAAAGCTGACAATTGAATGGATTTTTCAATTTAATGACAGAGCCAAAGATTCTTAAAGTACGCATTTTATTAAGCACTATTTTGACTATATTTCTCCTTTTTTTATTGCATTTCTTTTTGAAGTTAATAGATTATAAAAGTTTTTAAAAGTTAGTTCACAAAAAAAAATTAGTAATATGGGATCTATAGAAATCTCTGATTTATTTGAACATTGACAACGATTTTTGCATGGTTCTAAGAATAGTTATGTTTTAAATATTGATATAAAGATAAAAATATAAATGTTTAGAGATTAAATTTAAAATAGCCTTACATCTTCTGAAGTTATTTCCCTCCTACAAGAAAATTATAAAATCTTCAATACAAAATAACTGACTTAGATGATAGAAAATACTCTATTAATTGTAAGACTTTTAACATATTACACATTGAATATTTTATGACAAAAACATCTCAATAAGCTAAACATTGATCATTTATATTCTAGAATAATATATATTTATATTCTATTTATTTATATTTATATATTTATATTGTAGAATAATACATATATTTATATTTATATATTTATATTGTAGAATAATACATATATTTATATTATATTTATATTTATATTATATTCTAGAATAATATATATATTTTAGGATACATATTCAATAAATATATAAACTGGAAAATATATTTTAATTATTATTTTAAGGTATAGACTCCTATTTGTTTTTATTATAAATAATTTCAAACTTACAATAAAGTTGAAGGAAGCATACAAGTAATTATTTTTTCTACTTGAGACTAAATTGCAGACATGATTCTCTATTGCTCCATGCATACTTTAATGCATATATTCTACAAACCAGAACACTCTCCTACATAACCACAGAGCAAACATCAAAATCAGTTAATTGAGATTGATTCATTACTACAGTCTAATCAATAGACCCTGTTCAAATTTCAATTATTTATTTTACACCAAAACAATTCAATTTAGTGCAATGTGAAGATTTTGTTGTCTGTATCTTTAGTAGCCTTCAATCTGGAAGATTCTGGAATCTTTTATTTATCTTAAAACATTCTGTAGAAACTCCCTCAATTTTTGCCCATCTGACATTTGTTATACACAAAATCAGGTTATGAAGTTTTGGTAGGAATATTGCAGAAGCAACATTGTATTCTTCTCATTCCATTTTACTTGATTTATCCTATCACTCTCAATGTTATCTTTGATGGCTTCATTAAGGTGATATCTACTAGGTTGTACCATTGCAAAGTCGCTTTTTCTCCATTTTATTAAATACATACTTCATGGGGAGACATTTTGAGGCTGTGTAATGTCTTATTTCCTATCAAATATTTACAAGCTAGTTTTAGTGTACATTCACAAATCTTTTTCTGCACTCAATACTACACTGAAGGTTTCTAACTGATAATTTTTAAATTTCCATTCTTTTTTCTACCCTTATTAGTTGGCATTTCAGTATAAAGTAGAACTTTGTTTTCTTCTAGTTTATGTGTTCATTTATTTCTCCATATTAGACATATAGATTCTTTATGCAATGAGTCATAATCCACTAATACCATTATTTTAACAGTCAAATCATCCCAGTTTTGGCCAGTGGGTGTCCTTTTAAACAGCTTCTATATTCTTTAGATTTTCCCCCATCTTAATTTGAGCACTGCCTTAATTTCCAATGCAACGAGATATTCCAGGATCATATTGTACTTTCTCTGCTCAGCTCTCAAATTAGCCATCTCTCCAAGGAGTCCTGGCAACTTATAGTGATGAATAATATTTAGAATACAAAATCTGTGTATTTTCTCTTTGCTCTTCATTATTGTAGTAGTACTTATCCTAGGCCTTCTTAGTGGACAGAGCTAGTATATATACATTTATAACTATATTTATTTTATATCAACATTTATTTTCACACATATTTATATCAATATTTATTTCTATTTATGTCTCTATACATCATCATCCTCTGTGCACACCTTTGGACATGGCTCCTGATAACTTTCTGAATTCTTACACTCTGTGTAAGAAGAGATGGCTTACTCGACCCCTGGATCTCAAGATCTTTCAGATGGAATTATGCAGGAGAAAAGAGGAAAAAGGAAGAAAGAAAAAAAAAAGGAAGGAAAGTCAACTTTTCATTTTTGGATACTTTTTGTATCCCATAATGCAAGCAAATAGTGTTATTTATTATTTACAAACTATAGCATAAATCAATGAAATATATGATCTCCCATTGAAATTCCTTCACTCCCCACTTCAACTGCAGCCGACAAAAAAAAGAGGAAGGAAAGAAAAGTAAATGTCAACCTAACCACTACAACAGAGAGCTGAGATTAATAAAATATTGCTTATACAACATAGAAGTCTGTATTTTCAATATACTTCAACCTAGATACTAACCATGCTTTTTTTAATAAATAGCTTCAGACTTTCATAAAATTTACGCTGGGATGTTCAAAATTTGCTTTATTGGCTTTGTATCCTGGACCATCCTTCTTCATTGATATCCAGTTTATTAAAAAGCTAATTGTGTCAAGGAAAACACGTCACACTTTCTTCAGTAAGACTGTTTGATTTTCAAATTTTCAAAAGACTCATTTTATTTCAGTATAATTTAAATACAGTAGCACATTTCATTAAACATCAAGGATTAAGAATGACCTTTCATTAAGCAAAATTATAACAGCTGAATATTTTACATATTTACTTTCAATATCTGAAGTATCAATAGTTATATTTCCATCTTTCCCAATTTACACTTCTAAAAGTAATAAGTCTTTCAAATTTGGGGTTTTAAGAAAGCTGAGTTTTATAATAAGAATCATTGCCTTATTTTATAAAATAAGCATTAGACTAGTATAATTTTTTTTCTTGAGTAATTTTATGCTCTGGACTGAATAGTAGTAGTTCATTCAGTTTAGCAGCTCAAGATACGGAAGAGAGATATCACCATTATTTTCAAGATAAGTCTTGTAAAGGTAACATAAAACCAATCAATATATGTAACAATCTACGTATGTCATTTGTGAAAATCTTGACATCACAAATTATACACTTTTTTTTTTCATTTTAAAGGAATTTATTTTAAACATATAGTGGCAGGATTAGGTGTAACAAGATGTATAACCTCCAAAGACATGGATGACAACACTCATTTTCATAGATAAATGGTGGTATGTTAGTAAAAATAAGTTAGATTACTTTATTTTTATTTATTTATTTTTTTAAGGGAGGTCAGGAATTATTGGGTGGGGCACAATTTGTGGTAATGGGCATCTTGATAGTACTGATGTTGCCATCACATCTTGGGTAGGTGGTGATGGTAAGCTTTATACCCCATGGATATGCATAATCAATAAAAAAATAATAATAATAATAAAATTATGTAATTAGAAAACAAAGATTTGAATTAAAATGCAAGTTTAAGCAACTATTCTAATCATAAATAAGCATCTTTAATGTATGCATTAACAGATAAATACTTCTAATACTTTAAACAAATTTGGATATTTTTCTCTTCAAATAAATTTTCAAAGCATTTTTATACTGTACATTACAAATACCATCATGCTAATGTTTTAGTTTTGTTAAATATAGAAATTTTCTATAAATGTACACTATGTAATTATTTTTCAAAAAAGAAAACAAAGCCTAACTCCCATTAATTACAGTGTCTCTGATCTAAAGTTTGTCTCCAAACTTAAATACACAATATATAAATCACAAAACAAAGACCAACTTTTACCTGAGGAATTGTATGCATTATTTCTTTTCCTTTCAATGAATCAGCTTAGATTTTTTTAATCTCTTATTTTATTTCATTGACTATATGGTATATAACTGTAGAAAAAGAAGAGAGTTAAACAAAAAATTGAGTACCCCATTCTTCAACGAGAACTGCTATTAGTATCGTCGTACAGATTCCATTTAAAATAAGTTTAGAAATCGTTATATATGATCAGATGTTTCATATAGATATACATTCAACTTCATATACACATAACAAATGAGGTTCTTTTATATCTTCTATAATCTCTTTTTCTCTTAAAACATTGTTTACATTTATGTCAATTAATATATATACTTCTTTTCTAATGACTACTTTGTATTTGGTTGCGAGTAGAGAATAATTTTTAGAACAAAAACTTAATGTTGTGTTGTTTTTTATGCTATAAACAGCATAATAATGAACATTCTTACACAAGATTTTTTAACACTAATAAACTTAAGATAAATTGCCAAAAGAAAAAATAATAACTCACATTTTTACCTTGCCTGCCAGAAGTACACGTGTCTATACTCACCTCTAATAGATTGGAGCATCTCTTTCTGTACAGCCTTATCAATACTGGGCTCTCTTATTTGATTTTTTTACAAGTACAAATAAATTACATAAGAATAAATAGTTCCACTGTTTTTTTTTTTTTTTCTTTTATTTGGTGACCGGAGGTGTTGAATTATTATTTTATACTTACGTTTTGTGACTAGTATTTTAAAGAAAGAACTGTTTATGTTCTTTACTCATGTCTTCTGCTGAAATAATCATGTTTCCTAATTGACTTATGTGAATTTTTAATATGTTAATGAAAATGCCTTCTTCATATGCATATAGTTTCCAATTTTCATTCATATTTAATGTTGCTCACTGTGTTTTTAAATAATTTATTTTAAGTTTATAAAATTAATTCTATCAATAATGACAATATAAGGTGTTTGCCCAGATTTGCTGGTGTATTTTTTGTTTATGTTTATAAGTTAGGCATAAAAATATTTCTTCCTTATATGCTTTTCTCACAAAATTCTATTTGTCTCATGTTAAAATTGTTACCCTTCTTTCTTTTTATTTATATTTTCTTATTTTCCACAGCACCTACACTCCTAAGAGATTTAAGAATATATCCTTTTGGAACAAAGTATTCCAATTTTTTTTTAAATGGATTCTTAGGTATGACACCAAAAGCACAAGCAACAAAAGAAAAATGGTTACATCAATATTAAAAATGCTTGTACTTTAAAGGACACCTCCATAAGTGAAAATACAAACTATATAATGGAAGAAAATATTTGCAAATTGTATATTGGATAAGGGATTTATATCCATAATATGTAAACATATGTAAATACATTTAATATATGTTGTGACAATAATAAAATACAACCTCATAAAAATTTGGAAAAAGAATTTGGATATTTCTCCAGAAGGTTATGCAAATGGTCATTAAGCATATGAAAAGATGCTCAATATTATTACTCATTAGAAAAATATGGATTAAATCCACAATGAGATACAACTTCATACCCACTAGGATAACTATAACCAAGAGGGTGAACAAGTGTTGACAAGGATGTGGAGAAATGGGAACACTCCTAAAATGTAAAGTGGTGCAGGTTACTATGAGAAACAATTGGTTAGTTCTTCAAATAGTTAAATATGGAGTTACTGTATGATTCACAATTCTACTTCTATGTATATACACAAGAAAATTGAAACACATCTCTACACAAAAACTTGTATATGATTGTACAGATAAGCAAAATGTGCTATATCTATTCACCGAAATATTATTCAACCATAAAAATGAAATACTGATATGTGCTATAGCATGGATGACAATGAAGATTAATAAAATAAATGAACAAAGCCATATACAAAAGGCTGCATACAGCACACCTATATAAAATGCCCAGGATAGGCAGATCCAGAGACAAGAGATTAGCGGTTGTGAGGGGCTGGAGAGAAGAGAATGGGAAGTGACTGTTAATGGGTATGAAATTTTTTTGGGGGGGTGAGGAAGTGTTCTGGAATTAGTGGTGATGTTTGCACAATGCTGTGAATATTATAAAATCCATTGAATTGTACACTTAAAAGAGTAAAGTTTACTATATATAAACTAGACCTCAAAAAAGCATTATAAAAATATGCCATGTCAGGCACTATTCTACTACAGAAAATACAGCAGTAAATAAAAGAGACAAGGTCTCTACTACTTTGGTGCTTTCATTTTAGTTGGGGAAAGCAAGACGGACGGACAGATAGATAGATAGATAGATAGATAGATAGATAGATAGATAAACAAATAAATAAATATTTTAAAGGATCAAATAAGGGGTCGTGTAGTGGGTAGTGGTGATACTTGTAAGTACTGTTATAGACTGTTTTTGTCCCCCAATATCCACATGTTGAAATTCTACCCCCAATGTGATCGTTATGAGAGACGGGACTTTTGGAAGATAATTAGATCATGAAGGTAGAGTCCTCCTGAGTGGGTTTAGTGCACTTATAAATGGAACCCCAAGGAGCTCTCTGGTTTTTTGCTCTTACCATGTGAGAATACAAGAAGTCAGCAGTCTGCAACCTGGATAAGGGCCCTCACTAGAACCTAGTCGTGCTGACACCCTTATCTGGGACTTCCAGTTTTCAGAACTTATGAGATCATTTCTGTTGTTTATAAGCCACCCAGTCTATGGCACTTTGTTATAACAGCCTCAATTAAGACAAGTGCTAGCAAAAAATTCAGATAAGATGATGTAATAAGAGTGGCTGGTCAGCATCTTCCTATAAGTGAAATTTACTTGCTAGGTCAGAATCTAAGTCCAATGATCCAGCCATGGCAAAACTAGGGGGATGACATTACAGACAAAAAGAAAAACAAATATACAGGGCGCAAGTTGGGAGTGAACCTAGCATATTGTAGGAACAATAACAACATATGGCTGGAGACCACTGGATGAGTAGAAGAGGGTGTAAGGATACAGTATAAGCATTAGGCAGGAACCAGCTTGAGTAGAGCTTTGTCAGTCTGAGTTACACGTTTAGATGCTTTTTAGCAACATGGAAAGCCAATGAAAATTGTAAGAGAAAGAAAGACAAGACAAGGCAGGACAGGACGAGATAGGACAGCACAAGAAAGAAAAAGAATGATCAAAATAAAATAGACATTTTTAACTGTGCAAATGATTGAGTTTGGAGGCACTTAAAGAAAAAAGATGAGAAGTGTAAAGGAATTCTGAGTGGGCTGGAAATTCTTTTTGAAGCTCTTTCTAATCTTGGCTCTACCTGTGTTAGAATAATATTCTTAGACCTATCTGACTGTACTGCCTACACTAAAAATGAAACCTCAGCTTCCTCATCTGTAAAATAAATAAATAAATAAGATTAACATATGAATTGCCCATTTCATTATATTCTTGTGAAAAATAAATTTAGAATAACTATATATGTAATGTATATTAAATTTTATGTAAAAAATGTAATTCAAACTGAGTGGCATGTACATAGGCAAACAGCAGTGCTAAACAGCATGGACTTTGTAGAAAGATTAAACAGACTTCTAATATTAGGATTGTCTCTTAACATCAATATATTCTTGGCAACTTAACTCTCTGAGTCTCAGTATTTTTTCCTATAAAATGATGGCAATAATATTTTTTTTTGAGTTTTCAAAAGTGTGATAATGTAATATAAAGCACTTAGCACAAAGTCTTGCATACAGCAAGTGTATAATAAATGCAATTTTTTAGTAGTGGTAGTGGAATTGGTGGTAGTAGTACTAGTAGTAACAGACATATTAACATAAGCCAAACTGTGCCACCATGCCCTTGATTATGAAATGCTTCAGGATAATTTGCATATAATGTATGTACTTTTTGGCCCACACTGTAAAAAAAAAAATTTTTTACTATACTTTCCACACTAAGAATTTTATTGATAATTGTTCATACAAAGCTATGTCTGATTCCAACTTAATCTGATCTTGATTTTAATGCCTGAAAATGAAAAGAAAAATATCTGAGAGGTGCTTAAGTTTATCTATTTGTAGACATATATATTTTGAAGTAACTTGAAGTAAGAAGCTTAAGCTCTCAGTTCAAAGTAACATGATTATTCCATTTATAAGAAATATTTTAATCTATCAGAACCCCAATTCCCTCATATGTAAAATGGCAACAACACTACCTGATAGTCTTGTTTGGGAAGACATATGACATAATACATAAAGTTCCATGAACACCAGCTGATGTATAGTGAGTACTCAATAAGTAATAACTCTTTTTATCATATCAATGTAAATTTAACTTCTATATGCTCCTTTTATAAAAACTGTAAAAATTATTCTGATATGCAATTTACACTAGTTTCCATATCAATTCTTCCTAAAGAGAGTGAATTGAGTATAACTAATTTTAGATCACTTTTGCAGCTGTCTTGGTCCTTGGTCACTTCTACCTGTTCTTCCTATTGAAGATTCCTCATAAAGCCTTGTTGATTGTGCAAAGCTGGCTTTATTAAACTTAGAAAGCAGAGCACCAGCTTTTCACAGTCTCAGGAATGTTTTGAAGGGATAAGTCTGGCAGAAGTTGTGAGACTTGGTAAAGTGGACAAGTACAGGATAAGATGGTAAATATATCTTTGGAACATAAATCTGTTTAAAGTTAGTGTTAAATCAGTCTGTCCATGGTTTTATCCTGGAAAATATGACCTTAACACACCGTTGTTAAAACAAGTTGAACTCAGGCTATGCTGCATGGCATTGTTTGTTCAGTTTATCTGTTCTGTGAGTCTAGGTACAGTTACTTTCCAAAGTTTGGTTTATGTTTCTTTTCTCATTCTTTCTGCCCGCTCCCTCCTCTTCTTCCTGCCTTGTGAGGGAGAAACATACCACTGTATGTTTAATATAATCAAAGTCATCTTATAACTGATAAGCAATAGAAGTAGATCTAAAACATGACTTCAATCTAAATACTCTGGCTATTTCTAGTAGCATTACTAAATATGCTAGAAAATATTTTTTAAATGATTTATCATTTAAATATGTATGCTTTTATTGTAAGTGATGAAAACCAAGACCAAATCAAATGACAAACAATATATATTACGGAAACAATCGTGATCTGGGACTATCTTATCATCATATTTCATGGTCAATACATAATTAATTTTGTCATCAGACTAATTTTCAGTGTTTTAAATGCAGACTCTAAGGGTGTACTTATGGTAAAAGTCCTAAAGGATTCCCTGAATGGTTTAGTTGTTGTTTATTTCAAATCATATAAGTTGTGAAAAAAAAAAGGAAATTTGTGTTGTTTATAGCTTTCAAATGAAATTAATGGAGTCTCCTTTTAGAGAAGTAGATGCCATTTATTTGGGAAATATTGTTCATGAAGTTAAAGGACAGGAAGCAATGATGAAGAATTGGATTAGAGATGAGCAGTGAAGTTTCCCCACTCCCTCAATCTTCCTGGAAGCAGCACATAAGTGCACAAGGTATTTGCTCAAAACATACAGTATACCTGGGCATGAAATTTCATTTCTTTTATATGCCAAACATAAAAAAAAAAAAAAAAAAAAAAAAAAAAAACCTTAACAGGAAAGAGCAAAAGAAACTCTCTTTCTGTCTGAAAGCACTAAGATTTTGGGCTTCTTTATTAGGCAACTCTGTGACCATGCTCCATGAGAGATCTGCAAAATAAATAAATAACTTATGCCCTACAAAATAAAAACTAATTTGATGAATATAAATGAGACAAAGTAATTTATTTGGACATAAATTTGTGTTTAATATTTTAAAATCTGTTTTCTGGTAACTTACCCATAACTTTGCATTTATTTGTCTGGGGAAATTTTGATGTCCTAGTATCAGAAGTTGCTTCAAGTCAATGGTTCTTCCTGTAATTTGTAAAATCCTAGACTAAACTAAATATGCTGGAACTTCAAAGAGTAAACACAAAACAAGGAGTGTTTTTCAGAGGAGCAGGAATGGAGAGAAAGATTCTCACAAACTTGGAAGAGAACCTTGAAGAATGGAAAGCTGCTAACTATTCAGTGTTGGCTCTTTGGGAAAGTATAAAGACCTCAGAACAGCTGGTGTTCTGGGAAGTTTGGACCCTCAGTATAAACATATCTGATCTTGCCAATGTTCACTGGCTCCAAGTTTTGCATGAGAGGCAGGGGAACCATTAGATCTCAAGGCTAGGAAATTAGGCATTCTCAGACTAACCAGAGCAGTCTGATGACCAGTGCAGCCAATCAATACTTTGAGAATATGTGACAATCTGGGACCTTCAAACGACTCTGTAGGGAAGAAGACATAATAATGCTAAGACTGGATTTTTCAGTAGTCCTACAGGGTGTGTGGAAATCATACAAAAACTTGAGTTAGTTGTAAAATCTCCCTGAAAAGTGACAAACAACCCATATTTATACAAGACATGATGTTGTTACCCTCCGGGGAGAATGAATACAGATACAAATAGAGAACCACAAATATATAGACAGCCTCAGAATAAATGCTTAAATTTTATGAGGTGTGAATAAGAATTCCAATATCTTATCTTATGCTATGGAATTGTTTCAAGTCCATTGAAAGTAAAACACATGATGTTCTTTCTAAGCACAGAAAAAATAAACAGTCTTTTGTGGTCCCTAGTGCCATATGAAAGGCTGCTTTGAGTGGGGACTACAAAGTATTCCAAGAAACATCAAAACCTTTCCAATAAGTTTCGGATTAGGGTTTATTTATTGTTCACTCCAAATTACAATTAAACCTGTTTTTAAAATTTCAAAGGATAGCTTAAACTCATTGAAAATGACAGAGGTGCCCTGGCAGTTTTAAATACATTAGAAATCCACAAACCTCTAATTTACTTCTTCCCCTTACTCCTTCATAATTTCTAAATGAACCTTGAAGTGGCATCCTCTGCAAATATAGGCCATATTTTCTGTTCTAAAGAAAAGTCAATATTATTTATTTTTACAAATAAAAAATATTGAATTCATTATAAAAGTTTAGCAATTTATATCTCTGTCTGTGTTTGTGTATGTATGTGTGTGTGTACCTACCTCTGTAGTTAGGTGAATCTCTCTGGAGTTTTCTCATTAGCAATACGTGGACTTGTAAGTTAACTTCCAAGCCCTGTTCTTTTGACTCTGGTCTTAATTTTCAGTAATATTCATGTTTAGTCAGAAAGCTCTAGCTGAGCAGAAATACAAAAATGTTTTCTCTATAGCTTCCTAGTTTTATATGCTTATGGCTCCTCATGAGCTTTTTAAACCTTGTATCAGAATTATTTTTAATTGCCCAATACAATATATCTAAAATTTTGACAAATTGAACATAATTTAAAGTCTGCTTCTTCCTAAACATGTTAAAATAGAAATACAAGAAAGAAATAACATAAATGTGCAGAGACAGAGAGAATGAAGAAGAAAAAAAGTAGAAAGAAAATATCAATAGATATTTGAAAATAAAATGCTAGTGGAAAAATGAAACTGACTAAAAAGCCCGTGCTCAGAAGGCAGTCAGCCTCTGCATCCTAGAAAAGCTAATGCAGTGCAAGTATGAGGTGCAGAAGATGATGGCACTTGGCAGTAAGAGCCAAAGTATTCTTTCAAAGTATTCTTTTGAAGGCCAGGTTTAAAAACAAAAACACATTATCTATCCACCAGTTTCATGCAGGGGAGACAGGTAACAGCCTTCTTCATTTATAGATAATTGTAATTTTTCCCTCTCTAAAGATATTGGAGCAAAAGAAGGTTATTCTGCTCAGAAAGAAAAAAGAAAGGAACAGATAAATAAATAAAATCAATAAAGTGAATTGAAAAGAATTTGAATTGAGTATATAAAAAGAAATATATTTAAGAAAACTGCCACCACTGAACTTTTAAATTTATTATTTATTTATTTGTTTGTTTGTTTGTTTATTATTTGGCAAACATGTTTCTTACTCTGTGGCAGGCACTGTTTTAAATATTTTAAAAATATTAACTCAGTTAAGAAATAAAATAAGTTTCTGTATACATGGAACATGAAGAGGATATTTTAAGAAGAGCATTCACATTACACAAATGAGCTCATGAAAGATAAAATATGATTACCAACTATGAAAATGAAATGCAAAATTTCAAAGACAAAGTAAAGGAAATGTAGAATGTAGAATATAAAGAAAATAATAGGAAGATAAGAGACAAAAAATGTTTGTAATTTGTGTATCAATGCAAGAGATTCAAATTTCGACTAAGAAGAGTTCCAGAAAGAGGGAAAAGGGGAAATGATGGGAAGAAAATTAAGAAGTACATAGAACAACTATATTACTCGAAACACAGTAAATATGTCTTAAAATTAGAAGAGTCCACATAATAGAAAATTCAATGAATAGCAAAATTATACAACACAGCACATAGCTATAAAATTATGGAACCATGAGGATAAAGAAAAAGATTCTAACAGCTACAAAAGAGGCAAAAAAAAATACAAAGAGAAAGGCTTAGAAAATTACAATCATGTCTTCACAAAAGTTCATCTTTTGGTGCACACTCTCTTTTGAACACAGTATAATGATATATAAAATATAAAAAAGGAAACAATACCACCAACAAAAATGTAAAGCCAGCTTAAAGAAGGTGAATATCCCCACAAATGGAAGAAAACTTTGAGGGAGTAACAAGACTATATCTTCAGGCCCATGGGCTCTGGAGCCAGGATACAAAGCGGCAGCTGCAAGTGTGATACTACAAGGTCAGAATGGCCAAAAGTGAGACATTTTATATGTGGATTAGAACTGGAATCCCTGATTGAAGTTGGAACCTGGTATAAAGTGCCTTGACTGAAAAGGATGCTGGAAAAAAAAAAAAAAAAACTACTACTGCCAACTGTTACTGGGGTGAATATTATAACATTCTGGGGATTTAGGTTTTGGGGAGTATACCACACACTCTTGTGACCAGGAAATGAGCTAAACCCTTCCTTGATCATAGAGACTAAATCTTAGGTGTCATTATGAGGTAAGACATTCAAACTATTTCTGGACTGAGGACTTGAGTGACCAGATGGAGGCAACAATTAATCATCGAAAGAGAAAAATTGTTATTAGAATTATGGAAATTGGAATGGCAGGATGCAGAAGATTATGTAAAATATTAACAGAAAGGCTATCTGTGCAAGGTTGTGGTTGTGTGTGATCTGAAGGCAAACCTGAATGGACATATATTAGGTTATCATTGAATTACCAGGGCACTGAAATAGGGAAAGAACACAGGCATAATTGAAATTAAACCAGGTAGTTGTGGGAAGCAAGTACAAAGGCAAAATAAAACAAAATATAACAAATCTGCCTTAAAGAAATCATGAGTATCTACAATATCACTGACCTTCACTTATGTAAAAATACATGTACATTCACTTATATGTACACATAAAAATAAACATATATTCTCAATATTTGGAGTGAAACCTAGACACATTCCGGTAAAAAAATTAATGATCTAAAAAACAATGTAAAATTCAACAACAACAAAAGCCACCAAAAGAAGAAAATCCATGAAACAAAATGAAACAGTGTTTATATGACATGGAGCATAGATTGTGAAAATGCAGCAAGCGTTATTAATGACTGACAGAGGAAAAAAAGTTTCTCTCAATACTGTTTAAATGGAATGTCATCAAGAAGGTATGGTTCTAGGCACAGTAAAGGAAAGCACCAAGAACAGTGAGACCTGCAGGAGGATTGTTCACTGGTTAGCAGTTCTGGGCATCTGGTCTCCAGGGCAGTAAAGAGTCAAAGGACAATGAGAGAAGTGACTCAACAGCAGGCAGTGTGCACAGTGAATGAAAGATTCACCAACCAATTATGTGATCATTCTTTGTATCCTCATAAATTGCTTAGCAAAGAAGACTTCTGGTGAAGAATATACTTTTAAATATTAGAGGACAGAGGCTCATTATCACTGCAATTTAGATATTTTTACATATATGCCTTGGAATTACATATTTGGTAATAAATTTGTAACATCTGAGAAATGAAAAATGTGGTAACCTATGATCCGGAATTTCCATTTTAGGTATGTTTACTATAGGAAGTCCATAGATACTCATGTTCAAGAATGTTTATTATAACACTGTAATAATAAGACAATATTGAGAACAACCTAAATATCTATAATAGAAGAGATAAATACATTTACTTACCTTAGGTATATTTTTATTTAGGCATATTTTCAAAATGAAAAACATACATAATTAAAATGAATAAAGAATACATATACATATGCATATGAATACATTTCAAAATATATTGAATAAAACACATGTAAATTACACATACAATTTTCTCTATTTATATATAATGTTTTTAAAAATTCTATATCTGTCAGTTTGTCAATGTATAGCAAAAGTATAAAAATGTGTATGAAAATCAAAAATTCCAAATACAGAATACTGGCTCCACATATGGAGGAGGGAAGAGAAATGAGTTTTTAGCTATATTAACTACATTTGGTTATAATTTTTAGTTCAGGAATTATCATGTACCTAATGCCCAAATCTTAGGTGCCTAACTTAATTAATTTTTATAAACAGAAGACACCTGTGTAATCATCACCCAAATCTGCATATAAAATATTAACAATTTTCAGAAGCTTTTCCTTCTGTCCCCTCTTATTAGATATTTCAATAGCAATATAAGAATACAGAAGACAATGGAGCAATGTCTTCAAAATTCTCTCTTAAAATAAACTACAATCATTCTCCTGACTTACCATAGGTTTCTTTTGCCTGTTGTTGAACCTCACCTAAATGGAATCATAGAGTATGTGCTTTACTGCTTTTTTTCATTCAAGCTTATGTTTAAAAATTCGTGTATGCTATGTCTGGAATCAGTATTTTGTTAATTCTCATTGCCTTGAAGGGTTTCAATTTGCTGTAGTATTTATTTATTCATTATTTTTCATTAATTCTCTCAATCATTACACTGTCAATGGATATTTATGTTGATTCTAGTCTTTGGCTACTATGAATAGCGTTCCTAGGAATATTCATGTACATTTATTTTGGTTAACATACTCATATATTCATACTTCTCTTGGTATACACGGATCAATGAATTTTCTCATCCTATAGTATACGTATGTTGAGATTTTGTACATACCACAAACTAAGTTAATGATTCAATTTATTCCCTAACAGAAGACCATGAGAGTCCCAGTTGCTCCACGTTCTTCCCAGGACTTTGTATGATCCATCTTTTAAATTTTAGCAATCTGGTGAGTGCTTAATTGTTTCTAGTTGTAGCTTTAACTTTCATTTCCCTAACCATTAAAGATCCTGAACATTTCTTAATGTGCTTACTGGTCATTTGAATATTATCTTTGTGAAGTGTCTATTCAACAACCATTACTCTGTATTATTATATTTTATTTCAAAAATAAAACATATCAACTAGAGCAGAAAAATTACAACTTGTTAAAGACAAATAAAGGAAATGGGGTGTTTCCTTTGCACAATTAAAGGTTTAAATGAGTCTGAAATATTTTATATTTTTTTAAATCGGAAAAAATGCACACTCAATCAGAAATTAAAATGGACTCTGACAGGACTTTCACTTCCAGACAAGATTAAGTAATAGGGACTGTATTTATCCTCCTGCCTAAGACATATACATGTTACATATGATATATATGTATACACAAATTTTATTTATATATAAAAATATATGTATATGTATACTAAATATATTATGTACGTGTGTATGCATAATGTATATGTGTATATGAATATATATAAATGTGTATATACACACACACATATATACAAAAATATGTGATCCTCACAAGCAGCATATTGCAGGGCAGAAACACAGCGAGTAACAATGGATTGGCTGAGTTACTTTCTGCAAGATCAGTTCTTGGGTAACCTCTGTATTCTGGGTCCTTGTATACAATCCCTTCCTTGTCCCTCCAGTAATAAAGGTAGTAAATGCTCTCTGCTATTGCTAGCCCCAAGATATAAAACCCTTCATTATTTATTTACTTATTTATTTATTGCCCTGTCCCGTCCTCTTTAAGGAGCATGTTTATTAAACTTTCCTAAATTAGTGTTTGAATATTCCACATATTTCCTGCAAGGACTCTGATTGTTACATAGGCATAGAATCTATGCCATGAAGGATATTAAGCACATTTTTTCATTTTTTGTGGTTGACATAAGCCTTTATTGTTTTTTAACTTTGATTTTTCTGATTAAAATAAGCAATAAAATTTTTTTAAGTCTTTTTTTTTTCTTGAAAGAGAAAATATAGCTGTTTTAGTCTGTTTTGTGCTGCTGAAACAGAATATTACAGACCGACTGGGCAATTAATAAAAAACAGAAATGTATTGGCTCATATTTCTGGAGGCTGTGAAGTCTAAGATCAAGGGTCAAACATCCAGCAAAAGCTGTCTTGCTGCATCATCACATGGAGGAAGGGCAAGACAAAAAAGGGGACAAAATTCATCTTTCCTAAGGAACCCACTCCATAGAAGAGGGCAGAGCCATCACTGCCTAATAACCTCTGAAAAGTCTCTCCTCTTAACATTGAAGATTAAGTTTTACACAAATGACACATTCAAATCATAGCAAATAGCCTAATGAGAGATTTATGTCTATGCTTTCTGTGAGCAGAAATTTCCAAATGATCAGTGTTTTACAAGCTTTCTTTTGGGTAAAGTGGGCTCTGTCTACACAGTTTACTTGAAAAATTTGAGAATATTTCAGGGATGGCTGTGGAGCTCAGTTATTATAAAACAAATTGAATGAGATGCAAAAGAAAGGGTAGTGAGAGAATAGCACATGAGTCAAGCTTATGCTTTTGGGTATGGTGTTATTAAAAATTCAAACTGAAACATTTTACTAATTTTATTTAACCTTTTTAACCACTGCAATTTTGTGTGTAGCAAGGGAGCTTTCTTGTGGCAGTTAAGAGAAGAGCTAGTTCACAGTTAATTTTACAAATTGCTTTAAAAAAGGTCACTTATGTCTTCAAACTTTTTAAAATCTATATTCAGAAAAAGAATATAATTGTCAGTCAAATTTATTTAAATTTTAACTATAGCATATAGATTTGAACTTTATATACATAATGTTCTTTGTGTATTAGTATTTCTTTCCATTTCTTTCCAATCCAATTTTTATACACAGAGTTCTCTATAAAACTCTGACTGGTTCTTTGCCAGTGACTGTCTTATTGATAAATTATAACCGTAGATCCTTTCCAGGCTCTGCTATTGTAGAAATTTTCTGTACTTTAGGGTACTGTTACCAAAGCTTGAAAAGACATCAGTGTAACACTCTGCAGTTACAGAAAAGAAAGAAAAAAGAAAGAAAGAAAGAGAAAAGAATGGGTTTGTAATTCAGGCCTATATGCCAAATACAAGGCTAAGCTTTTCTAGGAAAACAGTAATTGAATGAAATTTTTCTTGGAGAATGACACATTTATCTTTATGAAAGAGAGAAGAATGAATCAATGAACACAAACATACTGAACATATAACCAGCCTAGAATTTACTACATGATACGGGTAAAAATGAACTAAAATAAAGGGGTTGGGGAGGGTCCTATATCTTAACATTGAATAGCAAAACATTCATTTCTTTGTGGAGGAGGGAATTCATGTTAATATCAACCATGCTAATTCTATCTGTAGAATCACTAATAATTCAGAGTGAGCATGACAGCTGCTGTGATAGGGAAATCAGTACCTTCTGTGTAACTCCACTTTTTGATTATCCTAACTTAGAAGATTTAATTATGTTCTGAACTAAAATACGCCTCCATCCATGGTCTTCAATTTGCTCTCTTATGACATACTGAATTAATGTAGACTTTCCTCTACAAATTGGTGGTCCAGTACTTGAAAATTGGGAAAGAGTACCAAAAAATTATTTTATTTTCAAATAAAACAAGAGACATCCCTGAAGCTTATGGATTGACTAAGAGCACACAGCCCACTGAGTCTAGAGTCTTATTGCCTTGACTGAAATCTGGGCATTCGTCCAACCGTTAGCTATGTGGTCTAAGGCAAGTTATATTACTTATCTGTGCCTCAGTTTAATCCTCTGTAAAACAGAGTTAGTAAAAGTGCCTACATGTTAACGTTGTTATCATTTGTTAAATGCTTAGAACTGTACTGACTATAAAACAGTATAAACTGAGTATTATATAGATATGTATTACACTATTTTGAATGTCTCCATCAAATTCTAGTACCCCAGTCTTTCCTAATTTGGGGTATTTAGAACAGAAATTAAAGTTTTTTGTTATGACCAAATAAGTGTGACTCCTTTCTTTTTTCTAACTGTGCTGTTGGTATTTCAATGTTATTTCCTTTTTTGGAAATGACATTCACATTTTGAATATTGATGTAGGGATCAAAATTATGAGGCTTTGCTGCTGAACTACAAACTCACTCTGAACTTAGAATATATTGATTTGACATCAAAAGGAGAACTGCACATCTTCTCAACATACTTCATCTTTTTAGCCTAACAGCCTTAAATAAGAATACCGATGATTCCATTTAGCGAATTAATTTTCTGTGGTAAACCTTAGTTTTGTTCACCAAATTTTCCTGGATCTCTCCCTTCCTGAATATTGCACTTCCTACCCCACTCTGACCAATAAGATGAGAGTAGAGAGTGGGTGCCACCCCTTTGTGCAAATTTACACCGTCCTCTCTCTGGTTTACCTGAGTGAGCACACTATGGAATGCCCCAGCTCACCTATGATGACAATGAAGCATGAGTGCAAAATAGACTTCAGTAGTATTTAATAATACGGACAGAGTGAAGGGGCTGAGATTCTACCCTACTTGTAATTTAGCAAGTTGGCCTGTTCCAATTTCATGTATGTATATGGAAAGAAAATCACAAGACCCTTGGGTCAAGGGAATAGACTATTACTCGCAGCCAAATTCACAGCCAGAGCAATTCTCCCCCAGTTCCCATAGGACAGAAAAATGACGGCCAGTTGTTTACCTGTGTATGCAGGGAACTTTATTACAGCAGAGGACCCCCAAAATGAGTCAATGCTGATATAGAACTAGGGGCACATACACCCATCCTCTCCTCTAGAGTAAGAGATCATATTCGTTAAGCAATTCTCCTCCAGTAAAAGGAGAAAGGTGTCCCTAGGTTTACTGTCCTAGAGCATAAGCAAATATGTTAGGGGAGTAAGAGAGATGAGCTTTAAATTTTTAAATCTCTCCAGAGGTATACACTATCTTCTAAGACATGGAAACCTTTCAAATATGCTCTTTTCTCAGAAGACCTAAGCTGTACATGCATTGAGAAATCTTTGCAGCACCAGCTCTCAATACTACTGAGATTTGGGGGTGTTTGCATTACATTTTGTCTAAAAATTTTTACCCACTTATTATCAAAATTTGTAAATAATCCTCACTTAAAATTGAATTTTCTCAAAAAAAGCAAAACTCTACCAAATGCCTATGGACATTTCCTATCGGTTTTAATAATCTAAGAAAAATTTCATTGAACATCTATGAGAGTATTTCACAAAGTTTATGAAAAGATTCATATTATCTTGTAATACTGTTTTTCCATGAATATTTTGATGTTCTCTCTTTACACGAAGACCCAACTAGGCATAGAAGATAACACCTAGGAAACTAGAAGTGGACTCTTTTCCACATACATACATTTAAGAAAAAAAAATGTGAATAGTCTAAAACTAGCAGAGACATTAGAAGGGATCCTGAAGTCTTGCTAATCACCTGTGTGCTGGTAATGGATGAACTTGCCAAAAATGTGCTTGCTATCATGAAAGAAAAATAAAAGCAGTAAGGAAACTCTTTGTAAAACAGTTTGGACTTTTCTTCCCTTGGGTAACTGGATAAGAAGCAGTTGAGGATGGGTTAAAGTTTGGAGATATCTGAAGCAGAGAATAATCCTTGGATAAGTATAGACACAAGATGCCCTAAATTTATTTGAACACAGAACCTTTTTCCTCACAGAGAAAGTATTATGATTTTGTGGAAATATTGTTGCAGGTGAAACAGATTACAAAACACTATAAAAAATAACCAAATGGAATAACAATTAAAATATACTGGCAGAAGCCAGTACCAGAACTTGAAAATTTGGAAACAAAGAACATATTTTCAGGGAAAATAATCAGGTTTCAAGATGAGCCATACATAGAAAGATGAAGCTCTTCTTGCATAATCTAGTCATTATCCACTTTGGCCGAATGATTTATTCAACCCAACATCTTTTTTTCTTCCCCTTTCATCTCTCTTCTTCATCTCTAAACTACATGCTATAGTAAGAGGATCATGATTTCACATTTGAAGATCTAGGCTGGTCAAATATATTAGGTGTAGAAGTTTTACATTCTTCCCTGTGTTGCCTATGGTTTTGCACTCAGTTTTCATGCCCACCTCCTTCAAATATGTCTTCCTGAAACAAAGGTTTGGAAGCTAAAAACTGCATTTCCCAGAATACACTGTAGTGAAAACTCTGCCAATCAATTAGTGCCAATTAAATGCATTAATGCAAGATTTGTAAGGCAACTGCTATTTTTCTAATCCAGGGATTACAAGGACAAGATCAAGATAAACTGCCTTTCAACCCCACAAGAAGTGAATAATTGAACATTAAAATGAGAAGACTGGCCACTGCCACCATCACAGTACCCACAAAGTTATAGGCTGGGACATTACTGAAGAAAACCACATATAGACTGTGCCAAAGTAATGGAGAGAGAATCTCCAGTGAAACCTAATTGATAACCTTGCCTGACCTCCCCATGTTAAAATAACTGCTATCTTCTTCTCTGCTCCTACAATTTACTAATTTGCATATATGCCATTCATGTCTGAATCCTACAATAAATTGTAAAATACATTGGAAAATATAGGAAACTTTAGAGTGGGAGATTATTGATAGATTTATGCTAATCAGGAAAGTGCTGCCAATATCACTAAGCACATAGGCCAAAAGAGTAGATGTGAATTCCAAAGGAAGCGAGGGTGTTCTAAACCGAGAGAGTGAGTGGATACTGAGTAGTCAAAAAAGCAACTGAACATTTTCATAAAATTGAATCTTGTAATTTTCCTTTCTGCTTGAAATTTTCCCAAATATAAAAATGTTCTTTACTGCAATTCTGTAAACATTAAAAAATGGTTGAGATGTTATTTATCACTAAGCAGCAGAACTGGTAAAGAATGAAGAGTCAGGTCAAAGTTTGGAAAAAGATAACCATATAAGTTGGCTGATGTTGATAGTAGAATTGAGTTTTAGGCCAAACAGGCATAAATAACTGTCTGAAGTACTGTCAGTGTTTTAATATGCACTGTATTGCATAATATAAGTATCTGATGAAAATGGGCATTTACAGATCCTTCGAGCTTCTTCTCATAGGTTGTCTTTAGTTAATTCTAATGCATTGCTAATGCTAACTCTGCTGACTTATGTTCCTACAATAGATCTTACTAGTAGAGCATTGAAACTGCATCTTAGCTGCTCTTAACAATAACAATAATAATTTAGAACAGCTTGCCTTCAAGAAAAATTATTGAGAAGCTGTTTCCTATGAAAATCAAAAGGGCAAAAACATTTATTGTTCTAGTTCTTCCATATAAGATAAAGTTTATGGTCTCAATGGGCTCAGCACAAGAGCTGACAAAATTATCTAAAAAGCTGTGGCCTCTTCACATATAATGCTCATCTAGTAGCTGATAATGTGTGCTGAGAATGGCAGCCCATGAGAGCAAAGATTGTTTCATCCTTTTTGAGAATCATGGCGTAATCTTGGTCCCATTATCACATTCTATTACTCAGACACATAATAATACTCATAAGGTTTGGAGACATTTAACAAGAAAAGTGAGAAAATTCTCTTCCTACCTAGTTAGTCAATAATCAAAAAATAAAAAATGTAAACTGATATAAAGAATTTAAAACATTTTTATTAGCGGTCATTTCGTCAGGTTAAAGAGTGGTGCTGAATTCAACAGTGGCTTGCAGTATATAATTTGAGCATATTTTCTCTTAAGAAGTTTAGTGGCGTTCTTTGTAATACACTTCCATGTGACTGGTCAGGCAAAGGAAAAATTAAGCTTTCTTAAGAGACCATTTTTTTCCCCCAGATTTACCAAAAAATTTATTTTGCCATTTTAGTGCTGCTTATTTCTTTCTTATTGCCTTGTTTCTCCACAGCATACTACAAAGTTTAGTAGTTTCTCTAAAAAGTAAAATTAAATCAATCATTCCATAGGCACTTATACTTCGGGAGGATTTAAAAAAAATAATGCACTCACAGACTTTTTATTAAATTGTGTCCCAAGTACCGCATTAGGACCCGAGTGGGTGCTATTGTTTATTTTTATGAAGTTTCATTTTAAAACAAATTTATAAGGCAAGAGGCATTTAAATCAAGTTATCTAATTCAGAATATTATTTTTTCCAATTTACATAGCCCTTGTATGTATTGATATTCTAACACTGACCACATTGAATTATTATAAAATAGTGAGAAGTTGCATTCTGTATTTCCCACCTTAGACTGTGAGTTCCTGCAGGGCCAAATTTGTGTCTGATTCATCTTTATATTTGAATGTCCGTGCCAGAGCTCAGTGCAAAATAAAGCTTCCCTAAATATTTGTTAAATAAAGAAGTGAACACATTTATTCTTCTTTTTCTTCCTTCAACATATTTGTCAAGTATCTACAACTCACATATAAATTTGATAAAAGCTTAAATGTTCCCTGATGATATAATTTGAAATGGCCTTATAATTTTATTTCATCTTACAAATAGTTTGACGCATATACAAGCTTAAACAATTTGAGTTTTTTTCCCTTCCCTTTTTCAGAATTCACTGGACATAATGTTCTGAACCTTTCTTTTTTTTATGTAATAATATATCTCACAGATTTGTTCATATCAGAGCATAAAGGACTTTGACATTTTCTAACAGCCAAACAACAATTCCATTGCATGAATGACAAAAAATTCTTTAAGTTTTCCCTTATGAATTTGCTTTTAGATCCTCCACCTGAACTTATGCTATAACAGACATTATGAATGAGTAAAATGTTACAGGTCATTTTTCTGTATATGGAATGTAATATGTAGGATAAATTCCTAAAATTACAATTCCTGTTTCAAAATTACATTTGTACAATGTACAAGACTAACAATATGACTTCCACATGGGTTCTGCCAATTTATCCTCCCAACAGCAGTGAGTTGATCATTTTATATATTATTTTAAATAGAATGAGTTATTAAACTTTCAAACTTTTGTCAATCTTAAAGGTGAAAATGGTATCTCAGTAAAATTTTAGTTTGTCTTTCTCTTAATGAATGGGGTTGGATATATCTTTATATGTTTAAATGTCATTTTTTTATTTCCTTGTTTTTGAGCTTTTACCCATTTTTTTTTTATTTTGTTAGTAAGCGGCTACTGCATGTGATCTTCATATGGTAGTGAGAGAAGCCCTGTTAATTGATGTCTATGATAATGTGTTCTAAACAATTTCTGAGTTTGTCATTTTTTATTTGATTTTGCCTGTTATTTTTAAGTGATAGTTTATCTTTATATATATATATATATACACACACACACACATATATATGGGTGTATATGTGTGTGTATATATATATATATATATATAGCAAAACTATAAGTTTTCAGAAGTTTAAAAATGCCAAACTATTAAAAAATATTAAGTCTCATTAGCCAGGAGGTTTTATGGCAATTTTGATTCAATTTAATGGGATCTAGTACTCCTGCCAGCTGTCTGAAAATTTACCTGTTAAGAAGATATTTTTGTTAAATAGCAATGTAAACCCTAAACACTATACATATTTTAATAAAATGATATTTAAACCAGTGTAACATAAAATTATTAAATAAATGAAAAACCTTACCACAAAAAAAGCAATGGTAAGATAAAAATCTGAATTAAACATTTTCATCTTTTTAATGGTCAGTTGCCTAAAGTTCAGAAGAAATAAATATTGTCATCACTTTAAACAGTAACTTTACCAAAACTGAGCATCTTTACCTACTAGTTTTAGTTTTTGTATGTATTATGAATTCATTTTAGAGTTTACAATAGACATGTAATCATTCCTAAATTAGTTTAAAGATTCTCTTGTTGCTGCCTCGGTCACTTCTATAGAAACCAGAACATGCTACTTAGGCACTTCAAGTTTTAATAACCAGAGAGGCACTCCGTCTCCCAGGAAAAAGGAAATTGGTTTAGAAGGTCTGTGAACTGAAACAGAAACCAAGGCTATTCTAACAATCTTTCTCTCAGTGGTGTCTCTGAAATACCTCTGGTTATTTTCCTCCTGACTCGTCATCCTCTCTGTGTAACAATAAAAAAAAAAAAAAAAAAAAAAAAAAAAATCTGTTTTGTTAAGTTATTGTCTTTGCCTCTACTGGGCAGACCCCTTGGTCAAATTCAAGGTATCAGTAAGCTACCATATATAGAGTGCCCCCTAGTGGTCAAACTAGAGCTTTCTTCAGGAGGTGAAGATGTAAGTAAAATAGGAATAAGGCAGGTAGCATACCCTTTATAGATTAACTTAAATTGTCTAGCTTTTTTTGTTTTGGTCATAACTATCACAGTTGATATTCATAAAACATAGAACCTCTTCTTCAATCTTTCAGAAAATACTAGTCTATATTTCTTTATATACTCCAAACCAACTCTGACCATTAAAGGGTGTTTTATAAAAGAGAGAGTGAGAGAAATGAGACACAGGCTTTTTAAAAATTAAATATGTTTGCTGCCAGATAACATCATTATATCAACTGGTATTAAAAATAAAGGGAAGTAAATGACACAAAGTTAAAAATAAATAGATTAATTAGTGAAATGGTATTTTCCTCTTGCTAAAGGAATAGACTCCTTTTTCAGTTATGGTTGTAAGAATATGTTTACCTCTGGCATATTTATGAATGAGGACATTCTACTTCAGAAGTGCATGTTGTGACATGTAATTTACCCATCAGGAGATACGCATTTTGCTATCTTTGGACAATCTGCAGCTGTTCACATCGGTCATATCACAAATGTGTGCCTGTGCGTGTGTGCGCACACACACACACAGCTGGCTTCTGAAAGAATAACTTTATCTATCATGTAACAATGGAAGATACAGTATTACATGGAATTACAATAGAGAATACATATCACATCATTTTTCCTGCAACATCTCAACATAATGTAGTCAGTCAAGGCCAGATGTTTTACTCTTGACTCTGCACTTACATATAAGCACAGATTTGGTAAAGCACAGGGAGACTTAGTTCCACCATTCTCATTAATGTCACTGAAAGTTTCAAGGCTAAATTTTTAAGTATTATATTTCGAATGGAACCTGCTGTTATTTACTTCCCAACCTTTTTTTCTGGCACATTTATTCTTTATGTACAGAACTGTACTTCACAAATACTGAATGAAATCTCCCTTAAAAATACAGCAGGTGGTATGATTAATATAGAACCATGTGGTAAACATGGTGTTTTCATATTTAGAAAATAAATCCTAACCTCTGAATTCAGAAAAAAAAAAAATTTTTGCTTTCTTCTAGTATTAAGGAGAAATTTGTTTTAAAATATTATTCTTTTAATATTGATGTATTGTTTACAGGATACTTAACAAATAATTTGGTTTCATGTATTTGATATTATGTATATTAAATAGTTGAAACCTTATTGTCAATATTAAATTGGTATGTTAGATTCTACTTGAGTAAATAATGAAAAGAAACAAAATTAAACCATCTCAAGAATAGCAGTGTGAACCTGTGAATAATCTCCAAAATTATTTTCAGAAACCATTATAGGGAGATTAACAAAAGACTGTAGTTTCCCCATGAGGTATTGGGTAGAGATACTGAGGGAAATGTTCCAATAAACTTCAAGTGAGTGTTATGTATGTATTCCTGCCTGAGGTGAACACCAATTAAATGTGCCTTAAATACAAACTGACTTTTCTTTTAGTGGAAAAGAGTAAAAGTTTTAAGAAATTTTTCTCCTCCTTTTATATAATATATGAAAGAATATAGAACTCCTAGGGCATTTGGAAAAATAGTCCAAGTTAGAAAAGATTTTTAAATGGTCAAAAGAAAATTTTAAATAATGTAACAAAGCATATGACATAACAGAAAGAAGTACATGACACCAGGGAACAGAGAACCAACACTCACATTATGGAACAGGTAAAGAATTTGCACACAGCTGCTTGCTTCACTGAGAAAATGATTATATTCCTGTACATATAGCAGAAACTTCACAAAGAGAATGCTAAAGTTAAAAATAAAATAGCATATTAATGTATGGCTACATGTGTTTAATGACTTCTTCTGGAACAACATGAAATTTCTTCATGGAGCATACACCAAGATGTGGTGGAGGGACTCTGTGACTAATCAAACCCTTTCTAGATATCTGTAAGGATGAATACAATGTTCTAATTAGGCCATTTGCCCCCTGGGCCCTGAGACAATGGCAGGAGCCATGCCTTGGCCCTGCCAACTGCCTTTTGCAATCAGGCTGACCACAGAGCCAGAACCAAAAGCTCTGAAACCAAAAGCCCCTAGAGCCCTGAAATGGGGATCTGAGGGCCTTAGTCCTCACCCCCTATTCCATCCCCCCCCACGACAACTCTTAGGGTGTATTTATTATACACAAGTGTTTCTATGGCGCATGTAACTTACTTGCTCATATCCTTCAACATGTTTCTGCTTAGATTTTTCTGATTCACTTTTAAAAGTTTTTTTTAAGCATATTAATTTTAGTATTAAATTTGTTCCTTATCAATTGACATTATTTTTTAAATGCTCTAATTAAATATAGAATGACTATAGTTAATTTTTTAATGACTAAATAGAAAACAGACAGAAAACAACAGAAAAATTCTGTTGGCATTTTAATATCTTCTTTCAGGAGTGACAGAAGCAAGATGGTGGAATAGGAGGCTCTAGTCCTCATCTGCCACAGAAACACTGATAAAACAGCCATCTATAAACAAACATACTTTCATGAGTGCTCAAAATCCAACCCACATAACACAGTGCTGAAAGAGATCTCCTTGGCCCACGAGTTCTCCTATGTGAAAAAGAAAGAGAAAATTGATCATCTGACTTGGCCATGGATTTTGAGACCATGCCTGCTTGCTTTTGGACACAATAACCAGGCTTGTTCACAGACTCTGGCACAAGACTGGCTAAACTGTAGATAACAGCAATAGACCCATGTGCCTATGGACTTCAGCATCAGATTCATATTCAGATCCTGACACCAGGCCCATAGAAGCCCAGGTCCTAGCAGTAGGCCTATTAGTCTTCAGACCCAGGCAACAGGGTCATAAATAGAAGAGAAGGGATTGGAAACAATGCCGTAAGCCTTGGTACTGGACTCACTTATCCAAAGATGCTGACACCAAACCATGATGAACACAGTTTCCAGCACTAGGTCCATTTCTCTGTGAACTATATCACCAGGCCCACTTATCCACCCACCCACAGATCCCACTGCCAGGACCAACAGAAAACCATGTCACTGGTTTCATTCAGAATCTTTGGCTGGCCTAATTGGTAAAGATCTTTCTCTGCCAAAGCCAGACTGTAGAAACTGGAAAAGGTGACTGTTTCTTTAAATGTGCACACAAAAATGCAAGATTACAAGGAACATGTAAATGAGGGAAACAGAACACTACCAAAGAAACAAAATAAAGTATCAGTAACCAACCCTAAAGAAATGGAAAACTACAAAATGCCTGATAGTGAATTAAAAATAATTATTTTAAAGAAGCTCAGTGAGCCAGAAGAGAACACAAACAAACAACTAAATAATGTCAGGAAAATAACACATTTTAAAAAGAGGTTCAACAATGAGGTAGGTATTATTTTTTAAAAATCTAGAGCTGAAGAATACAACTTAACTGAAAAATTCAGTAGAGAGCTTCTGCCACAGAGTTAATCAAGAATAAAGAAACCACAAACTTAAAGACAGGTCATTTGAAATTATCCAGTCAGAGGAACAAAAAGAATAAAAAAGAATTAAGAAAGGATATGGAACAAATGGGACACCATCAAGTGAACCAAATATGCATTATGGGAGTCCAGAAAGAGAAGAGAAAGAAAAGAGGCAGACAGCTTATTTAAAAAAATAATAACTTTCCAAATCTGGAGAGAAAAATAAATATCCAGATTCATGAAGCTCACGAGATCTCAAATGGGTCTACATTAAGACACATTATAATTAAATTGTCAAAAGTCAAATACAAAAAGAGAACTTTGGAAGTAGAGAGGGGAAAATTACTCAGACATACAAGGGAACCTTGATATTGACTATCAGCAAATTTCTAAAAATAAATTTTGCAGGCCAGTGGACAATGGGAGGATATATTCAAAGTGCTCAAATTAAAACAAAAAACCAAAAACCCAACCAAACATGAATATTATTTCCCACAAAAATGTCCTTTAACAAGAGAGGGGAGATAAATACTTTTCCAAACAAACAAAAACTAAGGTATATTATCATCACTAGACCTGCCTTACAATTGCTAAAGGGATTTCCTCAAGTTGAATAAAATAATGCTAAGCAGCAGCATAAAAGCATATGAAAGTGTAAATCTCAGGAGTAAAGGTAAACATGTATACAAATACAGAATAATGAAATACTGTGGAGGTGATTTATTAATCAGTTTTAACCCTGGTCTAAAAAGTTAAAAGACAAAAGTACAAAAAATAGCTATAACCACAGAAATTGTTTAATGAATATAATATAAAAAGAAGTAAATTCTGACATCAATATCATAAAGAGTGTGTGTGTGCAGGGGGAGTACAAATGTAGACTTTTTGTGTGCAATTGAAGTTATCAGCTCAAAATAGATGTTACAGCAATAAGAAGTTTTATGTAAGCCTCATGGTAATCCCAAAGGAAAAAAAAAATCTAAAACAGATGCCAAGAAAAGATAAAGAGAAAATGATCGAAGTATGGCACTAAAAAAATTATCCAATCATAAAGAAAGACAGCAAGAGAGGAATGAAAGACCTAAAGACTACAAAACAGCCAGACAACAATTAACAAAATGACAGCAGTAAAAGTCCCTGTCTATCAATAATTACCTTGATGTAAATAGATTAAATTCCCCAATCAAAAGATATAAAGTGGTGGAATTATTTTTAATAAAAACCAGCTATTTCTTATCTACAAAGGACTTTAGATTTAAGAACACAAATAGACTAAAAATGAAAAGAAGGAAAAAGATATTCCATGAAAATGGTAACCAAAAGAGAGCAGGAGTGGCCATACTAATATCACACAAAATAGACTTTAGGTCAAAAATTATCTCAAGGGACAAATAAGGTCATTATATAATGATAAAATTGTCAATTCAACAGAAAGCCATAACAATTATTAATATATATGCACCCAATATCAAAGTACTATAAAGAAAACATTCACAGGTTTGAAGGGAGAAAAAGAAAGAAATACAATAATAGCAGGAGATTTCAATATGCTACTTATATTTACAGACATATCACTCATACCAAAAATCAATAAGGAAACACTAGATTTGAACAACACTACAAATCAAATGGACATAACAAACATTCACAGAACATTCCACCCTACAGCACCAGAATGCACATTCTTCTCAAGTGCACACAGAACAATTCACAGGATAGATCACATGCTAGGTAACAAAACAAATCTCAATAAATTTAAGAGGATTAAAATAATATGACATATCTCTTCTGGCCACAAAGGAATGAAATTAGAAATCATTAACAAAAAGAAAATATGCAAAATTCACAAATACACTGAAATTAAGGAACACACTTGAGCAAAGATTTGATCAAAGAAGAAATCAAAAAGAAGTTAGAAAATATATCAAAACAAAACAAATAATCAATATACCAAAACTGATGAAAAGCAGCAAAAGGAGTACTAAGAGGAATATTTATAGTGATAAAAGCTTATATTAAAAAAGACAAGAGATCACAAGTAAATGACCTAACATTCCCCTTAAGGAATTAGGAAAAGATGTACAATCCAAGCCCAAGAAGAAGAAGAAAAGAAGAAAAAAATAATAAAGTTTAGAACAGAAATAAATAAAATAGAAAAAAAAAAGTAAGAACTGAATTTTTTGGAAAGATAAAGAAAATTGACAAACCTTTAGCTAAACTATGAAAAAAAGAGAGAAAACTAAACAAATCATAAATAGAAGAGACGGGATTGGAAACAATGCCACAGATATAAAAATGATTACAAGGGATTATTATGAACATTATACTGAACAATTTAGAAGAATGGTTAAATTTCTAGAAACATACAACCTATTGAGACTGAATCATAATGAAATAGAAAGCCCAAAAAGACCAGTAACAAATAAACAGATTAAATCAGTAATTTAAAACCTCCTAGAGACTACTATGAACAACTATATACCAACAAATTCAAACCCCTAGAGGAAATGGATAAATATGTGGACACATGCAAACTAGCAAGACTGAAGCACGACATACAAAATCTGAACACACCAATAACAAGCAATGAGATTGATGCAGTAATCAGCAATCTCCCAACAAAGAAAAGCCCACAACCAGATGGCTTCACTACTGTATTCTATGAAACATTTAAAGAGTTAACACCAGTGCTTCTCAAACTATTCCAAAAAATTGAAATGGAGGCAATTCTTCTAAATTCATTCTATGAGTGGTTTCAAGATGGCGGCGGCTGCGGCGGCTGGCGCGGAGTAGCTGAGGTGGAAAAGGTGGCCACTGGGCCTCAGGCAGCCGGGAAACTTGTGGACCTTCCTCTGGCCATCTCTTAAGGGAGGACTGCTGCTGCTGGCCGGTCGTGGGGGCTCAACGCCACTTTGCCCCCGGCAGGAGAGGCTGCCTCATTTACAGGCAACAGCTTTGAAGTGTGGAGCAGGAAAAGAACTGATTCTTAGCTGCAAAAGTGAGTCTTGAAACAGGGAACACGGCGCCAGGGCTGCTGTGGATGCAGCCAGGATCCCGGAGGCTGGGGCCGCACTGAAGGCGGCCAGCTGCCCTATTCAAGATTCGAGGTTTCAGGCCGGCATTAAAGAAGACTCCTGGGAGCGCCCGAGCGGCGCCGCGACTGAACAGCCCGAGGCGGCAGCGCCGAGAACACGGAAGGCAACAAACCAGAGACAGAGCGAGCGCCCGACCTGGCACAGCACTGTGAGTGATCCCTGGCACAGCTCTGTTCGGGGGGTGGTTGCCCACGCGGCTCCCCGACTGCACCACCAGGCCACTCACTGCCCCGGTGCTGCCTCCATTTTCCCAGGTGCGGGCAGCTCCGCCCTGCTCGGCCATCACTGAGCCCATTTGCTTGGCCTGGCGCGGGGCTTTCCGGACCCTGCGGGCCGGCTTCCTCTCCCACTCCCTCCACGGTTCTCTGGCAGGGCTGGGGGTGTGGGGCGTCCCGACCAGTTTTGGGAGGGCTAGGAAGTACGGGCGGGCCGACTGTCACTCCACCACACCCTGGACTCCGGCCCCGGTAAACTTCCTGTTACTGGGAGGCAGATACCATCTCTGCGACCACCAGTTTGGAAAAAAGCCTAACGAATTTCTGGTTGGGAATAGTGTGGTAGGAGAGTTCCCAGGTCCGCTTGAACCTGCCGGAGAGCAGGCTGCAGGCGGGCACTAGACTCGGTTTATACCGGGGGGATACAAAGGTGAACAAGACCCGAGAAAGATCTACACAGTGTTACAAAGGCACCCAGAGAGACCGGTCGTCTGTGCCTAGCAGAAACCTGGTAGACTTCCTGGGCGAGGCGGTGCTGAGCAGGGTCTTGAAGGCACAGCTGATAGACGAGGGGTGCAGAAGACACGCCCCAACCCAGCACAGTGTGCACAGAGGGGGGAGACGTGCGGCCAGGGAGGCGGAGACTCGACAGAAACCACACACCCGGTGGGGTCGCCACTGCACGATCTAACAGCCTGGGCCAGAGCACACGGAACGGGGAGAAGTCCTGTACAGAAAGTGAAAGCTCAACAGAGATCACACACCCTGTGGTACGTGATCCACCAGCCCAGCAGAGTACAAGCTGACCAGAAAGGTGGATCCCCGGAGAAGCCCAAGACCCGAGGCAACCACACACACAAGACACTAGAGGCCAACTGAGCAGTCACGGCGGGAGCCATACCAAATTGGCAACAACAGCAACATCCTAGTTAGTCATTAGTCTTAAACCGGTGGACTGTGAAACCCCCTGCCACAATGAATAAACACCAAAAAAAAGACACCAGAAATACAAAAAATCAAGAAAGTACACCACCAAAAGTTAATAAATCTCATACTCTAGATCCTATAGAACAAGAAGCCCTTGAAATAACTGACAAGGAATTTCGAGTGATAATTCTAAAGAAACTGAATGAGATACAAGAAAACTCAGCTAGACATCATGATGAAATGAGGAAAAGTATACAGGATCTGAAAGAGGAAATATACAAGGAAATCAATGTCCTGAAAAAAAATGTAGCAGAACTTGCTGAACTGAAGAAGTTATTCAGCGAAATAAAAAACACAACGGAGAGTTTAACCAGCAGGCTTGTCGAAGTTGAAGAGAGAACCTCTGAACTTGAAGATGGGCTGTTTGAAATAACACAAGCAGACAAAAAGAAAGAAAAAAGAATCAAGAACATGGAAGAAAATCTGAGAGAGATATCAGACAACCTCAAGCGCTCAAATATCCGAGTCATGGGTATTCCAGAAGGGGAGGAAAATGGAGATTCCATTGAAAACATATTCAACAAAATAGTGGCAGAAAACTTCCCAGGTATAGGAAAAATCACAGATCTTCAGATCCAGGAAGCTCAACGATCTCCAAACGTATTCAACCCAAAAAGGCCTTCTCCAAGACATGTCATAGTCAAATTGGCAAAACTCAGAGACAAAGAGAGAATCTTAAAAGCTGCAAGAGAGAAGCGTCAAATCACCTATAAGGGAGCAACAATCAGGTTAACATCAGACTTTTCATCACAAACCCTAAAAGCTAGAAAGGAATGGGATGATATTTTCAAAATACTAAAAGACAAAGATTGCCAACCAAGAATACTCTACCCTGCAAGGCTATCCTTCCGAAATGAGGGGCAAATAGTATATTTCTCAGACAAACAAAAACTGCGGGAGTTCACTACCACAAGACCACCCTTACAAGAAATCCTCAAGGGAGTACTGGGTTTGGTTCCTGAAAAATAACTACCACTGCCATAAAAACCTAAGAAAAATCTAAACCCGCTAGTACAATAAAAATGGCATTCATGAAGAGAAAACAAGCTAACAAAAACACTATCTACAACCTAAGGAACCAACAAACAAAGAAACCAAACAGTAAATCAGAAAGCAAGGAACAAAAGACACCTAAGACAACCAAACAACCAATAAAATGCTAAGAATAAATCAACACCTTTCAATAACAACTCTTAATGTTAAAGGCTTAAATTCCCCAATTAAAAGACACAGACTGGCTGACTGGATCAAAAAGCAGGACCCAACTATATGCTGCCTACAAGAGACCCACCTCACCCATAAAGATTCACACAGACTAAGAGTGAAAGGATGGAAAAAGATTTACCATGCAAACAGAAAAGAAAAACGAGCTGGAGTGGCTATTCTTATATCTGACAAAATTGACTTTAAACTAAAAACCATAAAAAGAGACAATGAGGGACACTACTTAATGATAAAAGGTCTGATCCATCAAGAAGACATAACAATCATAAATATGTACGCACCCAATGTTGGAGCAGCCAGATTTATAAAACAAACTCTATTAGACCTAAAGAAGGAAATAGACACTAATACCATAATAGCAGGGGACCTGAACACTCCACTGTCAATATTAGACAGATCATCTAGGCAAAGAATCAGTAGAGAAACACAAGATCTAAACAAGACTCTAGACCAATTGGAATTGGCAGATATCTACAGAACATTCCACCCAACAACCTCAGAATATTCATTCTTCTCATCAGCACATGGATCATTCTCCAAGATAGATCACATATTAGGTCACAAATCAAGTCTCAATAAATTCAAAAAAATTGGAATTATCCCATGTATCTTCTCAGACCACAATGGATTAAAACTAGAAATTAATAACAAGCGAAACTCTGGAAACTATACAAACACATGGAAATTAAACAGCATTCTACTTAATGACATATGGGTCCAAGAAGAAATCAAGCAGGAAATCAAAAAGTTTTTTGAAACTAATGAAAACAATGATACATCATACCAAAACCTGTGGGATACTGCAAAAGCAGTATTGAGGGGAAAATTTATTGCATTAAATGCTCACTTCAGAAGAATGGAAAGATGGCAAGTGAACAACCTAACACTTCACCTTAAAGAACTAGAAAAACAAGAACAATCCAATCCTAAAGTTAGCAGACGGAGAGAAATCATTAAGATCAGAGCAGAACTAAATGAAATTGAAAACCAAAAAACAATTCAAAAGATCAACGAATCAAAAAGTTGGTTTTTTGAAAAGATAAATAAAATTGACAAACCATTAGCATGGCTAACAAAAAAAAGAAGAGAGAAGACTCAAATAACAAAAATTAGAAATGAAAAAGGCGATATTACAACTGATTCATCTGAAATACAAGGAATCATTCGAGACTACTATAAACAACTATACGCCAACAAATTTGAAAATCTGGAGGAAATGGATAAATTTCTGGACACACACAAGCTCCCAAAACTGAACCGTGAAGACGTAGAAAATTTGAACAGACCAATAACAATAAAGGAGATTGAAGCTGTTATTAGAAGGCTCCCAACAAAGAAAAGCCCAGGACCAGATGGATTCACAGCAGAATTTTACCAAACATTCAAAGAGGAATTGACACCGATTCTTTACAAACTATTCCAAAAGATTGAAACGGACGCAAATCTCCCAAACTCATTCTATGAAGCAAACATCATCCTGATACCAAAACCAGGTAAAGATATAACCAAAAAAGAAAACTACAGGCCGATATCCTTGATGAATATAGATGCAAAAATCCTCACTAAAATACTAGCAAACAGAATACAGCAACACATACGAAAAATTATTCATCATGATCAAGTGGGATTCATCCCAGGGATGCAAGGTTGGTTCAACATACGCAAATCAATAAATGTGATACACCATATTAATAAACTCAAACACAAGGACCATATGATCATCTCTATAGATGCTGAAAAAGCATTTGATAAAGTTCAGCACTCATTCATGACAAAGACCCTCTATAAGTTAGGTATAGAGGGAAAGTATCTCAACATAATTAAAGCCATATATGCCAAACCCACTGCCAATATCATCCTGAATGGGGAAAAGCTGAAAGCTTTTCCTTTAAGAACAGGAACTAGACAAGGATGCCCACTCTCACCACTCCTATTCAACATAGTGTTGGAAGTACTAGCCAGAGCAATCAGAGAAGAGAAGGAAATAAAGGGCATCCAGATTGGAAAAGATGAAGTCAAACTGTCCCTGTTTGCAGATGACATGATCCTATATATCGAACAGCCTAAAACCTCTACAAAAAAACTCTTGGAATTGATAAATGATTTCAGCACAGTAGCAGGATACAAAATCAACACACAAAAATCAGTAGCATTTCTTTTCTCCAATAGTGAACATGCAGAAGGAGAAATCAAGAAAGCCTGCCCATTTACAATAGCCACCAAAAAAATAAAATACTTAGGAATTGAGTTAACCAAGGAGGTGAAAAATCTCTATAATGAGAACTACAAACCACTGCTGAGAGAAATTAGAGAGGATACAAGAAGATGGAAAGATATTCCATGCTCTTGGATTGGAAGAATCAACATAGTGAAAATGTCCATACTACCCAAAGTGATATACAAATTCAATGCAATCCCCATCAAAATTCCAAAGACATTTTTCTCAGAAATGGAAAAAACTATTCAGACATTTATATGGAACAATAAAAGACCACGAATAGCCAAAGCAATGCTCAGCAAAAAAAATAAAGCTGGAGGCATAACACTACCTGACTTTAAGCTATACTACAAAGCTATAATAACCAAAACAGTATGGTACTGGCATAAAAACAGACACACTGACCAATGGAATAGAATAGAGAATCCAGAAATCAACCCACACACTTACTGCCATCTGATCTTTGACAAAGGCACCAAGCCTATTCACTGGGGAAGGGACTGCCTCTTCAGCAAGTGGTGCTGGGATAACTGGATATCGATATGCAGGAGAATGAAACTAGATCCATACCTCTCACCGTATACTAAAATCAACTCAAAATGGATTAAGGATTTAAATATACACCCTGAGACAATAAAACTTCTTAAAGAAAACATAGGGGAAACACTTCAGGAAATAGGACTGGGCACAGACTTCATGAATACGACCCCAAAAGCACGGGCAACCAAAGGAAAAATAAACAAATGGGATTATATCAAACTAAAAAGCTTCTGCACAGCAAAAGAAACAATTAAAAGAGTTAAAAGACAACCAACAGAGTGGGAGAAAATATTTGCAAAATATACATCTGACAAAGGATTAATATCCAGAATATATAAGGAACTCAAACAACTTTACAAGAAGAAAACAAGCAACCCAATTAAAAAATGGGCAAAAGAGCTAAGTAGGCATTTCTCTAAGGAAGATATCCAAATGGCCAGCAGACATATGAAAAAATGCTCAACATCACTCAGCATCCGGGAAATGCAAATCAAAACCACATTGAGATACCATCTAACCCCAGTTAGGATGGCTAAAATCCAAAAGACTATGAACGATAAATGCTGGCGAGGCTGCGGAGAAAAAGGAACTCTCATACATTGTTGGTGGGACTGCAAAATGGTGCAGCCTCTATGGAAAATGGTATGGAGGTTCCTTAAACAATTGCGGATAGATCTACCATACGACCCAGCCATCCCACTGTTGGGAATATACCCAGAGGAATGGAAATCATCAAGTCGAAGGTATACCTGTTCCCCAATGTTTATCGCAGCCCTCTTTACAATAGCCAAGAGTTGGAACCAGCCCAAATGCCCATCATCAGATGAGTGGATACGGAAAATGTGGTACATCTACACAATGGAATACTACTCAGCTATAAAAACGAATGAAATACTGCCATTTGCAACAACATGGATGGACCTCGAGAGAATTATATTAAGTGAAACAAGTCAGGCACAGAAAGAGAAATACCACATGTTCTCACTTATTGGTGGGAGCTAAAAATTAATATATAAATTCACACACACACATACACACATACACACACAAACCGGGGGGGGGGGAAGAAGATATAACAACCACAATTATTTGAAGTTGATACAACAAACAAACAGAAAGGACATGGTTGGGGGGGAGGGGGGGAGGGAGAAGGGAGGGAGGTTTTGGTGATGGGGAGCATTAATCAGCTACAATGTATATCGACAAAATAAAATTAAAAAAAAAATAAAAAAATAAAAAAAAAAAATAAATAAATAAATTCATTCTATGAGGCCAGCATCATCCTGATACCAAAACCAGACAAAGAAACAACAAAAAAGAGAAAGCTACAGGCCAATATCCTTGATCAACATAGACACAAAAATCCTCAACAAGTTATTAGCAAACAGAATACAATAGCACATCAAAAAAATTACATACCATGATCAAGTAGGATTCATCACAGGGATGCAAGGATGGTTCTACACATGCAAATCAATAAATATGATACACTACATCAACAAAAGCAATAAAAAAACCACATTATCTCAATAGCTGTATAAAAATCATTTGACAAAATTCAGAATCAATCCCTTCATGATAAAGACCCTCAACAAATTAGGTATACAAGGAAGTAACACACAAAAAAGCCATATATAAAAAACCCACCACTAACATCATAATCAATGGAGAAAAACTCAAAGCTGTTACTTTAAGAACGGAAACAAGACAAAGATGCTCATTATCACCACTCTTATTCAACATAGTATTGAAAGTATTAGCCAGAGCAATCAGGCAAGAGAAAGAAATAAAGGGCATCCAAATTGGAAAAAAACAAAGTCAAATTATTACTGTTCACAGATGACATGATCCTATATATATATAAACCATTACTTCTACTAAAAAACTCCTACAGGTCATGAGCAAATTCAGTAAAGTTGCAGGATACAAAATCAATACACAAGAATCAGTAGTGTTCTTATACACCAACAACAAACAAGCAGAAAAAGAAATCAACAAAGCTAGCCCATTTACAATAAGTACCAAAAGAATAAAATACTTAGGGATAAATTTAATCAAAGAAGTGAAAAATCTCTACAATGAGAACTATAAAATTCCCCTGAAAGAAATTAAACAGAAAATAAATGTCTTTCCAAAAGATGGAAAAACATTCCATGTTAATGGATTGGAAGAATTAACATTGTGAAAATGTCCATACTACCCAAAGAAATCTACAGATTCAATGCAATCCCCATCAAAATATCAATGACATTCTTCTGAGAAACAGAAAAAAAAAAAAAAACAATCCTAACATTTATATGGAACAACAAAAGACTTTGAATAGCCAAAGCAATTCTTATCAAAAAAATAAATAAATAAAACTGGAAGCATTACACTACCTGACTTTAAATTATGCTACAAAGCTATGGTAACCAAACAGGATGGTAATAACATAAAAACATACACATGGACCAATGGAACAGAATAGAGAACCTAGAAATCAACCCAGGTAACAGATCGTTGACAAAGGCACCAAGAACATACATTGAGGAAAAAACAACCTCTTCAATAAATGGTGCTTGGAAAATTGGATTGTTTAGAAGAATGAAGCTAGACCTATACCTCTCACCATATACCAAAATCAACTAAAAATGGATTAAACACTTAAATGTAAGACCCAAAACTATCAAATACCTAGAAGGAAGTCATAGGGGATACACTTTAGGACATAATATTGGGCAAAGACCTTTTGAGTAAGACCCCAAAAGCACAAGTAACAAAAGAAAAAATTTTTAAAAATGCAATTATATCAAACTAAAAAGCTTCTTCACAGCAAAAGAAACAATCAACAGAGTGAAATGACAACCTATTAAATGGGAGAAAATATTTGCAAACCATACATCTGAGAAGTGATTAATATACAGAATATACAAGGAAATCAAAGAACTTCAAAGTAAAAATCAAATAATCCAATTTAAAAATGGGCAAAGGAGCCAAACAGACATTTTTCAGAGGAAGACATACAAATGGTCAACAGACACATGAAAAATAAAATGCTCAACATCATTAATCATCAGGGAAATGCAAATCAAAACCACTTTGAGATATCATCTTACCCCAGTAAGACAGGCCATTATTAAAAACTCTGAGAATAACAAATGCTGGCAAGAATGTTAAGAAAAGGGAACTCTTGTACACTGCTTGTAGGACTGTAAATTGGTGCAGCCATTATGGAAAGCAGCACGTAGGTTTCCCAAACAACTACAGATAGAACTACCATATGACCCAGCAAACCCACTTCTGAGTATACACCCAAAGAAATGGAAACCATCAAGTCGAAGGGATACAGGCACTCCCATGTTCATCACAGTTCTATTTACAATAGCCAAGGGTAGGAACCAACCTAAATGTCTACCAACAGATGACTGGATAAGGAAAATGTGGCATTTATTTACAATAGAACACTGCTCAGCCACAAAAAAAGATGAAATTCTGTCATTCGAAGCAATATGAATAAACTTGAAGAAATTATGTTAAGTGCCATAAGTCAGGCACAGAAAGAACAATACCATATGTCCTCACTCATATGTTGGAGCTAAGAAACAGAGAATAAAGAAAGACCATAGTAAAATGTGAACCTTCAGAAGGAAAGAACAGACCTATATTTACCAGAGGTGGGAAAGTGGGAGAGGGAAAGAAGAAAGGGAGTAATTGGGTAAAGGACACAAAAAATAATCACGATGTGTAAGGATGAACACAGTAATAATACTGATTTGATCATCACATACCATACACAAATACTGATAGTCAAACCTGTACTACATAAATCTGTATAAATAAAAAAAATAATAATAAAAAATAATACAAACAAAAAAGCATCCAAACTAAGCAAAGGTTAGGACCAGAAGTCTTCAAGGGTGAATTCCACCAATCATTTAAAGAAGAATTAATAGCAATACTTCTTAATCTCTTCCAAAAACTAGAAGAGGAAACTTTTATGTTTCCTCTAGAAAAAAACTAGAAGATGCAAGCTTTTATGAGGCTTGCATCACCCTGACATCAAGCCAGACAAGGTCACCACAAGAAAAGAAGTCCTCAGGCCAGCATTCCTGATGAAAATCACTGCAAAAATTCTCAACAAAATACTAGCACACTGAATTCAATAGTATATTAAAGGAATTATATACCACGATTAAGTGAGATTTATCCCTGGGATGCAAAGATGGTTCAGTATATTCAAATCAATCAATGTGATACACCATATTAATAGAATAAACGATAAAAACTACATGATCATTTCAATAGCTGCAGAAAAGCATTTGAAAAAATTCAATATTCTTTCAAAATAAAAACTCTCCCCAACTTAGGTATAGAGGAATGTACCTCTGCACAATTAAGACATGTGTAAATAGCCCACAGCCATTATTATACTCAATGGTGAAAAACTGAAATATTTTCTTCTAAGACCTGGGACAAGGCAAGAATGCCCTCTCTCATCACTTCTATTCAACATAGTACCAGAAGTCCTAGCCAGAGAATTGGGCAAGAAAAAAATAAAATAAAGGCATTCAAATAAGAAAGAAAAAAGTAAAATCTTTGTTTGCAAATGACATGATATTATATGTAGAAAACTCTAAACACTCCACACACACACACACACACACACACACACACACACAAAAAAAAAACCTGTTAAAACTAATAAATAAATTCAGCCAAGTTGCAGGAGCTAAAAACATACAAAGTCATTTGTGTTACCATATACTAATAACAAATTATCTAAAGAGAAAATTAAGGAGACAATCTCATTTACCATAGCATCAAAAATAGTAAAATAATTAAGAATAAACTTAACCAAAAGGTGAAAGATCTGTACACTGAAAACTATAAAACACTGATGAAATTAGACACAAAGAAATGGAAAAACATACTGTGTTCATGGATTATAATTAAGATTGTTAAAATGTACATTCTAACCAACATGATCTACAGATTCAATGCAATCTCTGTCAAAATCCCAATGACATTTATTACAGAAATAGAGGGGAAAAAAAAAAAAGACCCTAAAATGTATATGGAAGCACAAAAGACCCTGAATAGGCAAAACAATCTTGAGCAAGAAGAACAAAGCTGGAGACATCTTACTTTCTTATTTCAAAATATATTACAAAACTACAGTAATCAAAACATTATAGTACAGGCATAAAAACTGACAAATAGACCAATGAAACAAAATGGCAAGTCCAGAAATAAACCAAGGCAAATATGGTCAACTGATCTTCAACAAGGCTACCAAGAATAAAAAACGGTGAAAGGACAGTCTTTTCAACAAGTTCTGCTGTGAAAACTGAATATCCACATCCAAAATCATGAAATGAGAACCTTATCTTGCCCCATGCGCAAAAATTAACTCAATATGCATTCAAGATCTAAGCATAAAACTAGAAACCATAAACTTGTATAAGAAAACATTGGGAAAAAATTTCTTGACACTGGTCTGGGCAATGATTTTTCTTTTAGACATGACACAAAAAGCACATGCAACAAAGGAAAAATAGACAAGAGGGATTATGCAAAACTAAAAAGCATCTGCACAGCCAAAGAAACAATCAAACAAATGTAAAGACAAATTTGTTTTATTCTTTCATATTATCTTTTAGCATATTTTGAAATAGCACATTATAGTTTCCATTTTTATTGTGTATTTCTGGAGTGCTTTCATTGCTTTATGAATTTTACTGGATGCCTTTCTTTTTCTTTCTCACAGTGATTTTGAACAGGATTTCACCTCAATATTTTTTTGTGGCTCATTTTAATATAAAATTGGTTTCCCTAGATTTATAGAATGAGGTGTGATTCATGTTAGCTTTGATAAACTATCAAAATAGTCAAGAGTTCACAAAGCTCAGATAGCTCTAGTTCCATCTGGACCTTACATTAGGCCCTTCAATTCATGTGCAATTTGATAGGCAGAAACTTCTCTCATTTCGGCTGTTATCCTCATTTTGAACAGATTTGCTTTACAGTGACTATCTGTTGGCTATTTTGGGGTTATCTTATTCTTTAATTTGTCAGATAACCTTCATCTTCCTCCCCTTCATCCAAGACAGATGTCAATAGTTTGCCAGCTTGAAAATCTCAGAAATAAGATTACTCCCTGCCTCCTCCTCCGTGTGCAAGAGGGAGCGGGGCGGGTGAGCCCAGGAGATAGGTTAAGTGCAGCCACCGGCCCCAGCCCGGCTCGCAAAGGAACACGCAGACGCGGTGGGGGTTCTGTCAAGCAGTTCCCTTTATTCAACTGAAAGCCTACATATTGATGCATAAATGGGCTAAATGGGCGGGGGGATTCTGGCGGGGGTCTCCACCTAACAAGCCAATCACCCTATAGGTCATGCGTGCATGCATGGCTCCTGCCTGTGCTTATAGTAAAGATCATGAAGTGTCCACGAGCCCGGAAGGCTCTCTGCACCAATAGTGTTAAGCCCTGTAAATGGGGTGAGGTTTTACCGGACACCATAGTCACTCCCCCTTTACATCCTCCAGGCTCCATCCTGAACACATGTGAAGAACAAAGAAGGGAACAAGTAGTCGCCATTAGGTGTAGCAACCATCTGTGCCAGGAAGGTAGCTGCTGCCCAACAATTAGGGATATTCTACAAAATAACAAACCTATAATCTTTAAAAATGTCAAGATTATGAAAGTTAAAGAATGAGTAAGAAACCCTCGCCCATTGGAGGAGATTAAAGAGACATGACAAATAGACATTTGGGGGATGTTGGCAGACAATTTTCCATGAGCCTTCACATTTTTTGTACACGCTGTTCACAGAGATACTTAATGGAATTTATTCTGCACTATCTTTTTAAGAATAGTTGTATAACAAAAAGCCTTGGAAGATATGGCATTTTTCTTTGAAGAAGATCCTAAGTTTATTCACTAACCGGATAACTAATAAAAAGAATAATGTCTCCCTCCAGGGCAAAGGTTAGGTAGGATAGATTTCAGCCCATCACAAAAAAAACATCAAGGTTTCCTAGGCTAAAAGTTTTTCATCAGTGGTGCTATCCCACTGCTTGTGCAGCATCTACCTAAGCCACACCATGTCACCTCCATGGGAATTGAAGAGCAAAAGAATTTGACATAAACAAGAAGCCCATGTTGTTTGCTGTTGTATGAGTAAAAAATTTCCTGTCTCTGACCCAAGAACTGTATGCATACAGTCTGTGTCTATGAATTTATGATGGGTTAACTTAGTTTACAAGTGGGATAAAATCTGAGAAAAACTTGACAGGGTAATTGGCAAAAATTGAATCTGCCTGGTGATTATATGGTAATTATTTATTTATGTTAATATCCTGATTTTGATAGTTATTATGATTGTGTTGTACAAAGTCCTTTTGTATAGGAAATACACAGTAAATTATACGGTAATGATGGGAACCATGTAAAAAATGTATTTCCAAAGTGTCAGAAAAAAATGTTACTGGTATTATGTGTGTAATTTTTACATAAGTTGGAAATTTCAGAATTCAAAGGATATATTAAAAATGAAAATAACAGAGATAAAATGGATTCAAAAGAAAGACACAAATGTTAAGATTCAACACATATTTTTAAAAATTTCAATCAAGAAAAAGCAACAGCAAGAGAACAGAGCAAAGACAAATAACTTTAACAAAATTAAAAAAAATAAAATTATACACTGTCAGCTTTAAAACACAATAAAAAATCACATTATATACCTAATATTGAAGAATTATCAACACCAAGAAATGTTTTAGTAAATATATTGGATATTTTAGAAAAGAAAAAAATGTTGTGGGTATTTAAAAAAATAGAGTAAGAGACTTACAAAGGGAAGAATATTAGGTTACCATCAGAGGTTTTACTCTGAGATTTATAGTAATCATTTTTCTGTATTTTTTTAGACTTTTCAAAAACAAGTTTGTATGACAAAAAAACATAAAAATATCTGAGATATTCAAGGAAAGAAAATGTGAGGCAAGAAACACACACACTGATTATTAAGTATAAAAGTCAGCAATAGACTGTTATCAACATGAATATGCAAGAATTCAGGGATTATTATTCCTGTAAAAACTTCCTGAATAATATACTTAAGAACAAGCTTCAGAAAATCAAAATGACCAGAGAAACATTGACATAACAAGTGGTGGGTATTAAATATATATTTACCGGTAAATGTACACTAAAATTGGGTTAAAAGAGATAGAGAATGGTGTGTAATAAACTTATGTTCTCACAATGAAGTATGGTAAAACTATTTCAAAAGCTCAGGGATAATGGAAAAAGCATATGCCAAAAAATTTGTAACTGTTTTAATGAACCGTATTGCTTTTCATAGCATTAGTATTATTAAACCAAAGTGGTTGTGTGTTTAATGTAGAATAAAGCAATGAGTAAGGATAGGCTATCCAATTCTTCCCGTGTTATTGAGAACCAGGTTTCTTTGTGTGGAGGTTTAAAAAAAAAAAAAAAAAAGAAGCTAAAGACTACACATGCACACACACACACACACACACGCACGCACGCACAGGCGCACACACTCACAGGCGCACACACGCACACACAAAATCTCCTAAATCCATCCTCAACAAAGGACTAAAATCAATGACTAGCCCTGGAGCAATGAGCATCCACACCATTCACATTATAACCTTGAAATACCACTGCCGACTACAGAGACTAGGACTTCTTAGAAAAATGGCTGCTTTCAAGTAGGGACAGGAAATATTCAAGATGGCTTTGAACATATTATCACAGTAGATATTAAAGAAACCATCAAAACTAGCAGGATTATGGCAATAAGACATAGGAGCCAAAGTCGAGACAATCTGAACTTTAATGAACATAATATCTACAAATGACCAAAACCCATTGATTATGCTTAAATTATGTGTTGCTAATGAAATTAAAAGAAAAAAAAAAAAAAACTTTGTCACTTATGGGGAATAATAAAGAAACAATTCACTATTTTGAAAACTGGTAATTAAAGAAAATAACTAAATATTTATCCTGGCTTTCTTATAGGAACTAAATCAAGGGGTAAACTATATACTAAGTAAAGAAAGCAGCTCTACAAGGCCTAACCAAACTTACCTGTGATGAAAAGGCACAGCAGCATCCTAGTCATGCCAAAGGCCTCAGATCTAGGTCTAATCAAGCCTCTGGAGCCAGCTGACACTTTGCAGAGACTACACAAGACAGAGAGTTGTTGAACAATGAATATGCAACTGGCAAAATTCACTCTGTGGGGAATTCTACAGATCAAATGACTTTGCTCAAATTCTTCAACAGTTACAGGTAAGGGAAATGATTACTATAAAATTCAGGATAGTGGATAAATTTGGTAGGAAGAAAGGAGATTGGGATGGCAGTAGGACATATACCTGAGCATCTAGGGTGGCTGACGAAGTTGCATTTCTTGACAGGGTAGAGTGTTGAAATTGTACTTGTTTTATAATAATTCTTCATGCTGTACACATGTTCTGTGAGATTGTGTGATTTTCTGCCAGTCATCTATCACAGCAAAGATGTAAAATCAGTGAATGTGGGAAAATTAGGTTATAGAAAAAAACAAAAGATATAAATAAATAGTTTGTATTAATCATGAACCTATATGAAGAGTTATAAATAATAATATTTATTAAATTTGTTATAATACAAAAATTTGAGTATTATGATTTATATGATATTTCTTAATAACGAGTTAACTTATACATGAACATAAACAGCAATTAAAATTAGGGTAAGAATCATAAATTCAAAGTAGTGCTTAAAAGTTATTAGTTTGAAAGGAAGCAAATAAAATGATGATGCAAAAATACATTTAGGCAAAATCTAAATAGATAAACTAGTTTTAGATATAACAAAAAAAGTAAAAATATTTACAGTTAAATTTGTTAATCAAAATGAGGAATTTTAGTCATCAACAAGTGTCATAAAAATACCTCAGTATTATATGGGAAATAAATAAATAACAGAATTAGTTATTAACTTATCAGATATGTTAGCAAGGGGAACCCAAGAATGCCAAATATCTGAATTATTAAAATGATATATATGTGTAATATGAAGGACATTTCAATCATGATGACCTTTTACCTTTAAATATAACAAAAGCAAAAAATGACAATGAAAAGAATATAGTATAAAATGTAGTTCTTTTTCAACATATAATATTTATATGGTAATTGAATGAGAATCAATGTAACAATCAATATGTAATCTCTGTTCTATCTTTATCCATGTAATTTTGGCACCTCAATTTAGTGGTTTTACTATTTAAAAAATAATTATAGTATCTTATCTCACTAAAGTTCAAGAGATCAAAACAATTGCAACAGAACTTGTGTTTCTCTAAAATATACCATAAAACAGTGCCATGTTATTTGAATACTCACTGAAAATTACTCTCACTAAAACTAAAGGCTCCCTATGTAATATTAAAATGCTTCAGCATGTGGTCTGTTCCTGCCAAAAGTCAGGTTGAAATTTGATGCCCACTGTGTCAGTGTTGGGAGGTGGGGCCTAGTGAGAGGTGTTTGGGTAATGGAGGTGGGTTCCTCATGAATAGATTAAAGTCCTCCTATGGGGTGAGTGAGTTTCTGCTCTCAAGGGAATGTATTCTCATGGGAATGAATCTCTCATGAGACCAGGTTTTTAAAAATAGTCTGGCTTCCTCAGTTTCTCTCATTTCCTCCCTCATGATGTGATCTTTTTGCATATGTCTTGCTCCCATTCCATTTTCCACCAGGAATTGAAACAGCACGAGGTCCTCAGCAGATGCAACTGCCCAATCATGAACTTTTCATCCACCAGAATCATGAGCCAAATAGACCTCTTTTATTCATAAATTCTTCAGCCTCAGGTATTCTGTTATATCAGCACTAAACAGACTAAGACAGAAAATTAGTACCAAGAAGGAAGGTTGTTGCTAATAATGAATACCTGAAAATGTTGAAGCAGCTTTGAAACTGGGCAGTGGGAAGAAGCTAGAAGAGTTTGCAGGAGCAAACTAATAAAAAAAACCTAGATTCTGGTGAGACCTTAGAAGACAACAAGCCTAGAAAGTCTGAAGTTTCTTAGAGATTTCTTGTAACCAGAATGCTGATGGAAATATGGGCAGTATTATGATGAAGTCTCAGTTGGAACTGAGTAACAAGGTTTTGGAAACTGGGGTGAAGGGCATCCTTGTTATAAATTGGCAAAGAACTTGGCTGCACTGGGTCCATGTCCTAGGTTTTTGTGGAAGGTGAAACTTAAGAGAAATGAACTAGGGTATCTGGCAGAAGAGGTAGCTAAACAACAAAACATTTAGGCTGCTGCATGGCTACTTTTAACCATTTACATTAAGCTGTGAGAGGAAAAAAAATGAACTAAAAATAGAAGTTAAAATAATAAGGGAAGCAAAGCAGAAAGATTAGGTAAACTCTCAGCCTGTACATTTTGTAGAGAATGAAAGAGAATTTTTAAAAGATGAAACCAAGGGTGTAACCACGTGACCAATTAATGAAAAGACTGGAATGAACAGAACAAAACCAGAGGCTATTTGTCAGAATAATGGAAGAAAAACCCTAATACATTTCAGAGATAATCACAGGCCCAGAAGCCTACAAGAAAACAAAGGTTTCAGGGGATAGGCCCAGGGATTACTACACAGGCTCTCTATCAAGGGCCACCTCAGGATGCTGGTCCCCACATCTTGGCCCCTCTGGATGCTCAAGACATGACTTAAGCAGCTCCAGGTGTGGCTTGTGCCACTTCTCCAGAAGGTGCGAGTTGTAAACTTTGGCAGCATCCACGTGATGTTAATTTTGCAGGCATGCAGAATGCAAGAGCTATGGAGGCACAACCACCTTCCACCTAGATTTCAAAGGATGTGTCAAATAGCCTAAAGTTCCAGCCACAGACTTGTCCCAGGGAAGGAGGCACCACAGAGACCTCTACTAGAGCAATGTTGTGAGAAACATGGGGTTAAAGCTGCTGCACAAGAGTGAGGCTGCTGCAAGAAACCTAGAACTATAGAGCTATCAGCATTCACTGCCAGTCTGGAAAAGTCACAGGCACTTGACTAACCCACAAGAGTAGCCATGTAGGCTACACCCATCAGAGCCATGGGGTGGACCTAACCAAGGCCTTGGGGGCCCAACTCCTATCCTAGTGTGCAGAAGATGTTGAACATGGAGTCAAGGGAGATAATTCTTCATATTTAAGATTTAAGGTCAGCTCTGTTGAGTTTTAAACATGCTTGGGGCCTCTTATCCCTTTTTCTGGCCTATTTCTCCCTTTTGGAATGGGAATATCTACCCTATTCCTTTCCCATTATGTATCTTGAAAGTAGATCATTTGCTTTGATTTCACAGATGAAATTTTGGACTTTGAATTTTAAGTTGGTGTGGGAACAAGTTAAAACTTTTGGAACTATTGAATGGAATAATTGTATTTTGCATGAAAAAAGGATATGAGTTTTGAAGGGCTAGGGTGAAATGCTGTGATTTAGATGTGGTTTGTTTCCATCCAAACTCATGTTGAAATTTGATCCCGAATGTGGCAGTATTGGGAGGAGGGGCCTAGCAGAAGATCTTTGGGTTGTAGGGGTGAACTCCTCATGGATATATTAATGCTCTATTGTGGCAATGAGTGAGTTCTGGCTTTCATTGAAATGGATTAGTTCCCATGAGATCAGGTGTCGGGTCTGCCACCGGCCAACCCGAACAGCCCTAGCCTCATTCCTTTCAGTGGGCGAGCAAATGGCCTGGGATTCCCCTTTCCCTCCTGTCCCCTTTGGAAGGAGACAGGGGAAGAGAGCCATGAAGAGAGGTGAGTACAGCCGCTGAACCCAAAAACAGCCCAGTTAAAGGACACTCAGATGCGGCGGGGGTTCTCTTGAGCAGTTCCGTTTATTAGCACACAAGCACTTGCTTTTAAAGGAAAATGGGGAAGGGAGGTTTTTACATCCTCCAATCAGCTTAAAGGTTATGAGAGCATGCATCCTATCTCAATGTCTAGCTATTGCAATCACACAGTGTTCACTAGTGCAGAAGCGCATATTTGGCCAATAAGGGCTAAGGCAAGGTTCCCGCAGACACTCCCACCCTACTTCCTCCCAGCACCGTCTTAGGCTGCCATGTTAATATGCCCTTGTGGGCCCATAATGGTGCCGCTTTTAATGTCACTTAAGGTGGCGTTAGTTTTTAGGGCCTGACATATTCCCCCTTTTTGTTTTAATAAGGCACCTGGAGGCAGCTAACCTTCCCAGCCTCGCCTCCATTCCCTCTGGTGGCTGTGCCTGTCTAGGTTGTTTCCCTCTGGAAATCTTACCCATCATTGACTATCCAGCCAAGTGGGGGCGGTGCGGAGCCTTACAGATTGGCATTGATATTTTAAAGGGCCATATTGACCCAAGGGCTGTCAGGGCTTTCATTATGGGCCACCTCCTCTACCACCTGGGTGAGCATTACGAGATAAGTGGTGTTGCGCCTTATACGGGACACAACCTGGCAAATGGCGTAAGGCCCCAAGATGCTAGGGGGCCTGCCAGGGAGGACAGCAGGGTGGTGAGCCATGGGGAACTTGAAAGCCAGCTTTGGAACCAATTGCAATTGGCTTCATGTTCTTTTTTTCGCTTTTCTAATCCTTCTCTAAGCTTAGCTAGGGAATCTTTGACCACTCCAGAGTGGATGGCATAGAAGCAGCAATCTTCTTTGAGGGCAGCACATAATTCTCCTTGCTGTAAGAACAACAGGTCTAGTCCACGTCGATTATCTAAAACAGCTTCAAAAAGTGATGTTAGTGATTTTTTTAAATGTGATACAGACACCTCCAAGCAGCTTGTATGACCTCCCAGGTTTGGTTGGCTGGCTCCTGGGGACATTCCCCGGTGGCAGAGACCCTTGTCCTTGTAGACCCAAGGAGGGCGGCCACTTGGAGCATCCACAAAGGGTTCATAATGCAGTCTGAAACATACAAACAATAAACTCCTCAGGGTCCTCAGTACCCTGGGTGTCTGGCAAGAACTTAAGAATTTTGGCTGGGACCCATATAGGGGTTGACTCACTGAGGGGGAAGACACAACCAAACCCTCGACCCATAGTTAGCAACGGGTCAGGGCCCCTCCACTGGCCTGTTCAGGGGTCTTTCCACTGCACTTGGACTTCCAGGCACGGTGGTTGAGCTGACCAGTGTTTCTGGAAGGCAGACAGGGGTTCATTTTTGGAGAAATTTAGGATGTATAAAGTTAGGAGTGCCTGTCCCAACTGCTGATGAGGGCTGGTGACTCCCTCTTTTTGTTTTAATAATTGATTTTTTAGGCATTGGTGATGCCATTCATCAATGGCTTGTCCTTGGGGGTTATAGGGAATTCCTGTAGTATGTTTAATGTTCCATTGTATTAAGAATTCTTGTAAGGCTTTGCTAGAAAAACAAGGCCCATTATGTGTTTTAATTTGTGCTGGCAACCCTAAGGTGGCAAAACACTGCAGCAGGTGATTTTTTGCATGCTTGGCAGCTTCACCTGCGTGTGCTGTGGCCCAACACGCGTGTGAATAGGTGTCAATGGACACAAAAACATATTTGAGTTTCCCAAAAGGCGGGATGTGAGTTACATCAGTTTGCCACAGCACATTAGGCTTGAGTCCCCTTGGATTGACCCCTGGCGGTTATAAGGGGGGTACTTGCAGATAAGGAAGGCATGACTTTCATGTGTGTACAATCCTTTTTAGCTGTGAAATAGGTATATTTGGAAACCTGGCATGTAGACCTCGCCAGTTTACATGAGTTAAAGTGTGCAGTTGGCTGGCACTATCTATTGTATATATTTGAGGGCCCTGAGAGGCAAGAGTGTCTGCCTGGGCATTTCCAGTGGCTAGAAATCCTGGCATCCCTTGATGATCCCAAAGGTGTTGAACAAAAATAGGGTTATTGCAGCCTTGTAAGGTACTCCTTACTTGTATCATAAGGGAGGAGATGGGATTACAATCTAAGCGAATGTGGGCTCCCGGAAGCCCAGGGAGAAGATTGGCCGCATATAAGCTGTCTGTAAAAAGGTTAATGGGGTCCGGCACCTTTTGCAGGGCAAGGAGTATAGCGAGCAGCTCTTTGTATTGTGCGGACCCATCACAGGGGTGAAAATGAGTAGCGGGGGCGCCTGTGATGTGGTGCATGGGGTTTTTTTTCCCTTTAGCCTTGGGACATTGGCTTTTAAAATGACCTTGTCTTCCGCCACCAAAACATTGTCCCTTGAAGGGTGGGGAAGTATTGTTTCCTGAGGGGACCAGGGCCGTAAACGCCTTGAAGCCTTCGGTTAAGTTTTGTGTCTGAGCCTGCAAGGCTGAGGATAAAGTCCTGGCCTCGGCAACAGCCTTTTTTTGTTCTTTTACAACGTTGACTGGATAGGCCTGAGGGGCCGCTTCTCCCCACAGGCTGCAGACGGCTGGGGGTTCCCAGCGAGCCATGACAGGAAAAGCCTGCGGCTCTGCCGGGGATGTTTTTAAAGGTGGACTAGCCTCCTCCACTTCTTCAGGTGCCGCCTTCTCTCCTTTGGCTAAACTTTGCTCAGGGCCTTGCATTGGCAGCTTTGTTTCCTTTTTTCTCTCCTCATCGAACTGCGCCCAATCCCTCTCTGCCCCTTCCTGATGCTCGGGACAGAAGCAAAGCTTTAGGGCAGACATGGTTGGGTAGAACCCTAAGGGGGGGGTCTAGCCCGTGACTAATCTCGTTCTTTCTGGCCAGGGTCTGAACCCGGTCCCAAGTCTCATACGAGAACAAGTTGGATGAAGGTGCCCAATGGGCTACCTGCACCACATGACGCCAGGCATTGGTGACCGTGGAGTCAGATATTTCTAGGCCTCTGCTTTTTAACATGTACTTTAGAGCCTTGCAGGCTGTCTCATCACTCTTTCCACACACACACCTCCCATGTTGCCCTGCGAGGAAGGGACAAAGGGAGCAACAGGGCAGAGAAGTGCAGGGACTTCCCCCTGTTATGGTACTCACCCTGACACGCAGGCGGATTACTTCACGGCAACTACCGGGGTTGTGGGGGCCACTCCGCTGGTTGATCACCCTTCGTCGACCTTCTTTCAGGACCGAGCAGCCGGGGCCTCATTCGCTCACCTTTCACCCATGAGTTTTTTAAGAAAACGCCTCACACGGGGCACAACTCTGTCAGGTCCGCTGCCGGCCGACCCGAACAGCCCTAGCCTCGTTCCTTTCGGTAGACAAATGAATGGCCCAGGATTCCTCTTTCCCTCCTGTCCCTTTGGAAGGAGACGGGGGAAGAGAGCCATGAAGAGAGGTGAGCACACCGCCGGCCCCAAACCAGCCCAGTTAAAGGACACTCAGACGCGGCGGGGGTTCTGTGGAGCAGTTCTGTTTATTATCACACAAGCACTTGCTTTTAAAGGCAAATGGGGAAGGGAGGTTTTTTACATAATCCTATTAGCTTAAAGGTCAAGAGTATGCATCATGTCTCAATGCCTAGCTATTGCAATCACGCCGTGTTCACGTGCGCAGAAGCGCGTATTTGGCCAATAACGACTAAGGCAAGATTCCCGCAGACACTCCCACCCTACTTCCTCCCAGCGCTGTCTTAGGCTGCCACATTAATACGCCCTTGTGGGCCAATAATGGTGCCACTTGTAATGTCACTTAAGGTGGCGTTAGTTTTTAAGGCCAGATAACTAGGTGCCACTTAAACCCAAGAAGGTGGATGGTGTAATGTGCTCTGGAGAAGTGTAGTAAACATGTGTCGCATTTGTCCAAAGGCACATGGCTCAACGGGTGCCACTTAAACCCAATGGCTTGATGGACGCTCTATAAACCCAAGAAAAGAGTGCCACATGCAGATGGGCAGATGACGCAAGGACAAGTGCCCTTCTAGAATTTCAAGTATGTTTTCACCTGGTGCAAAGGTGGAAAAGTTAGCCTCCATTACCATGCACCTGTCTCTGTGGCAGCAGTTATAGAATAGCCACAGATATGCACAGGGGCAGGGCAGTCACTCCTTGGACTGGGCAAATGCAGTTGTTCAAACTGTGTGGGTGAATGCTGCAGAACTGCCTGAGACTGTGAGTGAATAGCCAGTGTAAGCCAAACTGATTCAAATAATTTCAGGAGCTGGGGATGGGACAGCTAGATGCTAATAGCCAAGACAATGAGAAAGGCCCTGAGGGCATTTCAGAAGTTTGGGAGAGCACCCCTCCCATCAGAGGCCTAGGAGAACTGAGTTTCCTGTGGACAGACCTGGGGTGCCACTGCCCTCAAGAACCTGCTCGCTGCATCCCAGTCACTCTGGCTGGAGCAGCCCTGACTCTGGCGACACCAAGTAAGATTTGTACAGCAGCTCCAGAAAGCAAAAGCTGAAAACCTTGGTGGCATTCACATTGTGTTAGCAGGCCAGAAGAACGTAAGAGCAGGGGAGGCGTGGCAGCCTCCCCCCAGATTGTGGAAGATGTATGAAAAAGCTGGGGGACTCAGGTAGAGACTTGCCCCAAAGGTGGAGCCATTGTGGAGGTCATCTGTGGAGCAACATGGAGCAGAAAGGTGGTATCAGAGCCCCCACTGAGGAAATGTCTAGTGGAGCCAGGATGGCAGGACTGCCACCGGGAACCCAGAACTGTGCAGCTTCTGGCAACATGCAACGACTGCCTGGAAAAGCTGCAGGCACCAGGGTAGCTCAATGGTCTGCACCTGGAAGAGTTATAGGAGTGAGGCTGCCCGATGCTTAATGTTTGCCCTGTTTGGGTTTTGGATTTGTCTGGGGGCTTGTTTTTCCTCTTTCCTGGTCTATTCCTCCCTTCTGGAATGGGAATGTGTACCCAATGTCTGTACCACTATATCTTCGAAGGAAATAAATTTGTTTTTGATTTTTGCAGGTATACATCTGAAAGAAATTTTGCCTTTAGTCTCAGATGACACTTTGGACTTTGGACTTTTGAGTTGGTGCTGGAACAAGCTAAAGACTTTTGGGACTGTTGGGATGGAATATGTAATATGTGAATGCATGGGTCATTTATCCTCACTAAGGGAACATTGTGGAAGACTCTGAATGTGTAGATTGTACAGCAAGGGACCCCGAAGGGGTGGATTGTTGGAAAAATATAGGAAAATGGTCAGGGCCCCTCAGATGTTCAGAATCTTGCCAAGCATTTGACGTAAATATGCACATGTGCCCAGGTGTTCCTTGGCTATTATCTAACGTAATCACACACATGCACCCAGGTGTCCTGGGTTATGGCTTAGGTATAAAGGATGAGTGGCTCTGATCCTCAGTGCCCTCCAGCCCCAGGATGCCCCAAGGGGGCCATGGGGAGGCCACTACTGCTGCTGGAGGCTGTTGCTGCAAGCTGTTGCTGCCAGTGCCCCCAGGATCCTCTGAGAGGCTGCCGCCACTGCTGCTGAAGGCTGCTGTAAGCTGCTGCTGCTGTTGACTGAGCTCATGTCATCTGCCAATGGCTCCTGGGATCTTTCCCAATTACCTAGCATGGACCCATGTGTAAGGGGTCTGGGGACCCAGCCTGGCATGTGAGGGGTCTGGTTATCCAGTACAACTTAAATAATGAAAGATTTTGGCTTTAGTTATGAATTTCTCTTGCCATACAATTAGCATTGCTATTACTTCAACCCGACAACTGACATAGTCCTGTAGCTTTACACCTTGGCTTTCCCAACTCCTCTCAACACTTGCCTCATTATCATTATTAACCAGCCTCACCCTCACCTAGTTTCTGATCTAATCCTGAATAAGTTTTAAGGATTTCAATATACCCTGAGTCATTAGTCAGAACAGATTGATGATAGTCTTCTTATAAATATTTCTCCCTAGGGAACTGTCTATTTATGCCTTAATTAGGATCCTGTTTCAAAGTAGATCAAATGAAAGCACAATTTTGTACCTGTTTGATTAATGCTATAGTCTAGAATATCCTATTGCATGTTTTACCCATCAAGGTAAACCGTCTTGGATCTTGAAGATAGTCTGAATCAAGCCCAGATATGTCACCTCCTTTTGATTATTCTAACTGAAACTCCTTTTCACCGAATATGCGGCCCATCCCTATACCTATGACTCTTTCCTTAGTGCCCAGTCCTTATCAAAAATATGGGATTCTACCCCTTCCTGTACACACTAATACTATGAGCAGAAAGGCTGTTTTTTTCTGGAGAGTAAAGCAGGGAAGTTCTATCCTCACTGAAAAAGAGCATTTAAGGTAACATTACCAGGCCTCAAAACAGTTTGTTCTCTTTTCTTTTCACCTCCCTCCCCCATATGCCCAGACAGGGTGAAACAGATGCTCATTAATTCTTAAAATTCCTTTAAAATATATAATACACTCTCTCAGATTAGTGAAATTAAGGCACATGGTAGTTATATAATTTGCAATGTGCCCACAATCAATCAATAGATCAACAACACTGTTTGCAAGGTAGGCAGTGAAGCCTGAAGATTTTTACCCAAAGCCTGAAAAGGAAACACTCCTTTTCAAGCTGCCATTGGTTTTCATGATCTGAGAAAACAAATGGTATTGTTGCACAATGTCAATAGCCCACACTCTATTCCTTGTTTTGCTTTTAACAGACTGTGGAAAGACCAACAGCTGTTACTGAGCTAAGAAGAACTAAAGGATTTACAGTAGGTGGGACCACCTGTGCTTTTCTTGTTCCACCCTTTAAAATCTGCCACTTTATTTTGGAGCTGGGTAGAGGACTGGCAGTGACTCAATGTAGGGGAAATAAGTAGTCAACTGTGACTCAGTTCTGATGTGAAGGAGTGTCATCCTCTGTACAAGTCACAGCAATGTGTGTTGATGGATTTCTTCCCATGTTTTTGCTTTATCCATTTCCAGTATTTAGGGAAAGGCCATAAATAAAAAGCAAACCTGAATTCAGCTGACTTAACTGTAAAAATGAAGGAAAAGATTTACAACCCAGATTCAATGCAAGATTCTGTGTGTATATAACTAATGATCTATTTTATATTATGCTTCATTTTGGCTTCTATACCTTAAGGACTAGAAAGATATATTTGCCAAATTCCTACCTACTCAATCCTGGTAGTTTTTGAATTTCAAATTTAAATAACCACTTGATGAGACATGCCTTCTATATCCCAGTCAAGTATTTAAGGGATTATGAAAAATAGAGAATTAAGTAATTTGGGACAAAAAGTGTTTTGAAATTTGATAGCTTGAGTTACCTAGAACTTATATATAAAGTTTACTCTAAATTTTAAATTTTGAATATTTATATACAGAACAATTTAAGCTATATAATAAAAGCTTTTGACAAAAGCAAATACATCAAGTACCTCAATTAAATTAGGAACTCCCTGCATAACCATGAGATGACATTTCTGTTCTTGCCATTCTAAACTAATCAGTATGACAGAAATCCAACTGAACATTTTTGTCCAATGAAGAAAGCCACCAGGTGATAATCTCCTCATGCTTTTGTTGCTTTTTAAATTTTTTGTTGTTAGTATAGAAGTTTTCTCAACACTAGACATGAGAGGGACCTAAGCTTCAAAGACCTAGAAAAACATATATTTTTTGATGATTTTTATTTATCAATGAAGATTGTAAGTTTTCAAAAGCTCGCAATGGCAAGACAGACAAGGAACTTTGAGAAAAAAGATGCATGGCAGTGCGATAGAAAGTTTTGCATTTGTTGGTACCAAAACCCATAAAGTAGTCTTATTTATTTCTTCACATTATTTTTATACCTTACTTCAATTGTATTTTTTAAAGAAAATTTTCCTGAATAAACTGCCTGTCAGTATGGCATGTTGCAACCCCATATATTTTTAACATCTTTCCTTGACTTCTGAAGCAAGGACAGAAAAGAAATACTCTAGGACAAAGAAGTATAGTACATGTTTCAAGTACAGCTTGAAAGGTTTCCTTTGGATGAATAAGTCTAAAAATTCAGCCAAAGAATCATGCAGGTTTTTTATTGCCATTTTGGAAAAAAATCTTTTGGACCTACTTGAACATATTAATCTAGATTTCATTTATTACATTAATGATAGGTTTTATTTATAATTATGAATTATCAGAAATCAATTCAGAAAATAAGCCAGATTTATACAGTTTGAGTTCTTGTTTTTGTTACCGATCTCAAACTTCTCTATTAGTTGTTCCTTGGCATCTTTTCTGATATAGAAATATTAATAAATAATATTATGTGTAGATAATTCAGAATTACTGAGTACATTCTTTATTGATAGGGATTTTACTCAAAAGTTTGTGTACTTATTTCCAGTTCAGTAAGACACATTTTTTCCCCCAAATGTTGGCAAAAGTACTATCCCACACACTGAAACCTTACACAATGATTACCACATTAGATATTGGTAGTGCTGCAATGAATGTGTCCAGATAGCTGTAAAATCTCTTCCTCTTATCAGTGTTTGTCATGTTCAGGGCATAGTCACTGATGTTGGTGGCACAGTGCTTAGATTCAGAGTGTGAAGTTTCAGTTTTTTTGTGACAAGTGAATGACTGTCACACTAACAACTGAGACCGATCACTCAGAATAAGGAACATCTCCCCAAAGGCTGCATAGTCGGCGTCGTTCATTGTAAGCCACCACTTATCAGGAATTACCCAGTGTAAAGAATAGATTTCTCAAGTGATTGTCCTTTCCACAAAGGATGTCAGACTTTCTTTTACTCCTCCACAACTACTTCTGCTGACTTGATGAACATACAGCAAGTAGACTGATATACAGAGCAGTTGCCATCTGATAGCTCACCTCTGTAAAATGAGAAGGGAGCTGATACCAAGATGCAGACTCATGAAAGATATTCTAGTGAAAATCAATGTAGAATAAAAAATAAAGTGGGTAAATGAAGTCTGGAACTAAGAGCTTAACAGAATGTATTTATTAGATGCAATGAGTCCCAAAGGAAAAATATTTTGGAAAGATAGGTCACAAAATTTGTGCTACCAAAAGATGTGAGGAATAAAGAGAGTAAAGAATTTAGATGGGGTCTCTATTTTACAGTTGCAGAGGCCCAAAACAATAAATGTTCTGCCCAAGGACCATAAGAAATTTGACATGAATATCCCAGATTACATCTCCTCTTGGACTCCTGTCCCAATTTCTCTTTTCAGTAGACCAGGCTACACTAAATTTTAATAATTGATGACTGATAATCAAATCATATTTCAGACAGTGAAATTACATCAACATGCTTAGCCTGTCTAGAATGGGGAAAGGATAAGGCTATTAATTCTAACGTGAAACAACTTAGCATTCTAAGAATTTTATTTATGATGCTGAATGTATACTTGACAAGAGTTATGCCTAAGGGCAGAGAGATCATAAGATTTTATCTAGGGACAAGTAGGTAGATGTGCTACTATATCTACTTACCATAAAACCTACTTGATAAATATTTTTGTCTTTCTTTGATTTTTAGCAGTTTATTCAGTTAAATATATTTGTATTAAATACAGATTGTGGTCAAGGTATTTTTGAACATTATGAAAGCTTGCAAATATGGCCACAGTTGATACCACCAACTCCTCCCAAGATGTCAAGTCTATTTTCCCTCCCTTTAAATCTGGGTTTGCCTTCTAACTTGTTACAATAGATGCAGAAATTCTCTTTCCAGATTCCCTTCAAAGAAGGACTTGCTATTCAGCTGAGAGCTATACAGTCAGTAGAGAGCATATAGTTGTCAGTTGCTTAAGAATCTGCCTCAGTTAAAGAGAGGCACACCACCTAAGGCCACTTCTTTTCCAGGTCAGCTTGATTTCAGTGCAAGAGCAAGACAGGCAAATAAAGACAGTCATTTTGGCACTCTGGCAGGCTAGTTTTACTACAAAGCTCATTACCAGGTTGTCTGAGACTTTCAAACCTGCATTACAGGTCAACTTCTTCTTCTGCCCATTCCCGTCGCCTCTCTTTTCCTTTTATATGTGTTAGACCCTAATAAATACAGCATCATAGTATCTGCTTCTGGAGAACACAACCTATTCTATTATTTTGGCCAATAAAATGAAGCATAAGTAGCTTTGCACCAGCTCTGAGACTAGACTTTAAAAAGTCTTGCAGATTTCCACTCTCTCTCTGGGAACCCTACCAAGGCACCATATGAACAAGTCTAGAATAACTTGCTGTAAAATGAGAGACCTTGTGGAACAGAAATAAGCCAACCCAAATGAGGCCATCCAAAGCAACTAGCACCCAGTCAACCCAGTAGTTGATTGCAGACACATGAATAAACCCTTTCTAGACCAGAAGAACAGTTCAGCTGAACCAAACCCAAATTGGCAAACAGCAGAATCAGAAATTAAATAGAACGTCGTTATTTTAAGCCATTAAATTCTTGGGATAAGTTTTCACATAGCAAAAGCTATTTTATTATACAAAATACTTAACATTTCTAAAAATATAATCTTAAATTTGTTTAAATTTTTAATATTGTTTCAATTTTCATAAAATGACTATAATAACATATTCTGATGCAGTTATTTTCAACTGAAGTCAGACAGCTCTGTGATTATCTCTAGGGGTGCCTAGAAATCCGGCACTGACTCTTGGCCAAGAAAAGGGTATTGGGCTAATTAATGATGTAGCATATGCTGTTTCAAGTTTGAAATTCCCTTGTAGCACCCAGGATCAGTTGGTTTATTGATGACCTACACCTGACTTAGTTATGTAATCAGAGGGTGATAAAAGATCTCACAAGAAACTTTTAGGCAGCTGTCCTCAAATCAACATTAATTGTACAAATTTTGGCAGTTCAAACTAGAGGCAAATCACATCCTTATGTTCATAACCAGGACTTAAGAGAAAGGCTTATAAAAGTATTTTGGACCCCTAATTCTTGCCTGAACTCTCTTTCTCCCTATTTTTCTTCTACTTTATAATATCTTTTGCCTTTATTAAAAGGCTTGTGTGCATATGCTTTGTGATGTATTATGAGTTCTTTCAATTACACAATGTATTGTACTCTTTGCAGATGTGTGTCTGTGTGTGTGGGCATGTGTATATTTTTCCAGGCACTCTTCAAAAATTCAGAAGAACAAGATTTACAAAATTTCTTAGAAGTTACACATCTAAAAACACCGTATTTCCACAAGATGAAGATCAAAGTTGAATGTGCTTTTACTTTTTGAGAAAGGTCTTTGCAAGTGTGTATGTGTGTTTACATGGGCACATTTTGTTTGAAATTCTGGTTCTAAGTCAGTAGTAAAGAAGTTCAATTACATAAGGAAAAGTAAGAAAACAAGAAAGTTAGCTTTCAAATACAAAAAGTACATATGCGTTGTTCATAAATATAAGAACAATAAAATAGAAAAATTGCTTACCATCATAAAACAATAAATTGAAAGAAAAGTAGAGTTAACTTCATACATAGGGACAGTAAAACATGACTAAATGATATTAGGACTCTGGAATAGAATGGGTGCCCAAAGTAATATCCTTTAGAAATGAGATATATTTTCTGAATATCCTATGATAAGCGTTCCTTGAAACTAATGTGACATAAAAATTCATGGTAGAATGCAAATATGTTACTAAAATCTAGAAATGACTTTATTAACTTAGCAATATATATCTCAAAACTATGAACAGAGAAGTTATTGTTTTGTCATTTTCCTAGAGGAGAAAATTTCTGATAAAGCTGATCATAGCACAAAAGAATTTTTAAGAGAGTTAGAAAAAATGTTCCAAGAGTGTAGCAGAATTAAAAGGACTAGGGGGTATACCACAGTAAACATATCTTGGGAGTAATGTGACTGAGGAGACAGACACAGAAGAGAATAGAATTTCAACAAAAGAAGTAGTTATTAAAGTGGATTATGTTTACCACCTAAACATTCTGGAGAGCTGTGTTTTCACACTTTCGAGAGGCAACATTACAACCTGAAATACTGAACGTTGTACAAGGAAATTTCAAAAAGTTTGTGAAAAAAATGGAATTAAGAGACAAAAATAGAAAACAGGAACTTTCTCAACATAAGCTCCATCAAGTTCAAGACAATTTTGTAAGCAATGATACCAGGCATTTAGTCCATCTCTAAAGAACTGAGGCTCATGGGAATTTAACCATGACAATGAAGTCTTTTGTACGTTATTAACTGAAGAAAAATGAGTTTCCTTTAAAGATTTTTTAAGATTAGGAAACACGCATGCTAAAAAAAATCAGAAGGAACCAAATCAGGACATTAAGGTGGATGCCTAAAGACTTCTCATTGAAACTTTCCCAAAATTGCCTTTATTTGATGAAAGGAATGATCCAGAGCATTGTCATATTGTCACATTGTTATGTTGGATAAGGATTCTCTGGTGAGGTTTTTCAGGCATTTTTCTGTTAAAGCTTTGGCTAACTTTCTCAAAACACTTTCATGATAAGCAGATGTTATCGTTCTTTGACCTTCCAGAAAGTCAACAAGCAAAATGCCTTGAACATCTCAAAAAACTGTTGTCACAACCTTTGTTCTTGACCAGTCTGCTTTTGCTTTGACTGAACCACTTTCACCACTTGTTAGCCATTTATTTGATTATTGTTTGTCTTCAGGATTGTAAAGCTGTGTTTCATCTCCAGTTATAATTCTTCAAAGAAATGCTTCAGGATCTTGATCCCACTTGTGTATAATTTCCATTGAAAGCTCCGCTCTTATCTGCAGCTGATCTGGGAGCAACAGTTTGGCACGCATTGAGCAGAAAGTTTGCTCAACTGTAATTTTTCAGTCAGTATTGTCTAAACTGAACCAGTTGAGATGTCTGTGGTGTTGGCTATCGTTTCTGCTGTTAATAGTTTGTCTTGTTCAATTAGGACATGAACAAGATTAACTTTCTCCTTGTGAATTGATGCGAATGGTCTGCTGCTGCAGGCTTCATCTTTAACATTGTCTCATCCTTTGTTAAAATAACTTATCAATGGGAAAACTGCTGATTCTTTGGGGCATTGTTCCCATAAACTTTTCAAAAAGCACCAGTGATATCATTCTTCCACCCAAGCTTCATCATAAATTTGATGTTTGCTCTTGCTTCAATTTTAGGAGAATTCATATTGCTCTGAGAGGGGCTCTTTTCAAATTGATGTCTTATCCTTAGTACCTAAAACTAGTCCTGTTCACACACGTTATAACAAGTTAGTATGAGTTTATTTTGGTGCAGAAATATTTTACAATCCATGCATTGTTTTTTCATAATACACATTTTCCATGAACTTTTTGAAGACCATCCTCCAAGGTACAAATCACTACTAGAAAGGAGTTTAATTCCACTAATACTGTATTACTATATGTTCAGAGTAATAGACCAAAAAAAAACCATTTTCTCCTTCTTCATGAGAATATGACCTTAGGTTAATTTTCTAACTGTTCCCCTGGCAAGCTAATAAGGTGTTATTTTCTGTATCTTTCTAAGTAACAGTGATTATAGTAAAAATAATTACTGTTTATAAATTTCATTTGGACTAGAAGATATAAAAATACGTGATAAGAAGCCATATCTTCAAGCTTCCCTGCATGTGATGATTCTAGGCATGTCTTTTTTGAGGACTCTGGAAGCTCTATCTATAGAATTGTGACAAGAGATATTGGTTCCCTTGGGGCATGAGACTTTTACCTTGTGTGCGATCCTGCACTCACCTGATGCACATTTTATCTCCTTGTACACAAGAGGTATGGCTTCTGAAACATCTCCTGCAGAAAAGAACTGCCTGATGCATCCCTGCTGTGTTTTATGTCCTAAATCTTTTTGAGTAACCTGGTAACAAAAGTGAACTTATGAGAATCTTGGAGTCTGACTGACATTTAATTCTACAAAGAATTCTTTACAAATATTGCACTGCACATTTGTACCAAACAAATGTGTCAATAAAATGTGATTAGCTCTTTACTATTTTGAACTTGGTCACCTGCAGAGTTCCTATTTCCAAATAAGGTTACCTTCACAGATTCTGGGGGTTAGGAGTTGAATATATTTTAGTGGGACACAATTCAACCCATAACAGAAACATACCCTGTGGAGCTAAAATCATAATGGTCAGATGGTTGCCTAGTTAAGTAAATGAAGCATCTTTGAATTTTGTCAGATATCTTTTAAGTTAGAAGAAGCATGATGTTCTTCCTTCCAAGGGCCAAGTGATTTCTTTACTTGATGAAACCAAAATGAAGTAAAAAAGAAATACTTTCATCCCCTTTCCCACCCTCCAAGAGTTTATTCCAATACAATTTCAAGAAATTGACTTCAGTATACATGAAAGATATTGAGCAAGGAAAATGTGTATAAACAGAATCTTTAGAAGAATAAATCTGCAATAATTATGAAGAGTGTACATGCAAATGCAAGACCATAATCTCTCTTATATACTCCATGGGTCTAGACTTTATTAGACTGTATTTCTGATTATGTACATGTTAAAAACAGATATAGTGTGTAAAATCAATAAATATCCAAAGAAGTGTAAAATAGAGTGAAAATGTTAAATACAGGGTTGTAATAAGAAAAAAAAAACTTATAGTGTGACAGACATATTACTCATGGTTGTAACATGGTCAAATTATCACAATTATGTGAAAAATGTGCTTCTCAGAGTGCTAGAGGTCAGTAGTTAAAACTCTAGTTTAAATCTCTTATTTACTTTAAGTTTTCAAAAGCTACTAAGAAACTCTTTCAGAATTAATCTAAATATATGTTTTGTTCATATTTTGAGCTAAACTTGAGCTTTTGTTTTTTGATAAAGGTGATGATATTTGCCATTAGAAATATTATCTGAAATGTATTCCTAATATATTTAATGTTACATGTCATGTTCTCCATTATGACTTACCTTGAGGAAATATTTAGAGCCATGTGCGTCCTCGGGAAATAAAATACGCTCACTTGCCAAAGTTCCTGGGTTAATGATCTTTGGGATAAACATCCAAACACTTCACATTAAGCAAATTATTTAAACTGAATTTTGTAGTAAAGTTACAAAAGCATTTTAAACTTAAAAATGCTTATAAACTATGTGGGTTATTATTTAAAACTTATTAATAATCAAAAATTATAGTATGAGTGTGCTAAAGATTCATCTTTGTAAATCTGCTCAGCATGTGTGACCTACAATGTTCTAGGTTATTATCTTGAAGTAAACACAGATGGTTCCAAAAATCAAAGCTCCTATACAGATTTACGTTTCATTAAACATATCCAGTACATCACATAAAATTGTTGCCATGAATACATATGTTATAAAGAATAACAATCTATTTCTATATCTATAAAACATATTTTATCCTCTTTTCATTTCCGAGATGTTTGGGAAGGCTTTCTCTGCTATAATAAACTTTTTCTTAGCTTATCCTTTGAACTTCAAGCTAAAAGTTTTAATAAAAGCAGGGTTAGTCACTATACCTCTCCTAAATGTGGTAAGCTTATTATTCTTCGAAGGGCAACCATTAGGCTCATGTTAGTTCTCTTTCTGTGTTTAAAAATGCATTTGTCTATGCTATCTTTTAATTAACTACCTCTTGATTTATTGAGATGGTCTTTGCACTGGCACTCTGAAAATTCCAAAAACTCTTTCCCAATTTCATCCATTTTTAAAGACCTTCTGAAAGCTTCCTTACTCTACGAAAGCCAGTGTGTGAGGGCACTTTCTCTTCCAGCAGAGAGAGTAATATGATCGAGTCCATTGTAAGTCCATTGTTCTAGGCCTTATGAAAACATTAACTCTTTTAAACTCCACAATACCTTTTAGGGAGAATGTTAGAATTTACATAATCATGACTCTGAGACATAGAGTGGTTCAGTTAATTTCCAAGATCATTGATCTAGTGGTAAGCGTTCACCCACTCATGGTCTGTATCATTCCAAAGCCCAGCTTTTCCCATCCCATGAAGTTGTGCATTTTTACTATTAATTAGCTAGTTTATCATGGGAAGGTCATCAGACCAATCAGAGTCTCCTCACTTACTTTATCTGCAGAATGAGTAGGACAGAAGAGTGCTGCTTTTAAAAGCAGATTAGCTATATTATATATTAACCAAAATGAGACATTATTGAGAGTGAAAGGGCACTGTTAATAATTATGCAAGAGAAACATACATGTAATGAGTAAGCAAGCTGGTTCTACTCAGTACACTTCCAACTGGTATATTCTCATGCACTTTTGATCCAGTTCAATCCGTTCTCCACAGAGTAACTATTGTGGTCCCTGCTCATCATAAATAGTAAAATCACAAGGTCAAAGACCTTTCCGTTTTTGTTTACCCCTTTATTCCCAGAGCCTGGAAATTAGTAGGCAATAGACAATCTTTTTTGAATGTATAAGAGAACAATTAGATGAGTAAATGGCTGTTTGGAAAATAAATTAATGGTTGAAAAAAGAAAAGAAAATAGAGAAAAACTGTTAACTAAGTATGTAATATAGATAGTAACAGATATGACTGTGTGGGGAAACATTGGAGTTTTGGGTACATTATATTGTTAGAGACTCCAGATAATTCCTGCACTGTCTTAGTTTGCTGAATGTAGTGATTTTTTTTTTCATAGTAGCTAAGATTAGCATTTAGGTATAGGAATATACAACTCATTACTTTAGGGACAATATCATAAATAGAGTCTCCTGACACCCTCCCTATCCAAAAATATTTTCAATAAAGAACAAGCACTGAAATAACACAATGCTGGGTACCTATCAACATTCAACAAATAGTTGATGAACATGATATTTTCATTCATAAAAGTTAACAGTGCTCCGTTTCTAGAAAAGATTCTTGGGTAGGTGGTTGAAGACATGGAAAATAATTATAACTTAATGTTCACTGATAAAGAAGTCTTTTAGGAGTTTTATAGTTTCAGCTCTTATATTTAAGTTTTTAACCCATTTTGAGTTGATTTTGTATATGGTGAGATTTATGGGCCTAGTTTCATTCTTCTATCTATGGATGTAGTTTTCCCAGCACCATTTTTGAAAAGGCAGTCTTTCTCTCAAAGTATGTTCTTGGGGCCTTTGTCAAAGATCAGTTGGCTTAAATACCTTGGCTGATGTCTAGGTTCTCTATTCTGTTCCAGTGCTCTAAGTTCTGCTTTTATGCCACTACCATGCTGTTTTGGTTACTATAGCTGTATTAGTCTGTTTCGTGTCACTATAACAGAATGCCTGAGACTGGGTGATTTATAAAGAAAAACAAAATTTGTTGCTTACAGTTTCTGAGGCTGGGAAGTCCAAAGTCCATCTGGTGGTGGTGACAGTGACCCAGGGGTCTCACATTGCAGCATGGTGGAAGCAGAGAGAGCAAAGAGAAAGCAAGACAGACTCTCCTCTTCTTGTAAAGCCCACAGAACCACACCCCTGACCATCATTTTTAATCCATTCACTACTGCACAGTCCTACAATCTAATCACCTCTTCAAGGCTCCACCTTTCAATTACCATAATAGGATTTCCCACCATTTTAATAGGCACAGTGGGGGCTAAGTTTCTAATACATAAAACATGAGGGATACAACTTGAGCTTCAATGAGTTTTAGGGCAACATAATTCAATCCACTACAATAGCTTTGAATTATAAGTTGAAGTCAAGTAGGCTAATGCCTCCATCTTTATTTCTTTTTTGCTCAGTATTGATTTGACTATGTGTGGTCTTTTGCTGTTCTATATGACAGGATTGTTTTTTCTATTTCTGTGAATGTCATTGATATTTTGATGGAGATTGCATTGAATCTGTAGATCACTTTGAGTCATACCAATTCAAGAGCATGCAGGGTCTTTCCTTTTTTTTTTTTTTGTAAAACTCCTAAAAGAAAACATAGGTGAAAAACTTCAGGAAGTAGGATTGGCAAACACTTTATGAATAAGACACCAGAAGCACAGGCAACAATAGGAAAAACAAACAAATGGGATTATATCAAACTAAAATGCTTCTGAAGGCAAAAGAAATTAGTAATAGTGAAGAGACAATCTACAGAATGGAAGAAAATATTTGCAAACTATGCATCCAACAAGGGATTAATATCCAGAATTTACAAGGAACTCAAATAACTTAACAGTCAAGAAACAAGTAACCCAACTAAAAAATGGGCAAAGGAGCTGAGTAGGCATTTCTTATAGGAAGATGTACAAATGTCCAACAGACACATAAGAAAATGCCCAGCATGACTAAGCATCAGGGAAATGCAAGTCAAAACCACATTGAAATATCTCACCTCAATTAGACTGGCTGTTATTAAAAAGACAGAGAATAACAAATGCTGATGGGGATGTGGAGAAAGGAGAAGCCTCCTACACTGTTGCTGGCATTGTAAATTAGTGGAAAACAGTATGGAGATTCCTCAAACAACTACAGATAGAACTGCCGTATGATCCAGCAATTCAATTGCTGGGTATATACCCAAAGGAATGGAAATTTTCATGCCAAAGAGATACCTGCACTCCCATGTTTATTGCAGCTTTATTTATAAATATATAAATAATATTTATAAATAATAAATTTAATTTTATAAATAATAGCTAAGAGTTGGAACTAACTTAAATGGCCAATGATGGATGACTGATTAAGGAAAATGTGGTATATATTTACACAATGGAATACTACTCTGCCATAAAAAAGGAATGAAATTCCGCCATTTGTAGCAACATGGATAAACTTAGAGAAAATTATGTTAAGTGAAATAAGCCAGGTACAGAAAGATAAATACCACATCTGCACTAATAAGTAGGAGCTAAAAAAAAAAAGAAAGAAAGAAAGAAAAAAGAAACATAAAACAATAACAGTAATTCATTGAACTTTCCTGTGAAGAGAATAGAACTGAGGCCATCAGAGGTGGGAAAAGGGGAGGTGCAGGGGATTAGCAAGAAATTAGTAAAGGGTCACAAAAAATGATTACCTTCTGTAATGTTGAATATACTAATTATCCTGATTTGGGCATCACATATTGCACACAGGTATCAGCATTCAATTCTGTATCCCACAGATGTGCACAACCAATTATGTTTCAATAAAAAAAGATGTCTTAAAATTGTATATATGATATGACCACACCCGTTTTTATAAAATATGCATAGGATTGCTGATGAAAATTAAATTTTACAAAGTGTTTAATAGTTCCCTCTGGGATACTGGATTATAGGTGATTTCTCAGATACCTATACAATAACTAAACTATGTATACATAATTTTAAAGTAAATTTAAAGAAAATGTTTTTTGTGAAATCTGTAAAACCTAATATTTCTATCTCTGTAAATTGAAATGATGAGATGTGAATTTCTCTACTGATTACTGAAATTTAAGTCAGTCTCATTGTGATTATTTTTTCTTACTTTATTCCTGAGCTTTCAGGTTTGGATAACAGCTATTGTGGAAGTTTATGGATAAAAATATAGAAAAACCATGGATTCATAAAAACTTCTAAGATTATACCTAACATTTATTTCATTGGGAAAATATAAAAGTTAGTAATTTAAAAACTGTAAATGAGTTAATAACTCTTTTATATCAAACCGTATGACAACCATCCCAAAGCAAATTAAACTTCATTGTGGATCAATGGATTACAAAATCTATTAAATGTTATAAAAATCAAAAGTTTTCGTACTACTTCTGGGATTTATTAATGAATAATAAAAGGCACATTTACTTAATTAGTAAATAGGAGCTGTGTAGAAAAAAATAGAGAATGGCAATTTAAATATAGACTTGAATTGATGTGAACTCTGCGCACCCAGTATGAGTTCTATTTTTGAAAGTACCAAAGCTACGATATATATTTTATGAAATTCTCCTTTAAGCTACCCCTCTGTAAAATGATATCCCACCACTGTCATCCATATTGACTTTTCCTTATCTGTAATATAGGTAGAATGAAGTTAAAAGATTATTCATGATAGAAAGAAATAGCATTAAAGTAAAATGTGAAAAAAAAACAGGTGTAAATGGTTATTTTTTATAGCTTATAATTCTTTTCCCCAGGTTAAAAATTCTTTTTGATATGTTTCAACCAGGAGAATTTGTCTCATAATTAACTAGCTTGGGAAACAGAGGGATCCAGGGATTTTCCCGTCCCCTGTTTACAAAGTTGCTTTTCATTATATTCTCTTTCTAGTCCCCATCCTCGTCTTTCACTTCAAGTCTAACAGCTGATACTATGAAGAAGAACCTCGTTTTCTTTTTTCGAAGAGGAAGTTATCTTATGCTCTTAACTGCAACAGATTCCATACATGATAAAAATAAATCAGTTAATAGCCTTTAAATTATTTGACTTGTTAAGAAATGTATCATATAACTTGAAAAGTATTATTACTCTGAAAGACATTAAATATCTGAAAATTAATTATAACTGGTTTAAAGGCATTTCCTTTATGGGGTACATCTCTTACCACACAGATTATTTTTTCTTGAGGTGCCAGAAGAAGTTTATCATTATTCAAAGACTGATGTTAAAAAAATATTTAAAATGTTCAAAAAGTGATGTATTTTATTAAAATGATTAGTGTTTTCATAAGAAACTTTTCTGCTGCAGGTTTGGCTAACACGTGTTAAGTTAATGCTTTGAAATAACTAAATCATGTGCATCAATATACTAATATTGGTACCTTTTCCTAGAATTTTTACTATGTTTCTCTTTTCTATTCTTCTATTTAATTCACCCACATTCACCCATCCAGAAAATTGTGTACTACCAAAAATTATCTCCTTGAGTATCCCAACTTAAACACTATGGAACAGAAATTTTAGAAGTTCTAGAATTCCATGCATATTGGTTTAAACAGTCAGCAATATAGTTTTATTGAAGAGAATAAATATATAAAAACTAAATATCAATGTCAAATAACTGTGCTTCAGAATAGGTTTCTTGCAATTGTCACATTGAATTGGACAGGAAATGACAGCTTGAATAACCAGGTTGAAACCTTTCAAATAATTTTAACCCCAGCATGCCAGTGAAGACATTGATTGCTGTACTTTAATGAAACCTCTGATTCTTTGACCAAATAACAACCTATTTTTCTTCTCCTTCCTATACTTAATCTTATGAATTGACTGCAAAAGCAGATATAAATAGTATACATCTTGTCAAGAACGCTTCATATGAGAGAAAAGTACTAGCTAGCCCATCAATTTTAAAACAGTCTCATTCTCTGTTTTGCTGAAGTCTGTTAAAGAAAACAAAGGGGAAAAAGGACAGAAAAAAAAATGTTGATGAAGCCCATCAAGAGAATGTACTTTATCTTAGAGAATAAGAATAAAAAATTGAGAAATAGTTGCTATTCCTTCTTGTGTAAGCTTGAGAAAAGAAATAACTTGAAAAAATAGAATATATAGATCATTTCCACAAGAAAAACTTACTGATTTTTTAAAAGTACGGACTCAAAAATTGCTGTGATTTTTGTCCAATCTCAATTACAGTGCCATAAATTGTTGCCTGGCATCATTATACAATTTTCTTCCTTAAGTAAACTCATAGAAGCAACAATACTGAATAGAGGAGAGTTTTAAAACTTACTATTTGCCTGATGGTGTATAGCAAATAGTCTTGAGTGCAGATTTTATTTTGTAAGGTATAAATAAAATAAAAACTATTATATGTCATGAAATCTTGCACAAAAACAGTACAATATATTTACATTAATTTTACCCATTGCAATGAATTTCTCATCAGTTTCGAAAATTTGCTACATATATGCACATGTATTATGTATATACTCAGTATTCATTCCCCTCACAGCCTATGCAGTGCCTTTCAGTATTACAGGATCTGGGAAGGCAACATGTTAGTCCTAAGACTTCCTTGCAGCTAGAGCTATGGTTTCCAATTAGGTTCTGCCAGAGAGAAGCACTTGCTCAAGGTCTAAAAATGTAGCTGAGGTACAGGCCACCTTTCTGCTGTAGTTACTGCCAGCCATGAAGGCCACAGAGATATGAAGGTCACAGAGATACATCACATTATGCTCACAATGCTCCAAAATTGATAGTTCAGCTTTAAGACAACCTAGAGGAAGTTGAGGAAGATGCTGTCTGAATCCCAATCTCTAGCCATCAGCTTCACGAGTGGGGACAGCTGAGGAGGCAGCAGCAGCAGTTTCCTCTCCTCTGAATTAGAACTAAGGTATTAATATACAATGGAAATTACTAGGCAATTGGTAAGAGCTTTACTTGTTTCTCCAGACATCCCCATAATTTGTAGATATGTAATATCTTGCACTGAATAAATTATTTCTTTGAAGAAAAGGTAGATATTTTTAGTTTTATGGACCATTATGCTGAGTGATAATATAAATAGGGAAAAGTAAAATTTTCACTAGACAGGCCTTAGAAGACTGAAAGGAGCCTTCCATTACCTGCACCTCAATACTGTACTCCCCTCCTTACACTATGTGCAGGAAAAAATCTTTCCTCTACAGAGATTGTTAGAAGGAGAAGGAAAAAATATATTCTGAGTATGAACTATGCACTCATATCCATGATAAAAGCTTTGAAACCTTAGTGAAACATGTAGAGAATGGAAAATGAAGACTTTAATTTTAAAGTTGAGAGCGTTTCCATTTTGCAGTGACAAAGAATTGAATTAATCATTGAGATTCTCATTCTTTTGTTTTGGAAAATCATGAAATTGGATAGTACATGGATATTTTGTTTGCCCTGCATCCAATTCTATGGAGACTCATCTTTTGCTGATTTGATACTAATTTTTTTAAGCCCATGTGGATAACGTATGCCCAAAGCCCTCTCTCCAATGCCTGAGTAATGGATCCTTGACTGTGGCTTGACTTTTCAGGGAGCTTCATTATTTTGGACACAAGTATAGTTCAAGTGTTCAGCCAATCAGAGTTCTTCCTGGGATTAGAATCTATGATATATCTTTACTGATATCAAAAACCCATAAAACCTACTAAAAAGTTTGGAGCTTCCGAGTCTACCCTGTATTCATGTGGAGAGACTATACCTGTGAAGGAAGCCAAGCTAGCTAAGATGAGCAATGTCAAGAGAAGGAGAAATGAGCAGTCCTGAAAACATTCTTTGAATGCTTGAATCCAGAATCGCTTGGAAGGAATTTACACTGTGTAATTTGCAGTAACACAGACGTGTAAGCTTTAGGTTTGTTTTTAGCTTAGGCTTAAACTAGAGCTTACAATACTGAAAATCAATGACTCCTAATACAGATCCATTTATTGAGAGAAAACTTTGAAGCCACTTTAAATAAATGGTTTGGGATGTGAAACTAAGTGTTCTGTTTGTTAGTGTATACTCATATATACTTATCAGTTTTAGCAGTTTTATAGACATCATTACTTCTCTAGGAAAGGTTTATTTTTTAAACTATAGATTTAATCTGCTTTCCCCCTGGAAAATATTGCTTGGGCTTAGCAAGATTGTATGTACCTTTGAGCCAGTTTCGTTCATAGGAGAATTATAAGTAGACCCCAAAGGACCACACAAAATTTATTTGTTAGAGGAGTTTGTGAGCCAAAGTGAAACACCAGGTAAAGTGGAGATGATACGGGGCTCCACCTTTGACAGAAGCTGTTCTATTCATGATGACATTTTGAAAAGAAAGGAATTAAACATGAAACCATGCCAAGTTAATGATGTTGGTTCTCAGAAAGGTTATATATAAATTAAATTACTTTATATTATCAACCAGTTTTAATTTGTCCAAGTGGTTTTGTAAAATCTTATTACATGTTGAGGTCTTGTTTCGGCGATCATAGGAGTAAAATATGAGAGAACTCCAGAAAAATAAGCAGAAATACATTGGAATTATAAACATAATGATACCAAAATTCCCAATAACCGGGAACATGTAGAGTAAACTCACAGAGTGAGCAGAGACATTTCACTAGATTTAGAACTCAACCTGAGACACAGATAATTATCAAGGTCTATGAGTGAATCGCTTTTCATTCCTCTATCACAAACATATTTAAGAAAAGAGGGATTTAGCAAAATGGACTTCCTAAAGTCAAAAAAAGAAAAGAACATTATACACCTACCAGTCAGCTAAATTTAAAACATATTGACAGCACCAAACGCTGGCATTGATGCAAAGGCACTAGATCAGTCATACTTTGCTGATGGGAAAGTAAAATGGCACATCACTCTTATAAAGTTTGCAGTTTCTTATAAAGCTAAATATGCAGCTATTATAGGACCCAGCAATTGCACCCTTGGGTGTTATTTACAGAAAAGTGAATATTTATGTTCACCCAAAAACCGTACATGAATGTTTATAGTAGCTTTACTTGTAATCACTCAAAATTAAAACCAACCCAGATGTCCTTCAATAGAATAATAGTTAAACCATATACATCACCTATACTATACAATGCTACTCAGCAATAACATAGGAACAAACTAGCAATACATGCAAGTTGGATGAATCATCACAGAACTGTGCTGAGTGAAAAATGTTTTTTGCATAAGATATTTACAGTATGATTCCATTCATATAACATTTTTTAAATGACAATTTAAAAAATATAGATTAGTGTTTTTGCAAGGGATTAAGAATTGAGGGTTAGGGGCCTGTAAAATGGTAGATGTGGGTATAAAAGGGTATTAAGATGTTAGGACTACTCAGTATCCTGACTTTGGTGGTGGATATTCAACCTGCACAAGGTGACAAAATTGCATAAAATTTAGAAATACACACACAAAGGGTAAAATCAAGGTGGAATATTTTTAGTAAGATGGGTGGAATGTATCAATACCGGTACTCTTAGTGTGATACTACAATTTCATAGTTATAGATTGTGTACTATAGTTTTGCAAAATGTAACAAATGGGAAAAACTGAGCAACGTCACAGTGTATTTCTCTGTGTTATGTCTTACAACCACATGTGAATCTACAATTATGTCAGTAACAATTTCGATTTTTAAAAAAGGCCCTGTACCCTTAAAAACCAGATAAAGGCTTGTGTTTTCATACAGGTAGTGAAAGGAGCATGACTTCATTTTAAAGTTATAGGTGGGTAACATTTTAAATACTGAAGATAATTTGAAAGTAATTTTAATACCTCCTGTATTAAAATAGCTTTTAATTTGAAAGAAAGAGTTATGACTTAAATAAATAACAGACTTAATTACAAGCATATATCTTGTAATATGTGTGTATGTGATATGCATATGTGTTTAATTTTTCTCTGAGAATCTAAGATTTTCAACTTCTGTTGTCATGTAAATTCTTTAAAGAAGCCTTGTTTATAACTAATAAATCAGTTATAATTCTGGATAGATTTTTATATTTATATTTATATTTTTTGGATTGATTGCACAATATCTGAAACAGGATAAGAATACTAGTCTCATTTATTTGAAGTATCTCACTATTTTATATAATAAAAAACGTACACTATGACTCAGCATATTTTAAGATTAAATTACTTTGGAAAAGTTCAGAGAACACCTTTTTGAATATTTTCTTATCTGAGACCACTCTCCTCTTAGAGATATTATTCATAGAACAAAAATATTTATATATTTTTTCTTATCTGAGTTCTTTTAAATCATTTTTTTCTCACTTTTATAATTGAGACTGAAGTGACATCACTAAGATGGTGAAGTAATTAATACCAGCCTTAATTTGCCACAAAAACAAAACAAAAAATATGGACAGCTCTTCACAAATCAAAATACCCCTAGAGAAGTCTCAAAGACCCATTAAAGAATGTGCAGCAACACAGTGGGAAAAAAATGGAGAATATCCACACAGAAAAAATCACTGGTAAGACTGACATACCTGAGATGTCAAGGGATGGCTAGTAGCAAAGAAGAAAGATGGAGGCTATTGGTATCAGCAACAAGGTGAGAACTAACAGGCTCTCCAATGGCCTGATCCACAAAGGACACTGGCATCTCTTGCCACTGAGATAGCCAATAGCCATTCCTGCCAGTAAACCCCAGAAAAGGAGATATGGCTGCACACACTTTTCCCATCCAGAAGTCTGCCACTATTGGGCCATTTTAGAAAAGAAGGCTCCACCTCTTCCAACCCCCATCCCCAGACCACTGGCCGCTCTGCAAGTGCTCGCACTCCAGACACAGGCTCTGTGGTGGCATTACACTCGCCTGTATCTCAGACACTGGAATCATCACTATAGTGAGCTAGTTTGTACTCTGAGCCCAAGAGCAAAGACTGCACTATGAGTAGCTATGCTCATGGCACCGGCTCAGCTGTCATAGAGAGCTAGACCCTGCCCCAACTCTGGAGCCACTGTAACTCTGCTCCCCATTGTGATCTCATTCTCAGCACCCATATATTTCCCAAGCATCTGCCACATAGTTACCAATGCAGCTGTGGTGGTGCTTGCAATGCAGGCACCAGTGCCATTACCACTCTGGGTCCCAGAGACAGTCCCTCCGTGCATACTCATGCTTTGTGCTTCTGCTCTGTGGGCTCTTCACAGACACCACTCATTAGACACTGGTGACACCACCACCACAATTGTGTCCATGAGTCAGACTCAGGGCCAAGAGGTATTCGATTGACCATGACTTCCCCAGTAAGAGAAAAAGGAATTGGGAGAATTTTAGCAGTCATAACTACCAAACCCCAGCAACCCTTACCACCACTGTAGACATCCACTGTATTGTCCATTGAGGATCTCTGCAATCTTCATCAGCATTGACCTTATCTGACAGAAATACAAAAAGACTACACAGCTGTTCCTTCACTGGTATCACAACCACTATACCCTACCTATCAGCACCCTCAAACATAACTCCCAGTGGGAAAGGCCTTTCCACAGCAAAATTAGTTTTAGAGTCTGGAGTTGGTTACTGTTCCACCTAATGTGCAGACATCAATGGAAGGCAATAAAAACATGAAAAACTAAGGAGACATAATACTACCAAAAGAAGACAATAAACTCACAGTAGCTAACTCCAAATAAATGGAAACATACAGATTACCTGATAAAGAATTCAAAATACATATTTTAAGAAAGCTCAGCAAACTTCAAGAAGATACAGAAAAACCATTCAATAAAATCAGAAAAACAGTAAGTGATGAAAATGAGAAATTTCACATGGATATTAAAATTATATTTTAAAAAAACAGAAATTGTAGAGCAGAAAATTACAATAAAGAAAATTTATAAAAAATAAATAGAAGAGAGTGTAAACAGCAGAACTAATTAAGCAGCAGAAGAAAAATCAGTGAATTAGATGACAGATTATTTGAAACCACACAGTCAGAGGAGAGGGAAAAAAAGAATGAGAAAGAATAAAGAAAGCTTACAGGATTTATAGGAAAGATTACGAGTAAATTTTTGAAATCTAGAGTTCAAAAAGAAGAGAGATAAACAAAGAGGCAGAAAGCCTATTTAAAAAAACGGTGAGCAGAAAACTTTCCTAATTTGGGTAAAGATATAAATATCCAGGTACAAGAAGATCAAAGGTCTTTACTCAGGTTCAATTCAACAAGGCTACCACAAGACATATTAAAATCAAACTGTCAAAATCAAAGTCAAAAAGAAAATCCTGAAAATAGGAAGAAAAAAGATCAGAATCACATTTAAGAGAGTTTCAATAAGGCTAGCAGTGGGTTTCTCGACAGAAATCTTACAGGCCAGGAAACAGTAGGATGACATACTCAAAATGCCAAAAGAAAATACTACCAACCAAGAATACTTTACCCAGAAAACTTGTGCTTCAGAAATGAAATAGAGATTAACACTTACCCAGACAATCAGGGGCTGAGGGAGCTTATCACCACCATACCTCTTTTACAAAGGAAGTTTTTCAAGCTAAAAGAAAAAGATGCTTATAAGTAACACAAAAATATATGAAAGTATGAAAATCACTGGTAAAAGTAAATACCCAGTCAAATTCAGAATACTCATATACTGCAATGGTGGTGTGTAAGTCACTTACATTTTTATTTGTTTGTTTGTTTGTTTCGTCTTTTTCGTGACCGGTACTCAGCCAGTGAGTGCACTGGCCATTCCTATATAGGATCAGAACCTGCGGCGGGAGCGTTGCTGCGCTCCCAGCGCCGCACTCTCCCGAGTGCACCAGGGGCTCGGCCCAGTCACTTACATTTTTAGTGTGAAGGATAAAAGACAAAACTATTGAAAATAATAACAGCAACAATAACTTCTTAACAGATATATTATATAAAATGATGTAAATTGTGAAATCAGAAGTATAAAATGTAGAGAATAGTGGAGTAAAAATGTTGAGTGTTTTTATGTGAGCGAAGTTAAGTTGTTATCAGCTTAAAATATCCCACTATAACTAAAAGATATTTTATGTAAGTCTCATAGTAATCACAAAGCAAAAACCTATAGTAGATACAAAATGGAAACAAAAAAAAGTGAAGAATCAAAGTATATCATTGGAGAAAATCACCAAATCACAAAGTAGGACAGTAAGAGAGGATGAAAGAAACAAGGAAACTAGAAAATAACTAAGAAAATGTCAGTAGTAAGACTTTACCTATTTATGATTACCTTAAATGTATATGGATTGAATTCTACAATGAAAAGACACAGAGTGGCTGAATGAATAAAAAAAAAATTTCAACTATATGTTGCCTACAAGAAACTCACTTCATCTTTAAGGACACATATAAATTTAAAGTGAAGGAATGAAAGAAAAGATATCCTGTGAAAATGGAAACCAAAAGAGAGCAGGGATAGCTATAGTGATATCAGATAAAATATACTTTACATCAAAAACTATAAAATGATACGAAGAAGGTCATTATATAATGATAAATGGATCAATTCTTAAAGAGGTTATAACAACTTTAAATATATATACACCCAGTATCAGATTATATAAATATATAAAACAAATATTAATAGATCTGAAGGGAGAGAGAGCCTGCAATACAATAATAATAGGGGAAATCAGTAACCCACTTTCAAAAATGGGTAGATCATCCAGACAAAAAAATCAGTAAGGAGATGTTGGACCTGACTAAACTTTAAACTGAAAGAAACTAACTTAACATTTCATCCAACAGCAGCAAAATACACTTCTCAAGTGCATACAGAAGATTCTTCAGGATAGATCGTATGTTAAAACATAAAACAAGTCTTAACACATTTAGAAAGACTGAAATTATATCAAGTATCTTTTTTAACCACAATGGTGTGACAGTTTAAGTCAGTAATAGAAGGAATTTTGAAAAATTTACAAATTTGTGGAAATTAAACAAGACACATATAAACAACCAATGGGCTAACGAAGAAAACAAAAAGAAAATTTAAGAATATATTGAGACAAACAAAAATGATGATACAACACACCAAACTTACAGAATGCAGCAAAGATAATTCTGAGGGAAATTTGTAGCAATAAATACCTGCATCAAAAAAGAAGAAAGATCCCAAATAAGCACTCCAATGTTACTCCTCAAGAAGTTAGAAAAATAAGAACAAACTAAACTCAAAGTCAGTAGAGAAAAGGAAATAATATAGATCAGATCATAAATAAATAAAATAAAGAATAAAAAATCAATTAAAATAAAGAATTAAAATCAAACTGAGTTGTTTTACTGAAAGGTAAGCAAAATTAATAAACCTTTACCTAGAATAACAAAAAAAAAGAGAGAAAACTTAATAGAATCAGAAATGAATGAGACATTACAACTGATACCACAGAAATAAAAAAGATCATGAGACTACAATGTACAATTATGTGCCAACAAATTAGATAACTTTGAAAAAAAGAATAAGTTCCTAGACATATATAATCTACCAAAATTAAATAATGAAGACTTTTGTTCTAAGATTATATTGCCTGAACAGACCAATAATAAGTAAGAAGATTGAACCGATAATAAAAATTATTGCATCAAAGAAAAGCCCAGTATCCAATGACTTTATCGGTGAAGTCTACCAAACCTTTAAAGAACTAATACCAGTCCTTCTAAAAATCTTCCCCCTGAAAAATGAAGAAAAGGGAACACTCCAAACTCATTTTATAAGGCCAGTATTACCCTAATACCAAAGCCATACAGAAACACTACCAAATAATAATAACAATAACAATAAAAATAATATAGGACAGTATCTCTGATGAACATAGATGCAAAAATCCTCAACAAAATGCTAGCAAATAATTCAACAGCACATTACAAGAACTATTCACCATGTTCAAGTGGGATTTATCCCTTTGTTGCAAGGATGGTTCAACATACACAAATCAATAAATGTGATATAGAACATTAACAGAATGAAAGACAAAAACAAATGATCATCTTGATAAAGGCAAGAAAGGCATTTGTAAAAATTGAAAATCATTTCATGATAAAAACTCAATAAATTAGGTATAAAAGGAATGCACCACAACACACAGACAAAAAAGGCCATATATATGATACATAGCTAACATTACACTCAGTGGTGAAAAGTTTAAAGCTTTTCCCGTCAGATCAGGAGCAAGGCAAGGATGTCCACTCTTGCCACTTCTATTTAACATAGTACTAAAATCCTACCCAGAGGAATTATGCAAAAAAAAAAAAAAAGGGGGGGGGGAAGACATCGAAATCAGAAAAGAAGACATTAAATTAACTCTTTTTGCAGAGGACATAATCTTACATAGAGAACTCTAAAGACTTTACCAAAAAAACAGAAGTAATAAAGGAATTTAGTAAAGGTGTAGGATACAATATCAATATATGAAAATTAGTAGTGTTTCTGTACAGTAACAAAAGCTATCTGAAAAAGAAATCAAGAAAACAATCCAATTCACAATAGCCATAAAAGATAAAATACTTAAGAATAAATTTAACCAATGAGGTGCAAGACCTCTACACTTAAAACTACACACTGATGAAAGAAATGGAAGATGACACAAATAATGGAAAGATATCTCCTACTCATGGATTGGGAGAATTAATGTTTTAAAATGTTCATACAACCAAAAACATTCTACAGATTCAATGGGATATCTATCAAAATTCCAATTGCATTTTCACAGGAATAAAAAAAAAGTACTAAAATTTATATGGAACAACAAAAGACCTTGAGTAACCTAAGTAATCTTGAGTGAAAGAAGAAAGGTAGAGGGATCACACTACTTGACTTTAAAATCTATAAAGTTATAGTAAGCAAAACAGCATGTTACTGACATAAAAACAGGCACAGAGACAAATGAAATAGAATGAAGAGCCTGGAAACAAATCCATGCTTGTACAGCCAATTGATTTTCAACAAGGATCCCAGGAACACGTGATAGGGAAAGGACAGTCTCTTCAATGTACGGTGATGGGAAAACTAGATATCCAATACAGAAGAATAAAATTATACCCTCATCTCACACCATATACGAAAATCAACTCAAAATAGATTAAAGACTTAATCATAAGACCCAAAACTATTTTTGAGAAACTAGGAGAAAATGTAAGAGAAAAATTTCTTGCCATTGGTCTGGGCAAGAAATTTTTGGATATGACTCCCAAAGCACAGGCAACAAAAACAAAATAGACAAATGGTATTACATCAAACTAAAATCTTCTGCATAGCAAAGGAAACAATCAACAGAGCAAAAAGATAACCTGTGGAATAGGAGAATATACTTGCAAACCATACATCTAAAGAGGGGATCCAAAATACAGTACAGAATTCAAACAACTCAGTAGTAAGAAAACAAATAACCCAATTAGAAAACAGAAAAGAACTAAAATAGACATTTCTCAAAAGAAGACATACGAATGGATAACAGTTATATTAAAAAACGCTCACCATCACTGAGGGAAATGTAAATTAAGACTGCAATGTGATATCACATCACACCTGTGAGAACTGCTGTTATGAAAAAAGATGAAAGATAAGTGTTAGTGAGGATGTGGAGAAAAGGGGTCTCATACACTGCTGGTGGGAATATAAATTAGTACCAATATTCTGGAAAAGAGTATGGAGGTTCTTCAAAAAAATTAAAACTAAGACTACCATATGATTCATCAATTTCCTTACAGGTATATGAATATATCTAAAGCATATGAAATCTGTGTCGAGAAGATATCCTGTGTTCCCATGTTCATTGCAGTGTTATTTGTAACGTCCAAGATATGGAATCAACCTGAGTGTTCATCAGCGAATGAATGGATAATGAAAATGTGACATGTATACACAATGAAATATTATTTAGCCATAAAATGGAAGGAAATCCTTTCATTTGCAACAACATGGAACTGGAGGGCCAGGCACAGAAAGACAATAGGCAGATCACAAAGAATAGTTTGCAGTGAAACTATTTTGTGTGATACTATATTGGCGGATACATGTCATTATACATTTGTCAAAACCCATAGAATGTACAGCACCAAGAATGTTCCCTAATGTAAACTATGGATTTGGGGTAATAATAAAATGTCAGTGTAGGCTAATTGATTGTAACACATGGGGAGGGGAGGCAGTTAAAAAACGCTCGCCATCACTGAGGGAAATGTCCTTCCACCTGTGCCATAAGAGAACACAGCAAGTAGGCCCTCACAAGACATCAAATACCCGTTTATTGATCTTGGACTTCCAACCATCCAGAACTATAAGAAATACATTTCTATTATGTATAAATTACCTAGTCTAATGTATTTTGTTACAGTACCACAAACACTCTTAAGATATGGAGCAAGGTTAGAATAAACAGTGATTATGTAGAGCTGGTACAGAATTTTATGGAAGAATTTGAAAATGTGTCTTAATGATGGCACAGTCTAAACTGAGTTATTAAAAGCAGCCCATCAGACCATCTGTGGACATTTTGATTTAGGCTGGAAATTTAAGACTCGGGCTTAATGCTTCATGATAGAAATTTTACAGTTTAGAGGTTCTCATTAACCAGCTTACTCCTTGATACAGAGGTCTACACATATTTATTCTCAAGGGAATCTGTGTGCTGCATTCCAACTGTAATCATCACTCAGTAATAGGTGAGTCTACTCAGCTTTTTCTTCCTCTCCAATAGCATCTTCCTTCTTGCCCCTTCCTGGATGCTTTGATTCAGTTATCTATTGCCCAAAGAATTTGTGCTGTTCCTCTCCTTTGCTTTTAAACAAAAAATACAAGTCTCCAGGTTTAAGTTATAGCAATTGCACTATATCTTTGTACAAAATTCTATCTTTTCTGTGGAATCTAATTCAGGTTCATATTCTCCATGAATCTTACTGTGATCACTTCATTTAAATGAAATCTTTTCTTTCTTAGAAGCTTTTTAGTTTATATTGCCTAATACCTTCTTTGACACTAGAACTGAACAACTTTTATTATTAATCTTGCATTTAGTGTCTGCCTTGATAATAGAAATCACCTCATTATTTCTTGGTTTCTTTAATTTTCTATATTGGCTAAAGACTTCTGTTCCACAAGAGTTCGCTGTTGATTTATATTGACCAAAATTTACTACATCTAAGCAATATAAGAAATAAATACATATGTCTTACTAAATAAAAAGCATATGAATAGGTAGATCAACTTCACACTATTCCAGGCACATATCAGATCTCTAAATTTAATATAGATAATCCATCTCCAGGTCAAAAACACGGAGTTTATAAATATGTTTTGTAAACAGCATATCCACCCCAACTGGAAATTGAACTTTCCACATGTGCTGTCATGAAATTTCCTTCTCCACAATTTTTAGGAGTGGATCATACACTCTATTTCATAAGCTTCAAGGACGCTGTTCCATTTTCTGGGCTGTAGTCAAGAAGAAAAGTAAGGAATAGAAGGGATATAGCGTTCATGAGGCTATGTCTCAAGCTGAATAGAAATGGTAATGATTTTTCATAGAGACCGATGTTTAAATTATGACTAAGCTTTAAATGGCAACTGTACTCTATTTTAGTGTCATTATAAGCTAAAAAGACTTCTTGTTAATGATTCTAAGCAAAAAAGCAATATGCATAATATAATTTTCTTTGCAAAAGTGCTTTCTTTATGAGTTTCAGGCGACTGACTTTCATCAGAAATTTTGACATGGAGATCTTTGGTGATTTGGGGACTGCCTATATTACATTCTTCCCAGTTTCATAATTCAAAATGTGGGGAGCTTGGGAAAAGTCCATAATGAAATGTAAAATATGACTAAATGTTTTGAAAATTGTAATGCTAGTCTAAAAGCTGTACACATTTTATAAAAGAGCAACAACTACTAATGATTGTCTTCATTTTGATTTCCGATGCTTGGAGTACCTTTTCTGCAGAGGATGGTAATCACATATTTTCCTCTCCACTGATGCCTTAATGACAGGAAATAGAGTAGGATTTCAGTTGAAAGTTCAGAGTGGGGGACGGGAAACTACCATTTAATTTGTTACATGCGTATATCAAGGGATATCTGGGGTTGAAGTCTAAGACAACATGCATCACTGGAAATCTGAAATTTTGAAGAATTTAGAGAGGAAGAGAAGAAGAGAGAAATATATATTTTTTAAACTTTAGTGCCTTCTAGAAAGATCTTGATTATTTTTTAATGTTTTCTTCATTTTTGAATCCATGAAATTCTTTTCACTTTTTAAAGCCTCCTCCTCAATTGTCAAGCAAATTCATTTCCTTTAAAATCCGTTTTTAACATTCACTTTTAGTTAATCATGTCATTTTCTCCCCTCATACTCTGAGGTCCTTGGAGGGTTCCGTAATCCATAACAATATAAAATGAACTTAACGCCAAATAAGTTCCTCCTGGTAAGTCACCTATTTTCACATGTTTATTGCCTTGACTGCTTTATTAGATCAAATCGATGTCTATGAAATGTTTCACACTGATGCTTCTCAATAAATGTTTAGTCTGATCATCCTCAGTACCAATATTAATTAAAGGGGCTTTGTGAGAACTGTTTGCAACGCCCAAATGATAGTTGTATAAAATGCATCACATTGTTTAATATTTTTACCTGTTTAAAAATTTATATAGTAGCTATCCCTTTAGAACCTAGACACTTTGACTAGGATTGTATTTTATCATTAGAATAAAAAAGAAGGGAAGAAAGAGTATCCTATTTGTTATTATTGCTGCATCAGTCTGTGCCCAGGCTTAAGAAATTCTATGCAACTAGGTAATGTAATTTCGAAGATAAATTGCAATTTTTTTTCATAGTAACAACTCTTCCCTTTATCCTCTTGATTTTTTTTCTATTTTTTACACTGTGCTTTCCCTAAATATATTTTTTTAAACTTACACTCAATGGCACCCACTCACTTTGTTCTGACTCATGCCATACTTCTGCAACCTCTTCCTTGAACATCGCTCTGATATTCATATTTTCCTCTGAATCATGCCTAGACTCTCTGTTTTTTTCTGATATGGGTATTCTATTTCCCTATTATCCTTCCATGTATCTGCTTTTCACACATAATTCCTGAGTGGAGAGTTTATTTCAACTTAGAAAAAATGATGATTGAAGGAACAAAGATCTGTTCCATTTAGTAATTGTGTACATGGGTAGAAATTTTAGTGTTTAAAAAATAGTTTCTCCATATTTTCCTAAAACTATTCCAGGAAAAGTATATTATAGTTTGTACCCCAAGAAGAAATAAGTACTGTCTTTCTTCTGTAGGGCTATAACTCAGAGAAGACAAGAGTAAGCATAGCATAGTAATTCTTTTTTACTTTAATAATCTTAGCACAAATAATGAAATTTATAAAATGTGTATTTTTTCTCATATGCACTCAATTTTTAAAAATTTTATGGAATATTAAATTGTTTTCATGGGGTCACTACAACAATTTCAGGAACTTTCACCAAAACTGATTTTTATTCTCAGGGCACCTTCAATGAGATGACCAAATGCCCAGAGAGCCTTAATAGTTTTCTTAGAAATTAAATATTTTGAGATGATTTGTATATCCTCAAATGTTTAGGCAGCATATGGAAAACAAAAAATTAAATTAACTCCATGGGCTCTATTTTCTAATGGATATATATTATTTAACCTGCAACATTATAAAGCAATTTTCATGAACAGTAATTTGTATTATTTTGTTTTGTGTCTACCAGGGATACCCTATGCTGACTTGATATCACCTGTCCACATTTTGTAGAGTATCATATAATTCAACAAATATTCTGGTGATTTATCCTATATCAGAAAAAAATTTATCTAGGTTATGAAGATGAGCCTGATCATACCTGTTTCTGTCATATAAAAAGTCATTAAAATTTATATTTAAGATGATGAAAATAGCACATAAAGAAAATTTTCTTTTAAAAGTTGCTACTTGATCAAAATAACACCCTGCTTGCATCTCTTCTTGGAAAATTGGAGGGACAAGAAAAAGATGTCTAGGGCCACACATTTACTAATGGTTGAGAAATTAAGCAAAGATTTCAGGTGGTAACACAAAAATTATCTTAATAGTTAAATTTGTTTTCTATTTCATGTTCCATTACAGAATAACATTTGCCCTTAACATAATGAAAATTTTCATAATTTGCTTTCAAGATATAATCAGATATAATCAATCATGGACCAGTTTTCCCAATGAGATTAGTAATAAACAATATCTTTAAAGTAAATTCATTTAGAAACTTCAGCCAAGCATTTTATACTAATTCTGTTCAGGATTTTGATAAGTATTATTGTCCTTAGTTTTAATAATTAAAGACTAGGTATACTATATGAGTCTATGCCTTGAAAGTTTACAGTAATTAGGATTCCAACAGAGTTCAATTATCTACACTTTAATTTATGGCTGCAAATAAAGAGTAATTTTAATTGTCTTAACTATAGCATATATGGAAAATGGATATCTCACTACTAGAGCAGACGAGAAAGCCATGTAAAGAAATATAAGCCTCAGACTAATCATACTAAAAGGTGGTGATTCATGAACAATTGACTTCAAAGTGAGTTTTCACACTCTAAATAAACTTTTTAAAAGATAGTAATTTCAGGCTGGCTGGTTAGCTCAGTTGGTTTGAGCACAGTGTTGATAACACCAGGGTTAGAATCCCCCATGCTGGCCAGCCACAAAAAACAAGACAAAACAAAACAAACAAAATACAAACAACAGCCAAAAAAATAGACAGTATTTTCACATTAGAAATTTAATTCATTTTTATTACCACCTTAGGGAAATAAAAGTGGTTGAGTAAACATACTTTATATCTTGAACTTTTCATTTTTTAAGACACTATTTTATTATCATCATGAGATAGCTGTTACACAAAATTAAGCAATCAATTCATATGATGATATGAATGAATGATAACATCTATCCTACAGTAGATGATAAAAATCACTCAAGGATGAAGTCAGTGTTTTGTTTTTGTTTTTGTTTTGGTGGATGGCCAGTACAGGGTGTTACCAACAGTGGTTCTCAAAATGGTAATGGGCAGGTTTCTCAAATTGCTTCACCTAGTATACAACTTTTATTTTAATTTGTATTAAACTGCACATACATCTAACAACATCTTTGAAGGTAAAGATAATACCTGTACTGTGCATTGAAGTTTTTACAAATAGTTGGGAGAGCAATCATATTTCCACCCCTGCTATGGTTTGAACATGTCCCCAAATTTCATGTGCTGGAAACTTAATCCCCAAATTCATATGCTGATGGCATTTGAAGGTGGGGGCTTTGGGAAATAATTAGAATTAGATAAGGTCACCTGGGTGGAGCCCCCAGGATGGGAGTGGTGGTTTTGTCAGAAGAGGAAAAGAGAGCTAAACTGACACACTCTTGCCCTCTTGCAATGTGATGCCCTCTGCCAAATTATGACATGGAAAGAATGCCGTCACCAGATGTGGCAGCATGAACTTGGCTTCCCAGCCTCCATAACTGTGAGCTAAATAAACCTCTATTCTTTATAAATCACCCAGTCTGTGATATTCTGTTACAGCAACAGAAAGCAGACTAAAACAGAAAATCGGTACCAAAATTGGGGTTTATTCTAGTGATGCAAAGCTGGTTCAATATTTGAAAATCAGTCACCGTAAGTGTATTAGGATTCTCCAAAGAAACAAAACCAATAGAACACACAAAGACAGAGAGATAGAGATGTAAGAGGGAATTTATTAGGCGATTTGGCTCATGTGATTATGAAGGCTGACAAATCCCATGATAGGCTGTCTGTAAACTGTAGACTCTGGGATGATGGTACCAGTGCTCAGTCCAAGTCTGAAGGCGTCAGACAGGGAAGCTGACGGTATAACCCTCAGTCCAAGGCTGGGGGCCTGAGAACCCAGGGGGCTGCTGATGTAAGTCCTGAAGTCCAAAGGCTGGGAAGCCTGGAGTTCTTATGTCCAAGGACAGGAGAGTAAGAGTGTATTCCATCTCTAGGAGACAGACACATTCATCTTTCCACCATTTTTGTTCTCTTTGGGCCCCCAGACAATTGGATGATGCCTGCCCACACTGAGAGCAGATCTTTCTCACCTAGTCCACTCAGACTCACACACTGATGTCCTCTGGAAACACCCTCACAGACACATCCCAAAATAATACTTTACCAAGTTTCTAGGTATTTCTTAATCCAGTCAAATTGACACCTAAAATTAACCATCACAACCCCATCGATTCTGCATTCCAACCCATTTTGTACACACACATTTTGAAATTTTACTTGTGCCCTTTTGCCATTATTTGACACCTTGTTCTGTAACGATCTGCCTGAACCCAAAAGCTAAAGCAGTCAAAACATCCATAACTTTTAAAGAATTCTCATTGAACAATGGTAACACCCTGAGCCCTCTACCAAATTATCAAGCATTTATCAGTTGCACTGTCAATAACTGCTTTGTGTTCTCTTTACCAGTTTCTGCACTTCAGAATGAAAGACACGTCTTCATGCTAAAGTGAGTTAGGGATTATATTCTGTAAGAACCTCTATGGGTGATGGACGCCTAAGTGATCTCCTGCTGCTGGTCTTGGACCATGAAGCAGCTGAGAATACTAATAGCAACAAAGCAAGAACAGTTTTTGCTACTTTAAGATCATGCTAGTCTCTACTGATGTAAACAGGGATTTGATGGATGCAATGATCTGTCTGCTCTCTCAAGCAGCACGTAAAACTTATTTTAAATTGTTCATCCTCTTAGATTTCATCTGAAATACAGGATGGACAGTGACTGAACTAATGATAATATTAGAATATGACTTTAAGGCACACAATTAAACTAGCACACAGCTTTTCTCACTGTTTCTTTTTTGCTTTCTGTCAGTTACATCCCCACAGAATTTACTGGGAGCAAAATGAAATTTTAAAAGAGAAAAATGAAAAGAGAAAAATGATGCTCAGGGAAGACCTACTGCTTCAAATCAGGGATGAAGAAAGAATATAGCAGTTTTGGCTTTAGAAGCAGCATTTAGGGCCCTAACATAACTGCTGATTTTCACACCATATTCTATCAGTACGTACGTGTCTGGGATATGCAGTACTTCCCAGCAAGTGACTCTCCTACAGAGAAATACTGTTTTAAGATTTTCTCCTCTGCAGAACCTTCCTCTCCAGAACTCACAAAATGCACTCTTATTTTCCAAACTCAGCATTTACTTCTCTTGTGTCTTGCTAGTGAATATTAGTTATATATGTTTTGGCCTAGAAATGGCACTCCTGGAGTGAATCATTGTAATAGCAACTAATGTGAAAAGTTGATTTGCAGATTTTCCTGTGTCAAATGTTTATTTCATGGCATTATCACAAAGCATTTCTTCCAGCATCAGAAGAATAGAGGATTGACATTTCTGGATACCAAAGTGCTAAAATTGTTGAAAGGAAAGGTAAGGACTAGGCAGCAAATCAGTAAGTATCTCTCACCAATGTTTGCATATCTGTTTGATTAGACCAACCTGGCACCAACTGAATGGCATTATGCCTGCCCGGTAAATGTCAAATATCGGGGACACAACATATCAGGGACAAAGCATGGGGCATAATAATTTTAATTTTATAAATCAGATTTGCCTCAGTAAGAGCCAAAGTAATTTATATATAAACTGCAGCTATTCCTCATCTGTCCCCTTTTCAGGAGGAGTCCTACAGAAATTCTTCTTTCTCTACCCCAATCTGTTTCACACCAAACTATATTTTCCTTCCTCTTTTTGATCTATCACCTACACAATGACATCTGTTGACAACTCTCAAACCCAATGCTGTTTCAAGGCCTTTTATCCTCTCCACATCTTCCTTTTCCAAGCTGGGTTCTGGATCTTGATTCCTGACCTAGAAAAATTTCACTGCCGGCAGTCTTCCACTGGGATGGAAGTCATAATGAACCATATAAACTAAATTATTAATGGCAGGTAAGTCTTAATGTGTTGTTCCTTCTAGGACACAAATCTTACTTCAAATTAATGAAAAAGGAAGAAAAAGAAGGTGCTGTACTTGTATATTGAGGTAGTATATTATCTTTTATCTCCCCCAAATATCACCACAGGAAGTGTGTTCTTCTCTCATTTGACATAGTCCCCCCAAGAGGACTGTCTAAAAAAGAGTCTATGCAACCAGCATCATCCCAAGAGGATGAGGGCAAGTACCCAAGAAGCTTATATTGTATCCCTTAAGTATTGATTAGGGAATTGCACCTTTGCTTCTGGTTGAAAGTGGTACATATATCAGAACAGCAGACAACTGCATAAGTTGAATATTGGAAAATTTCCCTACAAAAGTGAATAATTTTCATTCAAACATTAGCTTTTCTTAGGTTATATGTCATTTCCCAGAATCCCCGTTGGGGTTATTTCTAGCATCTGCTATTTTTATATGGTATTGGTAAGAGATGCCATTGATCTGGACAGCAAACTTATGGATGGACCTTCTAAAGCCCAGGTTATTTCTCAATTAACCCTGAGTCAATAGCCTAATGTAAAATAATGTTGGAGGATTTATTCCTGCAACTTGTCTATGTCACCTCTGTATACGACACACGAGATACTCCTTAAACAAATATCACTGAGATTGAAGTCAATACAAAAATCAGTTTAGTGCTTGCCATAAAAAAGTTCTCCCTCACCCTAAGCACTACTGAAAATGATACCAATATAGTTATAACCATAAGCATAATACCTTCCACTTGCATAGTACTTTACAGTTTTCACAGAGTTTACACATTTATTACCTTATTTGATCCTCACAACTTCATGGCATTTACAGATTTAAAAAAATATACAAAGGTTAATAAGTTGTGTAAGTTTTGTTGAGTTAGTGTATTTGAGATTATTCTTATCTTGAAAAAAATGTATCTTTAAATTTTATTTTAGCATTTTATTGCATTTCTTATAATCTCTCTTTTAGTATATGCAGAGATACAGTATAAATAATGTATACATTTAGTACTTAATAGACAAAGCAAAACTAGATCTAGAATCCAGATTTTCTAATTCCTTACTCAAGTGCTCATTAGGCTGCTCTATGCACTTCATGCCAAGATTCTTCAACCCTTAATTAAAATGAGCCACCCCAGCATCAATTCAGTATCAAATGTTGCAAATATTGGCACTCTTTGATATCCATACCAAAAGGTATCAATGACTGTGGATTTGGACATGTGGCCTCTTGAATTATCATAAACTATTCATGGAGCTCCCACAGCATTCAATGGCTTTGTTTTAGGCCCTACTGAGGAAAGTGAAATTTTTTCTGCTAGAAAGATTTCATAAAAATCAGCGACCATCAGATAATAATTATTTTCGGTCTTTATTAACATCAAATCTGTAATGGGAACAGGAAACTGTTCAGGCTAAAAGCAAAAGCAGATAATGAAGGAACAGTATTTATTTTATTAAATATATTTCTTTAATTAGATTCCTACTTAACTACTAATTTGTATTATGTGAAGAATGCTAACCATTTTGTTTTTATCCATAATTTAATAGTTTTCAAAAGCTAATCCATCTGAAGAATTAAATATGTCTTTCCAAATATAATGACAATTAATGTATTTCATTTGCACAATTTTTTAAAATTTTCAAAAAAATTACCTGTATTTATACTTTTCATGCTTAATATGTTTTGATGCTATAAGATATATATTATTGTAACAATTTTATAAAGGAGGACACAGAATTAATTTTTTACTATCTCTCAACAGTTAGATAATGGCAGAGAAAACCTTGGAAAATCAAGTCTCAATTCAAAGATTTGTGTTTTTCAAAGCATTTTGGAGATGTACAGTATTTGAGTATGCCTAGTGCTGACATGAGACAATTCCTCCACCAATAGAAAGATGTTGTAATTGAGGAATATAAAACAGGAATATAAAAACATAAATGTCAGAAATGCCCAAAAACAAAATTAGAAAAATTGTAGACATTACTTATTGCTATTTTCTGTCTCATTCCCAAAAAACATGCACTGGATGATAATTACGCTTTGGGCATATCTGCCAAGAAGTAAATTTGGCAATTTCCTTCATGATGGGTTCTGTTAAATAAAAACACTTATGGAGACACAACTTCAGTACAGAGTAGGCTAATTTCCCTGGATATGTTACATGTTCTTAGAAGTTCATTTAAATCAAGGGTTTGTCTCTACCCTAGCACAGACTTCAAATCAATTGTCCATTGGGTTTTTTGTTGTTGTTGTTCCTAGCAGGTATTAAGTGGAAGTTTTATCATACACTCTATTTATAAAAACTGAAAGGAAGAAAATAATCTCTTCCCATTTCCTGCCAACTATAGAACAGTCACATGATCTGTGAAATGACAGTCAATTAGAGATTATTCACGGAAGCAGTAGCAATGTGATGGGTGATGAGAATTCAGGAATTACTGAATCCAGGGACATGGCTACAAATATCAAATATCTGATGGCAGTATCATCTGGGACAGCACACTAGGAAAACATTCTTGTGGCAGAATTTGGTTGATCTTTGCTCCCTGGTTTCCACTAAAGTCTGTTACCCAAACAAATTGTTGATTCTGACTTAAATTAATTACTTGTCCAATGAAGTTAACTTCAGTAATTTGTCTATTGTTTGCAATTCAGACTTCTGACAAATTCAGGACTAGCTGATAAAGAAGGGGTGGTGTATATGCGTGTGCAAGTGTGTGTGGCCTATGAGCAAACACCATGGATTGTAAATCATTAAATTAGATTCATTCATTTTCAATTGTAAAATACGTCTTCAGTGTGCTATCATCAATGGTCTTTTAGTTGAAAAGAATAAAAACAATTCAAGTTAGCTAGTTGTAAGAAGATCCATAAAACAAAAGGATTATCTTTGAGTAGGACGGACACCTATTCTACTGAAATAAGATGAAAAAAAGTTAGAACAGGTGTAGATACGTTTATATTTGAAAGGAAGAGGCAGATAGCTAAGGGTCTGGATGCTGCTGTGGCCCTTTATCTCACAGGGAATACTTGATCGATAAGACAGAGCATTCAAGCTCCCAGCTTCTGCTTCTTTGCTTTGAATGTTAGAGACATAAATTGTGAAAAATGTCAAAAGATCTGTCTTTACAGGAAAAATGGGAAATGTGACCTCACTATTGTAGGTGGCAACATGACAAACTTGATTATCTCCCTCTTTCTCCTGATTCCTTCTCTCTCTCTACTACACCATTCCCATCTGAACAGAGACATGCTATACTATACCCATTTTAGAAACCTCTTTTTCCCACATGCCACTTTAGCCACTGCAATTTCTTTCTTTTTCAGCAAAAGTTGTCGAAATAGTTGTCTCTCCTTGCTGCCTGTCCCTTTCTCAGTTCTCATTCTCTCTAGTCTGGATTTCTTCCAGACTCCTTCCCTAAATTAGTCTTATCAAATCACAAATGACTGCCATGTTGTCATATCCAGTGGTCACTCCTGGGTCTTTATATCTGTCAGCCCATCAGCTGCTTGACACTGTGATCCCTCTTACATTCATGAACCATTGTTTTCACTTTACCCTTCATGAGATCACGTGCATCTGGTTGGTCTTCAGCCTCACGGATCATTCCTACTTCTGGCTCCTTTCTGAGTCCTCCTAATTTATCTAATCTCTAAATGTTGAATTACTATGGAACTTTGGTGTTAGATCTTTACTGTTCCTGGCTACACTCACTCCCAAAGTAATCTTAGTCCCATGACTTTAAATAAAATCACTATAACCTAACTTCCAAATATATGCCTATAAAATAACTTTCTTCCTTAACTACAGATTTAAGTATCCAACTGTCTACTTAAAATCTCATCTAGTTACTTAAGCCACTTTTGGAGTTGCCCGTGACATTTCTCTATTGTTCACATCCCAAATTCAATCTGTCACTGAAACTCAAAATACATCTCAAACGCAACCACTTCTCATTACCTCCAGTTTCATACAAGAAATCATTATGTCTTTCCTGGGCTACTGAAATAGCCTCTTTGATATTCCTGGTTCCACTGGTGACTCTTTACAGATTATTTTCTACACAGCAGTTAGAAAGCTCATTTTAAAGCATAGGCCATAATATTCATTCATCTGTTCAAATGTTCTGAGGGTTTCCCACACAACTCAAAAAAACCCCATAACACTTAGCATAGCACACAGGGCCCTATATCCAGCTGTAACTCCCCCCACATTCCCTCTACCTCCAACTTAGCACTATCAATCAATTCTCATCTCTGACCATTATTCCATGCCTCACACCTCTCCAATCTCACTGGCATCCTTGCTGTTCCTACTTCTGTCTTAGGACCTTTGCACTTGTTGTTGATTCTCTTTGACTATCATCCAGAGACAGCATGACTCATTTCCACACTAGCTTCAGGTCTCTGATCAAATGTCACTTTATCAGAGAGTGCCTGAAAACAATATGTAAATTAGCAAATACCCCAAAACTCTGTCTATCCTATTTCTCAAGGTTTATTTTCCATAGCCTGCTACCAACTGAAATAATTTGCTTATCTACAGGTGTGCCTCATCCTCTAGAATTAAGCTGTACAAAGTCAGCAATGTTTTCTTTTAAAATGCAGTTAACTCCAGTACCTGGAACAATGCCTTTGTGTATTGGAACATACTAATAGCACAGTAACATTGTAAACCCACAACAAATTCTTGTTTATAAATGCACTAAGAAATAAAGAATTGCATTTATTTGGACTATTAGTGCAATGGATTTAATGTTCCCCCAAACTCATTGAAGTTTAATCCCCACTATAACTGGTGAAGGTGGGAAATCCTATTATAATAATTGAAAGATGTGGCCTTGAAGAAGTGACTAGATTGTGAGGACCATACACAAGTAAATGGATCAATCCACTGATAGTTTAGTGGTGGTCATGGGCATGGTTCTGAGGGCTTTAAAAATAGGAATGCGGAGTTAGTTCTCTTGTCCAGGATTCTTGCCATGTGACACCCTGCTTTACTACAAAGTGTCTCTAGCTACCAACAAGGCCTTCACCAGATGTGTTCCCTGGACTTTGAAACTCTAAGCAATAAATTCTATTTCTTTATATATTATCCAGTTTCAGGTATTTTGTTATAAGCAACAGAAACAGACTAAAACAATAAACAAGTGATTTCAATGAACTTTGAGCAATGAGTAGAAAAACTAAGAATATGAAAACACCATTTCAGTTATGAGACAAAGAGTTTTTTTTAGAATGTGATTTTACTTTAATTTTGAAATTATTTGATGTACAATAATATAATAATTTCTGTGTTGTTGAATAATTAAATTGTTTCTAGATTTTTGGTTTTAAACTTTGCTGTAGTAAACATCTGGAAATATATTTTTATGAGCATCTCAATTTTTTATATTATAAACTCTAAGAAGTAGAATTACTAAAGAATTTTTAAAATTTGTCTCTTGATAAATAGCTCCAAATGCCCACCAAGAAATTTATAAAAAATTTCTTCTCTTACCAACAGCATGTTAAAATGCAAGTTTCACATATCCATTGACAAAACTAGGCATTTTCTGTTCAAATAAATGCAAAAACAAAGCAAAAAGGTTTTACAAATTTAAGAAGTGACAATCTATTTTGCTCTATTTTGTATTATTAATGAAATTGGACATTTTTTTTTTCCTGGAGATTTTTATATATTTTGTGACTTGTCTTCATCTTTGCTCATTTTAGTCTAAGGGATTGGTTATCTTTCTTTTATCTTCCTTAACCTTTGTTTCAAAAATATTTTTGCAAGCATTCTTTCCTAGTTTAACATTTAAATTTTGTTTACAGTGTTGGCATTTATGTGATCAAATATGTCCATACTTTCTTTTTTATTTATTTTTTGATCCATTTAGTCTTTCATAATTAGTTGTCTTTTCCCACTTGAATTTTTTGTGTGCATGCTTTCCTGTTTGCAATTTAATCTTTAATCCATATAAGAATTATTTAGGATTTGTCTTTGTGCTGCTATAATAGAATATCTAATTCTGATTAATTTATAAAAAATAAAAATTTATTTTATCACAAATCTTGAGGCTGCTAAGTACAAAATCAATGCACAAGCATCTTGTTAGGGCCTTCATGCTGCACACTCACACGACTGAAGGTGAAAGAGGAAGATACTGAATGCCGCATTAAGCTTCCTTTATAAGGTCCTTAATCTCATTCACAAGGGAGGAGACTTCGTGGCCTAATGACCTCTTCAGGACACCACCTCTTATTAACTATCACATTGGCAACACCTGAATTTTGGAAAGAGCATACACAAATAGGAGCATTCCGTCCCTGATCCCCACCCCAATTTATGTTTTTCTCACATGCAAAATACATAAATTTCATGTAAATAAATTACATTAATTTCATGCAAAATACATTAATTTCATTTTGGAACTATTGTTCCAAAAGTCTTAACTCCTTCCAGTATCAACTCAAAAGTCTAAGGTCCAGAGTCTCACCTGAATAGTATCTAAATTATATATGGCAACAAGCCTTGAGGTTCCACAGCCTTCCTGGACTCCTCTCTCAAAACTATTCCACCCTCAAGGACCTGGGACTTTGGGCCTGTGATTGGCATGGTAACCTCAAAGATCTCTAAAATGCCCTTGTAGTCATTTTCCCATTGTCTTAATAAATAGAACCTGGTTTCCTTCTATTCAAACTAACCTCCTTAGCAAATGGTCACTTAGCCACACCCTTGATTTTCTCTCCTATAAACAAATTTTTTTATTCTTCACTTGACCAGTCTGAGAATTTTTCAAATCTTTATGTTTTGCTTCTCTTTTGATTATAAATGTTATCTTTAAATCATTTCTCTCTTCTCACATTTTACTATAATCAGTTAAGAAAAGCCATGCACCACTCTGAACACTACTGCTTAAAAATTTGTTACACCAAACATTCTAATTTATTACTTTTAAGTTTTGCCTTCCACAAAGTCCTAAGACAGGGACATAATTCATCCAAGTTCTTTGACACCTCATAACAAGCATGATATTTCTTCCAATTTACAACAAGATATTCATTTACACCTAATACCTCATCAACGGTCATTACTGTCTATATTTCTATGAATATTCTTTTCACTATATTCTGAGTAGTGCGAGGCCTCCACCACAGATTTCCTCTTATTCTTAGTTCTCAACAGAATCACTCTTAATGCTCCATTCGAGGCAATACAGGCTTTTTCCTGTATTCTCTTTAAAACTCTTCTGTCTTCTATCCATTATTCAGTTCCAAATCTGTTTTTAGGTATTTATTATATTCATACTCCATTTCTGGTATCAATCTCTGACTTAGTCCATGTTTGTACTACTATAATAGAGTACCCGAGAATGAGTAATTTATAAAGAACAGAATTTTATTCTCTCACAGATCCATGACTGGGAAGTCCAAGATCAAGTCACAAGCATCTGATAAGGGCCATTTTTGCTGAATATTCACAAGGCAGAAAGCAGAAGGGCAAGCTCTTGAACACTGTGTAAAGTCTTTTTGATAAGGTCCTTAATAACATTTACAATGGAGGAGCCCTGATGGCCTAATCATCTCTGAAAAGCCCCACCTCTTAATACTATCACATTGGCTACATCTGAATTTTGAAAGAAACACATTCAAAACATAGCAAGACTATATTTTAAAGTGGCATTCTGATTTTAGTTTTCTCCAAATGGTTAACTAATTGCTACAGAAGCACTTATTGATTAATCCTTTATTTTCACGTTGCTTTATGTCTCCAGAATATTAGTTCTATTCTACAGATCTCCTTATTCACACTCCCTACTATACTACAGCTTTCAATACTCTTACTTTGTAAGTAGTCAGTGGCTATCCCTCTCATTTACTATTGTATCCCTAGAGCCAAGAAGGCACTCAATAAGTATTTTTGAATTACAAATGAGGTGAGAATTACCTTATGAGAAACTTGAGAAGTGGAAGTGAACACCTCTGGAATGGATGTACTCTAAGTCAGACCCTCTGCCTAGATAACTGTTTGGCCACAAAGCCTAGGCTTCTTCATTGTTCAACAATGCTCTCTACCAGAAAAATGGAATAACAGATAAGAAACTTTCATTTTCAGAGAGCCTGAGGTAATTTGGGAAAAGAAAGGTTTCTCCAAGAGAAAGATGTTACAACAAAATTTTTGAAACCTACTTGTCAACCATACTGCTTGAAAAACATTGTGATGGAGTTTGGATGTGCTGTCCCCTCCAAAACTCATGTGGAAATTTGATCCCCAATGTGGCAGTGTTGGAAACTGATTGAGTCATGGAGGTGGATCCCTCATGAATGGATTAATGCTCTCCCTGGGGGAGGGAGGGTTAATGATTGAGTTCTCACTCTATTAGTTCCCGTGAGAGCTCGTTGCTTAAAAAGACCCTGGTACCTCCCCTTTCTCTCTCTTGCTTCCTCTTGCCATGTGATCTGCTTGTACCCACTGGCTCCCTGCCACTTTCTGCCATGAGTAGAAGCAGCCTGAGGCCCATGCCAGATGCAGCTGTCCCAGAATAGTAAGCCAAATAAACCTCTTTTCCTTATAAAGTACCCAGTCTCAGGTATTTCTGTTATAGCAACACAAAACGGACTAAAACACATTGGGACAAAATAAACCTGATGTTTATGAACAGCAGAAAGCCAACACTTTTTTTGAATTTTTTAGAGTCTACTACTCTGCCTCAGAACACAGTAAATACAGTAAATAACTCTTAAATACAGTGCTTGAGGATTTTTTTGAGCGTCAGTGTCATATCTTGTATTGCAGGGATCAAAGTTCAGATCTGAAAGAGGAAAAGCTGAAGGACATGCGGATGAACTGCAAAGTCAGGCAGGACTATCACCGCCACCCTCACTTTGTCCTCCATCCAATATTGCTTTACATCAGTTCACAGAGCTCATGGAACCATCTCTATGAAATGGATTCAGCACACTGTGGACTAAACTCCCTAAATCTTTTCATACCATCTGATGCTAAGGCAAGCCTGTCTACTCCCTACCTATAGGCCATCTAATGGGACTTTTTTAGGTTCAAGTGAAGTGTCTGGTTTATTCTTATTAACTTTTACCTTCTTTGATGTGTCCATTGTTCCAGCCATGCCAAGACCTCTAAGAATTCTTATCTGTCATCCATCATGGTTACAACCCTTCCCCGATTTATATCATCTACAAACTAGAAGTCCTCATCTTGATCAGCTCATTCCAGAGACAGTGCCAGATGACCTAAGTGGAGAAGTCTTTCTTGAAGGCTGTTTTTCCATCCTCATAAAGTAATATACACTGAGGCAAGGTAAGACACTATGAAGTATTGTGACTCCACATTGCCACTCACTGCCAGGCAACACACAGCTGGGACAGAGACCCTACTCTTCTCTGTCACTGTCCCCTGGGACGTGGCCTCCATGGCCATCCTCAAGTACTGCCATCTTGGGGAGGTATGATGATTCATACCTCCCCAAGGTTTCCATCTTGAGATGGCTGGCAGTTAGGATGACTCCGTGTGGGTAAGAAAGGGAAGAAAAAATCAGTACACTTCCTAAGTTCCCAAGGAACAACTATTTTAAATACCCTCTTTCATTAATATATTTGGGTCTGATATGGCTAAAGAAGTATTTCTTAGCAAAGCAATCACAGGTGCAAATACCAGTCATCTTCCCATGATATGTTTTGAAAAAAAAAATTTCCCTGCTTGGGTTAGGAAAATGACTACATTTCTCAGTCTCAATATGCCTAGATGAGACCTTGCAACTGATTTCCAGCCAATGGCGTGTTGGCAAAAATTGTTTGTGTCATGTTCATGGCACACCATATAATGTCTCTCACCCTATACCATGTGTTCTCCCTACTCACACTGCTGCATCTGAAGGGCTAAGATATGAGAAGCCATGTGAGGAAAAGAGCCCAGATTCTGAGGAAACTGCCTAGAACAAGGTTGCTCACAATGCACCTGATCAGGGAAATTTGCAATAGACTTGCATGAGCCAGAAATAAAACTCTTGGATTACACTACATATTGGGGTGCTTTTTTTTTTATAACACCAAGAAAATCCTTACTAACACAGCTGAAACAAATTTAGTGTTAAAGAAAACTTATTCTGACACTTGTTAAAAATGCTAAGAAAGACTATATTTGACACTATTACAATATAGTTATTGCAATATTGGAAAGGGATAGAGCTCAATTCTTAGTACAAATAAGACAAGTTGGGGTTTATAGCCAAGTAGCAGGGTGAAGGGGTCAGTGGATACAAAATTATCAAGAGAAGACATCAAGGGTATGGGGGGGTGATTCTTACTAAACTGACCCAACAAGATTCTTGCTAAAGGCAGGCCAAGGACTTATAAATACAATGTGGGGAGTGCAGAACCTGATCAGATATCAAGGGTGATCAACATCAAAGGTAGGATGATGATGTAGCAGCATTTTTTGCTTATACTGGGCTGAACAGGCCAAATACAGGATTGGACCAAAGTAGAGGCCTACTTGATAAAGGGCTCAGAAAATCCTGACTAAACTTTGGATAAGAAGAATTTTTTGCTGCTGTTGTTGTTGTTGTAGCTGGCTGGTCCAGGGATCCAAACCCATGAACTTGTGGTTATAAGGCTGCACTCTAACCAACTGAGCTAAACAACCAGCTTTAAATAAGCCAGGCACAGAAAGAGAACTACCTCATGACCTCACTTATAAGTGGGAGCTAAGGAACAAAGAAGAAAGAAAGACCATATTAAAATGTTGAACTTTCAGAAGGAAAGAACAGACCTATAGTTACTATATGTGGAAAAGGGGTAGAGAGAGAGAAGATAGGGAGTAATTGGGTAAGGAACACAAAAAATAATTATGATTTGTAATGATGAACATGCTAAATAATATTGATTTGATCATCACATACTGTTCACAAATACTGACAGTCAACTCTGTATCCCAGAAATATGTATAATCAAAAATAATAAAAATTTTAAAAAGAACAATTTTTTTTTCATTAGCAATGAATAATGCCAGTCAATACTGCATCTTGTGATTTCCTGACTTAAATAGTAGACGTTGTGAAGGGATAGACTTCTTTTTGAACAGCTCTTTTTATCTTTTCTCCTATTCTCCCACATGTTCTGCTCCTAATAATATCTCTTGCATTTAAGTAAATAGGTAAGAAATTCAGAAAATATTTATCTCAGTATTGGTTTTATTTGTATGATGAGAAGTCACCGGTTATATTGGTCTGTTTCTCTTGCTTATAACAGAATACCTGAAACTGGGTAATTTATAAAGAAATTAAATTTATTTCTTAAAGTTTGGAGGTGGGGAAGTTCAATGTCCAAGGGCCACCTTTTTGGTGACTCTCTTCAGCAATGCAGTGTATTTAATGGAGAGAATGAGCTAAGTAAGAGACAGCTAACCTCACTTGCTCTCGTTTTAAAGCCATCAGAACCATGCCATCACTCCATGAATGAATCATTTCATTCACAAGGCACAGTACTCACACTGTAATCACCTCTTAAAGACCCACCTTTCAAATATCATAATTGGATTTCCTACCCTTTTAACAGTGTTATGATGGAGATGAAGGTTTTAATACATGAACTTTTGGGGACACATTTGCCCCATAGTACCAAGTTAGGGATTATATTTATAAAGAGCATACAGAATATATTTCATACTATTATAGAAATAGATAAAATAATCTAACCTGAAATATTAATATTCATTAATTTAATATCTGCATAGATCACTTTTTAAGATTTAGCTTCTTTTCCTAAACACTTTACCAAAAAAAAAAAATTGTGTCTTGCTTTAAAAGACACAATAAATTAATGAAGAGACAAATTAGCATAACTAAACTTTAGCAAAAACATATCCAATATTTGAGGTGCACCAATAAAGTCACATTTTATACTATATGATAGCAGAATCAGGAAAATTTAAAAATAAATGAATTAAAGCACATGGGAAACAATAAGGTTTTGATGTTTTATTATGGAAGAATGGTATTTAGTATTTCAACTGAAAATAATGATATTTGGAAGTGCTAAGAAATTACTAAAAATGCTTTTATGACTCCTTTCAAACCCAGTGATTTGCTATGAGTACATAATTTCTAAGATGAAGATATAAGTAATACCATAGAGATAGTAGAGTTATGAATAAAAAGTGACAAACTAATATACAAATATCACAATCTATGTTTCTAAAAAATAAAAAGACAAAGCAAAGGTGAAATGAGGTAGAGTGGGATAAAATCTAGGAGAAAATATATTAAAATTATAACTTCCTGTTTTGAAAACTTGCCTATTTAAAAAACTTACATCAATAGTGTTAAAAAATAAACTTACCTTTTTTTTCACAAGGGTTATAATATAGATTTTTTTTCCCAGTCACATTTGAATAATTTATTATCCAATTAATATGTACATTAGTAAAATGTTACACTGCACAATGATTCAACATTCATCATTTTCCAATATCTGTCATATGATATGAGCATCAATAACAAAGCAAATAGGAAGAGAAGAAATGAGGTAGAGATAGATAATTTTTGCATAAAAATAAAAAAATAACAAAAAATGTTAGAGAAAAACTAGTGATATGTTATTTACACTTGAAAATACACTACAATTAAATCAGAACCACATTTGCTACCTGGAGGTGGAAATAAGTTTTAGGTAGATAAGAGATGAAGATATAAGAATCTTAAAAAACTCTCTTTTGCAATCACGTAGGCCATCAGTGCAGAAGGACAGAGAGTAGTAGCAATAAGACTGAAAAAAGAACATAAATATTTGTAGTATATTATTTTCCCCAATGGGAGAGAGAGACATTGACATTGCAAATGGTTTGGTTTTCTTTGAGGTCAAAAGCATAAAATGGTAGTAAAGTCTGAAGAAATAATAAATGCTAGAGAGACTTGTGGTGCCAACAATAAAAACCATAATGACTTTGCAGTTTTGCCAATTTAACCTAGCTTCAGAAATTCTTAAATCATCAAACCGCATATAAAATAGGATTACATAAATTGTTAAGCAAGTGCACATTCTCAATATTGACATAACACCCTAGAAATTAAGAAAAACTTCTAGATAAATACTACATAAATTTCAATGAAACTTTCCTTCATTTTCCAGCAAAGTGAAAAGTAAAAATAATAGATGGTGAATTGGCTATCCAAGATTAAAAAAAAAAAAGAAAAAAGAAAAAAAAAAGTTCATCAGAATGATTCTACAAATTATATCTCTTTTCACAATACGGTGTATAGAAACGAAGTTAAACAGCATTTTCAAGATTTAATTGTCAACGTAATGGCTGTTTTATACAACAAAACCCACGTTCCTTAATGTTCCATGGCTCTATAGTGCTGTATACTATAGAAATTTGGCTATGAGTATAGTTCTTTCTTTTAAAAATTTTGCTGAGAGACATCAACTTGGCCAGTACTCATTTATGCTAGGGGTTTTTTTCCCCACTCTTTTTACGTATAGCTGCGGAATACAGGAAATGCAAAAATAAGTCATGTTCAGAAAGTATACTTCAGATTTTTCATAGGCTGTTAGTAACTCACATAAAAAAAAATAAATAAAAAAAAATTTTAAAAACTTTACATTTAGATATTGTAGACCTTGTGTAAGAGCAAACCTCAGACAAGGAAAAGCTTAAAAATAACACATCACATTATCTATCTCATCAATCTATCTATTATTTTCATGATCTAAATTTGTTTACCTGCTGTAAAGAACCATGGAAAAGAGGATGGGGAGAGCAGCAAAGGTGAGTATCCCACACATCACCAGGGCCCAGCCTGAATCCCTGGAGAGCCCCTCCAACCACCCAAGCAGGATCCAAGGTGATCATCCCAGGTGCCACTGGTGACCCAGCCTGAAGACATGGTGAGCCCTTCCCGCCACCAAAGCAGGAGCCAAGGTGAGTGTCCAGAATAAGTGCCACAAACACCATTTCTGTGCAGGTGGTCCACCACAGCTACCGCCACACTACTGCCACCACAAAGATGGCTCATCACCACAGTAATAGCCAGAGCCACCCTATAGGCAGCCCACCGAACAGCTGAGTGCATTGATACAAGAAAAGTCATCAGCAGAGCCTGCAAACAGAGGAGGAAGTCTTTCTCCTCATAGCCCACTCTAGAGTATTCAAGAAAAAAGTGCTCTACCAGATGACCAGACAAGTGCTCTACCAGACATCAATGAAAAGATCTAGAGTTACAAGTAAACAAAAAGATATGAAACCACCAAAGGAAGAGAGTAATTCTCAAGTCTAGACCTCATGGAGTAGGAAACACTTGAAATGTCTGGAAAGGAATTCTGAGCAATGAACTTAAAAAAACACAGAAATGAGAAAAGACTGAATTAGAGAACAGAACAAAATGAGAAAAAATATCCAGGATATGAAGGAGGAAATTTACAAAGAAATTAATACCTTAAAAAAGATTGTAGCAGAACTCCTGCAACTGAAGAATTCACTCAATGAAATAAAGAACACAAGACAAAGGGCTTGAACAGCATGATAGAAGAAGCAGAAGAAAGAATTTCAGATATCAAAGGTGATCTTTTCTAAATAACCCCAGCAGACAAAAAAAAAGAAAAAAGAATTTTAAAAAACGAAGAAAATCTAAGAAATCTAAGAAAATCTAGCACACAATCTCAAGCACATAAACATTGAATCAGGGGTATTCTGGAAGGGGAGGAGAAAGGAAAAGGCATTGAAAACCTATTCAAGGAATTAATAACAAAAAACTTCCTAGGTTTTGGGAGAGACTCAGACCTTCAGATCCAGGAAGCCCAAAGATCTCCAAACAGATTGAATCCAAAAAGATCCTCTCCAAGACATATTATAGTCACACTGACAAAGCTCAAAGACAAAGAGAGAATCTAAAAGCAGTAAGAGAAAAGCATCAAGTCACCTAGAGAGAGCCCTTATCAGATGAACAACAGACTTCTCAACTAAAAGCGAGAAGAAAAAGGGATGATATATTCAAAATACTAAAGGAAAAAAAAAAATGCCAGCCAAGAATTCTATAACCAGCAAGGCAATCCTTCAGAAATGAAGGAAAAATAGTGTACTTCCCGATAAACAAAAATTGTCGAAGTTCACCACTGCACAACCAGCACTGCAAGAAATTCTCAAGGGAGTCCTGCATCAGGAATCCAAAAAACGTTACTCACTACCACAGATAAACAAGAAAGGCAAAATCTTACATTAAAACAAAAATGCAAATGAGAAAGAGAAAGAAACTAAATCATGCCACCCCAAAAATCCAACTAACATTGAAGACTAAATATAAAAGGGGAAGAAAGGAACAAGAGATATTTCTAACATCTAACAAAAAGCAATAAAATTATAGGAGTAAAACAATATATTTCAATAAAAACCCCAAAGGTCAATGAATTAAACTCCTTATTCAAAACACTCAGACTGAATAACTGGATTAAACACCTAGACACAACTATATGGTGCCTATAAGAGATTCACCTCACCTGTAAAGACACACACAGATTAAGAGTGAAGGGATAGAAAAAGATACACCACACAAATGGAAATCAAAAAGGATCAGGAGTGGCTATTCTTATATCAGATAAAAATGACTTTATACCAAAAACCATAAAAAAAGACAAAGAAAGTCACTATATAATGATAAAAGGATCTATTCAGGAAGAAGACATACAATCATAAATATGTATGCACTCAACACTGGAGCACCCAGATAAATAATGCATATAAAGCAAACACTCTCAGAACTAAAGAAAGAGATAGATACTAACACAATAATAGTGGGTGATCTGAACGCCCCTCTCTCAGCATTGAACAGATCTTCCAGGTGACAAATCAATAAAGAAACACAGGATTTAAGCTGCACCTTAGACCAACTGGACCCGGCAGAGATCTACAGAACATTTAATCCACCAACTATGGAATATAACTTCTTCTCATCAGCACCTAGAACATTCTCCAAGATAGACCACATATTAGGTCACAAATCAAGTCTCAGCAAATTTTTAAAAATTTGAAATCATTCCAGGTATCTTTTCAGACCAAAATGGATTAAAATTGGAAATCAATAACAAGTGAAACACCAGAAACTATAAAAATAGATAGAAACTAAACAACAGGCTCCTGAATGACTTAAGGGTCCAAGAAGAAATTAAACAGGAAATCAAAAAAATTCTTGAAACTAATGAAAATAAAGACACATCATACCAAAATCTGTGTGATACTGCAAAAGCAGTACTAACAGGAAGTTTATTGCAATAAGCACTGACATCAAAAAAATAGAAAAGCTTCAAATAAACCAACTAACACTACACCTCAAAGAACTAGAAAAACAACACTCAAATCCTAAAAGTAGCAGACAGAAAGAAATAATAAGAGCAGAAATAAATGAAATAGAGACTCCAAAAATGATACAAGCAATCAATGAAACAAAAAGTTGATTTTTTGAGAAAATAAATAAAATAGACAAACCATTAGCTAGGTTAACGAAAAAAGAAAAGGGAAGATCCAAATAACAAAAATCAGAAGTGGAAAGGGGGACATTACAACTAATACCTCAGAAATACAAACAATTATTAGAGGCTATTATAAACAAACGTATGACAACAAATATGAAAAACTGGAAGAAATGGATAAATTTCTGGACACATATAAACTAACAAGACTGAACCAAGAAGAAATAGAAAATCTGAACAGACTAATAACAACAAATGACGTTGAAGAAATAATCAGCAATCTTACAACGAATGAAAGCCCAGGACCAGTTGGCTTTACTGCTGAATTTTATCAAACCTTTAAAGAGGAATTGGTACCAATTCTCTTCACACTATTCCAAAAAATCAAAACAGAAGCCATTCTCCCAAACTCAGTCTATGAGGCCAACATCGGCCTGATACCAAAATGAGACCAAAAAATAATTAAAAAAGAGAAAACTACTGACATTTCTTTGATGAATAAGACATAAAAATCCTCAACAAAATATGAGTAAACAGAACACAGAAACACATAAAAGAAATTATACACCATGACCAAGGGACATTTATTTCAGGGATGCAAGGATGGCTCAACATATGCAAATCAATAAATGTGATATACCACATCAACATAAACAAGGACAAAAACCATATGATTACCTCAATAGATGCAGAAAAACCATTCAATAAAATTCAACTTCCTTCATAATAAAGACTCTTAACAAATTATTTATAGAATGAAATCATCTCAACACAATAAAAGCCATATAAGACAAACCAGTTACCAATATCATCCTGAATAGGGAAAAGCTGAAATCATTTCCCTTAAGAACAGGAACAAGACAAGGATGCCCACTCTCACTACTCCTATTTAACACAGTATTGGAAGTACTAGCCATGACAAATAGACAAGAGAAAGAAATAAGGGGAATCCAGATTGGAAAGGATGAAGTTAAACAGTCCCTGTTTGCAGATGACATGACCCTATATGTAGAAAAACCTAAAGACTACCAAAAACTCTTAGAGCTGATATTAAAAATTTCAGTAAAGTTGCAGGATACAAAATCAACATCCCAAAATCAGTAGTGTTTTTATACATCAATAACGAACTAGTGAAAAATGAAATCAAGAAAGCAAGCCCATTTACAATAGTCACAAAAAACAAAACAAAACAACAACAAAAAAATTCCTATGAATCAATTTATCCAAGGAGGTGAAATATCTCTATAATGAGAACTACAAAACACTACTGAAAGAAATTAAGAAGACACAAAAGGTGGAAAAACATACCATACTCTTGGATTAGAATAAGTAACACTTTGAAAATGGCCATAGTACCCAAAGCAATCTAAGTTTCAATGCAATTCCCATCAAAATACCCATGACATTCTTCACAGAAATAGGAAAACTAATCCTAACATTCATATAGAACAAAAAAAGACCTTGAATAGCTAAAGCAATCCTGAGCAGAAAAAAAATAAATAAATAAATAAATAAAATAAAAATAAGCTGGAGACATAACACTACTGTACTTCAAATTATATTACAAAGTGAATATAACCAAAACAGCATGGTACTAGCATAAAAACATACATTTAGACCAATGGTACAGAATAGAAACCTCAGGAATCAACCCATATATTTACATTCTTTCAGCCACATACTTACAGATCATTGAAGAAGGCATCAAGAACATACATTGGGGAAAAGACTGCCTCTTCAATAAATGGTGCTGGGAAAATAGGACATCCATATACAGAAGAATGAAACTGGACCTCTACCTCTCACCATATACCAAAATTAACTCAAAATGGATTAAAGATTTAATTATAAAATTCAAAACCATAAAATTACTAAAAGAAAATATAAGGGAACCACTTCAGAAAGTAGGACTGGGCAAAGACTTTATGAATAATACCCCAAAAGCATAAGCAACAAAAGAAAAAAATAAACAAATAGGATTATATCAAACTAAAAAGCTTCTGCACAGCAAAGGAAACAATCAACAGAGTAGAAACACAACCTACAGAATTAGGTTTAATTAATTCCAGGGATTAATATCCAGAATATATAAGGAACTCAAATAACTTCACAGTAAAAAATAATAATAATAATAACAATCCAATTAAAAAATGGGCAGAGAAGCTGAATAGACATTTTTCAAAGGAAGACAGAAAAATGACCAACAAGTATATGAAATGAGGCTCAGCATCACTAATCATCAAGGAAATGCAAATTAAACCACATTGCGATATCATCTCACCCCAGTTAGACTGGCCATTATTAAAAAGACTGAGAATAACGAAGGCTGGTGAGGATGTTGGGAAAGGGGAAGTCCTCTACACTGTGGGTGGGACTGTAAATTAGTACAGCCATTATGGAAAACAGTATGGAGTTTTCTCAAACAACAACAGATAGATCTACCATATGATCCAGCAATCCCACCATTGGGTATATACCCAAAGGAAGAGAAATCATCATGTTGAAGGGATGCCTGCATTCCCATGTTCATTGCATCTCTATTTACAATAGCCCCAAGATGGAACTAACCTAAATGTCTGTAGATGGACCACTGAATAAGGGAAATGTGGTAATACACAATGGAATGCTACTCAGCCGTAAAAAAAGAATGAAATTCTATTATTTGCAGCAATATCAATGAGTCTGGAGAAAATTATTTTATTTGAAATAAGCCAGGCATACAGAGAAAATACCACATGTCCTCACTCACAAGTGGGAGCTGAGAAAGAAAGAAGGAAAGAAAGATCACAATTTTGCACTGGACTTGCCGAGGGAGAAAACAAACCTAGGGGTGTTTGGGGGGATGGATGAAGGGGAGTGGGTTGGGGAGTTGGTGGGTGGGGCCTATGTGGAATAATTGTGATTTGTGGTGGTGGCCACACTGATAGTATTGATCTGATCTTCACATCTTAAGCCCAGGTGCTGATGGTCAGCTCTGTGTCCCACGGATATTGATGGACTTTCAATGTGTTTTCTTCCCAGAACTCATGTGGAAATTTAATCCCAATGTGGCAGTGTTGGGAGCTGTTTTGAGTCATGTGGGCAGATCCCTCATGGAAGGATTAATGCTCACCCTGGTGAGCAGGGGTAGTGAGTGAATTCTTGCTCTATTAGCTTCTCATGAGAGCTGGTTGTTTAAAAGATTCTGGTATCTCCCCTCTTTCTTGCTTCCTCTCGCCATGTGATCCGTTTGTACTTGCCAGCTGCCTGCCACTTTCCACCATGAAAAGAAGTAGTCTGAGGTCTGTGCCAGATGCAGCTTTTCCAAAATCATGAGCCAAATAAATCTCTGTTCTTCATGAATTACCCAGTCTCAGACATTCTGTTATAGCAACACAAAAGCAGACTAATACCAATATGTGTAACCAATAAAAAATATATAAAAAGTAAAATAAAATATAATTATAACTACAAATGCAGAAATTTCATTGAGCATTTAATATGTGCCAATTGCAGGAGTAAATGCTTATTATATTACTTTCTTAAAATAACCTATCAGCTATGCACTGTTGTTATTCACCACTCACTACAAGGAATAACTGAGGTTTAGATAGACTAATTCATTTGCTTCTGGTGGCAAACTCCTAATTTATACCCAGGCAATCAGAATGTAGACCTTGTGTTCTTAAACACTGCAATACTCTACCATTCTAAAAAATTATATTTTTATACTATGATGTGAAAGTACAAGTAGTCCAAACACACTGCCTCATTATGATTACTTAGTAATGTTTAACTGTGTAAACCTAAGTTTGGTTGGAAATTTAATGAAAATGATAAGGATATCTTGAAAATACTGAAAATGTCTCATTAAATGTTTTTTCCCATATTATAGTTTCTTAGCTTTTTTCTTGATGTTTTATAGCATTTTTCTATTACCCTTTATGATTCCATTTTTAATAAGTATTTCAAACATAATTGTTAAATAGTCTTAGGGTTTTTATTTCTAAATTTTTTTATGTATCAAAACATTCCATGGCATATCAATTTTTGTTCAGTCAACTCAAATTTTTGCCTAAAATAAAATGATAAGGATTCACCTATTCTCTGGCTTTTAAGTTGCTAAAGTCCATGACTAAAAACAAGTATATATAAAAGCCTTTGAAATCAGACTCACTGGGTTCAGATACAAGATCTGCCATTTACTCAATCTGAATATGACTGTGATTTTAGAAAATTACTAAATGTATTTGATGACCAGCTTTCTTATTTTTAAAATGTAAATAATAAAACTGAGCTCATATGCTTCCATTGAGAGTTATAAGATGCAATATTAAAATGATTTATACATTGCCAGATATAGTAGACTTTTAAACAATGGTACTACTAATGTCATTATTATGGTCACTGTTACTGTTGTTATCACTAAGACATGGCCAGCCTAGCCCTATCCCAAAGTCACCATCCTTTCAGATTTTCTGCATTAATATGGAAAATCATTTTTTAAAAAGTTATTTTCTACTTAATCTCTTCCATCAGGGAGTCTCTCTTAATTGTTCTAGTCAAATGACCGTGGGGTATATTTAATACCTAACACTTCCTAGGGATAATACTCTTGAAATTTGCTTTATAGTACACCTAGTTTTCTTAGTATATTGATGAATGTGAAGCAAAAGCTTTTTTGACACTTAATGTGAAGATTTTCTTTATTCTAAGATAAGAATAATACATTTAAGAAACTGCATGTTCATGCCGATCCCTATTGCCCCAAGTACCAGAACCACCCCACAGCCCAAGCTTCAGTGAAAACGGGATGTAAGCCTACCCCAGTAGATCCCAGTGCCAAGCTGGTCCCCACAGACCCAGATTCTAGGTCTGTCCCAGGGAACCAGGTTTCAAGCTTGCTCCAGAAGACCCAGGCTCCAGGCCAACCCTTAAACAGGCTCCAGTAGACCCAGAATCCAGGCCTGTTTCAGTAGAATCCAGTCCCTGGCCAGCCCCCAGAAACCCAAGCTGCAGACCCACCACCATGGATCCCAGCCCCAGGGCTGCTCCATGGCCCTGGCACAAGGCCCATGCCTGTGGGGCTAAGACTAGGCCTGTCCTAGTGGACCTTAGCACCAGGCCATCATCTAAGGATTCAAGTTCAGGACCATGACAGGTGAACTCCCATCACCCCAGGATTCAGGAGCCCCAGGGTCTAAGCCCACTCCAGTGGACCCAACATTGTGGCCTACTCCAGTATACCCCAGTGTCAGATCAACCTCCATGGACTCAGGTTCCATTCTGCCCCAGCAGACTGAGGCTCCAGGCCTGTCCCTGTGGAACCTGGTTTGAATCCTATCCCTGTGGAATCAGCTCCTGTCTTGGCCAATGGTCCCAGGCAGCAAACCCACCTCTATGGACCCTAGTTCCAGGCCAGGAAAAAGAAAGAGAAGAAATTAAGAAAGCTTACAGAATTTACAGGACAGCATAAAAAATGAAAACTTTCACATTATAGGAGCTTAAGAAGGAAAAGAGACAAAGAGCCAGAAAGGCTATTTAAAGAAATAACAGAAAAATTTCCAAATATGGGTAAAGATGTAAATATCTATGTACAGGAAGGTCAAAGGTCTTCTATCAGATTCAATCCAAACAAGACTACACCAAGACATGTTATAATCAAACTGTCAAAAATCAGTCAGAGAAGATTTGGGAAGTAGGAAAGAGAAACAAAGCAAATAACATATAAGGGGGTTCCAATAAGGCTAGCAGTGAGTTTCTCAGCAGAAATCTTAAAGGCCAGAAGAGAGTTGGATGATATAGTCAAAGTGCTGAAGAAAAAAAAAACCTGCCAACCAAGTATATTTTAACTGGAAAAGCTGTTCTTAAGAAATGAAGGAAAGATAAACATGCCCAGACAACCAAATGCTGACAGTGTATCACTACTAGACACATTTTATAAATGTTAAAGGAGGTTCTTTGAGCTGAAGGAAAATAATGCTAATTATTAACATGAAAACATATGAAAGTATAGAACTCACTGTTCAAAGTAAGTACTCAGTTAAATTGAGAATACTATAATACTGTAATTGTGGAGCATACATTACTTATATTTTCAGAATGAAGGTTAAAAGTCAAAAGTATTAACAATAATAATAGCTACAATAAGTTAAGGAATACATCATACAAAAAGATGTAAAGTATGAAATCAAAAGCATAAATTGTGGAGGGAAGGGTGGAATAAAAATGTTTTTTTGTTTTTTGTTTTTTGTTTTTTTCTTTTTATGTATGCAGTTCTTATCAGCTTAAAATACATATTATAATTGTAAGATGTTTTATGTAAGTCTTATGGTAACCACAACAGAAAAATCTATAGTATATACACAATATATAAAAAGTAAGGAATAAAGCATATCACTCAATAAAATTACCTAATTACAAAGGAAGACAGCAAGAGAGAAAAGAAGGAAAAAATTATATACAAAAGAACCAGAAAACAATTAACAAAATGGCAAAAGTAAGTCCTCCTTATCTATCAGTAATTACTTTAAGTGTAAATAGATTAAATTCTCCAAACAAAGAAATAGAGTGCTGAATACTAAAAAAAAAAAAAAAAAAAAAACCCAACTAAATTCTGCCTATTCTGCCTTCAAGAGACTTACTTTAGCTTTAAGGACACACATAGGTTAAAAGAGAAGTTATGGAAAAGATATTTCCTGTAAATGGTAACCAAAAGAGAGCAGATACAGCTATACTTATATCAAACAAAATATCTTTAAGTCAAAAATTGTCATTAGAAACAAAGAGGTCATTATATATAGATAAAGGACCAATTCATCAAACGACTATAACAATTTTAGATATACATGTACCTAACATCATAGAACCTAAATATATAAAGGAAATATTAACAAAACTAAAGGGAAAATATACAGAAACACAATAAAAGGAAATTTCAAAACCCCACGTTCAACAATAAAGAGTTCATCCAGACAGAAAATTTATATGGAAACATTGGGCCTGAACAACGTTATAGATGTAATTGAACTAACACACATGTACAAAGCATTCCATCCAACAGTAGCAGAATGCACATTATTTTTAAGTGCACTCAGAATAGATCATGTGCTAGGAAACATAATAACACTTAACAAATTTAGAAAGGTTAAAATCACATCAAGTATCCTTGACCAAAATGGAATGGAACTAATAATCAACAGCAGGAGAAAAATCAGAAAATTCATAAATATGTGGCAATTAAAACAAGATGCAGCTGAACAACTAATGGGTCAAAGAAGAAGTCAAAGGGAAATAAAATATAACCTGAGTCAAATAAATATGGAAACACAGTCTACCAAAACTTAGAGAATGCAGTGAAAGCAATTCTAAAAGGAAAGTTTATAGCAATAAACACCCACATCAAAAGAAAAAATAATATATATATATATCTGAAATAAACAACTATACACCTCAAGAAACTAGAAAAAATAATAACAAATTAAGCCCAAATTAGTAGGAGGATAATAATAATAAGGATCAGAGAAGAAATAGAGACTAGAAAAACAATAGAAAAAAATCAATAAAACTCAGAGTTCCTTTTTTAAAAAAAGTAAACAATTGACAAACATTTAGCTAGACTAACTAGAAAACAAAAGTGAACATAACACCTACCAAGACTGACTTATGAAGAAATAGAAAATCTGTAAAGATTAATAACAAGTAAGAAGATTGAAACAGTAATCCAAAACTTACAAATGAAAAGAAAGCTCAGGACCTGAAGGCTTCACTGGTGAATTCTACCAAACATTTAAAGAAAAATGAATGCCAATACTTCTCAAACTCTTCCAAAAAATTGAAGATGATTGGTACTTCCAAAATGAGTTTATGAGATAAGCATTACCCTATCAGAGACAGACAAGGACAATGTGAAAAATAAAAATATAGATCAATAAATCCTCATTAAAATACTAGGAAACTGAATTCAGCAGCACATTAAAAAGATTATGCAACACAATCAAGTGGGATTTATCGCTGGGGTGCAAAAATGGTTCAACATGCACAAATCAATCAATCTGAAACACATTAGCAAAATTAAGAATAAAAAGTCATATGATCAGTTCAATAAATGAATAGAAGGCTTTTTTTTTTTACAAAATTTGACATCCTTTCACAATAAAAACTAAACAAATTTGATGTAGAAGGAATGCACCTTAACATAATAAAATTCGTATATAATATTCAGTTGTGAAATTCTGTAAGTTTATTCTCTCAGATCAGGAATGAGGGAAGGATGCTCATCCATGCCACTTCTATTCAGTATGGTACTGGAAATTCCAGCCACAACAGCAACAACAACAACAAAAAAGTAATAAAAGTCATCCAAATCATAAAGCCTAGAGTAAAATTATCTCTCAATGAAGCCTAGCCCCAACTCCTGACCTAGGAGGATGACAGCCACCAACAGGCATCAACCCCCTCAACCCTATGGAGGTTCCACTACTCAACACATCGGTCCTGTTAGCCTCCAGGGTATTACCTGAGCTCACTACAACCTCATAGAAGGAAACCGTAAACATATACTCCAAGCCCTCTTCATCACAATCTCTCTAGGCATTTACTTCACACTTCTCCAAGCCTCAGAATACATAGAAACATTCTTCACTATTTCCAACAGTATATATGGATCAACATTCTTTATAGCAACAGGCTTCCATGGCCTACACATAATTATTGGCTCCACCTTTCTCTCATTGAAGATAACATGATCTTATATATAGAAAATGCTAAAGAATCAAACAAAGTATTGTTAGAACTAATAAAAATTTTACTAAAGTTGCAGGATACAAAATCAACATAGAAAAATCAGTAGTATTTGTATACACTAACTATCTGAACCAGAAATATACAAAACATTCCCATTCACAATAGCATCAAAAAGAATAAAATACTTATGAATAAATTTAATCAAGGAGGTGAATGATCTGTACACTGAAAACTATAAAATATCAATGAAAGAAACTGAAGAAGATATGCATAAGTGGAAAAAGTAATCTCCCGTTAACAAATTGGAAGAATTACTATAGTTAAAAAGTAAAGTGCTGTACAACTTCAATGTAATCTCTATCAAAATCTCAATGGCATTTATTACAGAAAAAGAAAATGTCAATGTAAATTTTATGTGGAATCACAAAAGACTCCAAATAGTCAAAGCAATCTTGAGCAAAAAGAAATTGAGCAAAACTGGAGGTATCTCCAGGCATTAAAGTATACTACAGAGCTATAGTAATCAGAATAGCATGGTATCAGCATAAAAACAGATACAAAGACCGATGGAACAGAACACAGAGTCTTGAAATAAATCCACACATGTAAAGTCAACTGATCTTCAACAAAGGTGCAAAAAACACAAAATAGGGAAAGGACAGTCTCTTCAATGGACAGTGTTTGGAAAACTGGATATCCATAATCAGTTGAATAAATTTGGACTCTTATCTCACACTGTGTATAAAAATCTACTCAAAATGCATTAAAGTCTTAAATGTAAGACCTGAAATTGTAAAACTACTAGAAGAAAACATAGGGAAATACTTCTTGACAGTGGTTTGGACAGTGATATTTTTGGATATGACAGTAAAAGCATAGTCAAGAAAAGTAAAAATAGGCTGATGGAATCGTATTAAACTAAAAATATTCTGCACAGAAAAGAAAAACAACAGAGTGAAGAGATAACCTATGGTTGAGAGAAAATATTTGCAAACCATACATCTGATGAGGATTAATATCTAAAATATATAAGGAACTTAACTCAATAGCAAGAAAACAAATAACCCAATTTTTAAAAATGAACAAAGATTTTGAAAAGACATTACTCAGAAGACATACAAATAGCTGACAGGTATCTGAAAAAAAATGTTCAACATCACTAATCATGAGGAAAATGAAAATTAAAATGATTTACCACTTCATACCTTTTAGAATGCCCAAGATCAAAAAAGATGAAAGATAAATGTTGATAAGGATATGGAGATAGGGATCTCTTGCACACTGTTGTTGGGAATGTAAGTTGGTACCAACTGTATTAAACTGTTTCTACAGAAACAGTCTACTTGAAATGGGTGATTTATAAGGAAAACGGAATTTATTGCTTACAGTTTCTGAGGCTAAGAAGTCCAAAATACAGGGAAAACATCTGGTGAGAGACTTGTCAGCATATCATATTGTGAAAATGGTGGAGCAGAGAGAGACAGACCCTCCTCTCACTTCTTTTAAAGCCCTCAGAACCATGCCCCAACCACCATTATTAAGCCACCATTATTCACTGCGGCATGGTCCTACAATCAATCACCTCTTCAAGGCTCCACCTTTCAATTACCGTAATAGGATTTCCCACCCTCTTAACAATCACAGTGGCGGCTAAGTTTCTAATACATAAAACTTGGGGGACACAATTAGAGTTTCAGTGAGTTTCATGGGGACAAAATTCAATCCACTACACCAACATTCTGGAAAAAAGTCTGAGAGTTTTTCCAAATTCAGCGATCCCACTTTTGAACATATATCAATAAAAAATGAAGTCAGTATCTTTAAGAAGTATCTGTATTTCCATTTTCATTGCAGCATTGGATATGGAATCAACCTATGTGTTTGTGAAGGTTAATTCTAGATGTCAATTTGGTTAGATAAAGCTGGGAAACCTGGTAAAGCTATCTTTTTAGGTGTTTCCATGAGGGTGTTTCCATCAGATATTAGTATGAGAGTCTGAGTGGCCTGGGTGTGAAAGACCCGCCCTCAGTGTGGGTGGGAACCATCCAATCCTCTGGGGGTCCAGAGAGAACAAAAGACAGAGGAAAAAGGTGAAGCTCTCTCTCAATCCACTGGAGCTGGGACACACTCTTCTCTCCTGTCCGTGGACATCAGAGCTTGAGACTCTTCAGCTTTTGGGTTCCAGAACTTACATCAAGGACACCATCAGCTTCCCTGGTTTTGAGGCCTTTGGACTTCGACTGAGCCAGGCACAGAAAGACCAGTACAATATGATGTCATTTACATATGGAATCTAAAACTTGAAACTCATGGGAGAGTAGAATGCTGGTTGCCAGAAGCTCGAGGGTGATAGAAATGTGGATATGCTGGTCACAGGGTATATAAAGTTCCAGTTATGCAGAATAAATAAGTTCTGGAGATATAATATACAGCCGGGTGACCACAGTTAATAATACTGTATTTTATACATGAAATTTGTGTTTTCATCACACAAAAAAAGTAACTATGTAAGGTGATTAATATGTTAATTGGCTTGATTGTGGTAGTCATTTCCCAATGTATACATATATCAAAACATCACATTGTATACTATAAATATATACAATTTTTGCCAATTATACCTCAATAAAGCCAGGGGGAATATAAAGAAATGGCATTTGATGCCATTTGAATCTAATCAGCTGAATTTTTTGTTGTTGTTGGCTACGACTGACATATTCTAGAATATACAATGCTATACTGCATTTTCTCTGAAAAACATATTGCTTTTCAGAGAGCGTTGATAAAATCGAGAAATGACATTTTCTTAAAGATCAGAGTTTAGAAGAAAATATTCAGATTTTGATGGCATATAGCAATGATGGGAAAGACAAATATTGTCTGCTTTACTTTCCTACTAAAGATTTGAGTCCTATGATTTTCTTTAGATACAGGTTTTAAATGAACATCTGAAATTAGCAACTGGAACAAAAACAAATAAATATAATTATTACACTTTCCTTTTCCAATTTGAAATATTTTCTTACCAACAGCCTTCCTCACTTATTGTCATTACTAGTAAGGCTTAAAATTTTTCTTGAAGGGTTGATTCTTGAATAAATTAATATATAACATATATAAATATATAAATAAAGATTTTAAAATATTTTTAGTTTATCTAATTTTTCCTAGTAATTTAATATACAAATTGTGGGTGTATGAATGTGTAATTGTATGTATACTTACACATATACTCATATATATTTACACAAAATATAAACTTTTTAAATCCTAGGTTATTTTTTTTCTTTCACCTTGCTCAAATTGCATTTTCTTTCTGTTTCAACATAGTATCACTCTTTTGCATTCTATAATGTTTCTAGGTAATTACACTTATTACTGCAATATCTTAATCCTGAAAAGTAAACTCTCACAACTGCCCTCAGATTTCGAAAGATGTCCGTCATCAGCTTGTTTCTGGATTTAAAATATCTCACCTGACAATTACTAAAATTACAATTCTTAATTTGGTTCAAGTGTGTTTAGTGATCATATAGAACATTATTTGTAAATAAAGGGTAATGCTCCACACTTTATATTCAAATGTGCCAATATCTTTCCAGATCAATACCTATGCCAAAAGTGACCTCCTAAATTTCTAACAGGAGTTCAACCAATACAGTAACGCATACACGTTTTTTCCTGTGTTAGGCTAGCAAGATGGCCACCAGAAGCCCTTCAGGGTAGGCATTCATTACTTTAGCAAATTTGCTGTGGTCAAAGGTCTGCGCCTCAGTCTGCAGATACATAAATCTGATTTTGTCAGCACATGTAGAGTATCCAATTCTCAGGAAAAGATATTGACAAAGCTCACGTGACTGATGCAGAAAAGCAGAACATCAATCGTTCTGTAGATAGAGTGCAATGGGTTCTTAACCTTCCTTTTGGCTATTACTCTTTGTTGTTTGTTTTCCACTTTTAATCAAATGATACCTCCTTACTACAAGTTCAATTTTTTTTTCACACCACAGTCTACTAGCTATTATGAAACGGAGAATAGAATCAGATTATCACCAACTTTATTGCCCATCCCTTTTAGAATGTTTTCAGAGTTTATGAGCAAAATTTCTCTACAGATATTTTTCATATGCCCAATTCTCTCTAAATAAAAAAGAAAGAAAACCAACCCTCTAAATTAAAAATATATATATATATACAAAATTAAAATAAAATAAAATTTTAAAATGAGGAGGAACAAAGCAAGCTAGTCTCTTCAAATTCCCCAAATCCTGAAAGTTTAGTTAACTGTAAATATTCACCGGATCTACCCTCTCCACTGAACACATGACCTCTGCTTTCTTGTGTCATCGAACAAAATATTTTCAAAAAAACTGCCTGTCACATTCCTGAACTTGACCCCAAATGGACTTTTTAGAGAACTCACTGACCATCAATTATTCTGATGAGTCAAAAGATCAGATGCTTAATAATGGCTATTTCCCCTAAGAGCCATGATATTCAAACTCTATTTCTTATGATATCTGCAAAAACAAAGGGATTGACTAGAAAATGCCCATATAGGACCATAAAAATTCATAACAGCTTTTCCAGGGGCATACCTTTGATAAAAATTCATCCAGTGGGAAATTGGAATCTCTCATTCCCTGATGCCAATCAGAAACTAAGAGTCACCAGTGAATACAATGCTACCTCCTTTACCAGCAAAGACATCAAACAATTCATACTCACACACAAAAAAGGCTTTTTCTCCCAATTTAGAGACTATCCTTGTAGCTTCTTATACACAGTGAGACCATGTATCCAAGTTATTGGTAATTTGTACCTTACAAAGAGCTAATAACGGGAGTCATAAACTATATGTAAAAAATTCAAACAAATATGATTGTCTATATCACACAATGGAGAAGAACAGTAGTAGATATGAGTACTAATTCCTTCAAGTCAAGGAAAACTTCTTAAATAATCACTGAGTTTAGATCTGAAGAATGAATAAGCATTACTAGTTGTAAGTGGGGAGGGAACAGCAGTCATTTCATGCAGTATATACAAAAACCATTGACAAAGCGAGCATGGCTTGAGAGAGAATAGTAGAAAGCCAGTGGCTGGAGCCAAATGTGCAAAAGTGAAAGTTGTATAAGATTTGGAGAAACTGATCTAGAATTGACTTTGCGAGGCTTTTCTGGCATTAAGAGTCTTGTTCATTATACAAAGCTAAATGGAAAGCCAGTGAAAGGAAGAAACAAGTTGGGCAGTCATGAAATGATTGCATTCCATAGGAGACAGATAAAGTTAGCTCAGAATACAGGGATGTCGGTGAGATTTGGTTTTGTCTCGAAGAATGGATAGCATCTTGAACAGTATTAGATTCTAGACAAGGAATGTAGTACTTAGGCATGGGTTTTGGGTTTGTCTATATAGGTAAGAAACAATGTAAGTTATCTTTCCAAACTCAGGTAGTTTTGAGAGAACAGACCATAATTAATACTTCTGCCAGGATCACATGCAAAAACTGGGAGTTTCCTGGGCAAACTGGGATACATCTGCACTAAACTGCAAACTCCACAAAAGCAAAAGCTGTCTTAAAACTGTCTGTCCCCAGGACCTATCCCCATGCCAGGCATATAGTAATAATTCAGTATTTCTTTAAAAAGCAAAAAGATATTTAGAATAAGTTGCAATGAATTGAAGGACACTTACACAATCAATTTCAAATTATCTTTCTGTTTTCTATTTGTTTATTTTTATCCTACTCTTAAAGCACCCATCTAATTCCAAGAAAAAGGAGAGAAAAACAATGGGCAACAAAATAGGACTAATACTGGTGATCCTCCCACTTTAATTGTGTCCAGAAAACCTTGTGTGGGTCTTCTTTACACAAGCCACTCCATTTCTGAGTATAGAAAGAAAAAGCAAACAGTGGAATAGAAGAGTGTGTGACAGAATGAGCAGTCTTTATGTCCTGTCAGCCTGCCCCATTTACTCTAAGAACTTGAAAGCAAGAGTCAGGAGGAAAAGTTATGCCAATCTTTAAGAACAAAAAAAAGTTATGCTGATCTTTGATGTTTGTACATCATCTTAAAAAAAAAAAAAAAAAGACAATAGATACCCATAGACTTATCCTACTTCTTCCTCAATTCCTATGTCTGTATTTATAGTTTGGATTAAAGTAACCTGGCAATGGTAATTGGCACTTTACAAAGAACTAGCTACTATTTCTCATTAATTTTATAAAAATAATAGAAAAGGTTTATACAAGGAGCTAGCATAATGACATTTTTATCAAAAAGAATAATTCTAATTGCATTTCTAATATATATTGCCCAATTTCAAGAAGGAAGTCAAAGACACTTCATGTGTTCAGTCCCTTCCAGGTATTCAAAGCTCAGTGCCTAATCTGGGATTTGCACAAGGTACACTGAAATTCCTATTTGTTATTTTATGATAAAAAATCAAAAAGGAAAGCCTAAAACACTCAAGTCCATGTGATTTGTGAATTTTCGGTTTTAATGAGATCTACAAGGGGAGGCTAGATCAAAATTTGCTTGGAGTAGGGTATGTCAAATGCTCAGTGACATCGAGCTAGGGGAGTCATCATTCATCTCACAGTTAAGAGAGCCTCATGGACAAGAAGGGTGGGGGAGTAAAGGAGGTGGCATCGGGTGGGGAGGAGGGATATTCATGTGCAGTGTTAACATTACTGGCTTACTCCTTCCAAGAGTAGCATCTGGATAGTTGCTGCCAAAGTCTGTCCCAGTTACCCTTCTTTATCTAAGATTTTGCTGCTGACCAACTTCCCTGATTAAGCATCCCATTCTTTCATCAGCTGTGCTAATATATTTTCTCAAATAACAATTAAATCACATGCCTAGGAAGTATTCTTTTTGCCTCCAGTGACCTGCATATTTCTGCCCTGCTCTACTGTGAAAATTTCACAGTTAATCTCTCAAAGAGCTGTAAGACTTCATGTACTTCTGAATTTTTGAGTGAGATTGCACTATAGCCTCAAGTAACAATATTTATGTTCATATATAAAATATTTTTCATACAACAAAAATTCTATTGATTAGTCCTTTGAAGAATATGTGGAATCTCTTTAAATCCAGTCATATTGGAAGAAAATTCATTATTTAAACTGTTAATCAGGACAGTGTCTCTGCTTTTTAATTCATAGCACAAGTTCATGAATTCTAGCAAAAGACCAAGTCTTAATTATTATGATCACTCAACAAATAAAAATTTATCACCATAATTAAATGAAATTTATTGAACACATGTCTTTTTGTTTGGTGTCATAGAGGAAAATTTTTTACCATTCTTATCAAGAATCCTTGTATGAAGATGTCTATGTGTTTGATCTCTTTAGGAAATCAAACGACAAGGTAGAAAACAAAAAGTCTACATATTAATTATAAGTGCATATGCAGCATACTTATTAAAATGATTTACTTCGTGTGATGTAAGAATGATTAGGATTGTGATAAACCACAAACAAAAAGTTCCAAAGTTTATTCTCTCAAAGCAAATTCCCCATATGCCCTGTCAAGTTTAGTCCTGTTGAGATGGTAACTCCTAAACTCTGTTTCTAATTTGGCTGGAACCACTACCGTGACTTTCGATGTTTATGCTTGCTTAAATACAGTTACTTGAAGTTGAAGCCTGTGCCTATGGCTGACAGCAATTTTAATTGTACTAGTCAACTGTCTCCCAAGTTCAAAACCCAGCATCAGATTAACCTTATATTTTTCAAGACCAAAAGCAAGGTATCCAATTAGAGGCAAAAAATGTTACATATCTCCATGTGTGTATACTGCTTCTAGCCCTTTAGAGAATACCACACCTATAGCTTTCTGATTAAAGTCTAGAAGGCAGATTTTAGAATATATGACCTATATATTACACTATTCAAAATAAACCTCTTTCTTGAAATTTTAAGCCACGGAGTCAAATGTATCTTTCCCATGTGGCCTGTGAAATAGATTTCTTGCTAGGGAAAGCACGATTCATAGAACATCAGTGGAAGCATCTGTGAGAGCTTGTTAGAAATGCAGAATCTCAGGTCCTATCCCATGCATCTGAATTAGATTTTGCTTTTATCAAATCCCCAGGCCATTCACATAAGCACAATGAACTCTGAGAAGCACTGGTCTAGAATATCTTCACCAAGTATATAAATTATATCATGTGAGTTTTTTAGAAATACGTTAACTGTGCATTTATTTCAATGAATTTAGGAGTTTTATATCTGCATATTCATTCCTACTTAAAAATGTTAAGTTCAGTTCAATAAGATAACTCAAATGTTTGTACTAAGCAAAACCCAAGACACATTCAAGCTAAGCATTACTCACATTAAATTTTAAACACAAATGCATTTCAAAGGAATTTAATCTATATATTAAGAAGTAATTTACACTTAAATTTTTTAAAGTACACTTTGATGTCTATACAGTTTAAGAGCATTGTGAATGTGTATGTGTATCTTTGTTCATACCAAAAACTTCAGAATAATATACAAGGATTCTGAAATTTAAAGCTAAAGTTTTAAACTGTATTTAACTTAGAAAACTATGATTTACAACTTCAGTCAAAATTAGCATTACTTAAAATAATTTACTGCACCAAAGCTGTAAAATAAAGAAAAATCCATTTAAAGCAATCGATTTGCTAGTTTTAAGACTCTGCAGCAAAATATAGTGATAGGCTTCGATTATGCAATTTTAAGCAAAATGTTAAAGTTACAGTGACATATGTGGGTGAATGCTTAATTTTTTTCCCTCATATTACCTCTCAAGTAATTTGCAAATATTAAGGCTAAAAATGGTATCTTCTTCATTGATATGCCATTTACATGTAGGCTGAAAGATTGATAGTAACATTCTAAAAAAAAAAAAAAAATACAAAAAGTGCCATAACTGCCAAATACCTGAGCAGAAGGTGGAGAAGAGAAGGGAAGAGACAATTAGTGGGGTGCAGGAAGTCTGAAAGGAGGCATAAATTATACAGTCAGATCTATCATATTTCCCATAAAATGAGTAAGAAGGTTGCATTAGCTTCCTTTGTAAATCAGTCAGGAATTGGCCAGGCACACTACTCATTTGTCTCTCTTTCACTAAAGTATTTGTCTTCCTTCTCCCTAAATCAAATGAATTATCAATATGATGTAGCTATGGGGATATTGACTTGGTTCTCCTATTGTCTCAGAGAATTAGCTTTAGTGATATTTTGGTTGTATATAATTCTTACTTAAAATAATACTACTGGAGATGATAATCTATCATATCATTTCAAGTACATGATAATTCTATTAACAACAGATTTTAATGAAAGTTGCTACTTCCCTAAATTACCATAACTCTCCTAAGTTATTAAAAAATTATTGTGCAAAAAAGATGTATTTTTTTTATATTAAGTTCATCACTAAATAGCCAGAGTACTCTATTTGTCATTCTGTGCTCAAAGTTAAACAGAATATGTGAATTGGGGTAGAATATATCAACTCTCTTTTCTGCAAGCACAGCCAACTTTCAGGACTGTAGCAGATATATTTCTCATGTGACTTTGTGTCTTTCCTTTCCCTTTCTTCCTCCCTGCCTCTTCCTTCCCTCAATACCCCCCCCATCCTTTCCTTCCTTTCTTCCTTCTCTTAATAAAAACTATACCTTTTTTAAATATCTCTTCAATGTCTAGCATCATGCCTTGTGAATGGCAGAGGCTTAATAAATGTCAACTTGAATTTATTGTTGGGACAAACAGCTATGCATAGAAATACTGACAATAATGTTTTTGCAAGCTAGAATCTCGTTTCCTTAAGTTCATTTTGTTTCTGTTTCCGTAGGAGTCCCATGCACTTATGCACTTACTGCCTGAATTTTTAATTTCAGGAAATACTAAAGAGAGCCCTAATGAGACTACCTTGTCATCACATGTGAAGTTTCACCTTGCCCTGGAATGTCTCAGAGTCAACTCAAAGTCACACAGAAACAGGAGCCAAAACTGGTCTATGAGAAACCAGATCTTTGGATAGAGCTGCAGTGTTTTAAAGTCAATCCTCTCCTTATACCAAGCTAAAGTCTGGGACCATCAGAGTACATTATATTTAGGTAACAACACATGTAGCAATGATACTGAGCTTAACAAAGCGTACCTCTAGGGGAAAGCCAGCTCTTGAATTATGCTGTTTCTACATATTACAGTTTCTTGTCATTCAGTTAGTCTTGCCCAAGTGCAATAATAGGATCCTTTACAGACTACTTATAATCCAAAATCACTAGTTTTGGACCAATTTCACTCCCCTGAAATCTATGTAACATCTGAAAATATACGACCAAAAGCCAAACTTTCTGCATGTTTACCTTACTCATATGCTGAGGTATTTTACACTGTAGCCCCAAAGAGTCTCTATCAGTCCCAGGACCTGCCTAATGGACTTGAATACTGGCAACTTGCCTGGTAAAATCTGTGAACAAATTAACACCTTGCCTGGTCTTAACCTCCTGATATGGATCAGTCCTTTAAACTAATTTAGTTATTTCCTACTGGGTATAAGTCTGAAATTAGATAAAAATTCTAATATCTCTCAGTCTTAAAGAAACTGAAACATTGGTTTATATGATTAAACTTAACCATTACTGCTTGGAAATTTTAGTGTATTAGATTTTTGAGAAAAATGATCTTCCAAAGGAACTTGGCTGAGACCTGATAGAATTTTATTCTTATCAAGCTACACATCTAATTGAAGGCAACTCCATTAAAGAACCAATACCTAATTTAGTTTGAGGAAAGAAGAAACATTTTTAAGGTGCAGTAGAGGGTAGATAATGACTGTTTGTTATGAAAACAATTTTGATTACTGGTTGGGTGTGAAACAGGGGTTGGAATGTGTCTTACTTTTTGTTATATACCCTACTGAAACTTGGATGTTTATATTATAGGCATGCATGTCATACTTAAAAAAAGAAAAAAAAAAAAAACAAATAAAACATTAGCATTTTTAAGTGGTTAAAACTAATTTCAGAGATAGAAATAACATTTTGTAATTTCTCTATTTAAATATAAAAGTACTTCTAAAGATTATTATTATTTATTTATTTATTTATTTTGGCTGCATTAAGCCACTATTCTTAAACCATCTTAAATAGCAATAGGATGTTGGAGACTTAAAAGAAAATTAAATATCAATGGACTCAGCAGTTCTTCCTAAGAAAGGTAACAGGATGGAGTAAGGGGAAAATTGAAAAACGAAAGGTATCATTTTATCTCGAGGAACAGCAACATCTTTTCTTCTTCCAACAAGCATGAAAAAGAAGACTGCAGTGAGAGGGTGTGAAGGGGCTAAAGAGGTGCTTTGTTGTGCATCATCTGACTGAATAGATGGAGGAATTAAATTACTAGTGACGGAAACAAAGATAAACTACACAAAAATAAAACAAAGCAAACAAGCAAGTACTAAAAAGAGTGAAAAGCAGCCACTAAGAACTTTGATGCAAAAAAGCTTAAATGTTGAAAAGAAGATGAAAAAAATTCTTTTAAGTTAAAAGAAGGAAATGCATATTTATTTCTAGGGTGATGACCTATATTTACATCAAATAGAAGACTCAGTGTTTTAAGAGCAGTCCTACTTGGGTGATGTCTTGAGAGTCAGACTGACTGAATTTGAATCCTGATTCTGCTTTATACTAGTAAGCAAACTTGGATTTTTTAAAAATATATTTATAATATATATATATATATACACACACTCTCTCTCTTTTCTCTCCATCCTTCCTGAGACTCTCTTTTTAAAGGTTGAATTTGTAAGAAAAAAAATATATGTATATATATACACACACCCATACACACATATATATGCACAAACATACAGATTACTTATATATACATATATGTAAAATACATATATATTTTATATTAATATATAAATAATGTATATATGACAGCAAACATGCCAATTTAAAAAAGTTATAGAGTCATGATCAAACTCACATAGGCAGCCTTGCGTAAACACCACATCAACCCACCAGTTTTTCCTCTTTAGAATATAATATGCAAAAAATAAAGCACAACAAGTTGGGGGATTCCTTGGTGTTCTGACTCACTGCTTCAGCTTAGCATTTCAAAGTGAGGCCTATTTAACAAACCTCCAGTTACCTAAACACAATTAAAACTTATAATCACTGATCAAAAATTAACATAGTTTGTGTGAGAACATCACACAACACATCAGACCTCTCTAGGAGCATCACCCGCAGAGCTGTTAATGAACAGGCATCTGAGAACATGCCTTGACCTTGTTTCTCTAGATAGAGGGGAAAAAGTACAACACAGAGAGGACAGAAGGAAAGTTAACCAAGCCAGGCTAGATTTAGAAAGGTTATATATAAATGCAACTTTCTAAGAAAGAATGGATAATGCGATGGGTCATATCAGGGGAGCCAGATTTGTCATTCAAATAGCCAAAGAAGCCCTAAGAACTCTGTCTCATTGCAGAAGTACGTAGAGATAATAGCAATCAGTCAAGTGTGTGTCCAGTTCCTCAGACCATTATGTATGATAGCTGCAGGCAAGGTAGTTTACTGGTTGAGACCAGCTAACTTATGATACTCTGACCCTACTACCTTGCAGAGAACACAGATTTCAGGATGGGTTATTAATATAATGCTATCACACATCCTGACAATTTTTTAAGTGTATGTTATTTATTTTTTCTTATGGAAGAAGGGTATAATACTGTTACAGCTCTGATGTTTAAAGAATCTGTATTATTGGAGTTATAAGTGTAAAACTGAGTAAGTAAGCACTCCAATATAAAAGGTGAAAGATATTCAAAAGACCAGAATATAGCCACAAATACACACAGTAAAAATAAAGCAGTTTTTACATAACTGTGTATCAGTGTATAGACCCAATTCTCAGGACAATATTTCTTTTCTATTTAGTGAAAGACCTGTTCTTGGGACATGAAATGTTAAAACATCTTCACTTAACTATTGCTTACTTGATATAAATTACTACCATCTTATTTCAGAGAACTGTGCTTTTGAACAAGCTATGGATTTTCTTTCTATGTTCACTGAATATCAATGATAGCAGACAGGAAAATTTATGCCATGTGTTTCTGTTAATTAAGCTTCCTTGCTTATAAGCCATTTCAAGAATCGAAGCAAAATCTCAGTTCAGGGGTCTCCAGATATTATTAACTCATGGTTAAATCATTTCTGTTACTCTCATAAACATGATTTTTAATTTGCAAGCGCTCTTTTATTTAAGAAATGGTTAACATATACAATAGATTCTCCCTTGATACTGATACCTAAACTAGGGCATGGAGAATTATACCAGAATTACATGTGATTTTTTAGCAAGCTTGGACATAAATACTATTATCCCAATTCATAAATGGGTATATAACTAATTAGCATTATTACTCAGTATTCGGTCATGCTGGAAAGAGATCAAAGTTATTAGAATTCTGATTTCTATCAATTTCTAAGCTTTTATTATATTTCCTTGGTGGAAAACTAAGCAGTCTTAGATATCTGTATTAAATGAAGAGCCACTCACAGGTCTCTCTTCCAACTTCACTGGGAGATGCAGTAGGGTTCCTAAGACAACACTATGGATTTTGGTAGATTTAAACAAACATTTGCTACCTTTATTGTGGCCCAATGTAGCCTGAAGTGACTCAAGGACACTGTGCTTCTGAATAGCCATAGCAAAGCTGAGATACAAATTAACCTGAAATTTGATCACTGAGACATTTACCCCAAAATACTAATTCAATGCCTTCTGTGGATCTGGCTCTGTAATAGGCAAAGTTGTTTGGACTGAGTATTCTTTTCATAATGTCTTCATTTCAGAAATGAATGCCAGATTGTGGGTTGCATTGTGGCCACATATATCAGCAAATGTTTGAAAAATTAAAAATATGGACTTTTAAAAAAGTTAGAGCAAAGGTTAATGGCATAACGTTTCTTTTAAAAGAGTCTGAATTGCTTAGTGGTTAAATAATCTTTGGATCAGGTATCCTGGTTCACAGCCTGACTCTGCCACATATAATCTTGGATACATGTGGAATCTCTACTTTCTTGTAAAGAAGAATAATAAATGTACTGTGTATAACAGAGGTGGGAAATAAATTAGATACCGTATGTAAAATTCTGGCACATGATAAGCACTAAACAAATATGAACCACTATGATGGAATTTGGTGGATGAAGTAAATTAGCACAGACAGAATAGCAAAGGCAGAGCATTCCAGGTAGTTAGAGTATGATTAAAGGCTTAGAAGAAAAAAATCTATATACCTCTTAGCACCTTGTATGATCTAGTTGCTATGAACTTTCCCAAAGTCTTTTCAAGCCATCTCAATTACATTCGTTGTTATTTAGCTGCTTTGGCACTCATTTTGTTGAACATGCTCAGATTTTCCTCATCTCCAGACTGTCGAACACATTCTCGTCACCTGTCACCTGTCTAAATCCAGCTCATTCTTCAGGTTTTTACTTAATGTCTCTACTTCTGAAAAACCTTTGCTGAAACATGCATCAACCCCAATTGCAGTGGCTTCTACTCATTTAAAACCCCATTGCATTCTGAAAAACAAAATCACAATTAATAATATATCTACGCAATTTTTAAAAATACTTTGGTTCTTCTACTGAACTGTGAATCCCATGAGCATAAGAACTGTATCTATATTGTACACCAATATAATCCCAGAGTCTAAAGTAACACCTAACAGAATAAACAATGCATATTGCTAATATGTGAATGAATGAATAAATAAGTATGAAGTAAGTCTTTGATTTTTTTCCAAACTAGTTTGGAGACTGATATAGACTTTATAAAAAAGAATTCAAGTTACAAAATAATGTAAGATAATATCAATTACATTAGATGGAATCAGCTAATGGAGAACTTGACTATCAGACTAATTAATTAGTTTGCAAGAAAAAGTAAATATTTTTTTTTTTATGTTTTTTATTGTTTATCTGCTTTAGCATTTGACTCATGTACATTTACGTACTTTGGTCATGTAGTTTCTAGCAAAGTTTTGTGGGAACGGGTAAAGACAACACAAGATAGGGTGGTCTTACAAAGACATGAATATGGAGTGTTAAATTAGTTGAACTACTCAATAGGCAGAAAAAGCATGTATTAGAATTTGAATTCTGTAATTTCCAAAAATATTCATTTTAAAAATAAGAATAATCAGATTTCATTCTATGTCCTTACTCTTATTTAATAGATTGGTTTAATTGTTTGTTTTTAAAATTCATAATGACAGATGGGTGGCAGTTTTTAGGGAAAGAGGTAAGCCCTCTAAAACCTTGTATCTCAACGTGGGGCCCAGGTTCAGCAGCACCAGGAAGAATTTCAGGACCCTCCCCAGAACTGCTGAATTAAAATCTGCATGTTTACCAACATCTGCAGATCATTTAAGTGTGTTATCAATTATGAGAAGCATCACTCTAATCATCTTAGTCTGGCCATCGTTGATGCTGTCCTGAAATAGATGAGATAGATGGTGAAAACCAAGTACTGAAAGAGAGGAATTGATAGGTTTGGGAGATTAATTATATTTAGAAATGAAGCAAAGGGAACTGTCATTGGTGATTTTAACATTTCAGTGTAAACAATTGATAAAATGACAGTGCATTTTTTTTAAACAATGAAGGAAAATAAGATAAACTTTGGATTGTAAGATAGCCATGTGAAGACATGCGCCCAAAATTTTAAAGCTGTTTCTGTAATCACATCTGGACTAAAGATGTAAATTCCACTGTAAAGATGAAGCTTCAGATTGTTCTAATTTGCCAATCAATATTTTATCTGTCCTCATGTATCTTACCAAATCCTTTCATTCATGTAAACATCCTGCTATTCTTTAGAAGGTGCGATAAGTAACTTCAAATTAAATATTTTCCCAGCCACATGACGCTCTGTGCTGAAATTATGGGTGTTAAAGTAATTTCCTTTTTTCCCAACTACCAGCTCTTCCTCAAGGCTCAGTTCAAAGCTGGCATCCCAACCTGTGAAGTGACTGGGGATTTTCTAACTCAAGATGACTTATATTCTATGTTTCTACTTTGTGAAAGAAGATACACAATACTTTTATTTAAAAAAAAGCTATGTAAACTATTTTTTATTTACTTTTTCTTAAATATTTCTACGTGTTTTCACTTTATAAGCTCTTCTTTCCTTATTAGCTTAACTAAACACTTATATATTAAATCTTTGATTCCATCATTTAGCATGTGCAAGTTTAGCTTAAAAGATACAGAGAGGAAAAATCAATAATATCTGTTATTTAATATGTTCACAGGCTTATGACAAAGACAGATGACAAATCACCAATTTTGAAGAAATAGAATGGCAATGACAAAGGTACACAAGCATCTATTTGTGTGTTTTCAGCATCTCTGGTGAATCGGGAGAAATGTTTAAAAGTATTTGCAGAATATCGATCATAGTCCGTGACTGTGCTTTTTATTTTCCTAAATATTTCTCTCCCTTTGCCCTCCCACACTCTTTTTTTGCTGGCATAGTAACATAATAGACACTAATTAAATAATTTTTTGAGTAACTGACAACCAAATTATGCCCATATGTTCAGTTAAGAGCATAAAAAAATTAATGAGATTCCTATTTGAGAAATATTATTTATAAAATTAAAAGCGTGTTTTTTTTAAAAAATGATGTTTATTTGCTCTACTATCTGTTGAATCAAAAAACAGTGATTCAAGAAGAATCATTTAATGTCTTACTTTTCAGAACTTTGAAATAGACAACATTAAAATGTTAACATTAAATGCATATAATATGTTATTTTATTTAAAGTAGACAACTTACCTTAATTTTACTCTACAGGAAGCTATTACTTTTGTACTTATCTTTCAGCACTGTATTATTAAGTATGTGTTTTTCATTTTAAATTTATCAAACTGAGTCTCAAATGATTTAGAATAAAGAAAAGTTGATCACAGACAGAACAGCAAATAAAAACATAAACTTCCAAATGCTATAATCTGCCTACTACACAGAGTGGAGAAAGTCAGAATAGCCTAAAGCCCCACATTCAGGAATTACCCTTTGTACAGATATATTCAAACAGGGGATCCTTTACTTTCCTCATTATCCTGGGAATTCTCACTCGTCCCCCTTCCTCCTATCTATACACCAGATCCCACTTGCTACCTCAAATATTCTTCTCACTAATCCATGCCTCATCCAAATCTAGTCTTTCTGGAGCAAGGATGAAGTTTTCCATAGTTGAAATGATGATGATGAAAGATGAATCAAGACACTGAAGACAAGTTTCCTTTATACTTTATCTATCTCAGCTCTACCATTTATAGCCTATTTCTTTGTTTACCCTTTTTCCATTCTGAGTTTGTCAGTAAGGATGAGTGGGAGAGGCAGGGCAAAAAGGACATTGTTCAAGACATTGTTCCATCATCTGTTTCTTGAGCCCCAAATCTGAGACACTAAGAAGTAAGGTTGAGCATGTCCCATTTTGTATATCATATTGTAAGTTCCAAAGACTGCTTAATTTTAATTTACTACTGGTTGGTTCAGAGCATGCATGCCCACTCTGAGATATTTTAGGGTAATGGTAACTATGATCTGGGGAGTTTAGAAAAGTGACAGTTCTTATGCTAAAAGTGAATCATATCTATTTTATATTTGGTAGCTCCTCTAAGAGTAAAAGGACACCCTATTTAAATTTAGTAGATTACCCAGGTGAAACTGAAATTTGAGCTTCAGTTTTGATAAAGGTCATAAAAATTTGCCAATTGATGCATTTAACCAGATGTTAAAGTTAATTTAGAACCTATGTTGTAGAGACATAAAATCCAATCAGCACCCTTTTATCTATTTGTTGTAAAAATTGTTTTAGTAAATTTTGGATTTCCAATTAGATTAAATTGTGAACTTTGTTTAAGTTTTTTTGATGTTTACTGAATAATTTTAGGGAGAAATTTATATCTTGCTTATATTTGTAAGTTTCTTCCTCCAAAGAGCCTCAAATAAGTAATAGAAAGGTTAGAGGCCTCCACAATGGCAATGGTAGCTTTTGGGTGTCTTAAGGACCTTTACCTGAGGTCAGGTTTGAATGAGTCACTTTGCTGTATGACGAGGGTGACATGGGTGTTTTCCCCTATATAACCTGAGTATAAGGATATATTCTGCAACAAAGGCAAAAGCATTTTCAAGGGTTTTAGTGAGTCGTCTGCTTTAAGAGTGTGGGAGTTAGGAGGGAAAGACAACATGGGCATTAGAGGAATATAGTATGAAGGTTATCAGCTGAAGGTCAGCTAAGAGAGGAGGCCAAACCTGCACTTGTAAAAATGCCTAGCAGAGGGCCGACCCCGTGGCTTACTCGGGAGAGTGCAACGCTGGGAGTGCAGCAATGCACCCGCCGCGGGTTCGGATCCTATATAGGATGGCCGGTTCGCTCACTGGCTGAGTGCCGGTCACAAAAAAGGACAAAAAAGAAAAAAAAAAAAAATGCCTAGCAGAGCTACACATGAACGAACACCTTATCAGCACACAGTGTCAGAACGAACAGACAAAGAATAGAATAGTTGTTAATATCCACGCAAGGAAAACACTTTAATCCTGCCCAAGGAAGTAAAAAAACATTGGACATTTTCCCTCTTTCTACTCATGGCTCAACACACAAGAAGAACTAACACCTAAAGAAGGAGAAAAGGGAAGTTTGTAAAGAAGAGGCCATAATTTTCTCACCTTAACTCCACTTTTTTTTTATAGCCCAAGGTAAGGCTAATTGGTGCTGGGTGTGACAAGGGTGGGGGTGGAAAATTTACTGTTCAATTTGAGACTGAGCTTTCATTTGCAACAAGTCTTTAATGAGAAAGTGAGATCAGTCTAGAAACTAAAAGAGACCAGAGAAGTTTTTTAATCTAGTCTTTTGGTGACCCGTTATTCAGCAGGAAATTTATCAACATGGTGGCATTTGGGGGTAGTTATTAAAAACTAAAACTTTTAAAACTTTTTTCCAGATACATTCACATAACCGAATCTTCTCAGGCTTTAGCTCTCAGTTTAAGTATTTTTTTCTCTATAGTGTTATACCTGAACATCATATTTAAGTGTTTTGTATCCCCGATGGTAGACAGTTGAGTTGGTAAAGTATAATAGGCAAATGAAATGGGAAGCACACTGGCTTTCTCTCTTTCATACACATATGTACACATGTGTGGGCACAGGCATGCACAGACACACAGTTATCTAAATATGTTTATTACAGGACATATGATCACCCTCACCCATGGGGTGTACGTACAGGAAGAAAAGTAGGATCCTACAGACTAAACATTGACAAAAATCAACATTGTTAAAGAATTGCTCACAGAAAATTGAGAAGCAGCAGAGTTAAAAAGTTACAAGTGGAACCAGAACAGGGTGGAGTCAAGCCCAAAGGAGTTTCAAGAAGGGAGGAGTGATCAAGCGTCAAATCCAGCAAAAGCTCAGCTGAGATAAATTGCATGTAGCATTTAACAGATCCAAGTGTCTTAACTTAAGCATTTGATTAACATTTAGAGAGAAGTAGTTTGAATAATGAATGGAAGTGAAGAAAAGTTGTTGAATACCAACCATGAGAATGTTTGGAAGTCCCTACATGTGATTAAGAAATATATATTAAGATAAACATCCACAGATTACGCACATGAAAAACATTTCAGCTATGTTATAGTCCATTTCTGTTGCTTATAAAAAATACCTGGAACTAGGTAATTTATAAGAAAACAAAATTTATTGCTTACAGTTTCAGAGACTGGAAAGTCCAAAGTCCAGGGAACACATCTGGTGAGGGTCATCCTCAGTAGTGGCTTCAGTGACACAGGGTATCACATTGCAAGATGGCAGAAGCAGAGAGAGAGAGAGATTTTTATGTACTCTCTTTTTAAAGCCCTCAGAACCACGCCCATGACCACCATCATTAATCCATTCACTATGGTATTGTCCTCACAATCTAATCATCTCTTCAAGGCTGCATCTTTCAATTACCAGAATAGGATTTCCCAGCCAGTGGGGATCAAATTTCTAATACATAAAACTTGAGGACACAATTCAATCTATATCAATCTACCTAAACTTTGAAATTATTTCAGCTGAAAAATGTCACAATAGCAAAATATTTCATTAGAAAAATTGAATATCCATTTCATAATTGTCATAAAAGGTTGTTCCTACCTGGTTTGCAACTTGATACCATCCAATGAGGCTAACTTGAACAAAGCTATAACAGAACATTACCTGAGTCATACCCTAGGTTTAGGAACTGGCTAACTGTACAACCCGTGAAAGACATGTACTTTTTCTGGATTTCAGTTTATGAATTCAGTCAGTTTTGACTAACCCTCTAGATTTTATATTTTATTAGATTCATATATGCACAAATAATGCTTATTTTCACACAGTGTAAGGGAGCTAGACTGCCTGTATTTATATCCCTACTTTACCACTTAGAAGCTACATAACTTTGGTCAATTGACTTATACTCTTATTGTCTCAGTTTCCTCATTAAGTAAATGAGAATAATAATAATAATAGGGACTTTGTAATACTGAAATGAGGGTAAATGAAATATTACATGTAAAGACTTTTACAGAGTGCGTGGCACAATGTAATTGCTTTTAAATGTTATCTATTATTTTATTATCACTGTATATAATTCTAAAACAGTATACAGCATATATAAAGGTACATACATTTGAGTTCTTATCCGTATATGTGCATATACATATGAAGAGAGATAAACAAATCTATAGTCCTATTTAGGTGTATTGAACATATCTTTCTTTAAAAATATTTAACTGCACTTTCTAAAATCATTTTCCACAAAATCTGTATGTGTAGATAGGTAGCTCAAAAATAGAATTTCTAGTTCTCAAGGATTCCCACAAGAGGGGAAAAATATTGTTTTCATGGCTGGAAAAATACAAGCACTTTTAGACAAATATGTATTGGAAATTATAATCCACTTTCTTTTCCTACTATTGCACCGACAGCATTATGAACCAGAAAATTGTTTGAGCAGCCACAGATAAGGAATTACAAATCTGGAGGTTCAAGAGTCACATAAAGCAGATGTAAGGTTAATTTGCATGGTTTAGTTGCTTCTCAGATTTTTTAAATACATTTCAATGGCTTGAAATTCTGAAAAACTGATATTAAATAAAATGATTTCTATAGGCTGCCTGATTTCTTGCTGACTCAGCTGCCTGAAGTCAAAGCCAATTATTATGGTTTGCTTTTCCTTGTGCAGAAACCAGGACATATTCATTTTTAAATAGAGCCATTAAATATCTGAGGGAGGGAGAAAAGTTTTATGAATTGAGATGATAACAGTGAAAAGCTACCTATGGATATTTTTCTCTTAAACAAGAAAACACTTCTGAGAGTAACTGGAAAATCTCAAGCATGAAATATGACTTGATTTAATATCAATTCAATGGTCTTTTAAAATGCTGATTTTTAGGTTGGCATATAATAAAAAAAATTAAAAAATAGCCTCTGATATAAAGCTAAATTTTCTCCTCAGAGTAATAAAAGGACCAAGATGGTCTCCTGAACAAAGAACTAGCTGAAGAATTGGGATTCTATTTTTGGCCTCACTAGTGACTTGCTCGGTGACCTTGGACATATCACTTAAATGGCTTTGTACCTCAAAGTTCCCAGCTGTAATATAGAGATTATAATGCCTGTCCCCTACTTCATGGGACTGTAGAACTATTTCAGTAGAGTCTGTTTAAAACCCCAAAAGGTTCTGAAATGATCAGAAATAACTGTTAAATTCAAACAAAGTTGTATTTTATTAATTTCTTTTTACCGTTTGCTTTGGTTTTCTTGTAGTCTTTCATAATCCTTTTCCTATTAAAATAAATCACTGGGATAAAATTAATAGGTGGAGGTGTTCATTGGATATTAAGGAACACTTCTAACATTGAAATAAAATTAAGAATACATTTCTGAGATCAAATGATGTACTTTCCTCTCCTCAGCATATTTAAAATTCATGACTCAAAAGAGAATTGTATTATGAGTATGTAACTTAGAACTTCTCTCTAAATCTGCAATAGACAATTTTCTTCCTACTCTGGGCCTCCTCACAATTTCCCTCTGTGATTTATCCCAATCAATATTGTCTCATAAGTTCTCTATAAATGCACTAGAAATCATCTCCAAATCCAAAAGCTTCTCAAAACCCCTCTCCCATGCCATGTTCTTCTAGACTCCCTCTCTCTGCATAATAATAGTTGTCCTCTAGCAAAGGGTTCTGAGTAGCTGGAGGGCTGAAGTAAAAGAGACATCTTTTTTATTGCTTATGCTCTTTTGAGTCATACATATGTATTATTTGTTCAAATTAATTAAATAGTATTTTTCCAAACTTGCTTTTCTCAGATTCCAAACTACCTACTCCAACCACAGAAATATTTTGTATGCTCCTCTCTCTTAGAGTCTTAGACTTTTACACTTTACCATGAAATCTAGAATCAAAGAACATTCAACATTTCCCATCTATAAATCTGAATAGCCTCAAACCTGGCTCCAAGGTCTGCATTCTTATCACTAGGTAATAGAACTTATCATATATTTCTTTGTACTACCATCAAATTTGAACATGTTTCTATAAGGCAAATCACACGTCAATTATTATTATGTTTATAAATAATTGATCCTTATGATTTTCATATCCTGTATTTGCAAATTTGCCTACTTGCTAAACTTCATTTATAACCCCAAAGTCAATACTCTCAGTGCTTTCATGATCCTTCACAGACATGAACAAAGAAGCAGAAAATTTGAGTTGCCCAATGGGCATGCTCCTAGCTGAGGTCAAACAAGAGATATTCTGCTGTCTTGTTTCAGTTACATAGTGCAAACAAGTGTCCTTTTTTCAGTCTATTTGGTGTCATATTTTTTAAAATATCTGTGCTTTTTCTTGTTGTTGATCTTGATGTTTAGAATAGCTCCATGAATAATGCTGAAGTGCTGTCTAGTGTTCCTACGTGTGAAAGTCTGTGATGTGCCTTTGAGATAAAACATGTGTTAGCTAAGATGCAAGATTCAGACACAACTTAAAGTCCTATTGGTTATGAGTTCAGTGCTAATGAATCAGTGACATATTAAATACAATGTCTTTTAAAACATACATACACAAAACAAGGTTTCATTTTAATTAGTTATTTAAAATGCTGTGATCAAATGCTCTCAGTAACCAAATCCTGTATTTTCCCTAAAAGTCCAGTATTTGCTAATTCACTTTGTCATGACTTTCTAAAACGTAACTACACAAATAATGAGAATTGACTGTATCTGTCTTATTTGTATTCAAACACTGCCTTCAGCCATATTTTTAGTCCCTCTTTTAATTCCACAACAGCACATTTTCTGTACACATTTCTAACTTTGTGGTCATTTCAATTATAGATAAAAGTTTGACTAACCTTAAAGTTTCAGTCTAATGTCCATTTTAATAGTCACCCCCTTCTATCTTCAAAAAATAGCCAGATACCTATCTCGAGTGGGAGTGAAGCTGCAGCTCTTTTATTCTTCCCATCCTCACTATTCTAGATTCACTTTTCCTCTGTTGAAATGGAAAAGGACAAGTGGTGACGCATGTGGGAGCTGCCATAGTTTTCTCTTCTTTATCCCTGATGCTCTTACTAAGATTAACTGGCCATTGACACTATCTCTGTAGCAGGCATCTAAATGCTGACTCTCCTTCCATTCCCAATCTTGCACTTTTCATGTGATTATATCAATGCACTAGAGAAGTAATGAACTCTTTCTTCAATGACTGATATGTCTTTCTTCCTTTCATCATGCCATTTTTTCTATCTTGTATACAAGATCTTCTATTATATATCCTGTTAATAGTTACCTTGGTAATGATTAGAGTTATTCTTAGATTTTTGTTTCTCCTCTTTCTGGAAAAAATGTAGGATTACTCTTTGCCACACTAGGCATTGTATGAAATCACATTTTTATTTTTAGAGTAGAAACCTCTAGGAAGTGAGACATAATATGCCATGTCTCCTTTTCACTGCCACAACAACCTACTTCTCTGTAGACAGTAGAGTATGCATCAAGTTACAGTCTTGAGGGAAGGCAATATGGAGATGAACTCCTGTTCACAATACAAAAAGTAAAGTGCTGCCTTAAAAAATAAATTTTGTGGCATTGGCTTCTAAATTCAGTAGACTGTAAAACAAAACTTTTATTAGAAGCTAAAAATTACATTGGTGAAATATTTTGTAAAATTATTGTTTAAAATAATTTTGAAAGAAGATTGGGTACATACAAAACTTTTAGATTGAAAGCTTGTGCTATGGTTTAAATGTGACCGTCAAAGTTCACGTGTTGGAAACTTAATCCCCACCACAACACTGCTGGGAGGTGAGGCCTAATAAGAGGTGATTATGTCTTGAGGGCTCTGCCTTCATGAATAGATTAAAGCCATTATCTAGGGAGTAAGTTAGTTATTGCAAGAGTGGACTTGTAACAGCAAGTTTGCCCCCCTCTTGCTCTTACACTCTCTTGCTTTCTCCCTATTACCATGGGATGATGCAGGTGCTGATGCCATGTTCTTGGACTTACAGCCTCTGAAACCATGAGCCAAATAAGTTTCTGTTTGTTATAAGTTACCCAACCTGTGGTATTCTGTGGTAGCAACACAAAATGTACAAAACAGATTGGGAAACAGAATAGTCTTTTCAGAATATTGTTTCAGATGCTGGTGGTTTCTTTTAAAAAGGTATTAAAAGAAATAGACAAGCTCAGGGGAAAAAAGTAGCCATTTTGTAAGCAGAATAAAAGAGAACAGAGAGAAAAGTTTCAAAAATTCCGGGTCTTCAAATTTGAAAAAATGATTGAATTAAGACCCTAACTTAAGGGGATAAAATTGAGAAACCATTTGGATCCACAAAGGCAATGAATTCTCAGCCTTGAAATAATTTCAATCAACCAATTAGATGTCACTGGATGTGAAGTTGCACACAATTGGCCCTTTCAAGAAATTATAAGCTGGCTCTACTTCTCCATCTCATCATTCAACAAGGCTCTCCTGGGCTTGTTCTCATAGTGCTGGCATGAGTTCAAGAAAACAGGCAGAAGTATTCAATGCCACTTGAGCCCTAAATTCAGAACTGACATACTCTCAACTTCTTTGTATTTTATTACACAGAGCATGACACAGGAATAGCCCAGATTAAAACGTGAAAAAAGACTCCAAATTATAAGTACTGTGAATTCACATTACAATGGGTGTGCATTAGCTAAACTTCTGATAAATATTACTTAATGCTATAAATAAGAAAGACAACTAAGAAACAATATTAAATGGTTGTATTCATATGTTATATTTTTAATATCTCAACATTGAAAAGTATGTATTTATTCAAAGCTGTGAAAGACAAAGGAATTTACACAATTTCATTCTACCCATTAGCCATCTGCCAGCTGTTAAAGTTAGTTTTGTAATTGTTTTTACATTTTTTAAGTCACTAAAGACTGTAATAAGCAGATTTTCTGTGATAACAAACAGCCCCAAACTTCAGTGGTATAAAACATTATTTATCAGAGGCTGTATGTCTGTGGTTGGGTCTGCAGTTGCTACACTGCTTTATGTGTCTTTCCACTTCAGACTGTAGCTAAAGGAACAATGTCCATTTGGGATACCTGTGCTGTTGGCAGAGGGAAAAAATGAAATAGCTGATAGAAATTTGCAATTGCTTGTGCTACTCAGGTATATTGTAAGCCATATCTGCTCACATTCAAATGACCAAAAAAAATTACATAGCCATGACCAAAATTGATGTAGCATGGATAGATACTTCAACCACAGAGGGTGAAGACTATAATTCACATGGCAATGGGAAAGAAAGTATTATCCTTTTATAGGAAACAAATAATTTGGCCAGTAAAATTTGCCACAGTCTGCCCTCTTGATCTCTCATGGATACCCAGAAGAAATTATTACAAAAGGATTATCCAATCATTTCATTCAGTCTGAAGTACAGAATTTTATAGTCCTTACTTTGGGTCTGAATTTGGTTCATACCATCTGGAAACTTATTGTCTAAAATAATAAAAATATCAATAATATAATGAAAAATAAAGTTACTTTGCCAACCACACACCATAATACAATAGTCAACATGTATAGAAGAGCCACAGTGAACACTTATTTTAGGAAAGAGAAAGAATGACAAGTTTCCAACAGTCAGTTCTTATATAAATGCTTTAATACTTCTGCGAAACATTGAAAACCTAAGCTGGGTATAGAAAATCTTTATTAGGCTATTTTACCTTCCTTAGATATTGTAAACAAAAATATCAAATTAAAGACAATGAAATAGAAACTTCAAAATAAAACAGTGAAAAAAACTATTTAAAAATGTCAACATCAATTAACCTAATATATGCATAATTTCAGTTTACAGAAAAGAGGAGAAAGACAATGGGGCAGAAAAAATAGGTGAAGTAATAATAGCTGAAAAAATTACAAATTTGAAGAAATAAACTCCACAGATCTAAAGAGTTCAATGAACCCAACTACAAAAACATGAAAATAACTACCCAAAGTCACAGCATAATCACATTCTCGAAAACCAGTTATGAGGAGAAAATTCTAGAAGCCACCAGAGAAAAAGAAAATGTTATGTACCAAGGTACAGAGATAAGGATGGCAGCAAATTTCTCATCAGAAACAATGAAAGTGAAAAAACTGTCAAGCAATATATTTAAAGTATTAAAAGAGTTGTTAACCTAGTATTTTATACTTAGTAAAAATATTTTTCAAAAATAAAAGCAAAATAAAGTCTTAGACATACATACAAAAGCTCAAAAACATTTGTTACTGTCAGACCCACATGACCCAAATGCTAATGGAGCTCCTGTAGAGGGAAGCACACTGATAACAAGTGAAATACGAACCCACAGAAAGGAGTGAGGACCATGAGAAATGGTAACTACATGGATAAATATGCAATATATACATTTATTATTATTTAATTGTTTTTAAAAGGTAATTAACTGTTAAGAAGAGAACTCTGAGAAGATGTAGGTGTAGGAATAGAATACACCAGAAATCTGTCTCCTTACTTAGCCAACAATTACAGTGGCAGAATCAGTATGATGTACATATTCTGGAACTCTGTAATCTATTGAAAGATTGCAAATTTCAGCAGAAGTCATGGATGATAAATTGTGGTTAATATTGGTCAATTTCAGCTCTTAGCTCAGCAATGGCTACCCATCTCCTACCCCCACAGCCAGGTTTATGTTAGCAGCTGTGCATTTTTTCGTCAAGCAGTTGTACACAGCCAGGGTGAACAATAGGATGATATCCTCCAAATACAAAGTATCTGTGTTCTGACTGCTGCTTCTAATTACAGAGGTGCAGATAGAGAGGCAGGCTGCCTGTATTGCAGTCCACTTCTCATTGTTACAAACTCCTCAACTCTCTGGCCAAAGTGACTTCCATGGGACTTAAAGGGCTGGTGCCTTCCAATACCCCTCTTTGTTTCACTTTTTCTCCTTTTGGGAGCCAAACATTAGAGAATAGAACATTCAAAAGCAACTGCATATGTGGAAAGATTAAAAAATCATTGTGCGTGTCCAGGGAAAGTTTCACAGGCTCAGAAAAGAACTGAGAAGACATTATGTTTACACCTTATGATGATCTTTACAACAGAAATGGCCTACTAAAATCAAAAACAAAACAAAATAACAACAGAGAGAAAAAACAGCAAACCCTGTGGAAAGGGGAAGGTCTAATTTCCAGAGTTAGCACATTATTATAGATTTGAATATCCATTTTTCAATAAAAGAATCACAAGGCATACAAAGAAAAAGGAAAACACAGCACATTTCTTAAGAAAAAAAATCAAAAGCAACTCTTTCTGAAAAAGAATTGAGAGCAGGTTTTTAAGCACAAGGAAAAAGAAAATTAGTGAACTTGAAGATGGAACGATGGAAATTATTGAGTCTGAAGAACAGAGAGAAAAAAGATTGAAGAGTGAAAGAGCCTAAGGGACCAAGACACCAACAAGCAGACCAAAATAAACATTGTGAGAGTTTCAGAAGGATAAGAGAAAAAGAGTCAGAGAGAACATTTGAAGAATAATGACTGAAAATTTTCTAAATTTGAAGAAAAACATGAATATAAACATTCAAGAAGCTCAACAAAGTCCAACTAGGATGAACTCAAAGAGAACCACACTGCAATACACTGTAATCAAACTGTCAAAAGGGAAAGAATATGAGAATCCTGAAAGCAGCAAGAGAGAAGTGACTCTTTACATACAATGGATCTACAATAAGATTTTTAGCAGAATTGAGGCCAGAATATGCCATCCCGTCCTCTTCTGGCCTGTAGGGTTTCTTCTCAGAAGTCTGCTGTTAGTCAGATGGGGGCTCCCTTATAGGTGACTTGAGATCTTTCTCTTATTTTTAGGATTCTTTGTCTTTGATTTTCAACAGTTTGACTATAATGTGTCTCAGAGAGGACTTTTTTGGATTGACTCTGTTTGGGGATCTTTAAGCCTCTTGGATCTGGAAGTCTGTATTTCTACTAGTATCTGGGAAGTTTTTTTGCTATTATTTCATTGAATATGTTTGCAATGCCTTTACCTTTCTCTTCCTTCCAGAAAAACAATGATTCATTTGTTTATGCACATGAGGTGGTCTGCTAGCTCTCTTAGATTTTCTTCATTTTTTAAATTCTTTTTTCTTTTATTCTTTTGTTGTTGTTGTTGTTTGCTTTGCTTATCTCCAAAAGTCTGCCTTCAAGATCAGAAATTCTTTCTTCCATTTGCTCTAGACTGCTGTTTATGATCCCAATTGTAATTTTCACTTCATTGAATTAGTTGTTAGTTCCAGGAGTTCTACTACATTCTTTTTATGGTATTTATCTCTCTGTAAATTTTCTCCTTCATGTCCTGGATTGATTTTCTCATTTCACTGTGCTGTCTGAGTCTTCTTGTAGCTTAATGAATTTCTTTAAGATTGTTATTTGGAATTCCCTTTCAGAAATGTCAAGGATTTCTTGTTATGGGGTCTGGTACTTGAGAATTATAGTGTTCCTTTGGCGGTGTCATATTTTCTTGTTTGTTTGTTTTTCTATTTCTCGTATCCCTATGTTGATGCATAGTCATCTGGTACTTGCTAGTTCTATTACACTGGGATTGCTCTTGAGGATGAAGACTCCCTCCTGTAGATTTGTTTTATATTGCCTGTTAGGTGGGGTGTTTTAGTTTTGGTTCCACATAGACTCTAGTTTCAGTAGTTCCAGGTAGACTCAGTTGTTCCTGGTAGACTCAGTCATTCCAGGTAGACTCAGTATTCCCAGGGGAAACCATCAGCTGTATCTGTGGCTGGGGCCGTGCATGTGGCTGGGCCTATGGAGGTGGGTGGGAGCCATGTGGGCAAATGGATGGCTGGGACTGTGAGGGAAGCTTGATGGCTCGGCCTATGTGGGCAGGTGCAGCCATGCAGGTGGCTGGATGGCAGTGGCCACATGGGCAAGTGGGGACATGTGGATGACCAGGAGTTGGGGCTGCAAGGGCAGCTAGGTGCTAGGCCCATGCAGGTGGGTGGTGCCGCATGGGCAGCTGGAGGTTGGGTCCAGGTGGGCAGGTGGGCTTTGCTGGCAGCTGAGGTTTGGGTCATGTGGGCAGTGGGGGCCATGCAGGTAACTGGAAATCTGGAGCCATGTAGGTGACTGTGGGGAAAATAGGATAATTTAGTCAGGCTCCATCAACATTTCTTGTAAACAAGTTGTGTGTGGGTGGAGTTAGTGTTCATGTGCACCCATGTATCCTTCTAGTTACTTGCTTTTGTGCATTCTGCAGTTTGTGAAGGAGGCTGGGGCAGAGAGCTCCTTTCTAACAATAGAGCATGTCTACTCTGCTGGCAGCTGCTCAGTTTTGAAGTTTTTCTTTGGACTTTGCCGGTAGCAGTTGAGTTTCTGAGTTTCTCTATGTACTGCCTACCTCCTAGACGTGTGTATGCTGAATAAAGACTATTCCTTCTTCAACCAAGGCTCCAAGGACTTTTTTGCCAGTTACCTACCTCATAGACTTGCATGTGAAGGGTTTGTGAACAGTCTCGAGGGGTCTGTGAGCTCCAAACCCCAGCTCCAGCATGACAACTGGCATTGTCAGCAGGATTACACTACAGTGCCTGGTGCCATGTGAGGCATAGTGGAGTGCACTGCACAGGATGAACTCCTGCGTGGGGAGAAAGGCCACAGCCCTGGGACAAGACAATGTCATAGGCAACCACAGTGGCAGTGGGGGCAGGCTGTGGCAAGAGCTCTGGGAAGTGTTCACAGCTGAGCAGATTATTTCTGCCACAGGGAGAATTCCTACTGGCCGATCCAGATTTGGGAGATGTGGTGGCTAACATCACGTGCCTCCTTCTCTTCTACATCCTCTTGTTAAGTGGGACTAGATTTTCAGTTTTACAAGATGAAAAGAGTTCTAAAAACAGATGCTGGTGATGGTTGCACAACAATGTGAATGTACTTAATGCCACTGAAAAATGGTTAAGATGGTCAATTTTATGTTATTTGTATTTTGAAATAATAAAATTTGAGAAAAAAAACTTAATTTCTTAAACAAAAATAATAACGATACAGTGCAAAGTTTGTAATAACATGTGAGAAAATAAATGTATGGCTCAACAGTAGTGTACCCACAATTATAATTGATAATTTCAAATTTATACATAGTTCCGAACAGAACAGTATGTAGAGATGACAGACAAAAAATTTGTCAGCATTCATGCAAGTGTGATTGTTTTCTAAGACCCGTTATAGTTTTATAAAATATGTGAATGTAGTATTTTCATCAATAAAGTTTAATGCATTAATCATTAGTTTAAAAATTGAGAACAATGTTAGGCAGATATGTTGCCAAATGTTGGAATGATCATATTTTGAATTTATTTCAACATGCAGTATCTGAAAAAATGTCGATATGTAAAGGAAACGAAATAAGCACAATTGAGCTAATATATTTTTAAAGCAATTTTTATAATTTAGCAGACATTGCATCTTAATATGTCACTACAAAAATTGTGTCCTTGTGAAATAATAATAATAATAATAATAATAATAATAATAATAATAATAATAATAGAATGGTCAGGAGGGGGGAAATGAAAGTATAATTCCATTTCTAACTGTTGTAAGTTTCTTAGAATACAATATACGAAGTGATATAATATTGCTTGAAGCTTTGAAGAATTAAAGGTACATACTATTAACCTCCAACCACTAATATAACCAAACAAATATTTAGAGCTAATCAGTCAATCAACATGATACATGGAATCATAAATAATATTTAATTAAAATAGATTAAGACAGAAGAGAGGCAAAGGTAACAAAGAACACATTGAGAAATAGAAAAACAATAGCAATATGATAAATTTAAACCTTAAAGAGATAATCATACACTACCATATGATCCAATGAAGGTATATACTCAAGAGAGAGAGAGAAAAAACACATGCCTATACAGAGACTTGTACACAAATATTCACAGCAGCTTTACTCATAATATCCTAAAACTGAGAACAACCAAAATATTCACAAATGAGGTGAATGGATTCTTACAATAGGTTAACTACTTAGCATTTAGCCAAAAAGAAAGAAAAGGAAGGAAGGGTGACAGGGAGGAAGAAAAAATTACTGATACATGCAACGACATGAATACAACACTTGAAGTAATTATATTATATGAAAGAAGCTAGAAAGAAGTCATAAAGAGTACATTTTATATGGCATAATTTATATAAAATTCCAGAACATTCAAACTAATGAATGATGATGGAAATAAGATCAGTTGTTGCCTGAGAAAGGTGGAGGTTGAGTAGTAGGCAGGAGACTGTGATTCCAAGAGGCATACAAAAACTTTTGCTGGTTATGAATATATTCCATATCTTGATTGTGGTAATTATTTGGTGGGTATATACGTTGTCAAACTTTTCAAATTACTGATGTTTAAATAGATAGACTTTATCGTGTGTTAATTACACCCCAGAAATAAAAACAGTTTAACAATTAATGTAAATAGAGGTATTAGCAATCCCATTTTTAACAATAAATATAGACAATAACAAATTATCTTTTAGAATAAGACATAGTTTAGCTGTACTTTATATAATTAGAATTCCTACTTGCAAAATGTGAGAGAAGCTGGGAACTGATAGACATTTTGTTAAGCAGTGAGGTTCTAAAGAAATGTCAGTCTGGACCCATGTGTAAACAGCTTTTTTGTTAGATAATTTGAAGTGCTATAATGGGAGCAACAAATACAGTACCTGTTCAGCAAAAGCATACCACATATTGTGGGAGAAGACACATGCTGTTAAACAACTACTAATTGTTCATGGAGAAACTTCAAGAAACTTCATCTTCATAGTAAGTCAACTATGCTATTGGAACAAGCTACAGTCTTTAGTTCCTTTTCAGAATTAACAGCCCCATTGGCATAATTCTTAGAGCAGAGTTTCTCAATTATTTTCTTACTCATGATCCCTTTTTCAAATGTAAATATCATGCATGCCCATAAATTTTCTGAAGTTCCACTTTTTCTGCTTTATTGAGCTACACAGGTATATTAATCTTTAATGGGTAACCCACCACAAGCCAAAATTGAGAGCATTTGATATTTATGATCTAATTTATAAAAGCAATGTTTCCATTTTTTTTTACAAATAGTTCATTATATTATAATAGTAAATATACTATTAAAACTACCTCTCTTGGAATCTATAGGTTGGAGAGAGAGTGAAAATGTTTACCTCTTTGGGAATTACTGCATTGTCAGGTGTTCAGAAGTTATTAGAATTAATAAATATGGACCAGAGAGGCATCCTACTGGAGAGGCCCAAGATCTGTGGAGACCATGCATCCTGTGGTGCCAGCGTGTGACCAAGCAGTCTCACCACCACTGACTCCATCCCCAGCTGGCCGAGTGTGCACCAACCAGAGAGGTGCCTCCCCATAAAGGGCCAAGACCTGAGGCAACCATGTACCCAAGGCACCAGCGGGTGAACAAGCAGACACTGAGGCAGCTGTGCCAAATTGGCAGCCACAGCAGCATCCAAGCCAGACAATAGTGTTGAACCAGTGGACTGTGAAATCCCTCACAACAATGACTAAACATCAAATGAAAGATACCAGAAATATGAAAATTCAAGAAAGTACACCACCAAAGGATAATAACTCTCAAGCTCTAGATCCTATAGAACAAGAAGCCCTTGAAAAGTCTGACAAGGAATTTCGAGTGATAATTCTAAGGAAACTGAATGAGATACAAGAAAACTCAGCTAGACAACATGACAAAACAAGGAAAAGTATACATGACCTGAAAGAAGAAATGTACAAAGAAATCGATGCCCTGAAAAAGAATGTAGCAGAGCTTGCCAAGCTGAAGAATTCATCCAATGAAATAAAAAACAGAGCAGAGTTTAACGAGCAGGCTTGCAACTGCAGAAGCAGAAGAGAGACCTTCTGACCTTGAAGATGGGCTGTTTGAAATAACACAGGCAGACAAAAAAAAAAAAGAATTAAAAACATTCAAGAAAATCTAAGAGAGATATTAGACAACCTTAAGCACTCATATATCTGAGTCATGGGTATTCCAGAAGGGGAGGAAAAAGGGGAGGAAAAATAACACAGGCAGACAAAAAAAAAAAAAGAATTAAAAACATTCAAGAAAATATAAGAGAGATATTAGACAACCTTAAGCACTCATATATCCAAGTCATGAGTATTCCAGAAGGGGAGGAAAAAGGAGATTGCATTGAAAACATATTCAACAAAATAGTGGCAGAAAACTTCCCAGGTATAGGAAAAGACACAGATCTTCAGATTCAGAAAGATCCCCAACTGTATTCAGCCCAAAAAGGTCTTCTCCAAGACATGTTATAGTCAAATTGGCAAAACTCAAAGACAAAAAGAGAATCTTAAAAGCTGCAAGAGAGAAGCATCAAATCACCTATAAGGGAGCCCCAATCAGACTAACATCAGACTTTTCATCACAAACCCTAAAAGCCAGAAAAGAATGGGATGATATACTCAAAATACTAAAAGATAGAAATTGCCAGCCAAGAATAATCTACCCCATGAGGCTATCCTTTCAAAATGAAGGGCAAATAGTATATTTCTCAGAGAAACAAAAATGCAGGAGTTCACTACCACATGGCCACCCTCACAAGAAATTCTCAAGAGAGGACTGGGTTTGGTACCTGAAAAACAACTACCACTGCCATAAAAACCCAAGAAAAATCAAAACTCACTAGTATAATATAAATGGCATCCATGAAGAGAAAACAAAAAAACAAAAAAGCTATCTACAACCCAAGGAACCAACAAATACAGACAACAAACTGTAAATCAGAAAGAAAGGAAGAAAAGACACCTAAGACATCCAAACAAAAATCAATAAAATGCTAGGAGTAAATCAACACTTTTCAATAACAACTCAATGTAAGAGACTTAAATTCCCGAATCAAAAGACACAGACTGGCTGACTGGATTAAAAAGGAGGTACCCAACATTATGCTGCCTTCAAGAGACCCACCTCACGCATAAAGACACATAGACTAAGAGTGAAAGGATGGAAAAAGATTTACCATGCAAACAGAAATGAAAAATGAGCTGGAGTAGCTATTCTTATATCTGATAAAATAGACTTTAAACTAAAAACCATAAAAAGAGATAATAAGGGCCACTACATAATGATAAAAGGATTGATCCATCAATAAGACATCATAAATATATATGCACCCAATGTTGGAGCAGCCAGATTTATAAAACAAACTCTGTTAGACCTAAAGAAGGAAATAGACACTAATACAATAATAGCATGGGACCTGAATACCCCACTATCAATATTGGACAGATCATCTAGGCAAAGAATCAGCAGAGAAACACAAGATCTAAACAACATACTACAGCAATTGGACTTGGCAGATATCTACAGAACATTCCATCCAACGACCTCAGAATATTCATTCTTCTCATCAGCACATGGATCATTCTCCAGGATAGATCACATGTTAGGTCACAAATCAAGTCTCAACAAATTCAAAAAAATTGGAATAATCCCATGTATTTTTTCAGATCATAATGGATTAAAATTAGAAATCAATAACAAACGAAATTCTGGAAACTATACAAACACATGAAAATTAAACAGCATTCTACTTAATGACATACGGGTCCAAGAAGAAATCAAGCAGGAAATAAAAAAAATTTATTGAAACTAATGAAAATAATGATACATCATATCAAAACCTATGGAATACTGCAAAAATAGTACTAAGGGGAAAATTTATCACATTAAATGCTTACTTCAGAAGAATGGAAAGATGGCAAGTGAACAACCTAACACTTCACCTTAAAGAACTAGAAAAACAAGAACAATCCAAACCCAAAGTTAGCAGATGGAAAGAAATCATTAAGATCAGAGCAGAATTTAATGAAACTGAACCCAAAAAATGATACAAAAGATCAATGAATCAAAAAGTTGTTTTTTGTGAAAAGATAAATAACATTGACAAACCATTAGCACAGCTAACTAAAAAAAGAGAGCAGACCCAAATGATAAAAATTTGAAATGAAAAAGGTGATATTACAACTGATACATCTGAAATACAAGGTATCATTAGAGACTACTGTAAACAACTATATGCCAACAAATTTGAAAATCTGGAGGAAATGGATAAATTTCTGGACACACACAACCTACCAAAACTGAACCAAGAAAATGTAGAAAAACTGAACAGACCAGTAACAATAAAAGAGATTGAAGCTGTTATCAGAAGGTTCCCAACAAAGAAAAGCCTGGGACCAGATGGATTCACAGCAGAATTCTACCAATCATTCAAAGAGGAATTGACACCAATTCTCTACAGACTATTCCAAAAGATTGAAACAGAGACAATTCTCCCAAACTCATTCTATGAACGAAACATCATCCTGATACCAAAACCAGGTAAAGATACAACAAAAAAAGAAAACTACATGCTGATATTCTTGATGAATATAGATGCAAAAATACTCAGTAAAATACTAGCTAACAGAATACAGCAAAACATACATAAAATTATACACCATGATCAAGTGGGATTCATCCCAGGGATGCAAGGTTGGTTCAACATTCACAAATCAATAAATGTGATACACCATATTAATGAAATCAAACACAAGTACCATACAATCATCTCTATAGAAGCTGAAAAAGCATTTGATAAAATTCAACATTCATTCATGACAAAGACCCTCTATAAGTTAGGTATAGAGGGAAAGTATCTCAACATAATTAAAGCCATATATGATAAACCTGCTGCGAATATCATCCTGAATGGGGAAAAGCTGAAAGCTTTTTCTTTAAGAACAAGAACTACACAAGGATGCCCACTCTCACCACCCCTATTCAACACAATGTTGGAAGTACTAGCCAGAGCAATCAGTGAAGAGAAGGAAATAAAGGGCATCCAGATTGGAAAAGATGAAGTCAAACTATCCCTGCTTGCAGATGACATGATCTTATATATCAATCAGCCTAAAGCCTGTACAAAAAAACTCTTGGAGTTGATAAATGATTTCAGCAAAGTAGCAGGATACAAAATCAACACACAAAAATTAGTAGCATTTCTACTCTCCAATAATGAACATTCAGAAAGAGAAATCAAGAAAGCTTGCCCATTTACATTAGCCACCAAAAAAATAAAATACTTAGGAATAAAGTTAACCAAGGATGTGAAAAATCTCTATAATTAGAACTACAAACCACTGCTGAGAGAAATTAAAGAGGACAGCAGAAGATGGAAAGATATCCCATGCTCTAGAATTGGAAGAATCAACATTGTGAAAATGTCCATACTACCCAAAGTGATATACAAATTCAATGCAATCCCCATGAAAATTCCAATGACATTTTTCTCAGAAATGGAAAAAACTATCCAGATATTTATATGGAATAACAAAAGACCATGCATAGTCAAAGCAATTCTGAGCAAAAAATAAATAAATAAATAAAGCTGGAGGCATAACACTACCTGACTTTAAACTATACTACAAAGCCATAATAACCAAAAGAGCATGGTACTGCCATAAAAGCAGCCACACTGATCAATGGAATAAAATAGAGAATCCAGAAATCAACCCACACACCTACAGCCATCTGATATTTGACAAAGGTAAAAAGCCTATACACTGGGGAAGAGACCACCTCTTCAGCAAATGGTGCTGGGATAACTGGATATCCATATGCAGGAGAATGGAACTAGACCCATACCTCTCACCATATACTAAAATCAACTCAAAATGGATTAAAGAATTAAATATACACACTGAAACAATAAAACTTCTTAAAAAAAACATAGAAGAAACACTTCAGGAAGTGGGACAGGGCACGGACTTCATGAATATGACCCCAAAAGCACGGGCAACCAAAGGAAAAATAAATAAATGGGATTATATCAAACTAAAAAGCTTCTGCACAGTAAAAGAAACAATTACCAGAGTTAAAAGACAGTCCACAGAGTTGGAGAAAATATTTGCAAAATATACATCTGACAAAGGATTAATATCCAGAATATACAAGGAACTGAAACAACTTTACAACAAAAAACTAGGAACCCAATTAAAAAATGGGCAAAAGAGCTAAATAGGCATTTCTGAAAGGGAGATATACGAATGGCCAACAGACATATGAAAAAATGCTCAACATCACTCAGCATTTGGGAAATGCAAATCAAAATCACTTTGAGATACCATCTCACTCCAGTTAGGATGGCTAATATCCAAAAGACTGAGAATGATAAATGCTGGTGAGGTTGTGGAGAAAAAGGAACTCTCATGCACTGTTGGTGGGGCTGCAAAATGGTGCAGTCTCTGTGGAGAATGGTATGGAGGTTCCTCAAACAATTGCAGATAGATCTACCATATGACCCAGCTATCCCACTGCTGAGAATATACCCAGAGGAACAGAAATCATCAAGTCGAAGGTATACCTCTTCCCCAATGTTCATTGCAGCTCTATTTACAATAGCTAAGAGTTGGAACCAGCCCAAATGTCCATCATCAGATGAGTGGATACGGAAAATGTGGTATATCTACACAATGGAATACTACTCAGCTATAAAAACGAATGAAGTACTGCCATTTGCAACAACATGGATGGACCTTGAGAGAATTATATTAAGTGAAACAAGTCAGTCACAGAAAGAAATACCACATGATCTCACTTATTTGTGGGAGCTAAAAATAAATAAATAAATGCAAAAATAAACTGGGGGTTGGGAGGGAAGGAGACACAACAATTACAATTCCTTCAAGTTGATAGGACAAGCGAACAGAAAGGAGATTGTGGGGAGGGAGGGGGGAGAGGGAGGAGGCAGGGAGGTTTTGGTGATGGGCCACAATAATCAACCACATTGTATATTGACAAAATAAAATAATTTTTTTAAAAGGAATTAATAAATATACTTCCATCACTATATCTTTACTCCTACCTACATAAATCTCTATTGTATATTTCTATCTAAATCTGTATCTTTATATAATTGTAATCTTTATCTATACCTGCACATAAAAAAGTATACTAGAAATCTGCGACAACAGAATAGCTTAAAATGGATGAAGAGATATTTTAGTTGACATAAAATTTAGTAATTGAAACAATAGGTTTGATTGACTGATTTTTAGTTACTTGTGTATGGGGGGGTTCCTGATAAAAGAAATGTGAATTATTATATACTTCCCTGAAACTCTGACTGACTCTGCATAGGCTCAGCTTTTTCATTTTAACTGTTAGTTGCTTTACCATGTTCAGTGTATTTTTACCTGAGAAATTGAGCACTCCCAGAAGCACTAAGATGGTAGTGATCACATTTTAAATCGTGTGGATATAAAATCTTTTCCTTATTCTGGCAGTTTATAGAGCTCATTTCCATGCCCTGTTACTCACTGATGTTATTATAAACTGGAATCTAGCTGGTGACAATCACACCACATGAAATGTTTCCTCCTAATTACGATATTAGAAGAGGATATGTTGTGCAAAGTGTTAGCTTGATTAGTTAAAACTTGTAAAATGTGGGTTCTTGTTGCATTAGCCATATATTTGTGGAGAAAAAATTAGTGTTCTTTAGTATTGAACTAAAAGTTTGGATTTTATTTTCTACCCCAAACAGATTAAGTCATAACTGAAATATATGGATTATCCTTTTGAATATTCCATCTCTGGCATCTTATTCTTATTTTGCCCTAGGAAAGAACTAATATTTCTTTATAAACATGAAGGTATATTTTAAATGGTTCCTCCTTTTATCTAATTGAAAGCAAACAGTTTTTCTGACTTCGGAATAGCATTTTGACTTTGTACTAGAGAAACATTATTCAGACCTTCAGCAGAGCACTGCTATTGGTACACTTAGAAAATACCCTGCCAAGTGGGCAAAAACGTGACTAGCTCCTTATTCTTCTGGAATAATTTTCAAACATTAGAGCCAAACAACAAATTGCAGTGCAGAATGGTCTTTTTGTCATCATTAATTTTTTTATAATTTCTAGGTAATTTTCTCTTCTACTGTTTGCTTCATTTAGAGATCAACCATGGATTTTGCCTTATTAATATTACTGTATTCTTCCATCCATGAACAGTACCATGACAATAACCAAATAAAAAATAAATGGGGAAACAAGTGGAAAAATATAGATATTTGAAAAAGAAAAGCACACACCTTTCTGTCTACTAAAAACCTGGCACTGCATAAGAAATCAAGTTTATAAATGGTATATATTTGATGAGTAGAATTGATTTCAAGAAACAATCTATCTCTGGTCACAGCATGTCCTAGTTGTGTTATCTAAGCAGTGCTCCTGGAGAAAGGATTTAACTTCAAGTAGTTTATCGGGGAAGTTATTTCTAGAAGCAGTAGTGGAGGGGGTTGGGCACGTGAGACAGGAAAGGGAGAGCTGTAAAGAGAGGATGCAGACATGAGTGGATCACTGCTTTGGGCAACTCATTCCCAATTGGAGCTCATTCCTAATGGTGACCTCTGGGAAATGGTAGAAGAGAGATCAGCAAACTACAGCACTCTGGTCATATCTACTACACTGCCTGTTTTTTGTTTTGTTTTGTTTTTACTCCCTGTGGATAGGGGGCACCATTCCAGCCATCTAGCACTGTGAGTCAGGGAAACCAAGCTGAGACATCTGCTGTGCCTCTGCTTCTCCCTGCACTTGCCTCCTCGGCCAATGGCTGCACCTTCCTGCTGCAAAGGGCCCTTGCCAGTTGCTACCTTTGCACTGGAAACTCCTCTGCTGAAAACTTCTGGGCACTTAGCATTAGAATCTCAGTCAGGATGGGAGTCAGAGACTCAGAAAATTGCCTCTTCTCTGTCAAACTGAGTTTGCCCAAATTGAGTTTGAAAAAGTCTTCAGGAGAAGAGAAAGAATCTGGGAAATACTCAGGCATAGAATGAAACCGAGAAGTGGAGGGGTAGCTAGCACTTCCCACTACCAAGTACCTCTTTGGACCAATTGCTCCTCTTCTGGAAAATTTCTCCAACTGGGCCAAAGCAGGAGTGTTCTCTCTTGTTATATAAATTGCCCAGATCGCCTCAATCTTGCCTCTTGGCAGACAGTGCTTAAAATATTATCTGGCATTTGGTAGACTGAATAATGGCCTCCCAAAGAGGTCAACATCCAAATTGCCAGACCTGTGCATATATTACCTTACATGGCAAAAGGGACTTTAACAATGTGATTAATTAAGAATCTTGAGATTGAGAGATTATCCTGGATTATCCTGTATGCCCAATATAAGTCATAAGGGTCTCTGTAATAGGGGCACAGGAGAGTCAGACAGGGCAAGACACTGTGAACACAGAAATAGAGTCAAGTGAAGGAGATGTAACCACACTACACTGCTAGTTTAGAACACAGAGAAAGGACCACAAGTCAAGGAAACACAAGTAACCTCTAGAAGTTAGCAAAGGCAAGGAAACAGATTCCTCCTTAGAGTTTCCAGAAGGAACCATCCCTAATGACAGGTTGACTTTAGCCCAATGGGAATGATGTTGACTTTTGACTTACAGAACTGTTAAGATAATAAATTTGTGTTGTTGTAACCTCTTACATTTGTGGTGATTTGGTACAGCAGCAATAGGAAACATAACCCTTTACAGAAAAGATTTTTGCTGCCTGCTGTAAAATAATTTTACAATTTCTCAATTTTTAGCATTTATAAAAACTATCTGAAGAGCTAGCTAAAGCTGATTTTTGCTATTTGTCCCTCAGACATTCCAACTCAGTAGATATAGGATGGGCTACTAAAATTCCTAAGAAGCTCCCATCTGAGACTGATGCTTCCAGTGTGTGGACCTGAGATAGCCCTGGGGTGAAATATGCACGAGTTGTCCCATCCATGAAGCGAGTTGCTGTGGTAATTTTTCTTTTACGCTGTCTGTCATTGGATGAGGGCTGTTCCCTGAGCATCCACTTGCCCAAAATTTCCATCCTGCTTTCTAGGTAAGTGCTTGTGGTAAAAGTCATCAGCAAGAGAGTCACAGGGGTGTGCAATAGCAAGATGTCTAAATAGTGAGTGCCAAGATGATATGGAATCACCTATCACACCTGCCACACACTTTAAACTGTACTTTATTAGTTGTGTTACATATAAATGGTGAAGAATAGAATTTTTTCTCTATCTGAAGCACATTGTTTTATCAAATAAATTTTGTTAATGCATACATTTTTAAATGATAAGTCTACAGTCCTATTTCATATACGTTTAGTTACCAATCCTTATACCACTGGGAGTGGAGATTTTCTGAGATGGTTCTGTGTTTACTACTTCTCCTCCTACAGTATTTGAAGGACTAATGTCTTGTTTTGCTTGCAAACACCAATTTTACATCAACTGCCCTGATGTTATTTGATGTATTGCTATACCTCTTTACTGACCATCTTGTTTTCCAGCAGTTTTCTTTAATTAATTTCCCATTATCTTTTACTGCTGAAAGACATCATTACATTTTTTTCATACACACACACATACACACACACACACACATATATATATAAAGGGTAAGTTCTATTATATTTTGGAAAAGAGAAAATAGTTTTGATTGAATGATTCTTACCATAAGACCAACTATGATCTTCCCAAAGGGGAAAAAGAGCTTATGCCAATAAACAAAAACAAAAAGTTGCAAGAAAGTACAGACACTGGGCATTAGAGAGTATGATGGACAGGGATTGAACCTTGCAGCTGAATGAGCAGGATAAACAATAACAAGCTTTAATGATAGCAAGACTCAGCCTCCACTAAGGAAAAATAAAATCTGAACATTGTATGTCAGCAATGCACAAAGCCTCAGAACAGATTATCCAAGAATGTAACAAAGATGAAATTAGCATTAGTATCTCCAGAGCTTACAGACAACATCATAAAATCAAGATAAGATATTTTGGTATGCATATAAACAAGCAATGCTAAAGGACTACTTTCTTAATTTGGAAATTGAGATTTAGTTTAAAAAACTATATGGATTAAATAAAGATAGAATTCTTTATTCTAATATGCCACATCGAAAATCATAATGAACATATTGCATGTAAAATAAGAAAGAAATTCATTTTTGAAAGGCTGACTGAATCCAAAATTGTCTTTAGAATATAAAAATTCAATTTTCTTGAGTAAAAAACCTGTAATTACTTTTATGTGATTAGTGTCTTTAAATCTAATATGTGTTGGGGGAAATTTTTAAATTATGTTCCAATATAAGAAATAAAAATTTTTGGTTTTCAAATTTCAACATTATTGCACTCAGTTCAAAACATATTAATGTGTAGAATTATTAAAAATAAAATAATAGCAATTCATCTGAAGGTCACTGATATTAAGCTTAGAAATATAGTTAATTAAAGTATCTACAATATCTACAAAATAAGTGTTGTTTTGGTTTTTTATTTTGTCAAATTTGAAATTTTAAATCTATTCTATCAGAGTGAAGGGAAAATAAGCAACCCGTAGCACAGATAACGAAAAACACTCCAATACAATAGAAATAATTGTGTTACAAAATATACACATATTGCATATTTTGTAAGAGTATTGTTACAAAATATATATGCTAATTTATGAATTTTATTGATGATAAAAACGGATCCAAGATACAATTCTACTGTCCCATAAAATAGACTTAGCTAAAATGAATGTACCACCAAAAGTAAGCATTAAACACTTGATTAACCTATTAGTAAATAGTATTTTAACAGTATGGCCAGCCCTCCTTATCCATGGGTTCCATCATCTGTGGATTCAACCAACCACAGATCGAAAATATTAAAAAACAAATAAATAAATAAATAAATAACAATACAACAATAAAAAACCCCACAAATAACCAACACAGTATAACAACTATTTACATAGCATTCACGTTGTATTAGGTGTTATAAGTAATCTAAAGATGATTTAAAGTAAACAGGAAGATGTCCATAGGTTATCTGCGAATATTATGCTATTTTATATAAGGGACTTGATCATCTGAAGGTTTTGGTATCCACGGTGTGTACTGAAACTAATCCCTCATGCATACCGAGGGACAACTGTATATATTTTGTATGCAAACAACTTATTGAAGCATAAATGTAATGGTTTGAATAGTATCTCTCAAAATCAATATCCACCGAAAACCTCAGAATGTGACCTTATTTGGAGTTAGGATTTTCACAGATGTAATTGAAGTAAGGATGAAGATGGGTCCAAAGTTCAATGACAGTGTCCTTATGAGGGACAGAAGACACACCAAGACATAGAGAAAGTGGCCACGTGAGATTGTAGTGATGCATCTACAAGCCAAGAATACCAAGAATTGCTGGCCAGCACCAGAAGCTTAGAGAAAGGCATGGTGTAGATTCACCCTCAGAGCCTCCAGAAGAAACCAAGCTCAGCCACCCCCAATTTCACATTTCTGGCTATCTGACGTGTGAGAGAATAAATTTCTATTGTTTAAGCCACCGAGTTTGGGATAATTTGTTATGGCTTCCCTAGGAAACTAATACTCGTACATAACTTTAACGAAAAGTGCAGAAGCCTTAACTGTTATAATTTAATGAAATGTCACTGAATAAACACCTTCAGAATCAAGAGTCAAGAATATTACCAGCACTCTAAGTGACATCACCTTGTAAAGGTGTATACCCCACAGACATATACACACACGTATATACACAAAATCTTCATCAGCTAATGTACATTCAGTTTTGCAAACTGTTTTCCAAAGTGATTGGAGTACATTACACTCACATTAATACACTCTATTATCAATATGCAACTTCTAGTTGTTTGTGGGTTTGTCAATATTTGATATTTTTTGCATTTTTATAATTAGACATTCTAGTGAGGGTAGTGACATATAATGGTGATTTTAATTTTTATTTCCATGATTACTAATGAGATTGAACACCTTCTTTTAAGTTTATTGGTAATAAAGATTACTTTTTTATGAAGTACCTATTCAAATATTTTGCTCTTTTTTGTGGGGAGGGGGTGGGGGTTTTCTGTCTTTTATCACAGGAAAATTAGAAATTCTTTGAATATTTCTTATATAATACTTTATGAGATAAATATATTACAAATATCTTCTCCCAATCAGGCTTGTATTTCCACTCTCATTTTGATGCCTTTTAATGAACATTCTTAATTTTAATAAAGTCCAATTTAACAATCTTTTCCTAATATTTAATCCCTGATGTGTCTTATTTTTTTAAAAAAGTCTTTCTTACTTTGGTGTCATGAATATGCTCTCACATATACATCTAGAGTTTAACTGTCTTACCTTTCACATTCAAATACACAATTCATCTGTATTTAAGTTTTTTGTATGATGGATGGCAGGTCGGAACTCAGTTTTTTCAATATGAATATTCAGTTGACCCAACACAGTTTTGAAAAGCTCATCAGATTCTTTCTGCAAAAAAGAATCATCATTGTCATGACTCAAGTGATTATGTAAGTGTGAGTTTTTCCAAAATTGTCTCTTCATGCACCAGTATCACATCGTCTTAAATACTGTCATTTGATAATAAGTCATGATATATGATAGTTTAGGCATCCACCTTGTTGTTCTTTCTTAAAATTGTCTTGACTACACTTCTACACTTGCCTCTTTGATTTTTTGTGAATAAAATCAAAAATAAGTCTGTCAAATCCCCCCAGAAAGAAGGAAGGAAGGACAAAAGGAAAGAAGAAGGAAGGAGGGAGGGAGGAAGGAAGGGAAAGAGAAAAGAAAAATGTGCCATATATTAACAAGAATTGCATTTGATCAATAGATAAATATAGACAATACTGGCATCCTTAGAAAACTGAATCTTCCAATTTTTAAATTTAATATATCCTTCCACCTATTTAGATCTTTTTTGATGTTTATCAGTAGTATATTTCCTGATTTGTAGAATTCTTGGGTGTTTTTCATTAGATTATGTGATAGGTAATTGATATTCTTGTAATATTAAAAATGGTATCCTTTTTAGGGCCAGCCCACTTGAAAGAGAGCATGGTGCTGACAACACCAAGTCAAGGGTTAAGATCCTCTTATCGTTCATCTTTTTTTTTTTTTAAAAGGTATCTTTTTAAAATTTTATTTTTGTCTGTTGTCAGTTTATAGAAATTTGATTGGATATTTAAATAGAATTTGAATATATTGATTTTGTAAAGTTTGCTCCCAAATTCTAATAATTAGTCTATAGATTATTTTGGAACTTCTGGGTCTACAATCATGTCAACTACAAATAGAGGCAATTATATTTCATCTTCTTTACCCTTGGTTTTTCTTTCTTGATTACCAAAAGTATACACTAAGTAGAGTGGTAATAGTGTAAACCCTTGTCTCACTGCAAATTTCAAAGGGAAAGTTTACAGCATTTCATTATAAAATATCACGTTTCCTTAAATATAGTTATTTAAGATATTCTTTATCAAAATGAAAGTGACTGGATATTACACATTGGAAAAGAGTTTCTATTATGAGTGTTTTGAGTTTTAGGAAATACATATGCTGCATTTATGACATTATCATATGATTTTTATGCTTTATTCTATTAATGTTGTAAATTACATTTATTGATTTTTAAATGTTAAACTACCTTTGCCTTCTTAGAATAATACTAGTTTAGGCATTATGTATTATTCTTTTTAAATATTTCTGGATTCCACTTGTTAATGTTCTGTTTAGGTTTTCGTTTCATCTGTGATTATAATAGGAGCTGGCATACAGTTTTCTTTTCTTAGTATCTTAGTAAGATTTTGACAACCAACTTATACCGGCTTTATATAATGAGTTTGGAAGTATCCCCATCCTTTTTTTCTTTCTCTGGAACAATTTGTGGTTTTTTTGTTGTTTTTTTCCCCCTAAATATTTTGAGTACTTCACTTATGAAGCTATGTAGAGATTTTTGTTGGAAGATTTTATTTCAGATTGATTTTCTTTAACAGATATAGGACTATTTGGATTTTCTATGTCTTGGCATAAGCTGTTTATAACACCTTTATTATCATTTTTTATATTTTAAGGAACTATAGTGATGTCACCTTCTCGTTGCTATTATCAGTAAATATATGTATTATTCTTGCTTTCTTTCATTATAGATATAAATAGCCTTTCAAAAACCAACTTTTATCATAGTTGATTTTCTTTATTGTACTTTGGTTTTCTGCTTTGCCAGTTTCATCAATCCTCCTAAAATTTATTTCTTTTATGGTAAATATACCAATATGCACTTTTATTCTTAAGATGTACTCATAGGTAATTTTTAAATCATTTCTAATATGCAAATTTGAGGCTCTACTTTTCACTCTAACTTAGGTCTGATGAGTCATTTTTTACTTTCAGTTCAAAATATTTTCTGATTTTTATTGTGATTCATTCTTTAATCGATGAATTTTTCAGTAGAAATTATCATTTGATTTTGAAACATTTGGAGATTTTCTTGGTGATTTTTATGTCCACATTAGTTTGTTATGATTAGAGAACCTGCTCTGAATTGGTTCAATCCTTTGAGACTTTGGTGAATGTATCATGAGCATTTTAAGCAATATGACCTCTGTTTTCATTAGATTAAGTATATGTGACATTTTAGTCATGTTTCTTAATTGTGCTTTTCAGATTTTCTGTCTTCCTACTGATTTTTTTAGAGGATCTATTTTTACATCAAAGAATTGGATAATTGGTTGTTCAATCATCTACTAAGATTGTGGATTGGTCTATCTCTTTTTAGCTTGACAATTTTTGCTTTATATATTTTGAAGCTCTTTTACTATGGCTATACTCATAATATCTGCTTTACCTTACGTGTGGACTCATTTTCTTTTTGAATATCTGTTTTTCATTCTCTTAATGTTTCTGAATTCAACTCAATGTTGTCTAACATTTATATAATTACATTAGCTTTCTTTTGGTTTGCGTTTTCCATGTATGTAATTTCATTTCTTTAATATCAACCTTTTTGTTCTCTTATATTTAAGGTATACTTTTATGAGAAATATATGTCTGCTTTATTTTAATCAAATCTGACAGTTTTTCTCCTTTAATTGGAGTTTTCAATCTATTAGATTTAACATAATTGTTGATATATTTAGGTTTACATCTACCATTTTACTGTTTGATTTTGTTTCTTCCGCATTTCTTAGTATGTCTCACAATATTTTTTTTTCATTCATCTTTACCTTTTATTTTTATTTTTATTTTTTTATTTTTTTTTAATTTTATTTTGTCGATATACATTGTAGCTGATTATTGCTCCCCATCACCAAAACCTCCCTCCCTTCTCCATCCCCCCCTCCCCCCCAACAATGTCCTTTCTGTTTGCTTGTCGTATCAACTTCAAATAATTGTGGTTGTTATATCTTCTCCCCCCCCCCCGGTTTTTTTTTGTGTGTGTGTGTGTGTGTGAATTTATATATTAATTTTTAGCTCCCACCAATAAGTGAGAACATGTGGTATTTCTCTTTCTGTGCCTGACTTGTTTCACTTAATATAATTCTCTCAAGGTCCATCCATGTTGTTGCAAATGGCAGTATTTCATTCGTTTTTATAGCTGAGTAGTATTCCATTGTGTAGATGTACCACATTTTCCGTATCCACTCATCTGATGATGGGCATTTGGGCTGGTTCCAACTCTTGGCTATTGTAAAGAGTGCTGCGATGAACATTGGGGAACAGGTATACCTTCGACTTGATGATTTCCATTCCTCTGGGTATATTCCCAACAGTGGGATGGCTGGGTCGTATGGTAGATCTATTTGCAATTGTTTAAGGAACCTCCATACCATTTTCCATAGAGGCTGCACCATTTTGCAGTCCCACCAACAATGTATGAGAGTTCCTTTTTCTCCGCAGCCTCGTCAGCATTTATCGTTCAGAGTCTTTTGGATTTTAGCCATCCTAACTGGGGTTAGATGGTATCTCAATGTGGTTTTGATTTGCATTTCCCGGATGCTGAGTGATGTTGAGCATTTTTTCATATGTCTGTTGGCCATTTGTATATCTTCCTTAGAGAAATGCCTACTTAGCTCTTTTGCCCATTTTTTAATTGGGTTGCTTGTTTTCTTCTTGTAAAGTTGTTTGAGTTCCTTATATATTCTGGATATTAATCCTTTGTCAGATGTATATTTTGCAAATATTTTCTCCCACTCTGTTGGTTGTCTTTTAACTCTGTTAATTGTTTCTTTTGCTGTGCAGAAGCTTTTTAGTTTGATATAATCCCATTTGTTTATTTTTCCTTTGGTTGCCCGTGCTTTTGGGGTCGTATTCATGAAGTCTGTGCCCAGTCCTATTTCCTGAAGTGTTTCTCCTATGTTTTCTTTAAGAAGTTTTATTGTTTCAGGGTGTATATTTAAATCCTTAATCCATTTTGAGTTGATTTTAGTATACGGTGAGAGGTATGGATCTAGTTTCATTCTCCTGCATATGGATATCCAGTTATCCCAGCACCATTTGCTGAAGAGGCAGTCCCTTCCCCAGTGAATAGGCTTGGTGCCTTTGTCAAAGATCAGATGGCAGTAAGTGTGTGCGTTGATTTCTGGATTCTCTATTCTATTCCATTGGTCAGTGTGTCTGTTTTTATGCCAGTACCATACTGTTTTGGTTATTATAGCTTTGTAGTATAGCTTAAAGTCAGGTAGTGTTATGCCTCCAGCTTTATTTTTTTTGCTGAGCATTGCTTTGGCTATGCATGGTCTTTTATTGTTCCATATAAATGTCTGAATAGTTTTTTCCATTTCTGAGAAAAATGTCTTTGGAATTTTGATGGGGATTGCATTGACTGAAACTTTAATCTTTAAATTAAAATTTTTTCTTGAAAAAAATTTTGAAACAGTTTTGAGGCTCTGGATGACATATCTCTTTAGAGACTTCCCCTATTCTCTGTTTGGAAGCTAATGGACAGATTATCTCAATGAAAGGAAAGAGTAAGCTGAATTTCCAGATTTTTGAGGCTCAAACTATATATTAGGTTTGTCACCCATTAAGCTTTTTCAAATGGAAGTCTGGGGTTTTTACTAGGGGACTTTCACTTTGGTAGTTCTTGAATTCTAATATTCAATCCCTTAGCACTCTGAAGTTACTAAAATAAACAAATAATAACCCTTAACCAAAAATCTATATTCTGTATTTATTTAGCTTTCTGTTAGACCCACAAAGCTTAAGAATTTGATAAAAGACTTGAGGGGAAAATCATCAAGTCTAAGTACTCAATTCTCCTTAACTTTCTTCTCTTAGGAATCTTGGTTGCTCAGATCCTAGCTTCCGCAGCAACTTTCTCATGCCTCTAAATAGACTTTGTTCTATTTACAATAGCCAGGAATTGGAATTAACATAAATACATAAATGTCCATCAATGGATGACTGATAAGGAAAATGTGGTATACACAATGGAATACTCCTTTGCCATAAAAAAGAATGAAATTCTGCCATTTGCAGTGACATAGATGAATTTAGAGAAAATTATGTTAAGTGAAATAATCCACGCACAAAAAGAGAAACACCATGTCGTCATTCATAAGTGTTAGCTAAAAACCATAAACACATTAAAAAAAGATAAAACAATCATAATAATTCATTGAATTTTCAAAAGGAGAGAACAAAACTGAGGCCACCAGAGGTGGGAAAGGGGGAGGGGGAGGGGGCATAGTGAGAAATCAATAAAGGGCCACAAAAATGATTACACCGGGTACTATACTAATTATCCTGATTTGAGCATCACATATTGCACATAGGCATTGACATTCAACACTGTACTCCACGGCTATGTAAAATCAATTATGTTTCAATTTTTTTTAAGTCTAAAAATAAATAAATAAATAAAAAGACTGTTCTGATATCATAACTAGAAATAGGAGTTGACAAATACATTTTGTTCTGTTTTACTGATTTTCTCAGGAATGTTCTGATGAGAGAACTATTATAAATAACTATTTTAGTGAAAAAAAATTAAAGGGTGGTCTAGGAAAGCAGTACCAAAATCATATAGATCATATTTTAATCTGTAACAAAATGGCCAGAAATACTGCCACTCTTTTATGGCTTCAATCGAAGTTTGCTAATCAAATTCTATTTAAATGAATTAAGTAATGAATGCTTAAGAGGTAACCTCCAAGGGGCATTTTAACCAATTACTTGAGTTATTACAATAAAACTGCAAGAAACTATTATATTTCTACTTGGGGATTTTGTTCTTTTACTATTCTCCTTACTTTCTTTTTAACCACTCTCACTTCCTATGGAAGTATTCTGTTAATATTTAAGTATCACATCTTTCTCCCATCAGAGAGATCAAATGGTCTCCCCATACCCTTTATTATTCTTCAGTACTGTAATTCTCCCTTAAGAACGAAAAGTCTACAAATAAAAGCATGCAATCCCTCTCTAGTTCCCCAATCCTCACTCTAGGCAAAGTGCACTGGAGTACTGCTTTCACCTACTACTCCACTGAAGTTGATCAGAGGCACCAAGGAGTCCCTCCTCCAAATCTAAAGCAAGTCTTTATTCACTATCACCCTCCTTTAAGTAGTTGATGCTATTGACTTTGGGCTGCTGGGAATATTGGTTTTCTCTAATTTCAGAATGCCTCTTTTTTTTCTGGTTTTCCTCTGACACACCTGGCTTACACTTCATCATACTCTTTTACAGGCTATTCATCTTCTGCATTTCTCTTAAACATTTGGTGCTGCCTAGTTTCTCTCTAACACCCTATTCTAGTCATATGTTACAAAAATATATTTAAATGACTTCAATTCATTATAAGTTACCATTTATATGCTGATAATTCTGAAACTTAAAACTCAACTTTAGAACGCCTTCCTCAGCCTCAAATTCATATATTCACTGATTATTGAACAGTACCACTTAAATGTCCCATGAACCTCAAATTTAACATGCCCTAAGTTGAGCTCACAAATTCCCTCCACAAACTTACTCATCTACCTGCATTTCACATTAAGTAAATGACCACATCAAATTGTCCAAGAAAACTATTGCTTCCAATTAATCACCAAATCTGTCCATATTTCTTAAATATTCCTTGAGATCTTCCCCATTTCCACTGCCATTATTCTAGAACATACTATCATAATTTCCTTCTAAGATCATGGCAAATATTCCTACTTAATTTTTCTTCATCCATCATTATCCTACTAAATTCTATTCATTGAGTCCAAAGTTATTTTTCTAAAATTCAGATCTGATCATGCATTTTTCTTTTTTACAACCCCTCAGTTTTCCATTATTGTTTTCTTAGGATAGGAGCTCTTAACCTATGGGCACCTTCTCAGGATTGTTTTTTTCAAATGCATAAGATAAAATATACGCAATTACACAACAAAAAACAAACATTTTGAAAAAAAAATCATCAAAAAAGTTTTCCAAATATATAATGTAGCAATATATATACTTCTTTTTTGACACATTGAGTAACTAGACATGTCAGCAGCCAAGGAACCAACATACTTTCCAAGTATTATATGTACATAATATTTTGAGATAATGCAAAACTATGAACATGTCTGTGACTTCTATTGCTGACAATGTCATAGGTACTAGTAATCTGGTTTGTTGTTGATGTTCATATTTGAAAGAAATGCTAAATTTTGGTTAAAAATTAGAGACTTTTTTTTCTCATTCAAGTATATGAATCCACTTGAATTCTATCCATGCTAAGAATCACTGCTCTAGATGAATTTCAAGTTTCTTAACGTGGCTGACAGAATTTCTCATCAGTTGGCCCTGTTTACCTCTCCAGCACCATGTAATTTTCTTTGCCCTTTGTTTCTTGAGAGGGTTACGCTGTCTCACATCCTAGGGTTTATGCACATGCCTCACCTTTTGCCTGAAATTCATACCACACACCCAGTCACCTCTTCGCCTTTGTAACTTAAATTCTATCTTAAGGGTGGCCTCTTCTACTCTTAGCCTGTTTAAGAAGTTTCTTCTTCCACACTGTTTACTTTGACATAATACAAAAACTTACACATTTCAATCTATTTATTTCTCAAACCACGGATTTAATATAGATTTTTTTTTAATTTTTACTTTTAGCTATGTGAAAATCTCTGTTAAGGGACAAAATAGCCATAGTTATATTGACATCAAGTCATTCTATAAAAAGGAAATATTTCTGAATAATAACTCTAGTTCTTTCAAACATTAAAATAATTAAAACAAAAAAAATTCACTAACCTTATATGCCATGTCCTACTTAATTTTTCCGTTTTTATTTTATTTATATAATCCTTTGGAGGTGAGGGAGAAAAGCAAACAAAAACAAAACCTCTTATTATTGCATAAAGAAAAGATTAGTTTATTCACATTTTTGCCTAATATTCATTTAAATTAAGGCTCATTAAGACCACTATAACAAATTTATTTTCTTATGCCATTCTTTTCATATTGTATGTTCTAGGCCATTTAGAGGAAAAGAAATGATTGCAAAAATTTATTGTTTTCCTACATTGTATGAGCACTAGATTATAAGAAAATCTCAAAAATATTTATGAGCTGTAATTATTTATTTGTTCATTATATATTTATTCATTATTTATTATACAAACATTCACTAATTCATTTATTCATTTATATTTATTGTGCCAGGATATATTGAAAATTTGAAATTCTCAATAGACTTCTTGCTGACTCATGAGTTACATAAAGTAGGTGCACATATAATTCAATTTATCTAACTGAGGTACCAACAAATTCAGTCATGAACTATTTTAAAAACCAATCATACATAATAATTCAGAAAGCCCCAGCAGACACCAAAGTGAGCCAAGCCCCATGTGCCACCAGGGACAACGGTTTCAACCTTGGAAGGCCCTTCCCACAGCCCCAGCAAGCACTGAGGTAAGCAGAGCCCTGTGCACCACAAAGAGCACAAACACAAGCCCCAGAGGGTACCACCCACAACATGCACCACCCGGGGCACAGATTCAAGCTCTGGAGGGCCCTGCCTACAGCCCCAGCAGGTGCCGAGGTGAAAAGAGCCCCATTTGCCTTTGAGGGCACAGACTCAAGCTCCAGAATGTCCTGCTAACTACCACAGCAAGAGCCAAGGTGGTTTATGACAGTCACCACCACACATACTGTCACCACAAGGATGGCTCAACACCACAGTAGTGGCCAGCACCTCTCTACAGGCAGCCTGCTGCACACTTGACTACATTAATAAGAGAAGAGTCAGCAGTAGAACCTACAAATACAGGAGGAAATCTTTATCCTCATAGCCAACTCCAGAGTAACAGAAGAAACAAGTGTTCTACCAGGTAACCAAACATCAGCAAAAAATTACTAGAACTACAAACAAAGAAGAAGATATGACACTGCCAAAGGAACACAGTATTGCTCAAGTATCAGACCCCATAGACCAGGAAACCCCGGAAATGTTTGAAAAGGAATTCCAAGCAATGATCTTAAGAAAACTCAAAGAGATAAAAGAAGACTCGATTAGAGAACACAATGAAACAAGAAAAAATATCCAGGATATGAATGATGAAATTTACAGAGATTAATACATTAAAAAATAATATAGCAAAACTCCTATAAATGAAGGTTTCACTCAATGAAATAAAAGCACAACAGAGAGCTTGAGCAGCATGCTACAGAAAGCAAAAGAAAGAAGTCCAGATCTCAAAGGTGGTCTTGCTGAAATAATCCAGGGAGACAAAAAAAAGGAAAAAAGAATTTTAAAAAATTAAGAAAATCTAAGAGAGCTAGCACACAACCTCAAGCACTCAAACATCCAAATCATGAGTATTCCAGAAGGGTAGAAGTAAGGAAAAGGCATTGAAAACCTATTCAAGGAAATAATAACAGAAAACTTCCCAGGTGAAGGGAGAAACACAGACCTACAGATCCAGGAAGCTCAAAGATTCCAAAACAGATTCAATCCAAAAAGATTCTCTCCAAGACATGTTATAGTCAAACTGGCAAAGCTCAAACACCAAGAGAGAATTCTAAAAGCAGCAAGAGAAAAGTATCAAGTCACCTGTAAGGAAGCCCCCATCAGACTAACAGCAAACTTCTCAACTGAAAACCTACAGGCTGGAAGAAAATGGGACAGTATATTCAAAATACTAAAAGAAAAAAATTGCCAGCCAAGAATTCTTTATACAGCAAGGTGACCCTTCAGAAATGAGGGAGAAATAGTGTACTCCCCAGACAAACAAAAATTGTGGGAGTTCACAACCACACAATCAGCACTGCAAGAAAGTCTCATGGGATTCCTGCATCTGGAATTTGAAAAACTATCACAGATACACAAGAAAGATAAAAACCCACCATTAAAACAAAAATGCAAATGAGAAAGAGAAAGAAGCTAAATAACACCATCTCAAAATTTCTAACCAACTTTGAAGACAAGAAAAAAAGGGGAAGAAATGAACAAAAGCTAATAAAACATGTAAACAAAAAGCAATAAAATGACAGGAGTAAAATAATACCTAAAAATAACAACCCTAAATGTAGATCAAAAGACACAGACTTACTGATCAGATTAAAAAGCTAGACCCAAGTATATGCTGTCTTCGAGAGACTCCCCTCACCTATAAAGACACACAGAGATTAAGAATGATGTATGAAAAAGATATATCACACAAATGAAAACCAAAATGAGCAGGTGTAGCTATTCTTATATTGGATAAAATAGACTTTAAACCAGAAAACATAAAAAAAGACAGAGAAGGCAACTATATAATGATAAAGGGATTTATCCAGCTAGAAGACATAACAATCATAAATATGTATGCAGCCAACATTGGGGCACCCAGATATACAAATCAAACACTCTTACACCTAAAGAAAGACATAGACCCTAATACAATAATAGTGGATGACCTGAACACCCCTCTCTCAGCATGGGACAGATCTCCCAGGCAACCAATCAACAAAGAGACATAAAATTTAAAATATACCTTAGAACAAATGGACCTGGCAGATCTACAGAACATTTCATCCAACAGCTACAGAGTATACATTCTTCTCACCAGCACAAGTCACGTTCTCCAGGACAGACCACATGTTATGTCACAAATCAAGTCTCAGAAAATTTTTTAAAATTGTCAAGTTTCTTTTCAGACCAAAATAGACTAAAACTGGAAATCAATAACAAGCAAAACTCTGGAAACTATACAAATTCATGGAAACTAAATAACAGGATACTAAATGACCTATGGGTTCAAGAAGGAATTAAACAGGAATTCAGAAACATTCTTGAAACTAACAAAAATAAAGATACATCATACCAAAACCTGTGGTATACTGCAAAAGCAGTACTAAGAATAAAGTTTATTGCAATAAATGCTTACATCAAAAGAATAGAAAAGCTTCAAATAAATGACCTAATGCTACACCTCAAAGAGCTAGAAAAACAACAACAATCCAATCCTAAAAGTAGTAGATGGAAAGAAATAATTAAGATCAGAGTAGAACTAAATGAGTTAGAGATACCAAAAATGATGCAAAAGATCAATGAAATAAAAAGTTGGTTTTTTGAAAAGATAAAATAGACAAACCATCAGCTAGGTTAACAAAAAAAAAAAAAAGAAAGAAAAAGAGAGAGAGAGAGAAGAAGAAGGAGAAAGAAAGGAAGAGAGAAGACCCAAATAACAAAAATCAGAAATGGAAAGGGAGATATTACAACCAATACCACAGAAATATGAATAATCAATAGAGGGTAATATAAACAACTGTATACCAACAAATATAAAAACCTGGAGGAAATGGATAAATTTCTGGACACATAAAAACTACCAAGACTGAAACAAGAAGAAATAGAAAACCTGAACAGAGTAATTACAAGCAATGATATTGACACAGTAATAAGCAATCTCCCAACAAAGAAGCCCAGGACCAGATGGCTTTACAGCTGAATTCTATCAAACCTTTAAAGAGGAATTAATACCAATTCTCAAACTATTCCAAAAAATCGAAACAGAAGCCATTCTCCCAAACTCATTCAATGAGGCCAGCATAACCCTGATGCCAAAACCAGAAAAAGATACAACAAAAAAAGAAAATTACATGCCAATATCCTTGATGAATGTAGATGCAAAAATCCTCAACAAAATATTAGCAATCGGAATACAGCAACACATCAAAAAAAATTACACAAAATGATCAAGTGGGATTCATCCCAGAGATGCAAGGATGGTTCAACATACACAAGTCGATAAATGTGATACACCACCTCAACAAAACCTAGAACAAAAACCATATGATTATCTCAATAGATTCAGAGAAAAACACTTGATAAAATTCAACATCCCTTCACAATAAAGACTTTCAACAAATTAGGCATAGAAGAAAACTATCTCAACACCATAAAAGCCATATATGACAAACCAATCACAAATATCATCCTGAATGGGGAAAAGCAGAAAGCCTTTCCCTTAAGAACTGGAACAAGACAAGGATGCCCACTCTCACCACTCCTATTTAACACAGTATTGGAAGTACTAGCCAGAGCAATCAGGCAAGAGAAAGAAATAAAGGGCATGCAAATTGGAAAGGATGAAGTCAAGCTGTCCCTGTTCGCAGATGATGTAATCTTATGTATAGAAAAACCTAAAGACTCTAACAAAAACTCTTAGAGCTGATTAAAAATTTCAGTAATGTTTCAAGATACAAAATCAGCACCCAAAAATCAGTAGCATTTTTATACTCCAATAATGAACTAGTGGAAAAAGAAAGCAAGCCTATTTATAATAGTCCCCTCAAAAATAAAATACCTAGGAACATTTTAATTAGGGAGGTGAAAGATTTCTACAATGAGAACTACAATGCCACTGAAAGACACTAAATAAAAAAAAAAAAAACGGTGGAAAGACATACCATGCTTTTGCATAAGAAGAATTAATATTGTGAAAATGTCCATGGTCCCCAAAGCAATCTACAGATTCAGTGCAATCCCCATCAAAATACCAATGACATTTGTAATAGAAATAGAAAAACCAATCCTAACATTTATAGAGAACAACAAAAGACCCTGAATAGCCAAAGCAATCCTAAGCAAAAAGTAAAATTAAAATAAAGCCAGGGTATAATACTGCCTGACTTCAAATTACATCACAAAGCTCTTATAACCAAAACAGCATTGTACTGGCATAAAAACAGACACTCGGACCAATAGAACACAGTATAAATGCCAGGAATCAAACCACATACATACAGACAACTGATCTTTGATGAAGGTAAAGAGAACATACATTGGGGGAAAAATGGCCTCTTCAATAAATGGTGCTGGGAAAATCAGACACCCACATGCAGAAGGATGAAACTGGACCTGTACCTCTCACTGTATTTCAAAATTAACTCAAAATGGATTAAAAACTTAAATGCAATACCTGAAACCATAAAATTACTAAAAGAAAACATAGAACACTCCAAGAAGTAGAGCTGGGCAAAGACTTTATGAATAAGACCTCAAAAGCACAAACAACAAAAGAAAAATTATACAAATGGCATAATATAAAGCTAAAAAGCTTCTGGACAGCAAAGGAAACAATCAACAGAGTGGAAAGACAGCCTATGTAATGGGAGAAAATATCTGTAAACTACATGTCTGACAAAGGACTAAGATCCAGAATATATAAGGAACTCAAAAAACCACACAATAAAAAAAAATAATAATACAATTAAAAGATGAGCAAAGGAGATAAATAGACATTTTTTCAAACAAAGATATAAAATGGACAACAGATACATAAAAAAGTGCTCAACATCACTAATCATCAGAGAAATAAACATCAGAACCACACTGAGATATCATCTCACCCCAGTTAGACTGGCCACTATTAAAAAGACTGAGAATAACAAATGCTGACAAGGATGCAGGAAAAAGGGAACTCTTCTACACTGCTGGTGGGACTGTAAATTAGCACAGCCATTATGGAAAGCAGTATGGAGGTTTCTCCATACTGCTTTCCATAATGGCTTGACCATATGATCTAGCAATCCTACTAGTAGATATATATCCAAAGGAATGGAAGTCATCATGTCAAAGGAACACCTGCACTCCCATGTTCATTGCATCTCTATTTAGAATAGCTAAACTATGGGACCAATCTAAATGTCTATCAACAGATGACTGGATAAGGAAAATGTGTTACATGTATACAATGATATACTACTTATCCTTAAAGAAGGATGAAATTCTGCCATGAGCAGCAACATGGATGAGCTTGGAGAAAATTATGTTAAGTGAAATAAGCCAGACACAGAAAGTATAATACCACGTTTTCACTCATATCTGGGTGCTAAGAAAAAGAGAGAGAGAGAGGAAGGAAGGAAGGAAGGGCAGAGAGAGGAGAGAGAGAGAGAGGAGAGAGGAGAGAGAGAAAGAGAGAGAAAGAAAGAAAGAGAAAAGAAAGAGAGACTCAATAATACGTTGAATTTTCAGAAGGAGGGAGCAAACCTAAGGATACAGGACATGAGAGGGAGGGAGGGAGGGTGGTTGGAGAGTGACTGGTTGATTAAGGGGCATAAAGATAATTACGATTTGTAATTATGAATATGCTAATAAAAATTATAGAAAAAGAATGAAACAATAATTCAGAATTAGGAAAGGATTTTAGAGAATTGTCTATGGCCATACCAACTCCAATGTGCCTGATTTCACCTGATCTTGAAAGCTAAGCAGGGTTGAACTTGATTAGTACACGGATGGGAGAAATAAGTCCTATCTAATCTATAAGAAGAGTAGCAAATAGCAAAAAAATAAATAAATAAATAATATAATAATATAATAATTTTTGAAATAAGCAGAGTAGATCTAACTTTTTATAAAAGTGTTGCCAATCACCTTAAAAAGCACTATTTTCTCATGATACTATTTACTGTTGATTAGGCTATTATCCAAAGCAAACTTTCTTTATGTTAACTCATTAGAGAAATTAAATATACAAAGAACAGAGGATAATAATTTGACACAATAAAGAAGACCAGAACTAAAAAAATTTAGAGAAAATTCCAACTAGAAAATAAAGGTCTCTTAGTTTTGTACTTCACACTCTCATCTTTCATATTTGAAGATATTTTCCATTTGTACAAGTGAGACTCTGAAAAACCAAATTGTGGCTTATGTTTCTTTCCGCCCATTCTTTTCAAAACCTGTCACCATCCTGGGCTCTGCTTTTCAATTTAATGGGTAGCTTGATGCCTATTTTTAAAAAGATCCACCCCATCTCTGGTTTCTGCAGTCCCATCTGGTCGGTCTGCTGCTCCTACTGTTGCAGGCAGCAGAATACCTGCCACAGGGCCTCTTGTTCTTTTTTGCTGAGATTTTTTTGCAATTGTTTTTGACTGTGATCTGATGACTTCAACTATCTGCAGAAGTGTTTACAAACTTCAAGACCTTTGCCCTTTGTCACCTCTATGCCTTAGCTCCTGGCACTAAAATCTTACTTCTCTCCCATGGCCAGAATAAGTCCCATCTACCTCATTGTAGCCTTCTTTTGATTACTTTAACTGACACTGACCTTTCCTTTCTCTTTCTTTTATTGGATATGTAATTCAATTTCAGTTTATTTCACGAATATTCTCTAATTATTTCATATGTTTTTCTCTATCACTACAGATACATTTATAGCCTCTTGAAGGCAAGGGTCATGCTTTATATTATTACCATTATTTTAATATCCACAATAGTTACACTTAGCTAAGAATACACAATGTGTGCACAAGAAAAAAATGTTGATTTGCTATTTGCTTATATAACAACCACTAAAACTCTTCAAACCTAGTTACGCAGGAATTTTGAATATAAAGTGTTGTGTAAATGCCATTATAGTAGGATTTTAATAGTGAACTGGACATACACTAGAGTCATTTTCTTTTTTCTTTTTCTTTTTTGTATAGCTCACTGTCTAGGAATGATAACATTATAAATTACATCATTCCAAGTCTCAAATAATTTTCAAGGTCCTCTGCAATGCAACCTAATATCTAAATAACATATCATAGACAGCTCATAAAAACAATTAGTAACTCTTCTGGGGGTGATTTATATATCCCAGGTGCAATTTGGTTTGGGATTAGCCCCACTCTCAACCCTATGAAATTTAGAAGATAGCTCACCAGCTGCTCTCTCTCACTTTTTCACTCCCAATCTCTTATATTTGACCAATTTTTAGTTAAGACTGTTTATTTATTCCTCCTTTGTCTCCTGATCTACCATATGACCTTTTTTCCTACACTCCCTCAAAAAGAAACCCCTGAAATCTTTTAACTTTGTGCCCCTTCCTAGTTACAAACTTAAGTTCAACCCCAGAATGTTCCTTTTCCTTTCAATCTAAGAGAATTTTAGTACTACCTTTATTCATGATTACATGGCTTCCCAAACCCTTTAAAATTTTACAGCAATTGACCTTTCTAGTTTAAAAATCAACAGACAAGAATTTAACCACCTCTTGGTCTTAGCATGTACATATGTTTAAGTTCTGTAATGTATCCCCTGCCTCCAAATCTCTTCAACAAAAACATTTTTTTTATTCTCTTCTTAAAATTTTCAAAAGTATAGTATTTTCCCCTCTCTCCACTTATTTATTCTTTATTACTATTTATTCTTTATTTAATTAATTGAATCCATTATTTATTTAATTGATTATTAATTTAATTAGCACTTATTACTTATTTGGTCTTTGCAGTTTTTGTTGCTGTTATTGTTTTTCTTCTCCTCCTCCTAATCCTCCTCCTTCTTCATCTGCCTTCAATTCTCTTAATAAGGAATCCAATGATCTCCCATTTCTCAAATCCAATGGAAAATTTTTCTTTTCTATCTTCATCTCCCTCTCTGCTATGGTTTAGTAATTTTTTCAAGAAATAGTTCCTGAGCAACTACCATGTATCAGGAACTAAGCTAAGCTCATGATATATAAGTATAGCAGTTAATAATATAAAGATCCTCACCCTTCTTCATAGCTCTTCAATTTAGAGGAAAAAATAATGAAAAAATAAACAATAATTGTGAAAATAAACCATCATTGTGAAAGAAAAAAATTTACTCAAATAAAAATAACCAGTTGTAAAGAAAATGGATGGTCATGCTCCCTCAGATGTTGGAATCTTGCCGAGCATGACATAGCCTGTTTAACGTAAGTATGTTAATTGCGCACATGCACCCAGGTGTTCCTTGGTTATTGTCTGATGTAAATGTGCATGGGCACCCAGGTGTTCCTCTGTTATCTGACTTAAGTATAAAGGACAAATGGCTCTGATCCACAGGGCCCCCAGGACGCCTTGGGAGGCTATCAAGATGGCTGCAGCTGCTGCTAGTTTCCTGAGCTTGCATCTGAATAAAGCCTATCAACTTTACCCATGGCTCCCAGGATCTTTTTCCAATTACCTAGCTTGTGACCTGCATATGAGGGGTCTGTGACCCAGTCTGTAGAACAGGTTTGAAGGGTCTGTGACCCAGCCCAACACCAGTTAGTACAAAAAGGATAATAATGGGGACTTGCTATAGAATGAATAGCCTGGGAAGGTCTCTTTGAAAAGATTATTATTGAGCATAGACCTAAAGAATAATTAGAAGGTGGCATGAGAGGAGTAGGTAAACAAACATTCCAAACAGAACAGACCACTGGTGCAAAGTCCTAGTGTCAGAAAATGTTCACCTATTATCTCTCCCAGTTACCATAACCTCATGCTGTCTTTTATAATCTCTTTCTGATGATCATATTTCAGTCGTGTAAGGCTTTTCTTTTACTACCTACATTCTATTTGGCTGTTAAGATTTCACCTTCAGATTATCTTACATCTCTATTTTTAGGTCCTATTGCATTTCCTCCTATAGTATCATGCTTTCAATTACAATCTGTGTTAGTCAGGGTTCTCCAGAGAGAACCAATAGGATATGTATATAAACATATGAGAGGGAATTTATTAGGGAAATTGGATCTCTTGATTAAAAAGGCTAAAAAGTGCCACCATAGACCATTTGCAAACTGGATGTTGGTAGCGTGGCTCAGTCAAGTTCAAAAACCTCAAAACTAGGGAAGCTGAAGGTGTAACTCTCAGTCTGAGGGCAAAGGCATGTGAAACTGGACGTGTCAAAGGCTGAAGAGTCTTAAGTTCTGATGCCAATGGACAGGAGAGAAGAATGCATCCCAGTTCCAGCTGATAGAGCAAGAGATTTGTCTTTTCCTCCATTTTTGTTCTCTCTGGGCCCCCCACAAATTGGATGGTTTCTGCCCATATTGAGGGCAGATCTTTCCCACTCAGGCCACTCAGGCACACATGCTAATATCCTCTGGAAACACCCTCATAGACACATCCAAAAAATAATGCTTCACTATGTTTCTAGGTATTCCTTAATCTAGTCAAGTTAATACCTAAAATTAACCATCACATCGTCTATGTGAGACTGACTCCCTAGTCTAGCATGTAAACCTTGGTTATTTTACTAAATTCCAAATTTCTAAAACACAATATTTGTTGTGTAATACACCTGTATCTCACAGTGCCCCTCAAATGCAGCATGTGTAAATCTGTGTCAATAATTTTTTATTCTCAATCTTTTCTGCAAATAGTCTACAATCATTAATGGCATAGCCATCTACTTAGGCATCAAAACTACAAACATAAGATTCATTTTTGACCCATTTTTCTCCCCATTTTATTAGCTAAATTATTTTCTGTTCTGCATGTTTCATGTACCTTTTGTTTTGGTTTACATCTATTCTACCATTTTTCTAGTATAGTAATTCTTCATATTTTTTTCTTAGTAATTCTTTCCAGATCCATATGTCTTAATTTTCCCCTAAAAGATTATAGGGCTTTCTGGTCTTCATTTCTCTATTCTTGGCCACCCTATTTATATGCCACAAAGCATCAAAAATAATCTAAACTAAAACATGACTATACTACACTTGTGTTTAAAATGTTTGTGCTTAAACAGGTACAAGGCCCCCATGATATGGCCTTACCCATATTGCCAGCCTTAAACCCAGTCACCTCTATACCCATCCAGTAAATATGAATCAATGTGCCATTGTTCTCTACACACATCATTCTTTTCTTGCTCATATGTCCATTATGTCAGTCTTTTAACCTCTTTTCCTGATTAAATCCTCATTATGCTTTAAGAAATCTGATCAACTCCTCCTATCATGCATTCCCACTAATTTCTTCCAGGATTGCTTGAAAAAAAGATTTACTTACATGACAATAATGAAAATATCTATCAGCTACCCAAACCTACTGTCATAGTATAAATAGAGAGCTAATAATCTGATATATTTAAAAAATCAGTAGCATGAAATAGAAAAATAAAAATAAAATACTGACCTCTGGGGAACAGATATAATTAAGGAGACTAGAGAAAATATATTTTAAACTCTGCATATTATTTGCAGGGTTATTTGAGAATATAAATCATCCATAAAACATTGTCATTTGAATGGAAAGAAATAAATACCAGATAATAAGAATAGATACTTGATATTTAAAATATGACAACAGTCCCAGAATGAGAGAACAGAAAAAAAGATGGAAGGGAAGTAACTATCAACAAAATAATAGACAACAATATTTAAAAGCAGAAAAATATAAAAGCCTTATTATCATAAATTTTCTGCAATGTATGCTTAAATAAGGGATCCTAAATCTTTCTAAGTGGGAGAAAATAAGAGGTTCTTCAAACAACTACAGATAGAACTGCCATACAACCCAGCAATTCCACTGCTGGGTATATACCCAAAAGAACAGAAATCATTATGTCAAAAGAATACCAGCACTCTCATGTTTACTGCAGTTCTATTTACAATAGCCAAGAGTTGGAAACAACCAACCTAAATATCCATTGTCAGTTGACTGAATAAGGAAAATGTGATATATTTACACAATGGAATACTACTCTGCCATAAAAAAAAAAAAATGAAATTCTGCTTTTCACAGCAACATGGATGAACTTAGATAAAATTATGTTAAATGAAATAAGCCAGGCACAGAAAGAGAAAGACTGCATATCCTCACTCAAAAGTGGGAGCTAGAAAAAAATAAACAAATAAATTTTAACAAAAGAAAAATACAGCAACCACAGTAATACACTGAACTTTCAAAAGGAGAGAACAGAACTGAGGTTACCAGAGGTGGAAAAGGGGGAGGGGGTAAGGAAGGAATTGCTAAAGAATTACAAAAATCAGTTATATTGTACAGTGTCAAATATACCAATTATCCTGATTTGAGCATCACATATTTACACACAAGTACTGATATTCAACAGTGTACCCCACAGATATGTACAATCAACCATGTTTCAATTAATAAATAAATAAGAAAATAAGACTACTACAAAGTAGCATCGGGTTAATTATCAGAAATATTAATGCAAGAAGATAATAGAAAAATATCTTGGTGCTTTGGAAGAGGAATTTGAAATCCAGAGAGATTATAAAGCAATTGTGAGGGCTCCCCCTAAAGCCACATTCAAATATTCATGGACACGCAAATATTGTCTCTGGCACATCCATCTTATTTTAGTAAATTCTTCAACAAAATAAAACAAAAATCAAGATGTAGAAAGGCACAGATTCTTGAACAACATAGACTCTAACATATAAAAGCAGTATAAAGCAGGCCCCAAATGAAGGCCTGGGCAATATCCATATGCCGATTTAATCCAAATGCGTAGAACAATATCTGACATCTAATTTATGCTTAAAAACATTGGTTAAAGAATTGAAAAAGAAATAATTCAACCAGAGTTTCAGCAAAATGGCTGACTAGAGAGGTCTAGTCCCTTCCCCATAAAAAGAGACCAAAACAACAGACAAATATATTTTGACTGGAAACCAAGGAAACCAGGAGAGTGAAGCGATTCCTGTGAACCATGGAAGAAGGGAACAGCACCACAGAGAACAGAACAGGGCATCCAGCCTTAGCTCTGCCGCAGGGACCAGCCAGTCCAGAACGAGGCAGAGAGAAGGTAAGCTGGAAAAGACTCCAGCTATTCCCACCACCACCACAAACACCAGCTATCCCTGCCTCAGGAGATTCCCACTGTCTTTTTGAGACCTACATCTAACTCAGTCAGCACTCACTCCCCACCCCCCAGGTGGGCAGGCAGATCTGCTGAGCAGGAAATCCACTGAAATGAAGTGGCTCCCCACATTTGCAGCTCACCTTGCATGGCCCATGGTGGGTGCCTGCACAGCGCACAACTAGCCCAGCGGAAGCCCTGCCTCCCATCAGAACCATCCACACACACTCACAGGTACCAACATCCAAACTATTTGGAGTCTAGACCCTGGCCCTGGACCCAGTGAAACTCAGTCTCTTTGTCTGGACGCACTGCCTGAATTCTCCAGTGCTCAGTTTGGCACTGGTGGGGTCAGGGCGCAGGCTGCCTGGAGCCTAGGACTGAAACCCCAGAGTGTGGCCAGGGTGGCCCTGCTGACCTCGAGAGGCACCCGCATCCTCTCCCCACCGTGTCCAGGAGGGGGTGTCCTGGCCTGGGCGCATTCCAGGGGCCCGGAGGCCGGCGGGGGTGGGGGCCACTAGGGCCTTGAGACTGTAGGGCGCTCGGGACACAGGAGCGGAGGGTTGAGGGCTGTAGGTCTCTCATAGGCCCGGTAGCTCAGTGGGCATTGGAAAGCCGGAGGTGGGCAGTGCCCATTCAGATCAGACCGCCAGCTCCCCGCCGGGTTGGCGCCTCTGCAGAGGTGCCAGTAACTCCACATCACCAGCTATTTAGAGCCTAGACCCTGGTACCAGACCCAGCAAGCCTGAGTCCCTTTGTCTGGAGGCCCTGCCTGCATTCTGCCATGCTCTCTGGAGCACAGGTGGGACCAAGGCACAGGCTGCCTGGAGCCTAGGACAGATGGAAGGACCAAGAACCCATCGTCTGAATTCACACTACAGTCCCTCTCCAAGGCGGGCAACTATAATGCTGGTGAGCTCAACAGCACCCTTGCAGGCTCACATCAGGCTCAACAGTGATCGGGTAGCAGATCTCCCTTCCTACAGCACACCTCCAAGGAGCCATTGGGTATTGCATCACTCACACAGGCCTGCTCCAGGTTCCACAGCTGAGCCAGTGGCCCTCTGCAGACCTACCAGGAACTGCTGCAACAGTATACACCTACCCACTGACTGACAGCAGATCACCCACCCCAACAAGAAACTGCCAAGAACCCCTCCATCTAGGATACAAAGGCACCCATCAACAACTCTAAGATTGAATATAGTTTAAGAAGTCACAAAAAGGCTTCACTACTGTGCTCACCCAGATCTAAACTTAAAATACCCAATCCAACTGACAATATAGAATACATCTACAGGAAAGAGTCTCCCCCTTCAAAAGCCACTGCTAGAATTAAAAGAAATGACTATACCACCAGATGCCCAGATGCCAACACAGGGATATATGCATGAAAAAACAAGGAAGCTTGACTCCCCCAAAAGAAGACTACAGTTCTCCAATACCAGACCGAAAAGAACAGGAACAGATCAGTTGCCTGAGGAGGAATCTCAAAAGGCAATGCTAAAGAAACTCAAAATGATGGATGAAAAAATAGATAGAAATCACAATGAAGTAAAAAAGAAATCCGAGGACATATATGAGAAATTTGACAAAGAGATACAGCAATAGAAAAAAAAAATCAATCAAAAATTCTGGAACTGAAGCATTCATTCAGAGAAATAAAAAATACAACTAAGAGCATAAACAGCAGGCTAGAACAAGCAGAAGAAAGAATCTCCAAACTAGAAGACAGGCTTTTTGAACTAACACAGTTGGATCCAAAATAAATAAATAAATAAAATTTAAAAAATGAAGAAAGCATGCAAAAATCTTTCTGATAACCTTAAGCATACAAATACCCATATTATAGGTGTACAAGAAGGAGACGAGAAAGAGAAAAGCATTAAAAGACTATTTAATGAAGTAATAGCTGAAAACTTCCCAAATATTGGGAGAGAGATGATCTTACAAATCCAAGAAGCAGAAAGATCCCATAACAGATTCAACCCAAAAAGGACCTCTCAGAGACACACTGTAGTCAAATTATCAAAAGTCAAAGACAGAGAAAGAATTCTAAAAATTCAGGAGAGAAGCACCAAATTATTTATAAGAAAATCCCCATTGGGCTAACAGTAGACTTCTCAACAGAAACCTTACAGGTCAGGAGAGAGAGTGGGATGGTATATTCAAAAGCCTGAAAAAAAAAAGTAAAAATAAAAATAATTTTAAAAAAACAAGCTTCCAACCAAGAATACTATATCCATCAAAGTTTTCCTTCAGAAATGAAGGAGAAATAGTATCTTTCCCAGACAAACAAAAACTATGGGAATTCACCACAAGACCAGCCCTTCAACAAATCTTCTGGAATCAAAAGGGATATATAGATCACCGTTAATACATAAGAAAGAATAAAAACTGCTGGTAGAACAGATACACAAATGAAAAAGAGAAAGAAAATGTATTTTATCACTCCCCCCCAAAAAGAAAAAAAAACTAACAGCAAAGATAAACAATAAAAGGGAAAGAAAGGAACATAAGAAATATAAAACAATCATTGAGAAATTAATTAAATGGCAGAAATAAGGCAATAGATTTCAATAACATTCATCAATACCCTGAATGTAAGTGGACTAAATTCTAAATTCCACACTTAAAAGATATAGACTGAATGGATTAAAAATTAGACTATATGTTCAAATTGTGCTATATGTTCCCTGCACAAAACTCATTTCACCAATAAAGACACAATAGACTAATAGTGAAGGGATAGAAAAAACATTTCATGCAAATGCAAACCAAAAGTGTGCCAGAGTTGCCATACTTACATCAGATAAAACAGACTTCAAACCAAAAACTATAAAAAGAGACAAAGGACATTATATAATGATAAAAGTATTAATGCAGCAAGAAGATGTAACAATCATAAATATATATGTACCCAACATTAGAGCACCCATATATAAAGCAACTGTTATTAGATCTAAGGGGAGAAATAGACCCTAACACAGTAATAGCTGGGACTTTAACACACCGCTCTCAGCATTGGAAAGATCATCAACACAAAGAACCAGTAGAGAAATATTGGATTTAAACAACATCTTAGACCAAATGGACATGACAGACATATACAGAACATTTCATCCAACAACAACAGAATATACATTTTCCTCTCATCAGTGCAAAGATCATTCTCCAGGATAGACCACATGTAGATCACAAATCAAGTCTCAACATATTGAAAAAGATTGAAATCATGTCAAGCATATTTTCAGACCACAATGGAATAAAATTCAAAGTGAACAACAAACAAAACTATGGAAACTATACAAATTCATGGAAATTAAACAACATGCTCTGGAACAACCATGAGTCAAAGAAGAAATAAAGCAGGGAATCAAAACATTCCTTAAAAAAATTAAAATACAAGCACAACTTACTAAAACCTATGGGCTATGGGATACTTCAAAAGCAGTACTAAGAGGGAAGGTTATTTCAACAAGTGCTCACATAAAAAGAATAGAAAGATTTCAAATTAACACCCTATCATTAAATCTCAAAGAACTGGAAAAACAAGAACAATCTGATACAAAAACTAGTAGATGTAAAGAAATAATTAAGATCAGAGCACAACTAAATGAAAGAGAAACCAAAAGAATGATACAAAAAATCAACGACAAAAAGTTGCCTTTTGAGAGGATAAACAAAATAAACAAGTAATTGGCCAGACCAAAAAAAAAAAAGAAGAAGAAGAAGAGAGAAGACCCAAATAACAAAAATCAGAAATGAAAAAGGAGACATAACAACTGATACCACAGAAATACAAAGAATCATTAGAGACTATTATGAACAAATATATGCCATCAAATTAAAAAACCTGGAGAAAATGCATAAATCTCTGGACACATTAAAAACTACCAAGACTGAACCGAGAAAAAAATATAAAACCTGAACAGACCAATAACAAGCAGTGAGATTAACACAGTTATCAGCAATCTCCAAACAAAGAAAAGCCCAAGATAGCTTCATTGCTGAATTCTACCGAACCTTTAAAGAAGAAAAAACACCAATATTTCTCAAACTATTCCAAAAAATTTAAAGAGAAACCATTATCCTAAACTTATTCTATGAGACCAGCATCATCCCGATACCAAAATCAGACAGACACAATAAAAAAAAAGCTACAGTCAAATATCCTTAATGAACATAGATGCAAAAATCCTCAACAAGATATTCATAAACAGAATACAACAGCATATCAAAAAGAATATACATCATGATCCAATGAGATTCATCCCAGAGATAAAAGGATGGTTCAACATATGCAAATCAATAATATGATACATCACAACAACAAAAGCAAAAACAAAAACCATATGATTATCTCAACAGACAGAGAAAAAGCATTTGACAAAATCCAGTATCTCTTCGTGATAAAGAGCCTCAACAAATTATGTATAGAAGGAAATAACACAATGAAAGCCATATATGAAAAACCCACTGCCAACATCACCCTGAATGAAGAAAAACTGAAAGCTTTTCCTTTAAGTACAAAAATAAGACAAGGATACCCACTCTCCTTCAAGATAATATTGGAAGTATTAGCCAGAACAATCAGGCAAGAGAAAGAAATAAAGGGCATCCAAATTGGAAAAGACGAAGTCAAACTGTCACTGTTTTCTGATGACATGATCCTATATATAAAAAACCCATAACCTCTACCCACAAACTCCTAGAGCTTATAAACAAATTCAGTAGAGTTGGAGGATACAAAATCAATACACAAAAATCAGTAGCATTCTCATACATTAACAACAAACAAGCAGAAAAAAAGAAAATCAAGAAAGCCCATTTACAATAGTTGCCAAAAGAATAAAATCCCTAGGAATAAATTTAACCAAAGAGGTAAAAGATCTCTACAATGCAAACTACAAGAGATTGCTGGAAGAAATTAAAGAGGACACCAAAAGATGGAAAAACATTCCTTCTTCGTGGACCGGAAGAATTAACATTGTGAAAATGTCCATTCTACCCAAAGTGATCTACAGATTAAATGCAATCCCCATCAAAATACCAATGACATTCTTCACAGTAATAGAAGCACCAATCCTAATATTCATATTTAACAACAAAAGACCCCAAATAGACAAAACAATCCTGAGCAAAAATTAATAAAAACAGAGGTATTGCACTACCAAACTTCAAACTATACTACAAAGCATGGTATGGGCATAAAAACAGACACATGGACCAATGGAACATAATAGAAATCAGCCCACATACTTATAGCCAGCTGTTCTTTGACAAAGGCACCAAGAACATAATTGAGGAAAGGACAGCTTCTTCAGTAAATAGTGCTGGGAAAAATGAATATCTATGTGCAGGAAAATGAGACAAGACTCATACCTCTCACCATATAGCAAAATTAACTCAATATGGACTAAAGACTTAAGTATAAGATGACTATAAAACTGCTAGAAGAAATCATAGAGGAAACACTTCAGGACATAGGACTTGGCAAAGACTTTATGAATAAGACCCCCAAAGTATAAGAAACTATAACAACAAAAAATAAATAAATGGTATTATATCAAACTAAAAAGCTTCTGCACAGCAAAAGAAACAATCAACAGAGTGAAAAGACAACCTACAGAACGGGAGAAGATATTTGCAAACTATATATTTGACAAGGGATTAATATCCAGAGTACACAAGGAACTCAAAAAACTCAACAGTAAAAAACAACAAATAATTTGATTAAAAAATGGGCAATGGAGCTGAATAGACATTTCTCAAAGGAAGACATACAAATGGTCAACAGGTACATGAAAAAATGCTCAACTTCATTAAACATCAGGGAAATGCAAATCAAAACCTCGTTGAGACATCATCTCACCTCAATTAGACCAGCTATTAACAAAAACATAGAGAATAATAAATGCTGGTGAGGATGTGGAGAAAAGGGAACTCTTCTACGCTGTTGGTGGGATTGCAAATTAATACAACCATTATGGAAAACAGTATGGAAGATTCTCAAACAACTGCAGATAGAACTACCATATATGCAATCCCTCTTCTGGGCATATATCCAAAGGAATGGAAATCACCATGTCCAAGGGATATCTGCATTCCCATGTTCATCACAGTTCTATTTATAACAGCCAGGATACGGAACCATCCTAAATGTCCATTGACAAATGACTGGACAAGGAAAATATGATATATTTACTGCTCAGCCATGAAAAAGAATGAAATTCTGCCATTCACAAGCAACGTGAATGAGCTTGGAGAAAATTATGTAAAGTGAAATAAGCCAGGCACAGAAAGAGAAATAACATGTGTCCTCACTCACAAGTGTGATCTAAGCAAGAAGGAGAAAAGAAAACAAAGACCACAATAAAACATTGAACTTTCAGAAGGAGAGAACAGACCTGTAGTTACTAGGTGTGGAAAAGGGGGAGTCAGAGGGGGTTAGGGAGTAATTGGGTAAGGGACACAAAGAGTCATAATGATTTGTAATGATGAACATGCTAATAATATTGATGTGATTATCACATACTGTACACAAATACTGATAGTTAACTCTGTACCCTAAAAATATGTGTAACTATAAATAAATAAATAAATACATAAATAAATAGATAGATAGATAGAAAAATAAATAAATAAATAAAAATGTTATGGAAAAAAATAATTCAACAGGAGAAAGGACAGCTCTAAAAACAGGATCTAGGCAAAAAGGACACTTGATAGTATAGAAAGGCTGACTGAGATCTTATAAAACTTGACAGCGCAAAAATTACACCCACCCTCCAACCAACACACCAAAAAATAAAATAAAAACTAAACTAAAAACTCGAACCACATCAAAACAAACAGCACAAAAAAAAAGCCTAATCCAAATATTTATTATTTAAGAAATGAAATTATAACATGTCTCAGAATATGAGCTTTACAACGATGGAATATACTTAGTCCCAATGCTAGAAACATTTGCTTAAAATGGCTCAGATTTAAGAAAATGCATAGGCAAGAAGGAAATGTAATCTTTGTAAAATACTTGGTCCCATTTTGAACAATATTGGAATAGTCATAATACCTTACTTTTCAAATAACAGGAGTCAGCCTAAGGACAAAGCCAGAAACTCTTGAATGCAGCGGCAAGGCACAGTATAAACAGAAGGTAGGACTCGAAATCGTTGAGTTGTAGAGGAAGAGTTGGAGTTTCTTACATACTACTTAACTAGGTGGAGACTCAAACAATACTATCAAAAATACAAGAAACAAGACAAAGAAGTTTCATTACATTTATAAATGCTGATACCTTAAATGGAAAACTCAAAACATAAATTCCAAAGCTGGGAATAAAAGAGGTGGTAAAAGTTGGATAAATCAGGGCATGAACATATACCATCCAACTTTGATAGATTAAGAAGAAAAGACTAGATGTACTTTGAAGAATTATGAAGTCAATTGCCAGAAGAACTAAAGTGAGAATGATATATAATTTGCCTCAAAAGAGTGGGACAGAGTAGGAAAGGTAGGGTTGTGAGAATACAGTTTTTTCTTACACACTCCTCTGTGCAATTTTATTTTTTCACTATGCAAATATATCATTTTGGTGAAAATTCATTTTAAACTATATATACAAATTACATGTTAAATTATATATTTATAAAAACTCTGTGAAATTAATTGTTTTAAAAACTGTTCTATATCAGAGCACCTCATTGAACTAGACCAATTGATCAACACAATCAATTTCAAAAAGATGAACAAATATAAAATGCCTACCTAGCCTAATGCGGGTTTACTTTTTTTTTTTAATAGCCATCACGAATTTGAAAATGTAGTTATTATTTATTTATTATTTATTAGTGTTTTGCTTTTACATTTATGAATCATAGCAAACTTCATTTTTATCTTAGGCAAAAATATTCATCCTGCAATCTACCACTGCAAGTCTAAACATCCAGTTACTCTTGTAATAGTTGACAGTAGAAACTCAAGTATTAATTTGCTATTAAATGCTAACTTGCTTAAATAATTTGAAAATACTTCTTAAATCTTTGATTTTAAGTCGAAGGCTGATATTTGTACATGATTTGTATATTATGCCTCACTGCAAAAAAATGAAGGTAAAATAATAAATATACATGGGATTTAAATCTTTATCTAGACAGAGACAGGTAGATATTTTCATATGCATACTCAATTAACAATTTTTAAATGTACTCAATTGTATTCCCTTAATCAATTCAAGAAGAAAATTCTCTAAATAAACTCCTCATTAAACTGCAAACAATTTGAAAGACAAGTATGCACAGAAGTATATATCTATATGTATGCACACATGTTGACATATGCATGTATAAGAAATAAACAACTTCAATAGCCACAAGTTTGCATTGCATCTATGGATCTCTTGTAGAACTTATTTTTCTTCATAGTACAATAATCTAAGAATCTTAACAATCTTTCCGTCACACACTTAGATCCAATATAACTTAAACACAACATAAAATCCCAATTAAGATTTTAAAGAGAGAATAAACTATCACTTGGTATTAACATTGTCATTCATTTCCATTTAGTTCAATTCTCACAGTCTTTAGAAACTTTCAATACTATCAACTCATCATTTTTCAGACTATCAACTGTTAACTTCATTATCTGAAAAAAACATAAGGTAAACTGACATCTACAATACCAACCCCCAAAGTATCAACTCAACTATTTTTTTAATTTTCAAGTTGGTGCAATTAAAAACAGTTAAAACCTTAGAATAAAACTGATTTGTGCTATGTAGATAGCAGATGTGCATTAGATGTCCGTATATAGTGATGATTTTTGAATCAGTGAATGAATAAATAAATATGTGAATACTCCTTATCTTGGTAACTTTTTTGGCTAAAAAATGCAGTTAGAAGAAAAAATTGTTCTTAAACTTCTTTTTAAGTACATTTATGTAGGGCTGTATTAGAGAGAACGAATTTAGATAATCATGTTTTAACAAAAGTGAAAATTATTTAGGTGTTTGTGTCATTCTTATTCCTATTATATAAGATTTTGAAAACATCCATTTGCTATTCAGCAATATGTTTATTTTCAAACTCCTAGGCTGTGTATATAATCGAACTTAATTTTTTAAAAGTTTTCTGGTTTAACTTGCTAGCAAATAGAAGTGCTCTTGTTAATAGATACAATTTTAAGCCTCTCAAAGGTAATGGGTATTTATATGGTGATATTTAAGACTATGAATTCTCTATTTAATCACAGCTGAAATTAGTTTGTTTCCCAATTGTCACATAGGCTGAAAATAACCCATGAGGATAATGGCATAAACAGTAGTCTCCTCTAAACAAAAGAGTCCCATAAATCGTCAAGAAAAATTACTATATTTTAGTATAATGTTTTTTTTTTCTTGCTCACCCCTCATATTTCAAGTTTTATTTCAGAAATGTAGTCAAACAACTTTCAGAAAATAATTGTGTGATATTCTCATTCATTGTAGAATAGTTCCAAAGCTGAGTTATGACAGCCAGGGCTAGTCTCAGTTTCCTGAAGTAGCAAGAAGCACAGTCAGAAATATTAGAATTGCCCAACAATAACTCCACACAAAATATACGTGTAAGACCCCAGCCTATCCTTCCAGCACCTATTCCAGTTTTCTCTTCCTCAAATGTGCCACGTTTACAGGAACTTCCAATGAACTCTTCTAAGATATTTGAAAGATATCTTATAGAGAGATATGTCTTAGTGTTTCATTCACCTTTTTCTGGACAGTTCACCAGGATAACAGATTCAGAGGGAATGCCATTGTTATTGTTGGCTGAACAATCAAAATATGTACATGTAGAATATGAGGCAATACCCTGTCCTCTGTAATTGGAGCAAAAGTAACACACTTCCATTAAAAAAATAATAATAATAAAGCTAAAGGCAGGGAACAATTTGTCCATCATGAAAGCAGCTGGCATGCTAAAAACTGTAAAAGCTCCAGCTGGCACCTCACACTACCACCAACTAGCCAGTTCTTCACATGGGGAAAGTGCTATATGATTTTATGTGAGAAAGCAACAAAACAAATATTTGTGAATAAATATTGGTTTGACAGGAAGTCAGACAAACTACATTTTTTACTCAAAGACATGTACTTAAGCACAAGGTGCCAAACAGAATGTCTATTTAAAGAGTTAAAAAAAAATACAGAGAAAATCTGCATCAGAGTGAAACTGAAGCAGATGGTATAAATTGGTCCTTTGTTAGTCTTAAAAAGTTTAAATAAAAATATCCTAAATAGGGATTTTTTTTAAAAAGAAAGTATTTTTTATCAGAAATAAAACACTTAGAACACCTACAATTTCTGGAATGTTTTCTTTCTTTCTTTCTTTTTTTTTTTTTTTTTTTTTTGCTTCCATTTCCAATTCTCTCAAAAACATACTTCATACTCGACCCCCCCAAAAATCATGTAGCTCAACTATTTTAAATATATGAGTCTCAGAAATCTGATAAATATTGGTTCTAGAATAAACCCTTAGTCAATGCAGAGTATATAACTGCTTCCTAATAGGAGGTAAAGGATTTTTTTTCATATAAGAATGGCCTTAAATGAAAACATCCAATGTTTAATTTTTCTTTTATCTGGCATTGCCTTGCCAAGAGAATAAAATAACTTATATATTTTACAATCTTTGTATGCAGTAGATATCTGGTCTGAACCTTTCACCAATAAAGAAACTGATCTCTCCAAGGTGACAAGCGTAGGCATGTAGATTTCAGAACATTGCACTACAGGTCTTCCTCTTGTTCCAACACATGGTGTTTTCTTCCAAAAATACAAAAGTGAAGAAGATATTGTGGTGGCCCGAGAATGTACCTCACAGACTTCCAAATTTGGCAGCACAATTGACTGAAAACCCTGGATGCTGCATTCCGAGATTCATCCTCAGGTTTGTGCTGGGGCGCCCACTTTCCACAGGCTGCTCTCGCTTGGTGTCTAAACGTAGCCAGGATTCTAAGGCATGTTGATTACTGGAAGACCCAGTTCTTCTCTGATGGCTGGCTTTCGTTCAAGGACTCTAAATGGCCCTGTCGCACCTTTCTTAAAGTGCACAGCACTCTAGGATGCCTCTACTCAATCTTCTCTAACTGTATCCTTTACTTGGAGCTAGACTCACAGCATGGTCTGATGGCTCTGCATCCTTTTCAGGCTCCCTCTGCATTTCTTCTCACTCAGATATTTTCCCCAATGGAATCATTGCATATTTAATCCTATCTTGGTGTCAGCTTCTGACAGGACCTAGACTAACACAGATAATTTTTCAGAATATATAGTAAATTATGGTTTACTGTTTACTTCTGAAAGTTTTTATTTTTATTTGTGATAAAAAATCATTACATAATAATAAACTTTGTGTCCTGTACACTACATTACATTACATTGTACAGTGTACAATGCATTAATCTCCTTAAAATTTAATTATTATTATTTTTTCCAAAATAACACTCAGAATTTGAATTTGTTTTTATTGCAGTAGAGGCTAGAACTCCAGTTGAGGTTTTAATCAACAAAATTAAGTACTAAATGTTGTGCTAACCTCATTCTCTTTTATTTCCCTCTCAATTTTAGTAGTTATGCTCTTTCAGCCTATGCTGATGTCTTTCATTTTAACATAATGATAGAAGATTTACTAACAGAAGATAAAAGTGACCCAAAATAGTAAAGAAGTATCACTTTCTTCAGTATATGATAAGCAAAAGTAGAATGTCTCATGTCATATTGTGTACCTTAAATTCTCATAAAGTTAGTGACTATAAAGTATTGCCACTCCTTTTTAATCCTAAAAAGCATTTAAATGACTTGCTTTGCATTAATAATAGCAATTCCACCAGTTTTGCTAGTTTAATTGAAAATATTTTATTTTATGCAAAACTTCATAACTCCAGATGATTCGGTGTTGAACTATCCATTACTATCATACAGAGGTAGTTTTCACGTTGATAAAAGTAGAAAGTGGACTAGGAGCAGGCAGGAACAGAGGATCATGTCCCCATGAATTTCTAAGATTTTCCTAGGTCACCACAGTCTAAAAACTACTGGGGTTAACTACAGCTATTTTTTTTTTTTAATAATCAGACATAATTAAGAGTAGGCTGTGGCTTATTAGTAATATAATTCACAAAGCCCTATATTAAATTAAAATTCTGATTTCTCTATTCAACAATCATAAACTACGCTTTATACTCTATAAGTAAAGTTTATGAACTTTTTTTTTCTTATGATTTCTGTCATCCAGAAACTCAAACTAGTGAGTGACAAAGACACAAGAATAAATAAAATTCAGTGTGATAATTACTGTCTTAGAACATTGAATAAAGTGTCATTTGAGTCTAAAAGTGAGAATAATTAACTCTGCCTCAGTAATCTGTGAAGCTACATGGGGAGTAATGTTGACCTGGGTTTTGAGAAATGGGTGTGTCAGGAAGAACAAAGGGAGACAGAAAAACAGCAAAGACTATGATGCTGACATACCAGGACACAAACGGGCACAGACAACTCAGAAACGAGTCAGAAGCTCAATGAGACTGGATTACAGAGATGCTGTGGGGACAGTGGGAGGTATAAATAGAATGGTAAAACGGATCAGATTTAGGAAGTCCTTTCATGATATGTTAAGGAATGTGAAAACTATCCTATAGATATTGGGAGCTGTTCATATATCAATGCAGAGAAACAATACAATTAAGTAAAAGGAGTTTGAATGTAATTTTTGTAGCAGAGAAAAAGATGTGAGGCGTATATACACCAAATGGAAATAATCAAGGCTAGAACAAATGAAAACCTTTATTAGGAGGAGGAATCAAAAGATGTCTGAGCTTTAAAACTGCAAAACGTAGTCACTAGAGTTCATCTATATACTCCCCCAAAACAGGCAAAAATTAATCTGATATCTGTCAAAATAGTGGCTATCTTTGGGGAGGTTTCAGCGTGGAGAAGGGGAATAAGTAGTCTACTGGAGTTCTAGAAATGTACTATATCTTGATAGGAGTGATGGTTACGGGATATATCCATATATAGATTTTCATTGAGTTGTCCACTCTAGACATATGTTTTAGTGCATATAATTTATACTTCAATAAAGAAAAATTTTTAAAAAACTGCACAATGTATTAAAGATGTAGACTAATGAAGGTGGACCTCATTTGGCAGCAAATTCCGATGAAATTTTGATCTTATGGACTTAGAGAAGACTGAGAGTCATGTGGAGGAATATGTACACATAGGTCGTTAGCAATATGTGTCTGGAGATATCCACAGGGACACAAGCTCTAGAGAAGGATTTGGAAATCATTGGTATATAAATATTATTGGTAAGTGTGAAATTGGAGGTTTTTTTCAATACAGTTTAGCAAGATTTGCTTCAAAGACCACTCATGTTTGTCAGACCATCCTCATTGTGGCACTATAGTGAGGGGAAAACACAACAAATGAACTATCAAACAGGCTTGGGTTCAAATACTAGCTTTGTTATCTACCAGTTGCGTATTGTTGGGTCATTTTCTCGGAATCTCAGTTTCCCAACCTGCAAATGTGAATAATAGCAGTGGTTTACTATTTAACAATGACTGAATGAGATAATTTAGGTACAGAATACCTTTTCTACAATTTTGAAATCTATAAAGTTCTAAAAATTAAAAGGTTTTTTTTCTTTTCTTTTTTTTTTAGCTCTTGGTAAATTTGTCACAAAATCATCTTTTGGCAGAATTTGACCTGACCTGAAGAAAGTTTTTGTAATCCTTTGTAGTCCTTATTTATCACACAAAGTATGAACATTCCCATGTTTGATTTGGAGGTATCTCCAATTGTATAGGCAATGGACTGGCTTTCTAAAATGTGAAACATTCAGAAATGCAAAACAATTGACACAAAGGGTTTCAGAGAAGAGGTGATAAATCTGAATCTGTAAATCACCTATAGAGTTTTAACACAGAACAAGCTCTTAATAAATGTCAGCTACTGTTATAATTATCATTATCTGACTCTACAAACCCTCTGTTTATCCCTGCTATTCCATCTCACCTGACCCAGCATGTTTCTCCTGATCCATTTAATATTTTTCTGCATGACAAATTGGTCTTAGTTTTCAGACTTTGTTTTCCTATAGATGTCATTTTCTGGGATTGATATCATCCTTCCTTTCTGCAGATAACCCCCATCTTCTGGGTTTGAAGGCCCTATTGTAGACATAGTTGGCCAATGGATTTCTTAAATCTCCACAAACTAAGGACAGAGTATTGGGCCAATAATTATCAAGGAAAATATGATGAACTATATGAAAGTAGGACTTAAAATAAGTCTGGGGTGTATCAAATCCTAAAGAGCACAGTAGTCAGAGAAGAAAACTGAAGAGGAGGAAGAGGAAACAGAGATATCAGGGTCAAAGAAGTCAAGAGAAGAGAAACACTTGGGAAGAAGGAGTGGTCAGTTGTGTCAAGTGTCAGTCAAGTCCAATCAGATCAGAAATAGAAAACCATGGCATTAAGTGTTACATCACTAGGAGGCAAGAATAAGACTACAGTATACTGGCATATGGAAGAAAGAGATGAAAATGAACTTAGATTACATCTCCATAACATGTGATGATGGGTGTGGCCATGTTTAAGAATATATTCTATTGACCCCTGCTCCTGTCAGTACAGAAGCAAAAGAACACATTTTTAATCTCTATTTAGAGACACAAAATTAATAAATCCACGTGAAGGATAGATAGATAGACAGACAGACAGACAGATAGATAGATAGATAGATAGATAGATAGATAGATAGATAGATAGATAGATAGATAGATAGATAGATAGATAGATAGATAGATATAGATATGTGATATTATGATATATATACATACTGGTTTTCGCCCATATGTCCTGGCTCATAACTCCCACAGCTCTTGTTATTTTGTAAGTGACTAAAACAATAAGCATGGTGCTTCAGGCCTCAGAAGCAGGCCTCAGAAAAAGAATCTCCCCCTCTGACCTTCATCTCCCCTCCTTTCACATGCTGCTTTTTCTCCCTGATGCAGAACTCTAATCTTCCTCTACCTCTCTGTCTTACAGTTGGCCATAAAGAAATTCTCTGACCTGCTTTGTTTTATTGTAGATCATAAGACCCCCATTTTCTAGAAGGGGTTCTGCCTCATACCCAGGGGTGAGAAATGTTGCACAGAGAAGCCAAGAAGAATTTGAACAGACAGAACTTGCTAGCTTTCCCCACCCAGTCTATTAACATTAGATTATACCCTTTTTGTCTGATCACATTTCTACATGGTAGTTCATATTTCAATCATGCCTATGTAATGAAGCTTCCAAAACTTTGACTAACAGGTAAAAACCATGCTATCTACTTTATTTGAATCTTTGTGTGATATATGCATATATTGAAACAACACAGTGTACCCCACCAATATGTACAAGTAAATGTTAAAATTTTTTTAAAAAGGACAGAGTTCAGGCGTTCAGGCAGCTTCCAGGTAGCTGAACATTTGGAGGTTCCTGGAGGGTGGCATGACTTCAGAGGGCATAGAAGCCTCATGCCTCTTACGTCATACCTTGCCCTGTACATCTTTATCTGTATCTTTTGTAATATTTTTTGTAATAAATGAGTAAATTAAGTGTTCCCCTGAGTTCTGTGAGCCACCTCTAGCAAATTAATCAAATCCAAGAAGGGAGTTGCTGGAAACCCAATTTATGCCAGTCTGTCAGAAGTACAAGTAAAACAATCTGAAGTTTACAATTGACATCCGAAAGGGGGATGAGGGACATTCTTGGGAACTGAGCCCTCAGCCTGTGGGATCTGACACTATCTCCAGGTAGGTAGTGTTGGAAGTGAATTGGAGGTCATCCAGCTGGTGTCCACTGCACAATTGATTGCTTGCTTGCTGGTGGGGAGAAATCCCCACATATCTAGTATCAGAATGCCAGAATTGTGTTGTGAAAGTATAGTGGGAGAAACACGTTTTTATCTTTTCTCTCTCTTTCTCTCTCTCTCTCTATATACATAGTAGAGGTTAAGTTAGACTTCTGCAAAGAAATATTTTTAACTGTTGCTTTAATAAAAAAAAAAAAAATCTTTTCACTGATAGTATTGATCTGGCCATCACATTTTGGGCAGAAGTGGTGACAGTCAGCTTTGTACCCCATGAATATGCCTAACCAATAAAATAAAAAATAAAAAATAAATTTCGGTGCAACTTATATAATGAATGAATTGGCATATAATCACTTCTGAGTGGATGTCTCAAAGCATACTTCTTTCATAGTCATCATAAAAGCATGTTTTCAATGCAGTGCTGACAGAGTCACCAAGAGCAATAGCAGGCCATGCAGGAATGAGAGAGAAACTTTTGTTGTATTGAGCAACTGACATGTTGGAGTTGTTTATAACTTTATACTATCTTAATGTATACAAAGTCACAGAATAAAAGAAACATTTTATTCTCCTTTCTGTCTTAAATTTGACTATATAATAATGTCCATCCCATACAAGTATAAAGAGTTGCTTTTATATTAAATTGATACTTTGGTTTACCTTCCTTTGCCTTTACCCCTCTCTCAATGTTCCAGAAAATAAAATTGTCCCTATCTGCTTACAAAGACAGCCAGTTAGATCAAAACCCCTCTAAGTGTGTGCATGCTCCTCCGTGCCTGTCTGGCCTTCTCTGATACGGCAGTTACAAGCATCTCTTGCAGACATATGGGGAAGACATTTGGGTGCATTTCCATTAACCAATTCTGAAATCACAACAGCACATATACTAACAAATACTGAGTACATTCAAGTTATATATCTTTCTAAGGTGAACAATAAAGATAGGGAAAACTTAGGTAAAGAAAGAGAAGAATAAAACAGGAGGGAAGGACAGGAGGGAAGGAAGCTGGAAAAATAATTTTTGGCAAACTGGAAAAAGTAGAATAAATTTAAAATATACTAACTTACAGGTATGTTCACATTTATTATACCTAAAATCCAATATTTTATTTATACATAATAAGTAGCTTAGATTAACCCATGAATCTCATATTTACAGGAAGAAAATAGAAATTACACCTTGAAATCATAAAATGAAGTGACCCCATGTTACATTTATTTGTTTAAAAAGTGGGGGAGGGGTGGGTGGCTATTTTTCTTCTTGAACTATAGAATTGGGCCTTCACTGAAAGTAAAAATTTCGTAGTTCAAAGTGTTTGATTTTTATATGTAATATCAAAGTAATGACTTTACAATATTTACAGGAAAATAGCAATATTTTCTTTAAAAAGATTTAAAAAAAAAAAAAAAAGATTTCCAACTAAAACATAAATATTTCCCTAAAACACATTTCTCATATATATATATGCCTTAGTAAACATTTTCAATTTTACTTAAATTCATGAGTAATTTAGTGCTTGTCTAAAGTTTCTTATACAATTTTTTGGATTTGACTATATACATAAATGTATATATACAAGCCTTTTAAACTTTTTTGAAGTTACCCACATTCATGCACATTTAATCTTGGGGTTTGTTATGGTAGTGGTAATACTCTTTAGCTTAAAACAAGGCATGGCTGATATTTCTAGATTTATCAAAAGTTTATGATGTACTGGAAACCTGAGGGAGGCCTCTGGCAATTCACCAAGATACTATTCACCTTTCATCACTTCTGTTAGATTTCATGGCGGGAAAAAATCAAATGGGCTACAGTGACAAGGGATACAGCTTAGATCATCAGCAGGGTAAAAATAGACATATGTCTCTATTATGGAATATACATGTGCTTATATATTCCATAGCCTCCAATTTGTTTCATTTAGACAATGGCTCAAATTATTTCCTAACAATTTGTATTAAGTTAATTACATGGTAGTGCATTAGACTGGATTATAAAATGCACTGAAAAAGTTAGCATTAACTTTTGTCAGACTACATGGAAAACATTACAAAGTTTACACAAACCAACTATTCTATTTAAATGAGTAGGAAAAAATGATGATTATTAATCAGCCAAACTTATATTATGTTTATTATGCTTGAGAATATGTTCTTAACGCTTTAAAAATAACATATTTGCACTTCTCAATGGTCCTCATAGATGTGTAATATAATTCTTAGCATCTCCATTTCTCAAATGGATAAGATGGAGTAACTTAGTTACGGGTAAGTTAAGTTGCTTGTCTAAGTAACACAGATGGTAAGAAATGGAGATAAAATTCAAATGTAGGTGCTGTAGTGAATTGTAGTTGATTTTTGTGTTCCTTTACTCATTCCTCTCCCCCCCCCCACACACACACTACATCATACCTGTTCACTTGTCTTAAAAGTTCAAGGAACCGTTGTGTGTCTTCTTCCCCCCCACCCTTTGTTTGTTTGTATATTTATTTATTTATTTATTCATTCATTCATTCATTTATTTTTAGCTCCCACGAATAAGTGAGAATATGTGGCATTTCTCTTTCTGTGCCTGACTGGTTTCACTTAATATAATTTTCTCTAAGTCCATCCATGTTGTTGCGAATAGTAGTATTTTGTTCTTTTGTATAGCAGAGTAATATTCCATTGTGTAGATATACCATTTTCCTTATCCACTCATCTGATGATGGACATTTGGGCTGGTTCCAACTCTTGGCTATTGTAAAGAGTGCTGCAATGAACATTGGGGAACAGGTATACCTTCGACTTGATGATTTCCATTCCTCTGGGTATATTCCCAGCAGTGGAATAGCTGGGTCATATGGTAGATCTATCTGTAATTGTTTGAGGAACCTCCATACCATTTTCCGTAAAGGCTGAACCATTTTGCAGCCCCACCAACAGTGCATGAGAGTTCCTTTTTCTCCACAACCTCACCAGCATTTATTATTCTCAGTCTTTTGGATATTAGCCATCCTAACTGGAGTGAGATGGTATCTCAAAGTGATTTTGATTTGCATTTCCCAAATGCTGAGTGATGTTGAGCATTTTTTCATGTGTCTGTTGGTCCTTTGTATATCTTCCTTTGAGAAATGCTTATCCAGCTCCTTTGCCCATTCTCTAATTGGTTTATTTCTTTTTTTGCTGTAAAGTTGTTTGAGTTCCTTATACATTCTAGACATTAATCCTTTGTCAGATGTATATTTTGCAGATATTTTCTCCCACTCTGTTGGTTGTCTTTTTATACTATTAATTGTTTCTTTTGCTGTGCAGAAGCTTTTTAGTTTGATATAATCCCATTTGTTTATTTTTCCTTTGGTTGGCTGTGTTTTGGGGTCATATTCATGAAGTCTGTATCCACTTCTACATCTGTTTTTTATCTTTCAACATATCCAGCTGTACCACTTCCTTATAAAAAGTAACTTATTGGAAATTATTCTCTTTATTTGCTAGTCCCATGAAGAACAGGATGAGACAAGGCCAACAAAAGTTGTGAAAATATGGTTTCCCTGCTCCCACAAATCTTAGAATATCTTGTTCCTCTCTCCTCCAAGAACAAAAGCATATACAGGCATAATCTTATTTTGCCGTGCTTTGCTTTATTGCACTTTGCAGAATTTGTGGGTTTTTTTTTTTTTAACAAATTAAAGGTCTGTGGCAACCTGCATCCAGCAAATCTACCAGCATATTTTTCCAACAGCATGTGCTCACTTTGTGTCTCTGTGTCCCATTCTGGTAAATCTTGCAATATTTCTAAGTTTTTATTATTATTATATCTATCATAGTGATCTGTGATCAGTGGTCCTTGATGCTACTATTTTAATTGTTTTGGGACACTACAAATTGTGCCCATATAACATAGCGAACTTAACCAAGTAATGTTGTGTGTCTGACTGCTACACCAACCAACAGTTTCCCCATCTCTCTTGCTCTCCTCAGGCCTCACTATTTGCTAAGACACAACAGTATTTAAGTTGGGCCAATTAATAGCCCTATAATGGTCTCTAAGTGTTCAAGTGAAAGGAAGAGTCACATGTCTCTCACTTTCAATCAAAAGATAGAAATGATTAAGTTTAGTGAGGAAGGCATGTGGAAAGCCAAGACAGTCCAAAAGCTGGGCCTCTTGCACAAAACTGCAAAAATGTGAATACAAAGGAAAAATTTTTGAAGGAAGTTAAAAGAGCTATTTCAGTGAACACATGAAAGATAAGAATGCTAAACAGCTTTATTGCTGTTATGGAGAAAGTGTTCATGGTATGGATAGAAGATCAAACCAGCCACAATGTTTCCTTAAGCCAAAGCCTAGTTCAGAGCAAGGCCCTAACTCTCTTCAATTCTACATAGGCTGATAGAGTTGGGAAAGCTGCAGAAGAAAAGCTGAAAGCTAGCAGAGGTTGGGTCATGAAATTTAAGAAAAGAAGTTGTCTCCATAACATAAAAGTATGAGATAAAGCAGCAGGTGTTGAGTAGAACCTGCAGCAAGTTATCCAGGAGATCTAGCTAAGATAATTGATGAAGGTGGCCAGAACAGATAATAGATTTTCAGTGTAGACAGTCTTATACTGAAAGAAGATGCCATCTAGGTCTTTCATAGCTAGAGAGCAGAAGTCAATTTCTAGCTTCAAAGCTTCAAAGGACAGGTTGACTCTCTCATTAGAGGCAAACATAGCTGATGAGTTTAAACTGAAGCCATTGCTCATTTACCATTCCAAACATTCTAGAGCTCTTAAGAATTATGCCAATCTACTCTGCCTATGCTCTATAATGAAACAATAAAGGCTGAATGACAGCACATTTGTTTACAGCATGGTTTACTGAATATTTTAAGCCCACTGTTGAGACCTATTGCTCCGATAAAGAGATTCCTTTCAAAATATTATTGCTCATTGATAATGCACCTGGTCAATCAAGAGCTCTGACGAAGCTGTACAAGGAGATCAACGTTGTTCTCAAGCCTGCTAACACAACATCCATTCTACAGCCCATGGATCAAAGAGTAATTTCAACTTTACTTTCAAAAGAGAGAACAGAACTGAAGCTACCATAGCTACAGAAAACTGATATTCAATGACAGCAACATGAATATATATTGGGGAAAAGACTGCTTCTTCAATGCATGGTGCTTGGAAAACTGGGCATCCATATGTAGAAGAATGAAACTAGACTTATACCTCTTGCCACATACCAAAATCAACTCAAAATGAATTAAAGACTTAAATATAAGACCTGAAACTATAAAACTAAAACTTCTGAAAGAAAACACATGGGAAACACTTCAGGAAGTAGGAATGGGCAAAGACTTTATGAACATGACCCCAAAAGTACAGACAACAAAAGGAAAAATAAATAAATGGGATTATATCAAACTGAAAAGCAAAACTAAACAGCAAAAGAAACAATTAGAGCAAAAAGGCACCTATGGAGTGGTAGAAAATATTTTCAAACCATGCATCCCACAAAAGATTAATATCCAGAATATATGAGGAACTCAAACATCTTTACATTAAAAACCAAGTAACCTGATTGAAAAAATGGGCAAAGGAGCTGAACAGACAATTCTCAAAGGAAGATATACAAATGGCCAACAGACACATGATAAAATGCTTAACATCACTAACCATCAGGGAAAAGCAAGTCAAAACCACATTGAGATACCATCTCCCCACAATTAGACTGCTATAATAAAAAAGACAGAGAATAACAAATACTGGTGAGAATGCAGAGAAACAGGAAACCTTCTGCATTGTTGGTGGGACTGTAAATTGGTGCAGCCATTATGGAAAATGGTATGGAGGTTCCTCAAACAACTAAAGATAGAACTATCATACAATCCAGCAGTTCCAATGCTGGGTATATGCCCCAAAGAATGGAAAGCAACAAGTCAAAGGAATACCTGCACTCCTATGTTTATTGCAGCACTATTTACAGTAGGGAAGAGTTGAAACCAACCTAAGTGTCTATCATCAAATGACTGGATAAGGAAAACATATATTTACACAATGGAATACTACTCTCCCATAAAAAAAAAAAAAAAAAAGAATGAAATACTGTCATTCACAGCATGGAAGAAAATTATGTTAAGTGAAATAAGTCAGGCAAAGAAAGAGAAATACTGCATGTCTTCACTCATAAGTGGGAGCTAAAAGAATAAACAAATAAATAAAGGAAGAAAGATAACAACAATCATAATAATATGTTGAACTTCAAAAGGAGATAACAGAACTGAGGTTACCAGAGGTGGGAAAGGGGGAAGGGGTGTAAGGAAGGAATTGGTAAAGGGCCACAAAAATCTATTATATTGTATGATGTTGAATATACTAATTACTGTGATTTGATTATCATATATTACACACAGGTATTCATATTCAACTCTGTACCCCACAGATGTGTACAATCAACTATGTTTCAACAACAACAACAACAACAAAAAAGAACTGAGGCTACCAGAGGTGGGTAAGGGGGAGGGTGGGGCTAGCCAAAACCTGATAAGGGGCATCAAAAATGATTACATTGTATAATGTTGAATATACTAATTATCCTGATTTGAGCATCACATAATGCACACAGGTATTAATGACCAATGCTACACCCTACAGATATGCACAATCAATTGTTTCAATAAAAGAACAAAAATAAATAATCACATTTTGCTTCATAAATATATACAATAATAAAAAGAATACAATTATATGTCAATTAAAAATATTTAAAACAAAAAAAGGAGTAATTTCAGCTTTCAAGTCTTTTTAAGAAATACACACATGTGGCTATAGCTGTAATAGTGATTTATCTGACAGATCTAGGCAAAGTAAATCGGAAAGGATTCACCATTCTAGATGCCACTAAGAACATTTGTTTTTCATGAGAAGTAAAAATATGAACATTGACAGGCGTTTAGCAGAAGTGGATTCCAATCGTCGTGAATGTCCTGAGAGGTTCAAGACTTCAGTGGAAGAAGTAACTACAAATGTGGTAGAAATAGCAAGAAAACTAGAATTAGATGTTGTAGAGAAAGTGAAGATAAATGGTCAGGATCCCTCGAGGGGTTTGGAATCTTGCCAAGCACTTGATATAAATATGAATGTGTGCCCAGGTGTTCCTTGGTTATTGTCTAATGTAATTGTGTATGTGTCCAGGTGTCCTGTGTTACTGGACTTAGGTATAAAGGATGAGTGGCTCTGGTCCACAGGACCCCCTGCCCTTGGGATGCCCCCAGGGAGGCCACAGGGAGGCCACTGCCACTGCCGCAGCCACAAGCTGTTGCTGCCAGGACCCTCTGGGAGGTCACCGCAGCTGCTGCTGGAGGCTGCTGTTGCTGCTGCTGCTGCTGCTGCTGCTGCTGCTGCTGCTGCTGCTGCTGCTGCTGCTGCTGCTGAGGAAGCTGAGGATTGAGCTCGTGTCGTCTGCCAATGGCTCGCAGGATCTTTCCCAATTACTTAGCTCAGTGACCCAGCCTGGCATGTGAGGGGTCTGTGACCCAGTCTGTACAATGGGTTTAGCCCTAGCAATACAGATGTGGAGCCTGAAGATGGGACTGAATTGCTGCAATAGCATGATAAAAGTTTCATGGATAAGGAGCTGCTTCTTATAAATGAGCAAAGAAGATGGTTTCTTGAGATATAACCTTCTCCTGGTAAAGATGCTATGAACATTGTTAAAATGACAACAGAGGATTTAGAATATTACATAAACTTAATTGGTAAAGAAGGGCATGCATGGTTTGAGAAGACTGACCCCCAATTTTGAAAAAAATTTACAGTGGGTCAAATGCTATCAAACAGCATTGCATACCACAGAAAAATCTCTTGTGAAAGGAAAAGTCGATCAATGCAGTAAAATTTATTGTTGTCTTATTTTAAGAAATTGTCACAGCCACCCCAGCCTTCAGCAACCACCATCCTCATTAGTCAGCAGCATCAACATTGAGGCAAGACCCTCCACCAGCAGAGATCATAACCTGCCAAAGGCTCAGATGATCATCAGCACTTTTTCACAATAAAGTATCTTTAATTAAGGTAGGTACATTTTGGGGGACATAATGCTATTGCACACTTAATAGACTACAGTATTGTCTAAACATAACTTTCTTATGTACTGTAAAACCAAAAAATTCATGTAACTTGGCTTTATTGCAATATTCACTTTATTGTGGTGGTCTGGAACTGAACCCACAATATCTCTAGGGTATGTCATGTTCTACTTGGGTCCAGCTTAAGAAAAAGTTTGCAATTCACTCAAAAGAGAATCTGGCTCAACACAGGTGTAATTTTTTTTATTTGATGTAAGCAGCACTAACTGTGCCCTCAAATCAACTCTGTTATTCATGATGTGGCTCACAGATGGAAGTTATTAACCATGTGTGCCATCTGGTTACTTCCTATTTTAGCTAATCATTCTTGCTAAGTAGGTGCTAAGTCTTTAAAATTATTATTTTCATGTCGCATCCTCTAAATTTAGGTGAACTGGGGCAGAGTACCAATTGTCCCTTCCTAATTATAGTTCTGTGGACTGGGTGTGAAACTCAAACAAAAATTAGTCATTCCATAGAATACTGAGCAAGCTGGGGAAGTGAGAGGTTGTGAGCTCTGAATATTTAACCCCCTAAACAACTTTTAACATTAAGTCACATGTAAAAATCAAGAGTAGGAATGCTGTATATCTCATCATTAGTGACAGTGGTGCAGTAAATGGAAATCTAAATATTTCAGTTGCTCAAGAATTTCCAAAGTATACAAAAGTATATGTTATTGTACTTTGTTTTATGTTAATGTATGTGGGATTTGTCTTTGTTTTTTGATAAATTAAATATCTTAATTTTCTTTATACTACTTATAAAAAATGACATATTGGAAGGAGTACATTTTAGGATTCTGATAATTGTCATGAAGCATATACTTACCTTTCTGGGTGCTCACACTATCCGAGTGATCTACAATCACGGTCCTTTTCTTTCTTCCTTTTCGTTTTTTGGGTTTTTTTTGCCTTTTTTTTTGGCAATCAATAACAACTACTTACATGAACAAGGTGGCCACATTTTACAAGACATATGACATCCTGATATATTTTTTAATTTACTTTTTATTGAATCAAAATTGATTGTACATATTTTGGGGGTTCAACATTGAGATATGTTGATCAAATCAATATTGCTAGCATATATATTGTTACAAATCATAATTGTTCTTTATGTCTCTTGTCCAATCTCTCCACATCTCCCCCTCCCTCCCCCTCCCTCCCTTCTCTAATTACCCTAGATTTCTTCTCTCCCTCTGGAAGAGTAATGGTTACTCTGTTGATTTGTTGCCTAGATGATCTGCTGAGAGGTGTGATCAGGTCCCCCAATATTATTATAGAGCAGGTGCTTCTCTCTCTCTGGAATGGGCTTTGTGGAGAGAGACATCCTCTTCTTTTCTTTATATCTGCTAGTGACTCTCCTTGTGTCAATGCACTCCAGTGGTTGGCGGACCATCTGCGTGGTGGTTGTGGCATCTAGCCACTTTCACGGCAGTCATGGTTATTGTAGTGGCTGTGGTGGGCCACCCACATGGAGGTGATGTTTTTGGCATGCTCCTTGGCACTGGCAGTGTGCCTGGATGTGGGAGTGGGGTCCAGTCCCCGGCTCCAACCTCCATTTCCCAGGCAGGCCCCGAGGTGCTGGTGGTGTGCCTGGGCCGGAACTAATTTTTTGTCTTTTGCTTACTTCTAAAACGAGGGAACTTCCTGTGGGAACCAGTACTTGAGCTCTGTGGTTGAGCTAAATTGCTGCTTTGCTGCTATTTCCCTAGGGAAGGCCTTTTGTTCAGCTCAGGATTTAATGGTTGACCTTATAGGTACTTCTGGCTCTCCAGAGACCCAGTGGATCTGGGTTGTGAAGAAACTGATCTGGGCCTAAGTTTTTTCATCAAACTGCACCCCATGCAATTCTGCTTTCCTGATCAGTCTCCTCTGAGTGGTCCTGCGCTGATTGAGAGGTGGGTTGGCTGTCCTTGCTGTGTCCCAGTGTTCTCCCAGTGGGTCCATCTCCCCCACCACCCATGTTCCAAACACTTCCCATGGGACGGGTCCTGTGCTGGTCCCTTGTGATGACTCACCGGCCTCTGAATGGCTCCCTTTTTTCAGTTGTTCTGGCTCCTTACTCCTTTATGGGTCCACAGGAACCATATTAGTGGTCTTGCTGTCCTGGGGCCCACCCAGGCCCTCTTCTCCCCTGCTGCCTCCAAGTAACTACATCAAAAGGGCACAGCTGCGGCTTCTGCCAGCTCCTGCTCCATGCACTGAGCAGTTCCAGCCTTAACGCGGCTGCAGCCCAAAACCCTCAGAGCAGTTTTTTCTTTCTCTCATTGCGGTTTCTCTCACCTTCATGAACTCCATAGGTCTCTCCTCCTCTTCCCTGAGCTCCAACAGCCCCAGCTGGGCTGATGTTACATTTTCATAGTTGTAAATTGGTTGATTTGTGGGAGAGAGAGACACTGGGGGCCGTCTATTCCACCATCTTGACCAGAACTCGACATCCTGATATTTAACATCAACTTATTAATTGCTTTATTTAAACTTAATTTGTTCTTATACGAGTATATTATGTCACTGAAATAAGATTCTGTCCAGTAAAGAGATATTAGCTATAGTCCACAAGTTTGTCAAAGCTAGCATCTGTGTCTTTTGTGGTTTTTGTTTTTTGGGGGTTTTTTTGTTTGTTTTTTGCATAACAGAATAGGTTAAACTAAACTGGTGGTGTAATAAAAACAAGAATTGTTTGCCTTATAGTATATTTATACTCCCTTTTTATTTCTAATGACTCAAGTTAGAGTTATTCAAAGTAGCATCATAAGTGATTAGACTGGCTTTAATCTGTACCTTCTTTATTTTAATGTTCTTGTCTAAATACACAAGAGAGAAGAAATGTATGGTTTGAGTAAGAAATCAAATATTAATTATTAAAATATTTAGACTTGTATTTTAGCTATTATATCCTTTTTATCACACATGTATTACTCAAAGTAAGCTACCTGCTATAACAAATATCCCCTAAAATCTTATTTGCGAAACACAATGAAAGTGTATTTCTTGCCTGCATTCATCCAATCATGTTTTGATAGGCAGCTATTTTTATAGTGATTCTGGGATCAGACTTTGAGAGTTTCACCATCAAAGTACCTGAGACTTTCACTGGGTTATTTTCTTTCAGCTACCTAGTGAGTATTAAAAGATGAAATGGAGATCACTTCTGCACACATTTCATCAGACAGAATTTGTCATATGGCTCTATATAAATATAAGGGTGAGAAATATGGTCTGTTTTTCAGGAAGTAAAATGTAATGATTTGGTGAAGAAATAGTCTCTACCACATTGTGAGAATCCCAATATTTATCAATAATTTGGATCTTTTTGTCAGTTAAAATCCAAGTAATAAAGAGTCTGTTTAGTTCATATCTTTGGCTAAATAATTTACTAGCAGCTAGCTCCTGAATCACATGATTTTGTCCATTTTGGATGCAGTCTATTCCTTATTTCAAATAGTGTGAATGGAGACCCTCAATAGAGAGAATCTTATAACAATGTTCCAAGCTATTTAGGAGTGATCTTTCTGCTTGTTCAATGAGTTACAAATCTGCCTGTGCCTGATTTAACAGTAGAAAATGCCTTGGTCTGTCTTCAAATTGATTCTGTGTTTTGAAAAGAATGGAATGAGTGGTTGGTATCCATCTCATTTTCCATATTGACCGCCAGCCCTACAGCAAGCAAAGAAGTCTTTGAAAGAGTTGTATCATGCCACCGCTGTTCTGGATAAATACCACACACAAAATCATTACCTCATTATTAGCAGTGATGAATGGAACCACCTTGAATGGAATGTCCAAGTTTCACAGAAAAATATTTAGACAAATGTTTTCTTTAATAATATGCACAATGTATAAATCAAGTTTAATTTGATTTTGCTCTTGTTCCTAGAAGCAACATTGGAACTCAAAAAATAAGCCGTCTTCTTCCTCTAGAGAAGAAATTAAATTAATTTTCAGGACATTTCTAGTAATTCAGAAACCAAACTGAGTTATGGAAAGGGAAATCAAGAGAATTGTAAGCCGTTAAGCATCTAACTATAACAAATTTGAATTTGAAATGATTCATATGATTGTATGGATATCTAATTATCACAATGGAAGTTCATCAGACCTAGGTTGAAATATCAATATGTCTGAATTGAATGAGGATTAAATAGCAATGATTTAATTGCTATGTCCCACTGACAAGACTACTGTTGAATTAAATGGAATATACAGAAATACAGCTGTTAAAATGAAGAAAAACAAAATTAAGTATAAAGAGTTTCATAGTCTGAATGCAAAATGGCAAGTAACATAGTGGATTATAAAAGGTTAAATGACTCATGAATTCAATTACTGTTAAAACACCGTATCTTAACTCCTGATTGAGGATTAAAATTATGGCCAAATACTCTCTTTTCTTTCTTTTCAGGAAATCCAAAATTAACATCAGTTTTGGCAATCATTTTCCTCAGACTACCAGGCTCTCTACAATTATTTTAGGCTGTTTTAGTATACGCAGACTGTTTTGATTAACCTTCCCAGTCAAAGCAGTCCATTGATTTTTCTCAAAGTACATCCTTGACTACAGATTCCTTAGATTTCTACTGCTTCTACTATTTAGATTCAAGTACAGTGAAGAAACACGTAGGTAGAAGAAACAATCATAGTCTTATGTAGAATATATCATTTAATGAGTCACATAGATTATGTCATCGATTTAACAACAAATACAAAGAGAACATCTATGGTTTCTATAACCTGATTACCTTTAGCACTAGAGTGGAATATCATACCTCCTTCCTATCAACAAATTGAATTCACCACACTCAACATCTGATCTTGGGTAAATTTATAATTCAATGTTTTCTTAACAGTAATCTAAATTATTTAACATCTCAATTGAAGGACAAACTAGAAGACATCTAGATACCTTTTAGGGATTGCTATATTTCTTTGGCTTTCTTCAATTTCTCCCCAAATTGTCTTTAGGGACTAATTGTGGGAACATATCAAGGCATTAGTTATTGAACATTGTGCTTACAGTACTAATATCCCTTTCAACTATCAAGGAATATGTAATCCCATTGGGGAAAAAAATCTCCCTTTAGAATAAAAATTTTATAGTGTTAAAGTAGTCTATGCAAAATTCCCTAAATCTTCTAATTGCTACAGTTTTTCACAATAGAGGTAGGATTTCAAAATATACAAAATTAGAAAATTAAATTTTAAGATTTAATTTACATACAGGAAGTACAGATGAAGGTTAAACATTTCATTGCATTGTCTCCACTGAAAATTACATATGAAGGAGGCTCTAAAACTCAAGAGCACAGAAGAGTAAAAATAGAAATAGTCTACCTTGAGTGGGCTTTTAAGCATACACAGTAGGCAGTAACACATATAATAAGATTGGAGAATCTAGAAAATATATCCTGTTCAAAAGTTCCTTGTCCCTGCCAGAACAGGTGCTCTTACGTATTTATTCTTCTGAGTCTTCTGAGTTGCTTAATTAGGCACTTTTCTTAATTAAAACACAAATTTATAGCCCAAACTCAAGCTAGCCCTGAGAGCTTGATATTTCCCCACAGAAATGGTAGCTAGGACTGGTTGCTGGGTGCAAACATGCTTAGCGTCAGGAGAGAATAACCAAAATGGCAGGAGAACCCCGTAAACCACTTCTCAGTTTGCATTATAACGTCCTAAATCACACACAGACAAACATTATGGTTATCACTGTGACTTATAGTTTAAATTAAAATAATGAGAACATGTTAACATGATTATGTTTTATATAATATGTGCGTTTAAAAGCATGTATCTTCTTTAGAGCCACCTTCTTTCCTTGTCCTGAAACATCTATAAGAAACCCTGCCTGCCAAGACATAAAGTGAAATTTTCCCCCTACCTTAATTTAGAATTTACTCAAAGGGTATGTTTTTGGTATTTCTTTAATACAAATCTTCCAAATGGTCCCTTTCTCATAATAATTTCCTACTACTAGTAGTAATAACAATAACAAATAATACATTTTTAGTGCTTACTCTTGCAAGAGTATATAAAGTAATACTGCAACACCTGTATTCAATCAAATGTTTTTCACTGGCCAGAGCTCTACAAGGTTGTAAATCAGAATAAGCCTTTTTAAGAGACTCCCGTTTGTTCAGCCATTCCCTTGGAAAACATCTCCTGGGCAATCTACAGAGGAACTAGGACCATTAAGGACTATTGATAAGTTTAACTTTGTGTATAGTTAACAAGGAGGCTGATTGACTTCTAAGACACATAGGTTAATGATTATCTGTGAAACAGGTAATACCTAATGTCACAATATCTGTTGTGAATTGGCATTCAGAAAGTTTGGATTCTTGAATTAGTTGTCAAAGAAATTATTAATTATTGTGTCTGTTGAGAAAATAGCATTCTATTTATGACCACTCACTTAATTTGCCTCATATATTTGTTTAGAAAGTCCCCAAGAAGAGCCACTAAGAATCCTATCACTACAAAGTTAGATGTGTCCTTATCTGTTGAGCCAACTTGTATTGGTACTGGGAGTAAAAAATTGTTACAAGTAAAAATTCAATATTCATGCAAAACAACTTAGCCTTTGCTGTGTGGAGCCTCTCCAATGCACAAGGAAGCCTCTCCAAGCACCAGTTAAAGAATGTGCAGAGCCTGACCTCAGCCCCTTAAATCAAATGCACTAAGTGAGCTTCCATGTATTAAGATAGTGCCATTGTGGCAAGTGGAAGAAATGTACTTCTTGTGGCAATAGGATAACACCAATAATTTTATGCCACTAAGCAGACTCAGATACTGAAATGGTAGTACGAAGGTGTCAATGGTAGTCTAAACTCATTGGCAGACAAACATACTGACAGTTTGATTGTTAAAGGAATATTTTTACGGCTTTCACATCTTTGCAAATGGAAAAATAATGGTGAGATTAAAATTGAAAAAAAAATCTCTGGCTCAAAGTCCTGTGTGAGAGCAGTAAAACATGTTAATTTTTTGACAAGCTGAAAATATAAGACAGAAACCCTTTTACTTGCCATTGAATCTGGACCTATTTCAAAACTGGGGAAGGAATTCAAATTTATAAATACTTTCAGAAAAGTCTGCTTATTCAGACTATTTCTAGATAGTTCTCTCAAGTTAACAAAAGACCAAAGTGATATACATGTAAATTTTTGTGTTAAGCAACAACAGACAAGTTTTATATTGAAAATATTTTTTAGAATAGAGCTCTAAGAAAACTCCATCTTAATTTTTTTTAATTATCATGAAGAGTCATAGTTTTTCAGTCTTCTTTATAAAAAAAAATTTAGATTTTTAGATTACGCTTATTTGTTTAAGTAATCATGGAAATAAGTTTAGGAAATCTGGCTAGGATTCTGACCTAAAGGTAGAAACTAATAGTCTTCTTATGGTAAGTATACATGTATAAGAACTACATACCTCAAAAATCAATGGAAATTGCAAAAAGAAAGTTTCATTATTTTTTTTTATAGTTTGGTAAAAAAAAAAAGTTTTAAAATTCAAACGTTAAAATAAAAATAAAAAGATGTAAACAGTATGATGCATGAGCTTCTTCCACTAAAGCCATTATAATTGAATCATTCTGTTCTCTTTCTTCCATTGAGATTATAATGGCTCCATACTATGTAAGCAAGTGAGACTAATAATAGCATTCATCCTCATAAGCATGCCATTAAGGCAGAAGATGACAGCAGGAGCAAGAGGAGAAACAACACTATGCATTAATCACTCTGACCTAGAAGACTGAAAAAAATACAAAAAGAAACTGTGAAAATACAACTAGGAGCGGTTTAGGAGATGTACTGGGGTGGGTTAGCTCTAAGTAGTGCACGCAGAGAGGCATGGTTCCTAACACAATGTAATACCTTCAGGGGACTTCTAAGAAAAATTTCAGAGGGAAAAAAACAACATATTAGTCATTAGTAAGACCATTGGTTGAATAAAAGCCCTCAATAGGGTATCTACTGATAAAACCTAGTAACTCAAAGAAACTACAAGAGTTCATTCACACCTAAATAATACTGTGACACAGTTGACTATACCAAAGTGACATTCTACTGTGTTTTTTTGCTTTACCATCAAAATTGGACTAACCAGTAAGCTCCAGTATTCAATAGTATTGATGATATCAAAATCTTAGGTATTAGTAACTATGAAGTAATTATGTTATTTTGTAGGACCACAGTTGTACCCATATCTCTTATGTACCTCATCAATCCTGTTCCAGCCATTACTTTATTGACATCTCTCACTGAACTTATTTATTTTCTAAATGTTCATATTCATTGTGAAGATAAATCTAGTAGACTAGGTAGCAAAATCTACATCTCAAATAACCTCTTAACATTTCAAAAAGCACAATTAATTTACTAAAATGTTATATTTAAAAATAGTAATAAATTGCTACAATCAAAAAGATGTAACAAAGAACTAATGCTTTCTTTTTTGAATGGTTTAGGGCTGTGGTCAACAAACTTTTTCTCTACCAGGCCAGATAGTAATTTTCAGTTATGTGGGCCATGTGATCTCTGCCACAACTATTCAACTCTGCCACTATAGTGTGAAAGAAGCCATAGACCATAGGTAAATGAATGAAACTGGCTGTTTTCCAATAAACTTCATTTACAAAAACCAGAAGTGGGTCAGGTTTGGCCCATGGGCCAAAATTTGCCAACCAATGGTTTAGAAAAAGCTGAAAGCAAAATGATAACTTCACTATAATTTTGGAATCAAATTTACAAAAGACAACTTTTTTTCTCCACATCATAAGCTGCCTTTCTTCTGACAATAACATTACAGGTAAAAGTATTCTGGCTGAAATATTTTCAAGTTCATTTTTTTTTTCATTTTATTTTACTTCTCAATATACATTGTAGTTGATTTTCATGTCCCTTTATATGTTCCTCTCCCCTGCCTCCCCTCCCCCGCCCACATCATATCTGTTCACTTGACTTATAAAGTTCAAGGAATTTTTGTGATTGTTGTGTCTTCTCCCCCCCCTTTATTTGTTTGTGTTTTTATTTATTTATTTATTTTTAGCTCCCACAAATAAGTGGGAACATGTGGTATTTCTCTTTCTGAGCCTGACTTGTTTCACTTAATATAATTTTCTCTAAGTCCATCCATGTTGTTGCAAATGGTAGTATTTCATTCTTTTTTACAGCAGAGTAATACTCCATTGTGTAGCTATACCACAGTTTCTTTATCCACTCATCTGATAATGGACATTTGGGCTGGTTCCAAGTCTTGGCTATTCTTAATAGAGCTGCAATAAACACTGGAGTACAGGTATCCCTTCAGCATGATGATTTCCATTCCTCTGGGTATATTCCCAGCAGTGGACTAGCTGGGTCGTATGGTACATCTATCTGTAGTTGTTTGAAGAACCTCCATACCATTTTCCATAAAGGCTGCACCATTTTGCAGTCCCACCAACAGTTTATGAGAGTTCCTTTTTCTCCACAACCTCGCCAGCATTTATCATTCTCAGTCTTTTGGATATTAGCCATCCTATCAAGTTCATTATTTCTACTGATTTTTTTTTCACTTTCTCTTAATTAGAACACAAATTTATAGCCCAAAATTCAAAATCCATAATATTTTATAAAAATATGAGGTGAACTGAAAGAAATACACAAAGATTAAAGTATTTTGGAATTAAACATACAGTATAAGCTATATACTATTGTTCAGTTGTATCCAGACATATTATTACCCTAGCTGGAAGCTGCTTAGGTTAAAGATATTGTACTTATAAATGTCATCACAGGTATATTTGCTCACCAGAATATGTGTTAGCTATTCAAACCTTTTCTGGCTCTAGGCACGAGCTCATGTTGTGATGCTGCTATTTAGATCAGGTTGTCAAGAAGTCTACATCTAGAAGCCACTTTCTCAGATCAGAAGCTCTAATGTGCTTATTAATTTTTAATGATTCCGAATTAAAAGAATTACTCATTCAGAATAATACTTTTTTAAATAAAACTTTGGTTTCTGAATGTAACAGCCTAGCAATAACATTTATTTTTTCTATTTATTTTTAAGGGAAGTACCCTTCACTCTTTTGAGAAGCAGAATACTTCACTATGTGTCAGAATTTGCTGGTGCCCCACAGTAAATAGAAATTGTCATTCAATGAATAAAAAGTGTAAAGAAGCATAAAATTGTCAAAGTTACCACATAATGTGTGGTTCTACTGAGTTCTTTCTCACAGAATTTAGAATGATGAGCTCCCTGTTTTCTTCACATCACTTTTGGAGACTTTTGTTGGTATTTTACTCTCTAACATTTTTCCCAGTCATTCATTCATAGCATTTAAAGTTGGATTGAAATTACATTCTTCCTCTAACTTCTGGTGATTTAGTTCTGTGCTTAAGCAGCACTGTCACTTTTCTTTATGGTATTTGTATGTAATAGAAGCAATTTTGTAAATGTATCTCTGTGTTCAGGGTCCCCTCCTGAAAGGAGGGAATTTACTTCTGTAATTCTTAGACTCTTCTGAAGGCTCAGGCTAGTGTAGCTAGGGAGCAGTCAGGCAGCCACTTATTGCCCAAAACATCTCTTTAAATACAATTTTTAAAATATATTTATGTTAGAAAAGCATAGAGGTGGATATATATAGAACATATACATTTTAAACAAGTTGATATTATTTAAAATTCTCTTTGCCAATAAATTCTATAGCAAAATTAAAAATGTTTTAGTCAGCTGATTTGAATTCAAAAGGAATTGTTATGACGATATTCTGAAGAGTAAAACAGGCATTGAAATATATTGCAATTTTACACTAACAAGGCATTTGAGACTCATGTTAGCAGTTTAATTTTTATTTCACAATATTTTTAGTAGTTGCTCATTTCTGGTCTGTTCCTGTTATTTAATTGCCATTCCAGTTTCCCTCCAAACTATAACATTTTCTCAGGTTTGGGAACCCTTGGTTCCTCTATGAATCATCACATATTTAAACTAATTACATAAGTTACACATAAGTTCACAAGTTTATTTTATGTTCAAAGAGCTTTTCAAATTTTTATTGTTTAATTGAATACTTCAGGGACATGGAAAAATCTCTTTTGTTGGCTATATAAGATCTGGATATTGCAGAAATAAAAATCTGTGCATCTCAGGATGAATTGTTTATCCTAAAATGGCAGAGCATTTCTATGGAATTTGATATTCAATAAGAATTAAAGTAGGATAATACATATATTAGATACAGTGAATTTAATTCTAATTCCCAAAACAAAGAAGTTTCAAAGAGAGTGCTAATAATGTGATATTTTACTCCCAAAAAGCAGTAAAATATATAGGTGTTAGCATTTTATAAATTTCCCTGATCTTGTGTTCATATTAATTGCATTCTCCTATTTGTGTATAAGAACATTTTCCATTGACTTTCAATTAATTCTAGTCAAACTATTCAAATTAAGGAACATTCTGCTTTTATTAATACAAAGACTACTTTCACTAATGCATTTAATTTTCCCATACCATCAGATATATGATTAGTTCATATAACATTACCCACAGATTTTGATTTTAAAATACTACACATTTAACTTAAATTTTATTGATATTTTTGATGATTTTGATAAATATGAAAGATTGCACAATTCCAATAATAACAGCATTAACTAAGATATTAAGGATATGACCCTGTCTAAAAGAACTCTATTGATATGTATTTGCAAAATTAAAAAGATAAAATCATGCCTTGATTTCCAATTTACATTGGAGAAACCCATAATTTCTTCATTATACTAAAATATACTGAAAACAATTGCATTAAAGACCTCAAACCTAGTAAGAATTGGTGATGAAATTGTAATCCACAAGGAATCTCCATCACCCCAAGCAATAAATGCTGAAGCAGAAGTACACATGGAATCATTTTAGACATCATATCGGGCATTGTAGGAAATAGGTAAGTGTGAATATTATCAAGTCAATTAATAAAATTATTATGTTGAATGATATTCATTATTTAAACATATTGATCTTTTACCATCTTTCATTAAAGATATTTTTGAAAAATAAGGAATCTAGGGTTATAGATTTAACATATATTTGTTTATTATTGCACAACACTTGTGCACAACGTTTGCGCACCTGCAGTTGTCCAGGTTTTCTGCTATATTATAGATATAAATATTTAGAATAAACACACACATAAGCACACATGTATAGTAGCTGCTCTATATGTTATCACACACCAGAGGGAAAGGGAAAGTAAACAGACAAACATAATGTACCTATAATAATAAGGGCTGATAGAACAATATCAACTCAAAATGCAACCTTAAAGCTTCCCTCCTCTTCCACATGATGTAATTTCATTTAGGTGATATATTTATGTTAAAATAAACCAATGACAGGCCTAGATCATTATAATTATCATTTCAAAATTTGACTCTGTAAAGTACTTTATTTAACCTTTTATAGACACATCAATATATTGTGTCCATAGATTTCTTCCATTATTCAAGATAATGTGATCTTAACATGCTTAACTATTAGATTTTTCTTTCTTATGTGTACCGAATTCAGAGAGAAGCAGATAATAAATTAGATGTGTCGAGCTAATAAAAGAAGTTATTTAAATGCAGTCCTAGGACTAGTTTTAATACCCAGATACACACACCCCCCCCACCACACACATATTCTTATATGCACATATATGCGTACACATATGCTTTAAAGTCTTTCCTTTGTAGAAGAGAAACTGATTTGCATAGATGTTTAGATTTGAACAAGTATTGAAAAATAAATTCAAAGTAAGGATAAATGAGTAAATATTCAATGAAAATAAAACACTATGTGCAGTTTGTTTGGTTTTGTTTGTTTTAGCATATTCACATTGATGATTATGTGGTTTGTTTTAAGTGCTTAGTTATTATTAGTAAAGTTGTTTTAAACCTTTATATACATGTGTTTTGGAGGGAAAATGTCCTTATTTATAATGGGTATATACCCAGAATTGGATTTGCTTGATTATAATATACAAATGTAGTAAGATTTTGTACAAATCTTCACATATAAGAAAGTTAAAGCAAAAATTAATGAAAGTACTCTGTGGAAATAAATTGACTATCTGGAATTTATAACAGAGACCATCATACATATTATCATTTGTAAATTGTGTGATACACATCCTTTATATCAGTAAAATTTGTAATAAACTTACATAATCTATATGCGTTTTTCTGAAGAGAGTACATTTATCATTAAATTCCTTTGGTTACAATAAAAAAAAAACACTATATGCAATCAAAGATAGTATATGAGAGAAACACGGTGTCTGAGTTACAAAGCAGAAATGTCAACATCGGTTAAAATATAAAAGATTTTAAAATTCATAAAAATTATGTATATAAGTTGCCTGTGCAACATGATCAAAACTGCACTTTCTGGAAGATTAGGCTGATAGCAATGCACAAGGTAGATTGAAATCACAAGCAATACTGGAATCAGGAAACCATTCCAAGATTTAATCTTCTAAGTAGTAGAACAAGAGTACAAAATCAAAAAGTAGTTAAGAATGGAGAAGGATTAACATATGACAATTTTGTGGGCCCATTGCTGAAGTTTTTGGTGAATATTTGGCCAGTAATTTATGTCCATACACTTAAAAATGAAATATTTTTTGTGTCTTTGATTTATTTCAATATCTAATCTAAACCTCTAACCCAGGAATGACCATTACAGGCACTACTGACATATTGGGCGGGATGCCAGTAACATCTCCTAATTTGTGCCAACCAAAAATGTCCACAGACATTGCCCGATGTCCCTTTGGGGGGGGGGGATTTTCCTTGGTAAGGAATCTTTTCTACATATTAAGCAATTTTTCTTTTTTCTTAAATTTCAGTACTTAAATTATACCTAATCACTGTCTACAATAATGATGCATAACTCATGCTCTCAAATGTTTAGTGGCTTACAACAACAAATACTAATTTTTCTCACTCAGAGAACTGGGTGTCAGATGGTATTTGGCTGAGCTTGGCTGAGCTTGGCTCAATCTAGCCAGCATAGCTCTGAGATACAGCTCAAGTTGAAGTACATTTCATGTGTCTCATGTTGCGACCTAGGTTAAAGGGGCAGTAGCTGGCTGGGGTATGGTCTTCTCATGGTATCAGGAGCACAACAAGTCAACTAAAAACATGTATGCACATTTCAAGCCTCCACTTGTATTGAATGCTCTAACATCTAGTTGACAAAAATCAAGTCATGTACTAAGACCAAGAAAAGGCAAGAAAGTCATTCTGTCTACTGTCTGTCCATGGCAAAGGTGTGGAATGAAGAACTGAAACCAGTAGTTCAATCTAACATATTCACCACCTGGTCAATTATATGTACATCCTGGTTTGTAGATTTAGGCAAATTACTTATTTCTATACTGCTGCACCATTAATATATAATTATTTATATAACTATATCCCACCCATACTGAGATCTCCATGGTACCTGGACAAATACATAGTTCATAAGTGTTTAAAGAATAAATAGATGAGCAAGATATTTATAACCATGATTTGAAAATTTATATTTTTAAATTGTAACTATGGCATTTTAGTACATTGAGTACATAGTATTGTGTATATTAAAATTAAATGGCATTATTATAAAAACAAAGTTGTAAAGTTATGAATAACTAAAAGAAAATCTCAAAAATAGGAGGCCATTTTGTAATTTGCAAAGAATCATGTTTCACATGAAATGAACTAATAACAGTTATTGCTACTTGGCTTGATATTGATTCTAAAAATTCTCTTCCTTGGATACTTGCATTCATGATTTTTCTCTTGCTAATAACTTAAACCTTCTTTTATAGATACTATTAAATAAATATAGAAGAGGGAAATAATCTTTATAATTTTTCTACAAGTACTTTTGACTTCGAGGTAATATTGAAGGACTAATTATTATTCACAAAAATCTAGCTCTCAGAACTTCTTACCTCTCCTTTGTCTCCTTTACTCAATAATTCTATAAATGCCCAACTGCATAAAAATCAAAAGCAAGTATTGGAAGGACATCACAGCTTGCTTTTACATAACGAGTAAAGATAGAATTCAATTACAATATCATTCCCCTTTGAAAAGAAAATTCAAATTTGAAAAATTGTTCAACAAATTGAAGTAGCAAAGAATTTGTGTTCTACTTTGCTTCATTAAATAAATCATAAAAGTAACTAACAAGTCTGAGTATTAAGTAGGTAGAGTTTGTAACTGAACAACCAATAAATGTAAGTATATAGATATAAATGGATATAAGAAAGAGATGGAAAGAGAAAGACAGAGACAGATATACAGAGATGTCTCTCAGGCTACATCTGTTTGACTGTTCATCACAAGAACAAGCCTTTCTAATGTGCAGATGGACTATGGGTAATAAAAATAATTGCAATGTATTGAGTTCTTATTATGTGCCATGCTTATTTTTCTTCTATATCCTATAGTTCTCACAGTAACTCTGTGAGGTAGGTTTTATAATTGTTGGTATGTGTGTCTAGCTTCATATAAGAAATAAGATGCAAAAAAGTAAAAGTAGTTTGTTTCTCAAGCTAATAAAAAGTAGTTCAAGTTTTGGTGGCCAGATTAGTCTCCAAAGCTCATAATTATTTTTCATATACCATGATGCTTTTCCCTACACTGTGATTTCTTTTCTACTTGTAATTGCTTTATATCCAACAATCTCTGCACCTTCCTCAGAGATCAGGTCTCACTTACAATTCCAAATGTCCCATTGCCTGACATTGATCTGATTCTTTGACTTGAACCTTGAAAAATACTCTTGAACCTATATTCTTACCAGGCCCCAAATCAAATTCAAACAGAGGCCAAGCCCATGTAGATTCAGCCAGATTTTCCATGAACTCTAATAGAAACAATTTTAACTAAAAAAACCTTCTTTCAAACACCTGCATCATTATCTGGAAGGCTCCAAGAAGAAGTATGCCTCGGAACCAACACATAAAAATTAAGCCTCCTCCACACCTCAATTTCCTTCTCAACTGCAACTCCTCTTCTGGAACCTTCTCTATCTGCCCCATATCTTTCAAGTCTCAGGAATTAGGTGCCTGTCTCATTTTGCCATATATTTCATTTTCCTTAGTATACCCAATAAGTAGGTAATTTTTAGTTATAGTTTAATAACAGGTACATCTCACACATATACTCACATAAAATTACTAAACTGGTTGTAACCAGTTATGATAAATAGAAAACATTTTTCTAATTATTACAAGTTTTTCTTTTACTAACTAGAGTTATGCACCTGTCCCAAGCTAATACCCTTAAACATGATCAAATGCTTAGAATTCTGTCATTCCCATGATCCTATTAACCTATAGCTTTTCTGAGACTTTGATATCTAGGGCTCAAGCAACTTCTTATATATACCATCAATTATGTTTTTAAATCTTCTTTACCTGGTATAGGATTTCTTAAAAAAAAGAGAGAGAGAGAGAGAGAGAGAGAAAGTCAATTTTCTATACGAGTTTAATTTAGTAATATCAGAAATAATTTCCCTGAGGAACATCCTAGGAAATATTTCTTGAGTCCAGCCAAACGCAATATAATCATGCCTTGCACAAGAAAGAAAGTCCTTCCTTTTAAGAGGGCATGAGTTGGGGAAATTGTTTTCAGGGTCTATCTTCTCCATCAAGTTCTCAGGAAATTCTCTTAAATTAACAACCTGAAACACCATATAAAGTACCCAAGAGTCACTCTCTTCCTGGTGCATCAGCCCCAAACAGCAATTATTTCATGAGTTTTTAGCCTCCAGTATTCTCTTGGCCCTGATTGGAATTGTAACATAAAAAACTCTTTCAAGAATAAGGTGGAAGGTGATATCAGCAAGATTGCAGAATAGGAAGCCCTAAACTCTCTGTTTCCATGGACAAACTGATTCAACAGTAATACGTGGACCAATTTCCATTCTGAGAAACTGAGAAAATAGGTGAGGGGCTCCTTCACTCCAGGCAAGCACAAAACCAGCCACATTGAAGCCAGTAGGAAAATCAGAGACACCCTTTTTACCATAACCCCTCCCCCAAGTATAGCAGCATATTATTGGAAGGAAACTCCCAGTTCCCAGCTTCTTCCTTGGAAGGGAAGGAGAGGACTGGGCTGTATGTCCAAAGTTCTGATTTTTCTGGGAGTTACTCTAGACACCAGGGGGCCATTAAAAACAAAGACAGTGGTTGGGACAAACACACAATCCCTCATCATAAGCCCTTTCCTTCTAGCTCAACACAAGATGACTGGCAAAACTTTCAGTTCCTGGCTTATACTTGGGGAGAAAAAGAGAAGACTGAAATATATGCCCAAAATTCAGACTTTGCAGGTAGCTACCCAAGGGATTGAGTTCAGTTTCATCAGTCTCAGAGCACAGATGAGATCCAGAATACTCTAGATGCCTGAGGGCCACTGAGAACTTGGGCATGCTGCTCCCCCAGAAGACCCATGGCACAGCAGTCAGACACCAGAGGAAACAAGAGATTATGAACAGAAAGAGAAGAAGAAAGAGAAAAAGAGAGAGAGGGAGGGAAAAGAAAAGAAAATGGCAAGTCTTTTTAATTAGGAATTTATGCACACAAGTCCAGAGAAAACACATACATAGAGAAGGTTTGGGAGGCCACAGAATCTCTTGTTGGGGTGACTAGTGAAGGTCTTCTTCTGTACAAGCCCAGTCAATAAATACTGGGAAAGGCAGTGGTCCTTTCTGATATGCAGATACCAACACAGAGTCAAGGAAAATGAAAAAACAGAGAAACATGGCCCCCAAAAGGGAATGTAATAAAGCCCCAGAAACTGACTCTAATAAAAAGGAGATACACAAATTACCTGACAGAAAATTTAAAATAATCATCATAAAGATGCTCAACAAACTCAGAAGAGAAATGCATAAACAAAGTGAATATTTCAATGAAAAGATATAAAATACAAAAAGGAACCAAACAGAAATCCTGGAGTTGAAGAATACACTAAGAGTACTGAAAAATTCACTATAAGGATTTAACAACAGACTAGATCAAGTAGAAAATCAAATCAGCAAACTCAAGTACAGGTCATTGGAAATTATCTAACAAAAGAATCAAAAAGATAAACAAATTTAATGATTTAACAACAGACTAGATCAAGTAGAAAATCAAATCAGCAAACTCAAGTACAGGTCATTGGAAATTATCTAACAAAAGAATCAAAAAGATAAAAAAATTTAAGGAGTGAATAAAGTCTAAGGAGCTCATAGGACACCATCAAGCAAACCAATATACAAATTGTGAAGGAGAAAATGGACATCAGATCCAGTAAGCCTACTGGATGCAAAATAAGATGAACCCAAAGAAATCCATGCCAAGAAACATAATCAAATTGTCACAGTAAAAGAGAGAATTTTGAAAACATCAATGGAAAAACAACACGTCACTTACAGGGGAATCCTCATAAGACTGTAAGCAGATTTCTCAGTAGAAACCTTGCTGCCTAAAAAAAGTGAGATATATTTTCAAAGTGCTAAAAGAAAAACAAATAAACAAACAAAAACAAAAAACAAAAATCCTGAAATACAAGGATGTTATACCATGCAAAACCTTCCTTCAAAATTTAAAGAGAGATAAAGACTTTGCCAGACAAACAAAAGCTAAGGAAGTTTATATCACCATTAGATGTTCTAAATGTTTAACTAACAAAACTAAGAAAAAAATGAAATTTAAATCCTGAATAATCATATAATTATTAGAGAAATTAAATATGATTTGAAAAATTAACTATTAAATAGAAATTACCCCATAAGGAAACCCACTTCCCCTTTATGAAAACATTCTATAAATGTCATAGTCGGTTAAAATTAAAAAATCTACTGATACATATTATCACAGGAATCAATTAAAGGAAAAAGCCCATATGATCATTTCCAAAAAATACAATAAAAGTATCTGATATTAGGCAATACTCACTCAATTCAATGCAGCTCTGTTTTTTTCAAGACCTTAGAAAGTTGATTCTACAATTTATGCAAAGTGTTAAGGCTAAAGAATAGCAAGTCACTCCTAAAGAACAATAATAAGTTAAATATATGTTCTGGGGTAAAGTAGAGGTTTGCCTACTTAAGACTATGTTATAGAGCTATCACAATTAAGACAGTATGGTTTAATGTAAGAATAGATAAATTTATGCATGAAATGAATAAAGAATTCAAATATCAATCTATGCATTTATGGAAATTGAAAGTATGACATAAGTAATATAATTTACTGAAAACAGCCAATTCAATAAATGGTATTGAGACCTTTTGTTACTGACATAAATATACTAGACTGACTAGCTAAACAGCTGTTCTAATTGCCTTCTGTTATGCCTTTCTGTACCACAGCACCTAGAAAGCTAAACTCTATACTCTATAAACCCTCTTGCAGCTAGGATTTTATGTAGTTCAGTTTCTACCAATGGTTGGATTGACATGAGTTTTAAATTTAGAACCAAGTAAAGTACAGAGAAAATATCTGCATCCACGGCATCCAATATGATGGTATATCCTTGGATCAAACAGTTCATGAAGTGGCCACATTATTCCTAGAGTGCAACTAATGTGTCCTGGGGCCAACAGTTGGCACAGAGTTTCCTGTTCTGTCACTTCTTCATTGTAGCAGATGTAGCATTTCCTTGGTTAGTCACATATGTATTGGTTTTTTGAGAATCATTCTTGGAAGTTCAGCCTAGAGCCTATCCCTTCAAATCTCCCAAGATTGCTGAATGCACAGAATTCACTGTATTGCATCTCTTTTTAATACAGTATGTTATTGACAAAGAAATCCTATTTCTTCAATTTTGTAAATGTAACCAGATGCCACTGGATTTCTACTTCATGATATGCCAAATAAGTTCCAAAGAGACTAGAACTTAAGTGTGAAAGACAAAACTATAAGTATTAGAAGAAAATATAGGATAGAACCTTTATGTCCTCAGGATACATAGTTTTTTATTTAAAAGTAAAACATCAGTATTAGCCATAAGAGAAAAGATTTATAAATTTGACTACTTAAAAATTAAAAACTTAATTAAAAAATAGAGTAAAATACAAGACAAAAACTAGGCAAAAATATTTGAAAGACATAAGTGAAAAGGAAAATGTCACCTAGATTATATTTTTTTTAAAGACAGCCTTTTGAAATGTGAGTAAAAGGCATTTTACAGAAGAGAAAACACAAATGGCCAATATACTTATAAAAAGATGCTTAACCAATTTAACAATCAATGAAATGGTAATTAAAATCACAGTGAGATACCATTTTACACATACTCTATGGTCCAAACTTACAAAATTGTATAATTCTGAAAATGGGGTGGTCAAAGAAGCCTTATCAACAAGGGAAAATTGCATTAATGGATGGCTTCCAAACTGTAGTACATAAGCATGCCCTCAGGTACTGGATGAAAAATGAAACCAGTTGATATATTTTGTAAGGATAATTAGAAATCAGGAACTAAGATAAAAAAAAAAAGGAAAGAAAAGTGAAGCTGAGCATGGATATTTTTAGGATGTAGCATTCAGGAAAATGAAGGAAGCTGAAGCAAAAGAGATAATGATGGCTTACCATCACATGCCACCCTACAGGGTTGGAGAGAGATGACCTTTGTGCAAAAGGAGCCAGAGCTATCAACATTCTAAGTGTTCTGACAAGAGGCCATACTAGGTGGAGGCATTAGAGTCAGAATTATGAGGGTTTTTACCCATTTAAATCTGACTTGGGGAGAGGAGACAAGTAGAGAGACAGTATTGGCTACTATATTTCTATCTTCCATGCCCAAATTATTCTATCTCTACAAAGCCATTAGTAGACAAGGAAAGCAACAGCTAGAGCACATTATAATTTTCATACTGAAATTAATAGGACAGGTAAAAATTACAGAAAAGTTTTCCATTCTTTCAAGTGAATAAGGTGAAATACTTGAAATTTCTGAGAGTATAAAAAGGCACTACCTTTATTTTTCTGAAGTATATATGAAAAATGAGAAACATTTAGCCAATTGAAAATAAAACTACTATAACTTGGATTTTAAAAAAGTCAATTGCAAATGTTAGGCTGTGAGAACTAGTCAGCTGGACTGAGGAAAGAAAAAAGTTACAGTCCCTCATCTAATCTATTCCTCTTATTTGAGAGAGTAAGGACCATCTGAGTCAATCTATAAAACAAGTAGGTTAGTTGTGTTCTCTCTCTCTCTCTCACTCTCTCTTACCCTCAGATAAATTATTTCTGTGTGTTTTATGATTGATACATCTAACTAATCATATCCTGGTTCTTATTGGGTTTTGACCTTGAGTAATCATTAAAGATAGCCTAATCACTAAGAAGAAAGAAGTAGTTTCTTTAGACCAATAATTTCCTAAACCTTTGATAAATTATAATTCTGTTCCCAGTGACTATTCCTCTAACCTCCCCCCCCCCCCACTAAAAAACTGCCTTCTTCTTCCCAATTTCTTTTTATTCTGAAGTACACACCTATGTCTAGGAACTCATAGCATTCTCATTCCTGTGGGCACTTGTTCCTGAAAAGTAAGAGAAAGCAGTTCTCCCTTAAACTCTAAAACCACAAATTTAATAGAAATATGACAGAATTGTCTCTGGGTACCCAAATTAATATTAATTACCAGATTTCAAATACAAAAGCTTTAAAAGCTTGAATTCGGAAAACAAATGCTGATTTTTGCTTGGGTTTCCTAGAAACAGAAACAGACAGGATTCACAAGTTCTTTAGGATAAGCCTGACAGTGAGGAAAGAAAGATGGGAAAAGGGAAGGAACGAAACACTGATGTGATTTAGCTTTGGGCAGATCCTAGGGAAGGTCAAGGGGGTTCAGGATCACAAAACTCACCACAGAATGGGCCTGCCTTAAGGCAAAGGAACCAACTTTTATGCCCCATGAATAAATAACTGTTTCCCACCTGGGGTTGAGTGTGATAATTTGCCAGGTGGTCTCAAGAGGTTGCTCCCATCAGTCAAGCTGCATCCCTCACTCAAAGTCAGGGCTGGCTTCCTGAGCATGCAACCTGTGCAGTCGCACAGCACCTACACTCAGAAGGACCAGTGCATGCTTGGTTCAATGCTCTTCTGTTCATATTTTAAAATTCTTAATAATATTGTCCTTGAACTTGTTAACTCCAACAAGATAAATGGAGTGTTTGTGTGAGCACAGGAGTTGCATGTAATATGTATGCATGTCATTTATTGCTGCCCCAATTGTATATAGCATATACAATGCTCCTTGAGTATAGAACTCCAGTGGACCCAGGTCATGTGGGTTCAGTACAAGATAAATGTGTTACGTGTCCCACTAAGTTGGGGTGCTGACAGCCTGGGAAGCTACGGTCTTCATTCCAACCAGAACTTGCTCTGAACAAAGAAAGAAGGCAACTGTGTACTTAGAAATACAAATGACCGAAAAACCCTAATGTATCCTTTTTGACTCCTATTAGTTCCTATTAGCCAACTATTACTCTAAAAATGAGGAAAGAAGGAAAGGAAAGAAAAGGCCACCAGTAGTTTCTTTACTTTATAGTTCTTCCTTATTCATGAGTAATGTAGAGTGTTGGTGGAATGTATGTGAATCAAGAAGTAAAATGAATAGTTGAATTAGTTTTGTGCAGTGTTTCCACTTGTCTGGTAAGAATGAGATATATACAACATATTAGTTATGAAATTTGAGTTGAGTAATTTTGATGATTCTGCACACAAGTTAAATGCTCTAATATTTGCATTCAAAGCTGGCATTGTGCAATATAAAGATAAATGGTAAAATTCATGTTAATAATTTAAAATTTTAATTTCAAAAAGCAAATAAAAGAACCTTAGAACAAGTCAAGAGAATGAATATAAAAAAAAAAAATAGTTTATAAGTTAGTACTTGCAATGACACTTTTTCCTGCTTTTTGAAAAAAATGGCCCCACATTTTTATTCTTCAGTTGGCCCTGAAAATTATATAGCTGGTCCTGGTCCAAGGCAGTTTTATGTAGGAGGCTCCCGGTATATGCTGTGAACTACAGCATATCTCAGCAGTCACAGCAGCTGGGGAAAAAGGTATAGTACTTAATAACAGCAACATCTACTCCAATTTGCTCCTTGCCCCACAGATAAATCTAGTTGCTTCTCAAATTAAATCACTCCAAGAGAGTATAGAGTATCAAGGATGATGACTGATTGCAATTTCTGGGAAAACTTGTAAGATGATGGTTAGTGGGGCAAACTATATCCCTGGTGCTACAGTTGGTTTAGAGGCTTTGATGGTTAATTTTAGGTTTCATCTTGACTAGATTAAGGAATACATAGAAACTTGGCAAAGCAACCTTTTTGGGTGTGTCTATGAGGGTGTTTCCAGAAGTGATTAGCATGAGGGCCTGAGTGGACTGTGAGAAAGACCCACGCTCAGTATGGGAGGGTGTCAAGCTACATGACTACGCCAGTTGTGGAGTAAGGCAAATCATAACTAAAGCCAAAATGTTTTGTTATTTTAGTTATACTAAGTTTCTATTTGTATTGTCAGGGCTAGGGCTCAGACATTTCAAACCCATTGTACAGACTGGGTCCAGACCCCTCACATTCTAGGCTGAGTCACCAGACCCCTCACATGCAGGTCCACACTAGGTAATTGGGAAAGATCCCAGGAGCTACTGGCAGACAACACAAGCTCAGTCAGCAGCAGCAGCAGCAGCAGCAGCAGCAGCAGCAGCAGCAGCAGCAGCAGCAGCAGCAGCAGCAGCAGCAGCAGCAGCAGCAGCAGCAGCTTATAGGTTCAGCAGCTGTGGTGGCCTCTCAGGGCACCCTGGCGGCACTGGCAACAACAACTTGTAGCAACAGCCTAGAGCAGCAGTAGCGGCCTACCCGTGGCCCCCCTGGGTGCATCCCGGGGGTGGAGGGCACCAAGGATCAGAGCAACTTATCCTTTATACTTAAGTCCATAACCCAGGACACCTGGGTGCACGTGCACAATAACATTAGACAATAACCAAGGAACACCTGGGAACACGTGCATATTTACGTCAAATGCTTGGCAAGACTGAACATCTGAGGGGCCCTGACCATTTTCCTATATTTTCACAACAAGAGGGCACCGTCCAATACACTGGGGTCTCAGAGAGAACAAAAATGGAAGAAAAGGTGAATCTTTTACCCTATTTCTGCTGGAGCTGGGGCACACTTTTCTCTCCTGTCCATGGATACCCAAACATGAGACTCGTCAGCCTTTGAGTTCCAGGACATAACCAGCAACACCTCCAGGCTCTCAGGCCTCAAACAGAATTACATCGCCTTCCCTGGTTTTGAGGTTTTCAGACTTGTACTCAGCCATGCCACCAGCATCCAGTTTGCATCCAGTTTGCAGATGGCCTACCATGATTCTTCTGAGGCTTCATAATCGTGTGATCCAATTACCCTAATAAATCCCCTCTCATATACTTATATACATATCCTATTGGTTCTGACTCTCTGGAGAACCCTAACTCATACAAAGGCTTTGGCTGACACTCATCACCTCCCCCACTACCTCCTGTCATTTTTGATTACCTTCCTTTCAGCTAGTACTTTTTGTCTATGTGGCTACTCTGGGTTCCCTCAGACCTCCACTTTGAGACACCTGAACAAAAATTAAAATATCATATACACACTTTGTATAATGCAGTGAAGGCTAGTGCTGGCTCTGTCAATTCAGTGGACCCACTATAAAACAAACCTGAGTGAAAACTCAGTTAATTACCTGAGTCCCATGTACCCCTACTCTAAGAGGTGTGCTATGATTATGTTATACATGTGGATTTAGTATAAATTCAGAATATTTGTTCAAAAGCCCTTGAAAGGTCTAAGTATTCCCTTTTCCTCAGTGAAATATTACCTAAATCAAGAGATATAAGTCCCTGTGGAAAACAACTTGGGCAATCACTACCATATATACCTGCAGTGGTGTTCTGGGTCCTTCCTCATGGGAACCCCAATCTGTCCATTAGCTAATAAATTCCAGGTCTGAAAACTGGCTTAATTCTGCAACCTGAGAAAGGGGTAGTGACCTTTCTATACGGGGTGGCTAACCTAGGCCTTCTGCTCATCCAATATTGGATGCTTTTGATTATATATATTAAGCAGTAACCTGGGGGACTGACAATCTTGTCTCTAAGATAAGTTTGCCTGATAAAGCAAATAAAAACACAGGAGAGCACTTAAATTTGAATTTTCAGATAAATAATGAAAATATTTTTGGTATAAATATGTCTCGTGTAATATTTAGGACATAGTGATACTAAAAAATTAAGCAGGATTTATCTGAAATTCAATCTAACTGGATGCCCTGTATCTTATTTGGCAATGCTTGTCTAGGAAAACCATAATTTGTTAGTCATTGTTCTAACTCCTTGCCAGTCATATCACCCTGGCTGACTTTCAGATATTGATGGCCATTAGGATAATTACACCCGTCTTGCTTCTGACTGTTATGTGTTGCCACCTGGCTTTTCTTTTTTGGAGTTGATGATCACAGCTATGGGCCAGAATCTCTTACTGTAAATCCCAGCCTACAGAGCCTCTCAATGTCACTGTTGTCCCCACCGAATTGTGCATCCTTGTACTGCCCTGACAAATTAGGAGTCCTCCCAGGAAACAGCCAACCTGGGGGTCTTCTGGTCTCATTCTCTGAAATCAATTCACTCTAACATGCCTACTTCTTTGAGCTGATTTACCACTTCTCCATAGTTTTCCAGGGCAAGTTCTGACATTTCTACTCCATATGACACTACCTATTGTCACCACCATGACCAAGTCTCCTTACAGCAGTAAATTAGAACTAGTCCCCCTAGGGGCTAGAATTAAACTTTCTGTGAAGGTTTGATATATATATAATAGTTCCTGAGCTTACTCTTCAATTATAATCAGCCCTTCAGCTACAGGGGATAAATATTTCTTTAAAGGTTGCCATTAAGGGGCCGACAGCGTGGAACACTCAGGAGAGTGCAGCGCTGGGAGCACAGCGGCTCCCGTGGTGCAGGTTCAGCCGGTGCGCTCACTGGCTGAGCGTGGTGCGGGAGACACCAAGCCAAGGGTTGCAATCCCCTTACTGGTCACAAAAAGGACAAAAAAAAAAAAAAAAAAAAAAAGGTTGCCATTAGGGCCCTCTGGTTTTTCACACTTTGTACTAAATTAACGAATGATTTTCCTGAATCCATCATCTTTTCTCTTGAAAGCATTATTGGTGCTCAGCAATAGTCATCCAGTTTCCATGTCCTTATTATTAATATATCCCTTGTTCTTTTCAAATGCCAGAGTCATGGCCTTTGCATGAACCAGTGCATCTCCTTCCACTTATATCCTTTCTTGGTTTATCTCAGGTGAAGATTTAATGACAAATTTCTACAGAATGCTAAGAACTATTAACATCCCTCCTACCTTCAGTGGTAGAGTGCTCATTGTCAGGTAGCCAGGTGATGATCCATCTTATAATCAAATCTTTACCATTCTTCCCAAGACACCACTCCTGGTAGCAACTATCCAAGGTCAGGCACAACAGAAGTAAAGCCAGAGTCAGGGATTCAGGTGGACAAGAATAATTGAGTATTTCTTACCAGGAAAATCTGTGAGTGAGAGAAGCCCAACAGGGAAGAGAAAGGAGCTGATCAAGAGTGTAGTCTCACATAAATTTGAGCCATGATTGGGCTCATGAATATGCTGTGGAGCATAAATTACATAGTAGAGACCTCCGTTTCAGTCAAGGCAAATAGACTACAGGGCCCCCTTATCAGTAAGCCATTAAGCACAGTAGGATGGGGAATATAACATCAATCCCAAGTGTCAGCTGTTAGCGTAGTCCCTGGGTGTACCAACCAGTAAAGTGGATAGGGACAACACACCAGCAGGACCTACTATGATTGCTTTATGTAGTAAATTATACTGCATTTATACTTTATATTGTGAAAGACCAGTCTGATGGGTTAAAATATGCTTACTATGCCTACTTTTGCATAATTCTTTTTCACTCTGTAAATTGCTTTTTATCTAAGTGTCAGTTCTGCTTATCCTGCTCCCTCAGTGGCCCAAAACATTTTTTTCACCTATTAGTATTAGCACCCCGAGATACGTGAGTATAGGTTGGTAATATATAGCTGCTCATCTTCCAGCTGCTCCCCTGGTTCAAGTGGGCAGAGGCTGGCTCTAATTTGGGGCTCTGTCTCATCTAATAATTACTCTATAGTCTGTTTAAACTCTCATTTTCTATCTTATACTTTGGGCCAATTCTTTATACTTTTTTTCCCCCACACATCAGTGGCAGGTTTCCCACTGGCTACCATTCTGACCTCTGCTCTCTACTTTTCATCTATAAATACTTATCCCTATAAATACAATCTAGTATAATTGCTTTCTCCAATTCTAAGGTAAATCATTGTCAGGTCCACCACCAGCCGACCCGAACAGCCCTAGCCTTGTTCCTTTATGGTGGGCGAGCGAATGGCCCGGATTCCTCTTTCCCTCCTGTCCCCTTTGGAAGGAGAGGGGGGAAGAGAGCCGTGAAGAGAGGTGAGCACACCGCCAGCCCCAACCAGCCCAGTTAAAGGACACTCAGAGGCGGGGGGGGGGGGGGGGTTCTGTCAAGCAGTTCTGCTTATTATCACACAAGCACTTGCTTTTAAAGGCAAATGGGGAAGGGAGGTTTTTACATCCTCCAATCAGCTTAAAGGTTATGAGAGCATGCATCCTGTCTCAATGCCTAGCTATTGCAATCGTGCAGTGTTCAGGAGCGTGGAAGCACGTATTTGGCCAATAAGGGCCAAGGCAAGGTTCCCACAGACACTCCCACCCTACTTCCTCCTGGTGCCATCTTAGGCTGCCACGTTAATGTGCCCTTGTGGGCCCATAATGGCACCGCTTGTAATGTCACTTAAGGTGGCGTTAGTTTTTAAGGCCCGACAAATCATCAATATCATCTAATTACCCTTTTTAACTAAGATGTGCACACAGGCAGTAGAATAAGTAAAAGAGGCAACCTTTATACAATTGTCCTTCATAAATTGTTATTCCTTCAGGAAGTAGGCTATTGTATGCTGAATTACCTTCATTGCAGAAGCACAATGTGCATTTATTGTGCCAGCACCCCTATGTTTTTAGGAACCAGACTAACTGCCAAGATTTACATATTACATTTAAACTGAGAGACAATCTTCATGAAAAAAAATCTCCTTTTAAATAACAAATGATAATAATAATCATGTAAAGAGAATGTAAGATAACTGGTTTGGTTTTGTTTGGGTTTAATTTTGGCTAGCTTGCTGGGACAAATGTTTTCACTGATATATTTCTTTGTATTGCATTTTATTTAAGTCACTTATTATCTTCCTAGCATAGTTGGCTGTAATAAAAAAGTAATCCAGTGTTATTTAATGTTATTTAAATTGTATAATATCACACATTGTAGTTAAATATTATAATTAAATTATATAATCAACTGGGTATCCATTTTATCCAAATAATTTGCCTTTTGATGTTAAAAACACAAAGTTGCCTGAAACATATTGATCTCTCCTATTTTTCATTGTTGATTCTCTCTTTTTTTTGCTCTTTTTCTAATTTTGCACTTGATGCCATATCAAAGGTATAAAAATAGCCATTAGGAAATAAACTATGTAGAATAAATGTCTTTTGTGCTCCAAGTATTTGGGATATTTTTATGAGCATTTATCAAAATCACCCTTGTGCATATTAACTGCAATGAAATCCTCAAGAGGATAAAATATCTGCAAGAACATAAAAAGGTATATTGGCCCAAATGAACAGACAAAATAAAAAGATTATTTTCTCCCAATCCCTCTTTGCTGCTAAATGAAAAAATCTAAACTTGAATAAGATGGGTCAAAACAGATTCTAACTACTGCTAAATCAAATGGAATATGCCCAAACAACTGAGAACTTTAAAATACAGAATTAATTCATATCAGTCATATGATTATAATGATTAATATTTCTGAGGCAAGAAGGTAGTTTATTCAAAAAAAATACCACATGTGATTCAATACTACTGCACAATGCCCTCCCAGTACTCTGAGAATCATTAAAGATCTAAGGAGATAATTTTCAAATTTTCTACCTTGTTCTCTGAAGATCTTTTCTTCCTCACCTTGGACTACTAGATATGTTATCCAATGCTTTACAGAGGAAAGAATAGTATGGAATAAATACCAAAAAAGTGGAAAGTATAATGACTTCGGTTGAAAAACAAAGCTTTAGATAAAAATAATTATTATTTAGATTATTTAGATAAAAACAGTAATTATTAGTTTTATCGTCCCTAGAGAAAAGCCAAAATAAAAGCCACCATAGACTGGTTAAAGAGGGGTTACTAATCAAGGAAAGAGGGGCAACATGAAATTTAAAAAATGATAAGCCATTACCAGAATAACAACCATTCATTGTCGCCACAAAGGAACAATAAGAAGGATAAGTCAGTGCTCAGTTATTGTTCAGTTTAGACTACCTGTTGAATGTAGTCGAGTACATGCCCACTTGAGTGACTACTAGGAGCAGGAATGAGTCTGTTTTTATGGATCTATACGTTAATACAATGTTGTTGGCTTTTTTTAAAGAAAAAAGAGCATGTGAATATGTTGCTAGGGTCTCTCTGAACAATTTGAAGGGGCTCATACTAGGAAGCTTCTGTGAAGGTATGTCTCATTAGCTTAATGGTACAGTCAGAGTGATACACTCTCTCCCCCCTGACCTGCCCAATTTCCACCCCAACACTGCACTCTAATCAAGGATCCATTAGACATATAAGATTTTCTTCCCACCATGAGTGAAAAAGTGAAGCAATGGAACCCAAGAAGAGCAATGGTGGTTAGAACTAAATAGCACCTATCCAAGAAAAACCAGCTAGAGAACTCCTGTTCTGCCCCTAGGTCAGGATAGTATTGAAATATACCATCTTTGTTTCAAGTGAAGTGTCTTATGTATCCATGGAAAAACCAGGCAACAAAATCAGGGAAAGAGGGATAAAGTGAGCCATTAAATTATATTTGAGAATAGTAATGGTATTAGCCATCTTATTAAATGCAAAAAGAAATGCAAAAATGTTTTTCTCATATTTGTATTTATGTTAACAATTTCCTATGTTCTAGGTAGTTGATGAACCAAAGGAATCATTAATTGGTCAAAGTAATGAGAGTAGCATAGAATTAAGGAGCTGTGCTATTAAAGAGCTGAGTAATATCTTAGAGACTGCCAGAACCAACTCTTGCACGGCTTAGTTGAGGAAACTGGAGATCTAGAAAAATTTAGTGACTTAATAAAGGCTTTTCAGCCAGAGAGTAGCAAGATTAGTTTTAGAGCTGAGTCCTCAGGTTTAAGCAAGTCACTTGTATAGAATACCAGATATAACTTGTAATTGAAGATGCTTTTTTTCTGATTCCTGAGCTCTTCTCCCTTTTCAAATTTTAATAAAAGAATACATGGGAAGAAAATTACTGTATATAAAAAAGCAGAACTGAAAGAATATCTAAATTAGAGTCTTGACTTTTCTAAGCGACTTTGGAAAAGACAGACATGTACAAGTTTTAAATCTCAGTTATCTTACTTATTGAGAGCAATAATATTTTCCTTGTAGGTGCCCAAAAGTTCTTGTAAGTGTCAAATGAAATAACTGTGCAAATGCTTTGCAAACTATAAAGTCAGTTCTAGAATCATAAATATTTATATTTATGATTCACACACACACACACAAACACACACACACACACACACACACACACGCACATGCGCACGCGATCTGCCAGGACTTTGCAACAATACTTTTTGGGCATCTTCACATTGGTTTTTACATGCCTTAATTTGATGTTATAGGGCTTTTTATTAAATAAAAACAAATTCAAATCATATCATATTTCCACAAATGACTATTGGATAGAATCCAAATTAATATTTAAATGAGTTCGCAGTATATACAATGCTCTACCTAATTCTCCTCAGTGGCTTTTTCATATTTCTTCTCCTCCTTCCGAACCCTCTCAGCGAATGATCTCAATATGCAGTTCATTGAGTAAAAGTAATTCATAAAATTGACCTTCCAATTTATATCACCAACTCATTTGTTTCTTTGGACTTCTTCCTATGCTTGCCTCTTTCTCTTTGGTTATAATGGGAAAAATGTACTTCTTCCTTTTTAAGATTCATTCCTCCTCTTGTGCTTCAGATTATATATCTCTCCTCCTCTGCAAAGCAGCCTTCTAAAAAAGGTTTGTATACTCACTGTCTCCACTTCTTAAGAATGAAGACCCATTCACTCGTCAACTCACTTCAGTCTAGATATAGTCCCAATAACTTCACTAAATAATTCTCTCCATACTCACCAATCCTTACTGATAACCCATTGGCAATCATTAGTCCTTATTTTATCTAACCTCACCATTAATTACTTTCTTTGAACATTTTCTTCCCTTCTGGCCACTTCTCCATGGTAATTTTTTTTTATCTTCTAAATACAGTATTGTTCAAGTTTTTGAACAACATAAAAGCTATTGAGGAGAATTAAGTAGAGCACTGTATATATTACAAACTCATTTAAATATTAATTTGGATTCTATTCAATATTAATTTGGATTCTATTCATTTCACTCTAGTCATGTTTCCTAGGCCGTCTCCTCCTCTTTCAATCTCTCAAGTGCCATTTGCATGTTTTTAATATCTCCCAAACTTGGATCTCCACATCAGGACTAATTGAATGTTGAAACATGACCCAAGTATGAAATGTATGCTGAATATCTTTATTTGACTCTGCTACTATCACCTCAGACTCAACATGTCAACATGTCAACATGTCCTTTATGTATAAGTCAAAAATTCTTTTTTTTGATACTTAGAATTTTATTTCAATAGTATTAAATGTAGCTATATAAATACAACAGACTATAAAAAACATGCAGAAGCTCTGGAAATTCCCTCCCACTGCCTGACAGGACCCCAGGTGAGGAGTGTGCCATGTGCCATCAGGGCCCAGCCTGAAGTCCTAGAAAGCCCCTCCCACAGCCCAAGCAGGAGCCAAGGTAAGTGGTATGCCGTGCACCACCAGGGGCCCAGCCTGTAGCCCTGGAAAGCCCCTCCCACAGCCCAAGCAGGAGCCAACGTGAGTGGCATGCCACATGCCACCACAGGCCCATCTTGAAGTTCCAGACACTCCTCCCACTACCCAAGCAAGTGCCAAATTGAGTATCCTGCATGAGTGCCACAAATACTGTTTCTGCAAGGTGTTCCACCACAGCAACACCACACCTACTGCCATCACAAATACAGCTCACCACCACAGTATAAGCCAAGGCCACTGTACAGGCAGCCTACCACACACCTGACTGCATTGATACAAGAGGAGTCACCAGCAGAGCCTGCAAATACAGGAGAAAGTATTTCTCCTCATCACCCACTCCAGAATATTGAAGAAACAAGTGCTCTACCAGATGACCAGATATCAATGAAAAGATACTAGAACTACAGATAAACAAAAAGATATGACACCACCTAAGGAATAAAGTAACTCTCAAGTACCAGACTCCATACAGCAGAAAACTCTTAAAATGTCTGAAAAGGAATTCTGAGCAATGATCTTAAGAAAACTCAAAGAGATAAGAGAACACTCAATTACAGAACACAATGAAATGAGAAAAGACATCCAGGATATCAAGGGGGAAATTTAAAAAGAAATTAATGTCTTAAAAAAGAACACAGAAGAACTCCTGAAAAAGAAGGATTGACTCAATGAAATAAAAAACACAACAGAGAGCTTGAGCAGCAGGTTAGAGCAAGCAGAAGAAAGAATTACGGATACAAAAGATGTTCTTTTTTACAAAACCCAGGCAGATCAAAAAAAAGGAAAAAAGAATTTTAAAAAATGAAGAAAATCTAAGAGAGCTAGCACACAACCTCAAGCACATAAACATCTGAATCATGGGTATTCCAGAAAGGAAGAAGAAAGGAGAAGGCACAGAAAATCTATTCAAGGAAATAATAACAGAAAACTTCCCAGATATAAGAAAACACACAGACCTTCAGATTCAGGAAGCCCAAAGATCCCCAAACAGATTCAATCCAAAAAGATCCTCTCCAAGACACAGTATAGTCAGACTGGCAAAGCACAAAGACAAAGAAAGAATTATAAAAGCAATAAGAGAAAAGCATCAAGTCACCTAAAGGGAGCCCCTATCAGACTAACAGCAGACTTCTCAACTGAAAGCCTATAGGCCAGAAGAAAATGGGGTGATATATTCAAAATACTGAAAGAACAAGATTGCCAACCAATATTTCTATACCCAGCAAGGTGATCCTTCAGAAATGGAGAAATAGTGCATTTCCCAAACAAAAATTGTGAAAGTTCACTACCACACATGACCAGCACTGCAGAAAATTCTCAAGAGAGTCCTGCATCAGGAATTTGAAAAACAATAATCACTACCACAGATAAACAATACAGAGCAAAACTCACCATTAAAACAGAAATGCAAATGAGAAAGAGAAAAAAGCAAAATCATGCCACCACAAAAATCCAAATAACTTTGAGGATGGAAAATGAAAGGGGAAGAAACGAACAAAAGATATTTCTAACATCTAAACAAAAAGCAATAAAATGACAGGAGTAAAGCCATATCTGTCAATAACAATCCTAAAGGTAAATGAATTAAACTCCCATTCAAAAGACACAAACTGACAGATTGGATTAAAAGCTACACCCAACTATATGCTATCTTCAAGAAAGTCACCACACCTGTAAAGACACACATAGATTAAAAGTGGAGGGATGAGGGCTGGCCCCATGGCTCACTCGGGAGAGTGTGGTGCTGATAGCGACGAGGCCACAGGTTCGGATCCTATATAGGGATGGCTGGTACCCTCACTGGCTGAGCATGGTGCGGATGACACCAAGCCAAGGGTTGCGATCCCCTTACCGGTCAAAAAAAAAAAAAAAAAGAAGTGAAGGGATGGAAAAAGATACACAATGAAATGGAAACCAAATATGAGCAGGAATAGCTATTCCATATACCGAATTACATAGATTTTAAACCAAAAAAAGAGAAAAAGAAGGCCACTGTATGATATTAAAGGTATATATCCTGCAAGGAGACATAACAAATGTGTATATACCCAACACTGGAACACCCAGATATATAGAGCAAACACTCTTAGACCAAAAGAAAGAGACAGACTCTAACACAATAATAGTGGGTGATCTCAACACCCCTCTCTCATCATTGAACAGATTTTCCAGGCAACAAATCAACAAGGAAACACAGGATTTAAACTATACCTTAGACCAGCTAGACCTGGCAGATATCTACAGAACATTTCATTTGACAACTAGAGAATATGTAGTCTTCTCCTCAGCACAAGGAACATTTTCCAGGATAGACCACATGCTTTATCACACATCAAGTCTCAGCAAATTTTAAAATATCCAAATCATTCCAAGTATCTTTTCAGACCACAATGGATTAAAACTGGAAATCAAAAACAAATGAAACTCTGGAAACTGTACAAATACATGGAAACTAAGCAACAGTCTCCTTAATGACCTATGTGTTCAAAAAGAAGTTAAACTGGAAATCAGAAACTCTCTTTAAACTAATGAAAATAAAGATACATCATACCAAACCTGCATGATACTGCAAAAGCAGTACTAAGAAGGAATTTTATTTCAATAAACACTTCAATAGAATAGAAAGACTTCAAATAAACAACCTAACACTATCCCTCAAGGAGCTAGAAAAACAACAACAATCTAATCCTAAAAGTATTAGACAAAAGAAATAATTAAGATCAGAGAAGAACTAAAAAAAAATAGACCCCCCTAAAATGATACAAAAGATCACTGAAACAAAAAGTTGGTTTTTTGAGAAGACAAAACAGACAAACCATTAGCTAGATTAACAAAAAAAAAAAAAAAGAGGAGACTGAAAAAACAAAAATCAGAAATGAAAAGGGAGACATTATAACCATTATCACAGAGTTATGAAGAATCAATAGAGACTATTATTAACTACTGTATGCCAACAAATATGAAAACCTGTAGGAAATGGATAAATTTCTGGACACATGCAAACTACCAAGACTGAACCTAGAAGACATAGAAAATCAGAGCAGACCAATAACAAGCAACAAGATTGGAGCAGTAATCAGTGGTCTTCCAATAAAGAAAAGCCCAGTACTGAATAGCTTCACTGTTGAATTCTATAAAATATTTAAAGAGGAATTAATACCACTTCCCTTCAAACTATTCCAAAAACTTGAAAAAGAAGCCATTTTCCGAAACTCATTTATGAGGCCAGCATCACCCTGACACCAAAACCAGAAAAAAAAAAATAACAACAAAAAAAGAAAATTACAGTCCAACATCCTTGAGGATCATAGACACAATAATCTTCAATAAAATATTATCAATCAGAATACAGCAACACATCAAAGAAATATATAAACCTTGATCAACTGGGACTTACCCCAGGGATGCAAGGATGGTTCAATATATTCAAGTCAATAAATGTGATACATCACATCAAGAAATCCAAGGACAAATCTATATTATTATCTCAATTGATGCAGAAGAAGCATTTGACAAAACACAATATTCCCTCATGATAAACACCCTCAGCAAATTAGGTATAGAAGGAAATTATCTCAACACAACAAAAGCCATATATATATATATTTATATGACAAATTGATTGCCAATATTATCCTGAATGTGGAAAACCCTTAAGAATAGGAATAAGACAAGGATACCCACTCTCACCATTCCTACTTAACATAGTATTAGAAATACCTTCCAGAGGAACCAGACAAAAGAAAGAAATAAAGGGCATCCAGATTGGAAAAGATAAAGTCAAACTGTCCCTGTCTGCAGATGACATGATACTATACAGAGAAAAAAAGTAAAGAATCTACCAAAAACTCTTGCAGCTGATTAACAATTTCATTAATGTGGCAGGATACAAAATCAACACCCAAAAATGAGTAGCATTTTTATACTACAACAATGAGCTAGCAGAAAAAGAAATCAAGAAAGCAAGTACATTTAAAATAGTCACCAAAAAAATTAAATACCTAGGAATCAATTTAACCAAGGAGGTAAAAGATCTCTACAATGAGAACTACAAAACATTACAGAAAGAAATTAAAGGGGACACAAAAAGGTGGAAAGACATACTATGCTCTTGGATTGGAAGAATTAACACTGTAAAAATGTTCATTCTACCAATATTGATACACAGATTCAATGCAATCCGCATCAAAATATCAATAACATTCTTCACAGCAATAGATAAAGCAATCCTAACATTCGTATGGAACCACAAAAGATTTTGAATAGCCAAAGCAATCCTAAGCAAGAAAAATAAAGCTGGAGGCATAACACTACCTGCCTTCAAATTATATTACAAAGCTCTTAAAACCAAAACAGCGTGGTACTGGCATAAAAACAGATACTCAGACCAATGCAACAGAATAGAAAGCTTGGGTATCAACCCACAAACTTACATCCAACTGATCTTTGACAAAGGCAACAAGAACATACATTGGGAAGAAGACTGCCTCTTCAATAAATGGTGCTGGGAATTGGACATCCATATGCAGAAGGAAACTGGACCTGTACCTCTCACCATATTCCAAAATCAACTCAAAATGGATTAAAGACTGAAATATAATACCTGAAACTATAAAACTTCTAAAGGAAAACATAGGGGGAACACTCCGTGAAGCAGGACTGAGCAAAAACTTTATGAATTAGACCCCAAAAACACAAGCAACAAAATAAAAAATAAACAAATAGGAGTTTATCAAAATAAAAAGCTTCTGCACAGCAAAGGAAATAATCAACAGAGCAGAAAGACAACATATGGATTGGGAGAAAATATTTTCAAACTCTGCATCCAACAAGGGATTAACATCCAGAATACACAAGGAACTCAAACAACTTCACAGTAAAAAACAAAGAATCCAATTAAAAAGTAAGGAAAGGAGTTGAATAGATGTTTTCCAAAGGAAGACATACAAATGGCCAACAGGCTCTTGAAAAAATGCTCAACATCACTAATCATCAGTGAAATGCAAATTAAACCACATTGATATATCATCTCACCCCAGTTAAAATGGCTATGATTAAAAAGACCAAGAATAACAAATTCTGGCAAGGATGTGGGAAATGGGTATCTTCTACACTGTTGGTGGGACTGTAAAGTAGTACAGCCATTATGAAAAACAGTATGGAGGTTTCTCAAACAACTATAGATAGAACTTTACCATGGTCCTGCAATCCCACCACTGGCTATACATCCATTGGAATGGAAATCATCCCGTAAAAGGGATACCTGCACTCTCATATTCACTGCAGCTCTTTTTACAATAGTCAAAATATGGAACCAACCTAATTGTCCCTCGATGGATGACTGGAAAAGAAAACTGTGGTATATATACACAATGGAGTACTACTTAGCCATAAAAAAGAATGACTACTCTGCCATTGACAGCAACCTGGATGAGCTTGGAGAAAATTATGTTAAGTGAAATAAGCCATACCCAAAGAGAAGTACCACATGTGCTCACTCATAACTAGGTGCTAAGAAGTAGGAAAGAAAGAAAGAAAGATAAGTAGTAAAAAAGAAAAAGAAACAGAAAAAGAAGGAAAGAAGGAAGGAAGGAAGGAAGGAAGGAAGGAAGGAAGGAAGGAAGGAAGGAAGGAAGGAAGGAGACAGAGTAAAAGAAATAGAGAAAGAAAGAAAAAGAAAAGACCACCATAATGCATTGAACTTTCAGAAGGAGAGAACAAACCTAAGGATACTAGAGATGGGGGTAGGTGGGGGAGTTGGGGAGATGAGGGTAGGTAGTTGGTAGGTAGGGGAGTGATTGGTCAGGTAAGAAGTATAAATAATAATTACAATTTGTAATAATGAATATGCCAATAAAAAATTAATTAAAAAACATGCAATCTTTTGAAATATCAATTCAAATAATTGAATAATCTTAACAGAAGATCCAAATAGAATATATATGCATATATGAAGATTGTTCTAGTGAGTTGAATCAGATAATTCTTAATATGGCTTCAAGGTTCTTCATTAACTGGCTTCTACCAACATCTCCAGCAATAGTGACCTTTCTCCTCTTTTGCAAAAGTTCATATTCTCCTCAACTCTATACCTTTAATTTTCCTGAAGCACCTTTTATAAATTCCCCTGGCCCATACATATTTCCACCTGACTAATTTGAATTCTTCACTCAATTTTCAGTCCACTAAAAAGGATACCTTTTCTGAGTTTGAAAATCTTTTCCAAAGTTCTCTTCAGAGAAATTCCCCTCACTAAAACATTTCTCATTCTATTTTTATTTACTTCTTTGATTCAATATTCACTATTATAATGTTGGAAGAACCATATCTGTCTCATTTAATTTCTTGGAACCAATTCTAGCAAGAGGAAGGTAATTGATAAAACTTTTGCAGAACATAACAAGTATCTATAAGGACAAAATAGTACTATCAAATGTTCAGGTTATTAACAAAACAAAATGAACTGGAAAAAATTTAGTTATTATCACAGACACAAACAGAGAGATGTGAGTTTGATTTAAACTAAAATTTTCAGTTTCAGTTGAAATACGTTTAGAATCAATCCAAATTATGTTTAGTGTTGATCATGAACTTTTGGAATTGTACGTAAAATAATAACATGGGCACTGGTTTCGAACAACCTGCTCCATCTCAGAATTTTATGGAAATAATAAATGAAAAAAAAAAAAAAAAGAAATTCTCCAATGATGTTAGAAATAAACTAAAAATAACCAGTCGATGTTGCAGTAAATTACTGCAGAGACTGCTGGGATATTGGCTCTTATAACCCAGGAAGATTGAATATTAGCACAGATGTCAAAGACAAAAATGTTCACACTTTTTGATACAGTCATTCCAAATCTGAGAAGATATATTAAGTTATTATGAGAGTTATGTACAAAGATTTACATACAAAGACATTCTGCCTTACATAAGGTTTCCTCAAAGCCAATCTTAAAATTCATCTGCAAATGATTTATTAAAAGAGTGTTCCGAAGGAGAAACCAGTAAGAAAATGGATTCAAGGGACAAGGAAGGGGAAATAAGTCTAGCAAGGCAAGATTTCAGGCAACATACCAGCTTTAAACTAATCCCACAAGTTTGCTCTAGGCTAGGATCTAGAGCATGAATGAAGATTGTCTCTATATCCACCCTACTTGCAGGCAAATGTCTCCTGTAACACAAGGGCCGTCTTTTAAGAAGTTTTATAGCAGTGGGCCATCAGAAGCAAAGAACAAGATTTGGAAGGGGTCACAGGTATACAAAAATGATAAATGAAGAAAAATAATAAATGATATCTGAAAGAATTTGAGTTAAATATGAACAGTGACTGAACATAAACATGAACTGAAATACTTTTTAATCATACTGAAGTAGAAGAAATGTGGTGAATAACAATGAACTAATGGGTATGTAAAACATTTATGTGATGGATATCTAGGCAGTCTTTTACATCTTGTTTCTGTTTCAAATAATATTTTGTGATATGGAATACTTATTTAATTTTATAAAATGGAGAAAAAATAATGTTCTTTTAAGACTTTATATACAGCATGGTCTCCAAATGTTTGAATCTTAACATATATATGTATATGATATATAAACAATAACCTCTATCTTACAAGAGCCTACATTTTAGAGTACAAGATCTAAATAAATCTCCAAAATCAGAAAACAAGAATGCAAGATAAATTATGGATCTTACAATAAAATAAAATACTGTAAGTCTATCTATATGAGGACCTCAGTTGACTCAAGTAAATACTGTACGTGGAAGGCCAGATAGCAAATCCTGAATCTCAAAGGCTCTAGAGCCAGACTGTCTTAGTTCAAATCTCTCTTCTGCCACTTAATAGCTGTGTGCCCTTGGCAAGATATTGCACCTTTTAAAGTCTCAGCATCCTAATCTGTAAAATAGGGGTAATAATAGTGTTGTTTCAGAATGTTGTTGTGAGAATTAAATTAACTCCACAGAAAAATAACTTAGAGCTACAACTGGCCGATAGAAAGTACTCAATACATGATAATAATTATTATTAATACATAAGTAATATCTAGTATTTCACTGTATTTTATTCAATCATAAGAAAAAGAAACATCTCTTTTACAGACAGACAAGCAGTCAAAAAAAGCAGATAAAAGTCCCCTTATAAAGGCTGACTATTTTTAGGTAATGACTGGAAAACTATAGAATATCTGTCTGTGGTCAGTGCTAATATGTAATGTCTTTACCAAGGTAATGAGTTTTGTCGAAACAAAGGTTCTTAAAAAATTGTGAAATAAAAAAATTTACGTGGATGGAAAGTGTGGTAATTTAAAGTTCTGTGATGAAATGTCAAGTGTTTGGCTAAAATATCAGCTGTAAAAATCTATAGCCAGAAAGGTGAAAAGGTAGAAAAATCCTTGTAGAAGAAACAAATAATCCCTTTAAAAATTGTCTAATAAGAGATTCTGACCCAAATGGCATAAGTTCACCATCAGATAAAGTTGTTCATTAGGGAATCAATGGGTGACACATTGAGGGGAACAAAATTTTGATCTTAAATTTGCACGTGCCCCTACACTTTTGATTACAGTTGTACATCACTTAATGACAGGGATATGTTCCTAGAAATGCATTATTAGGTAATTTCATCGTTTTGCAAACATCAGAAAGTGCACTTACACAAATGTAAATAATATAGCCTATGACACACAGGCTATATGGTATAGCCTATGGCACCTAAGACTACAAACCTGTTCATCCCGTTACCCTACTGAATGCTAAAGGCAATTGTGACACAATGGTAAGTATTTGTGTATCTAAATATAGTAAAGGTACAGTGACAATATGGTATAAAAGATTAAAATAGTACACTTGAATATAGCACTTACCATGAATGGAGCTTGCAGGACTGCACGTTGCTCTGGGTGAGTCAGTGAGTGAGTGGTGAGTGAATGTCAAGGCTTAGGACATTTCTGCACATTGCAGTAGACTTTATAAACACACTTAGGCTAAGCTGAATGTATAAAGAAAATTAATTACACTACAATGTTATAAAGGCTACAACATCACTAGGCAATAGGAACTTTTCAGCTTCATTATAATCTTACGGAATTATTGTCATAAACACAGTCCTTTGTTGACTGAAACATCGTTATGTGGTGCATAACTGTACTTGCTAATGAATAATCTGAAGAGGTGATTTCATGATCCCATTAGCATTTTCTCCTTCATGTAATAGTTTTGTGCCTGTAGCACTGACTAAATTTCCAATCTAATATACCAGCTTTCTTCTTCAACTTTTTGTGAAAAACTACACAACTTTTCTCTTCTTACTCTACTTAAATAAAATGCATTATCAAGCCTACTACTTTTGTAGCACTCAAACATTAAAATACATCTTTAGCAATTTATATTTAAAGAGCTCTTGTAAAAATTTTCCTTAGAGAGTCCATAAAGACTTAAAGGACCCTGAAAGTCTCTTAAAGGATTTAAACTTAAAACTAGCTTGATGCACATGGTGAAACAGAATCCCACTATTAGAAACACTGACAAATAATAAATGGAAGTAGATCAATACAGTAGAGTAGAAAGAACCTTAACCTGAGATTGAGGGTAACTGATAGTCTTGAGTTTTCTATTAACAATCTGCATCATCAAAAACACCTTACAGTCTCATGAGCCAGGATATTGTTCTAGATCTCATGGTTCCTTTCCAATTCCTATTTTATAACATTTATTTAACTTATAATTTTACACCTTTTTTTGTCACAGTATTGTAACTTCTAAGTGGTCAAGAATCATGTCTTATTCACGCTGGAATATCAGAAGTATGATAAATCCTCAATAAATATTTATTTATTTTTAACAAGAACGTCTTTTATTTGTACAAAGCATTATAAGCCTCTCAACATTCTTCACTCATTTATCAACAAACTTTTCACTATATTCATTTAACAAGTTAGCAGTGTTAAACTACGTTTCATTACCTGTCAAACTCCAAGTGCTCAACTTTGAGGTAAAAAAGTACTCAGAGCACTGAGTGGCAGGAGAGAAGGCTAAGAAAGGCCAACAGAGATACTTTAGAAGTAGTCATAGGGGATGGGGGCGGGAATTAGGTTCCTGAGCACCAACAGATTTCCCTTAAGGTTAAAGGGGAGTTTCGCAAAATCATTTCTAAAAGACGTGATATTAGAACTAAGGAATCAGAGGAACCTGCACTTTGGGATATTAAGTAGGTCATCAAAGTTCCTAGATTAGCAGAAGTGAGAAAAAAAGGGGGGGGGAATGCAGAAAATGGGAATGGAAAGCAGAGAAGACGCAGAAGAGAGACAGGAAGGGAGAAGCACTGAGGGAGAAAGTTATCCCCCAGAGGAAACGAAGTTTGGAACTCATCATGAACTGAAGAATGAAAAACCGTAGTCACAAGACTGGGAGACAGACTACAAACAGAGAAAGCTTGGGATTTTTATACCTTCGAGGAGGTGACAATAAATCCTAAAGTTGTACAGTGGTGTGCAGTGAGGTACCTCTAAGACTAAGCTATCTGTTTTGTAAAAGTAAGACTAGTACACCTGCTTGACTAATTCCAATCTACACTGTTGATTTAAGAGCACACATGTCCACAGTGCAGCCATCCCAGCGGGTTGAATGACTGCAAGCAATATAGAAGGGCTCCAAGCCAAGTGGGTCTATAACCAAAATTCAATTAGTGCTACTGCTATTAATTGAAGAGACAACAGAACAGATTTCATTATTCTCCCACAGCTTTTTAGTAGTTTCCCAAAGCTAAAACCATTCTGACCACTCTTAATAAGCTACAGTTGACAAATACTGTATGATCAAACATAGGCTGACCATGATCAAAGCCCCAATTTTTCCTGAGCCTGACTGCATATGTGATCTGGAACACAGCAGGCGTCACGGAAGTTATTATTACTTTCTGGGGGAACATGGGGACTGGGGATCAAAAACTACCTAACCATACATATAAGTAAACAAGAGAGAACAAACTGATTAATTTAATTAGCAGTTCAGAATCCCTCTTGCCAAAAAAGTCATAATCTTCAGACTGATTAAGCAAAATAGGATTCTGTGACTCAGATGCTCTGAGTCTGGGAAGCACTGTGTTTGATGGCAATTCTAGTCAGTTTTTACTTAGATTTTCTCAGGCACTTCTGCCTAAGACTACTGTATTGATTCGCTTTGTGTTGCTATAACAGAATACCTGAGACTGAGTAATTTATAAAGGAAAGAGGTTTATTTGGCTTACGATTCTAGGTCAGCTGCATCTGGCACAGGCCTGAGACTGCTTCTACTCACGGCAGGAAAGTGGCAGGGAGCCAGCTGGTACAAGCAGATCACAGGGCGACAGGAAGCAAGAGAGAGAGAGGGAGAGAGGAGGTGCCAGGGTCTTTTAAATAACCAGCTCTCACGGGGAACTAAGAGAGCAAGAACTCACTCATTAATACCCCCTCCCCCAGGGAGAGCATTGACCCATTCATGAGGGATCCACCCCCATGACTCAAAAAGCTTCCAACACTGCCACATTGGGGATCAAATTTCCACATGAGTTCTGGGGAGGACAAAACATCCAAACTCCATCAACTACTCTGTCCAGCTTCACATAAACACATACCACGTTTCAGGGTGGTACCTTCCGAGGAGCCACAGTCTCCCCACCCTATTCAGTTGTCCACTTCCTCCTCCTCATTCTGTTCTTCTCCTTCCAGCCTTTCCTCATCGCTGTCATTGTTCTTGTCTTGCTCTTCCAAATCTGTTTTTGTTTTTGTTTTCATCTTTGTCCTTCTTTTGCTCTGAAGCTTCCTTCATGCCTTTCTGTTCCTGCTTATGAGCTCCCAGAGCTTCTCTTAACGGGGTTAATGAACCACTGGAACTCCATCCCTCCCACGGCGGACAGAACGTCACCGGCATTCAGTATCTCGCGCTTCCCTTTTTCATTGCAAAGTTGTTGACACTGGAAGTGGTGGACCGCACAAGGACGCTGGCGGCGCGGGACATGGCGCTCCGGGCCTCCTTGGAGGTGGTGACACCCTCTGAGAGCGTCTCTTTGAAGACCCTGGTAATGGTGGCGCTGGGGCCCGAGCCTCCGCCTCAGGCCTCCTCCTTAGTGAGCTACCACGTCCGAACTTGCAGCGTCGCTGAGGCTTCCCTCAGGCCTTGGGTTTCCCTCCCGCCTCAGGTTTCCCTCCGGCCTTGGGTTGCCCTCACTGCATCTTGCACTGCCTCCTCCCCTAGCCCGCCTCCGCCTCCAATCGCAGGTGCATCCGAACTTTCCAGGCCGCAATGGTTTGGGCCCCCCAGGGCTTCTGTCCTGCCCCACCATGTTCCGTATACCCCGCCCCAGATCCATTTCTCTGCTTTATACGATCGCCAGTTCTGGAACTTTCTCCAATATTTATTCATTAAAGAAATTATGTTCAGGAATGTGATATGTTAGGTATTCAGACATACTCTGCAACTGAAAGTAATCAACAAGGTTGAGAAATAAATAGAACTTTTATTTATTTGTTTATTTTTATTTAAATAACTGAAGTGTTGAAAGATAGGAGAGAAAAAAAAAAATCCGTCTACACTCTTAATGAAGGCTGGAATCCAGAGATGTAAATTGGAGACTGCACATACCTCTTCCTAAACGGCATCTGCCAAACTTGGAAAAAAGTGAGCTGTGGTTTTTGAAGATATTTTACTCACATGAAAAAAAAGAAAAAAGAAAAGAAAAGGCCTGGGCTTCCCCAAATAGTATAATATAAATACACATTAAAGTTTGTATAGTACAGTGTAATAAATTTTATATAATATCAAACCCTCCTGTGAAAATTAAGACCCTAATGTCTACACCCTTTATTTAATTGTAAATCAGAAATAAATATGTTTTACTTACACTGCAGGGCAACAGAAAACATTTTAACACTAAACATGAAATGGGACAAATATTAATATAAATTACATAATTTTATATAAATAAATAGTATAAGGTTCTCTTACATTATGTTTTAAGATTTTCAAAATTATATTATCTGCATGCTCAAAACAAAACAAAACTTTAAGCCAAAAAATTTAATTTAAAAATATTTCTGTTTATCATTGCCACCAAGTGGCTAGCAGAAGCGAATACAAATACCTTCATCAAATAAAAATCTTCCAAGAAAAATAATCAAATCATATATAATAAATCAAACGTGAAAACATGAAATTATTGAAAATAATCAGAAGAAATAACATAAAGCAGAAATAGACCTGCATAATATTCAGTATTGGAATTGTCAGAAGAGATTATGAATGTTTGTTTACTGTGTTTCAAAAAATAAAATATAAAAATAATTATAAAAATTTATTAGAATGCCAAAATCAGATTCAAGTAAAGCCAAATAGATTTTCTAGAAAAAAAATCATAATAATAATAAATAAAAACATTATGAATAACTTTAGCAAGTGTATAGACACAGCTACAAAGAGAATTAGTGAATTGACAAAGTATCCTCAATGAAGCATATACAGATATGAATTAGAAAATAAGAAATAGCTATTAATACATATATTAGTTTTCTGTTGCTGCCATAATAAATTACCACAAATTTAGCAGCTTACATAACCCAAATCTATTATCTTTCCGTTCTATAGGTCAGAAGTCCAACACAGGTCTCACTGGACTGAAATCAAGGTATAGGTAGTATTCATTCATTTCAGAAGGTTAAGGAAAATCTATATTCTGCTCATTGGATTTTGGTAGACTTCAGTTCCTGTTTTCTTGCTGGCTATAAACTGAGGGTTAGTCACACCTCCTAGAGGCTGCCCTATTTCTTTACTCCTGGTTCCTTTCCTACATCCTCAAAGCCAGCAACTGTGGGTCAAGTCCCTTCTCAGGTTGCATTTCTTTGGCACATTTTTGATGCTGTTGCTGTTGTTGTCTTATACCTTTAAGGACTAATGCGATTAAATTGGGCCCCTTTTGATAATCTTCCCATCTGAAGGCCCTTAAGTTAATCACATCTGCAAAGTCCCTTTTGCCATGAGAAGTAACATATTCATGGGTTCCAGGGATTAGGATATGAGCTTCTTTGGGTGATCGTTAGTCTATCTATTGCAACATATGAAGAAGATAGAATTGGAAGGTCAAACATATGTTTAACCAGAGGAAGAAGAATTTTAAAAAAGAAAATTTGTAAAGATATAACGTCTGGGAACTTTTACAAAATGATGAAATCTAATCACTCTATAAGAAGCTCGAGAAATCTCAAGCAAGGGTAAATAAATAGAAATTTGCATATGGTCATAGGAAGGATACCAAAGCACAGAGAAAGGTGTTCTTTTTTTCATTTTTTGTTTGTTTGTTTGTTTTAAAGGAGCCAGAGAAAAAAACCCTGATTTTCTTCCAATTAGTAAATATTACAATGATAATTGACTTATAAAATACAAATAATAAAAGTGTGGAATGGTGGAACTATAGCTTCAGTATGATGGGAGAAATTACTGCTGAGCTAAATTTATATACATAACTAATGGATTAAAGAAGTTTTGTGTGTGTGTGTATATACATATATATACACACACACACTGTATCAGTCTATTTCTATTGCTTATAACAAAATAACTGGAACAAAATAACTGGAACTGGGTGATTTATAAGAAAATGAAATTTACTGCTTACAGTTTCTGAGGCTAGAAAGTCCAAAGGCAAGGGAACACATCTGGTGAGGGTCTTCTTTGGTGGTGGCTTTACAGCAATACAGGGATTTCATATAGCAGAAAATGGCAGAGCAGAGAGATAGCTCCTCATGCACTCTCCTTTTGAAGCCTTAAGAACCACGCCCATGACCCCCATTAAATTGTCAACTTAATTACCTCTTAAAGGCCCCACCTTTCAATCACCATAGTGCGATTTCCCACCCTCAACAGTTATAAGTGGGGATTTAGTTTTCGGGGGACATTCAACCCAAGGCATACCCACATATATAAATATATACATATATAAATATATGCATGTGTACATACACACACACACACACACATACAGAATGTTTATATACACAGCAAAAAAAAAAAAAATCCAACCTTTTCACAAAGAACTCTTCAGGCTCAGGTGGCCTCACTGGTAAATTATATACAATATTTAAGGGATAGTATTAATAATACCAGTCTGACATAAACTCTTTCAGAAAATACAGGAAGAGAAGATAGTTCCCAACTTGTTTTATGGGGCTTTCATAGCCCTGATACTAAAATTTAACAAGTGATAGAGTTTGGATGTTTTTTCCTCTGAGAACTCATGTGGAAATTTGATCTCCAATGTGGCAGTGTTGGAAACTGATTGAGTCATGGGGGTGGATCCCTCATGAATGGATTAATGCTCTCCCTGGGGGAGGGGGAATTAATGAGTGAGTTCTGGCTCTATTAGTTCCAGTGAGAGCTAGTTGTTTAAAAGACCCTGGCATCTCCTCTCTCTCTCTCTCTCTTGCTTCGTCTCGTCCTGTGATCTGCTTGTACCCACTGGCTCCCTGCCACTTTCTGCCATGATTAGTAGAAGCCTGATGCCCGTGCCAGATGTAGCTGTCCCAGAATCGTGAGCCAAATAAACCTCTGTTCTTTATAAATTACCCAGTCTCAGGTATTTCTGTTATAGCAACACAGACTAATACAACAAGTATCTTACAAGGAAAGAAAAATATAAATCAATATAATTTGTGCAAAAACATACAAAAATTCCTTCAAAAGTTATCAACAAATTCAGTCCAGCAATGTATAATGAGAAAAATTCACCATGACCAATTGAGATATATAACATATATAGGTTTAGAAATTTATCAATGATACACCACATTATATACAAGAAAAATTACATACTATCTTACTAGGTGCTAAAAAAGCATTTAAAATTTCGAATACATAAATGATATAAACTCTAAGAAAACTATGAATAGAAGGAAACTGATAAAGGACATCTCTAAAAAAGTCCATAACTAATACCAAAATTAATGGTAGAATATTAAACATTTCCTACTAAGATAGAAAACATGGCAAAGATGTCCTATCAATTTATTTGTATTTGACATAGTATTGAAGATTCTAGTCAGAGTACTAGAGTAACATAAAGAAACAAGAATCCTAAATGTAAGAAAACTAAGATAACTTTATCAAGGGATGACAAAATTGTGAATTAAAAGTAAATCCAATGTAGTCTCCAAGCAACTACTAGAATTAATGAGTAAACTCCCAAATATCACAAGACAAAAAATTTAAAAAATCAATTATATTTCCATACACTAGAAAAAAAACAATTGGAAAATAAGGTATAAAAGTTATCGTATAAATTAAAGAACTAATCAATAGAGAGATATTACATATTCATGAATTGGAAGATTCAATGTTGTTAAGAGCTTAATCCTCTCTAAAATGATTCAATGCAATCTCACATAAAATCCCATCAGACTTTTATAGAGAAATTGAAAAATTAATTTTAAAATTTTCATAGAAATACAAAGGACTTTTCCATCCCATATTCTCCATGCAGTGATTCACTCAGTAATCCAGGAAGCAGCAATCTTTTGACCTGGACTTCAAAAGAGGAGTACTCTTTTACAATTTTAACAGGAAAGAAGAGATAGTTTTAGTTTCAAGATGGCGGCGGCTGCGGCGGCTGGCGCGGAGTAGCTGAGGTGGAAAAGGTGGCCACTGGGCCTCAGGCAGCCGGGAAACTTGTGGACCTTCCTCTGGCCATCTCTTAAGGGAGGACTGCTGCTGCTGGCCGGTCGTGGGGGCTCAACGCCACTTTGCCCCCGGCAGGAGAGGCTGCCTCATTTACAGGCAACAGCTTTGAAGTGTGGAGCAGGAAAAGAACTGTTTCTTAGCTGCAAAAGTGAGTCTTGAAACAGGGAACACGGCGCCAGGGCTGCTGTGGATGCAGCCAGGATCCCGGAGGCTGGGACCGCACTGAAGGCGGCCAGCTGCCCTATCCAGGATTCGAGGTTTCAGGCCGGCATTAAAGAAGACTCCTGGGAGCGCCCGAGCGGCGCCGCGACTGAACAGCCCGAGGCGGCAGCGCCGAGAACACGGAAGGCAACAAACCAGAGACAGAGCGAGCGCCCGACCTGGCACAGCACTGTGAGTGATCCCTGGCACAGCTCTGTTCGGGGGGTGGATGCCCACGCGGCTCTCCGCCTGCACCACCAGGCCACTCACTACCCCGGTGCTGCCTCCATTTTCCCAGGTGCGGGCAGCTCCGCCCTGCTCGGCCATCACTGAGCCCATTTGCTTGGCCTGGCGCGGGGCTTTCCGGACCCTGCGGGCCGACCTCCCACTCCCTCCACGGTTCTCTAGCAGGGCTGGGGGTGTGGGGCGTCCCGACCAGTTTTGGGAGGGCTAGGAAGTACGGGCGGGCCGACTGTCACTCCACCACACCCTGGACTCCGGCCCCGGTAAACTTCCTGTTACTGGGAGGCAGATACCATCTCTGTGACCACCAGTTTGGAAAAAAGCCTAACGAATTTCTGGTTCGGAATAGTGTGGTAGGAGAGTTCCCAGGTCCGCTTGAACCTGCCGGAGAGCAGGCTGCAGGCGGGCACTAGACTCGGTTTATACCAGGGGGATACAAAGGTGAACAAGACCCGAGAAAGATCTACACAGTGCTACAAAGGCACCCAGAGAGACCGGTCGTCTGTGCCTAGCAGAAACCTGGTAGAATTCCTGGGCGAGGCGGTGCTGAGCAGGGTCTTGAAGGCCCAGCTGATAGGCGAGGGGTGCAGAAGACACGCCCCAACCCAGCACAGTGTGCACAGAGGGGGGAGACGTGCGGCCAGGGAGGCGGAGACTCGACAGAAACCACACACCCGGTGGGGTCGCCACTGCACGATCTAACAGCCTGGGCCAGAGCACACGGAACGGGGAGAAGTCCTGTACAGAAAGTGAAAGCTCAACAGAGATCACACACCCTGTGGTACGTGATCCACCAGCCCAGCAAAGTACAAGCTGACCAGAAAGGTGGATCCCCGGAGAAGCCCAAGACCCGAGGCAACCACACACACAAGACACTAGAGGCCAACTGAGCAGTCACGGTGGGAGCCATACCAAATTGGCAACCACAGCAACATCCTAGTTAGTCATTAGTCTTAAACCGGTGGACTGTGAAACCCCCTGCCACAATGAATAAACACCAAAAAAAAGACACCAGAAATACAAAAAATCAAGAAAGTACACCACCAAAAGTTAATAAATCTCATACTCTAGATCCTATAGAACAAGAAGCCCTTGAAATAACTGACAAGGAATTTCGAGTGATAATTCTAAGGAAACTGAATGAGATACAAGAAAACTCAGCTAGACATCATGATGAAATGAGGAAAAGTATACAGGATCTGAAAGAGGAAATATACAAGGAAATCAATGTCCTGAAAAAAAATGTAGCAGAACTTGCTGAACTGAAGAAGTTATTCAGCGAAATAAAAAACACAACGGAGAGTTTAACCAGCAGGCTTGTCGAAGTTGAAGAGAGAACCTCTGAACTTGAAGATGGGCTGTTTGAAATAACACAAGCAGACAAAAAGAAAGAAAAAAGAATCAAGGACATGGAAGAAAATCTGAGAGAGATATCAGACAACCTCAAGCGCTCAAATATCCGAGTCATGGGTATTCCAGAAGGGGAGGAAAATGGAGATTCCATTGAAAACATATTCAACAAAATAGTGGCAGAAAACTTCCCAGGTATAGGAAAAATCACAGATCTTCAGATCCAGGAAGCTCAACGATCTCCAAACGTATTCAACCCAAAAAGGCCTTCTCCAAGACATGTCATAGTCAAATTGGCAAAACTCAGAGACAAAGACAGAATCTTAAAAGCTGCAAGAGAGAAGCGTCAAATCACCTATAAGGGAGCCCCAATCAGGTTAACATCAGACTTTTCATCACAAACCCTAAAAGCTAGAAAGGAATGGGATGATATTTTCAAAATACTAAAAGACAAAGATTGCCAGCCAAGAATACTCTACCCTGCAAGGCTATCCTTCCGAAATGAGGGGCAAATAGTATATTTCTCAGACAAACAAAAACTGCGGGAGTTCACTACCACAAGACCACCCTTACAAGAAATCCTCAAGGGAGTACTGGGTTTGGTTCCTGAAAAATAACTACCACTGCCATAAAAACCTAAGAAAAATCTAAACCCGCTAGTACAATAAAAATGGCATTCATGAAGAGAAAACAAGCTAACAAAAACACTATCTACAACCTAAGGAACCAACAAACAAAGAAACCAAACAGTAAATCAGAAAGCAAGGAACAAAAGACACCTAAGACAACCAAACAACCAATAAAATGCTAAGAATAAATCAACACCTTTCAATAACAACTCTTAATGTTAAAGGCTTAAATTCCCCAATTAAAAGACACAGACTGGCTGACTGGATCAAAAAGCAGGACCCAACTATATGCTGCCTACAAGAGACCCACCTCACCCATAAAGATTCACACAGACTAAGAGTGAAAGGATGGAAAAAGATTTACCATGCAAACAGAAAAGAAAAACGAGCTGGAGTGGCTATTCTTATATCTGACAAAATAGACTTTAAACTAAAAACCATAAAAAGAGACAATGAGGGACACTACTTAATGATAAAAGGACTGATCCATCAAGAAGACATAACAATCATAAATATGTACGCACCCAATGTTGGAGCAGCCAGATTTATAAAACAAACTCTATTAGACCTAAAGAAGGAAATAGACACTAATACCATAATAGCAGGGGACCTGAACACTCCACTGTCAATATTAGACAGATCATCTAGGCAAAGAATCAGTAGAGAAACACAAGATCTAAACAAGACTCTAGACCAATTGGAATTGGCAGATATCTACAGAACATTCCACCCAACAACCTCAGAATATTCATTCTTCTCATCAGCACATGGATCATTCTCCAAGATAGATCACATATTAGGTCACAAATCAAGTCTCAATAAATTCAAAAAAATTGGAATTATCCCATGTATCTTCTCAGACCACAATGGATTAAAACTAGAAATTAATAACAAACAAAACTCTGGAAACTATACAAACACATGGAAATTAAACAGCATTCTACTTAATGACATATGGGTCCAAGAAGAAATCAAGCAGGAAATCAAAAAGTTTATTGAAACTAATGAAAACAATGATACATCATACCAAAACCTGTGGGATACTGCAAAAGCAGTATTGAGGGGAAAATTTATTGCATTAAATGCTCACTTCAGAAGAATGGAAAGATGGCAAGTGAACAACCTAACACTTCACCTTAAAGAACTAGAAAAACAAGAACAATCCAATCCTAAAGTTAGCAGACGGAAAGAAATCATTAAGATCAGAGCAGAACTGAATGAAATTGAAAACCAAAAAACAATTCAAAAGATCAACGAATCAAAAAGTTGGTTTTTTGAAAAGATAAATAAAATTGACAAACCATTAGCATGGCTAACAAAAAAAAGAAGAGAGAAGACTCAAATAACAAAAATTAGAAATGAAAAAGGCGATATTACAACTGATTCATCTGAAATACAAGGAATCATTCGAGACTACTATAAACAACTATACGCCAACAAATTTGAAAATCTGGAGGAAATGGATAAATTTCTGGACACACACAAGCTCCCAAAACTGAACCGTGAAGACGTAGAAAATTTGAACAGACCAATAACAATAAAGGAGATTGAAGCTGTTATCAGAAGGCTCCCAACAAAGAAAAGCCCAGGACCAGATGGATTCACAGCAGAATTTTACCAAACATTCAAAGAGGAATTGACACCGATTCTTTACAAACTATTCCAAAAGATTGAAACGGACGCAAATCTCCCAAACTCATTCTATGAAGCAAACATCATCCTGATACCAAAACCAGGTAAAGATATAACCAAAAAAGAAAACTACAGGCCGATATCCTTGATGAATATAGATGCAAAAATCCTCACTAAAATACTAGCAAACAGAATACAGCAACACATACGAAAAATTATACATCACGATCAAGTGGGATTCATCCCAGGGATGCAAGGTTGGTTCAACATACGCAAATCAATAAATGTGATACACCATATTAATAAACTCAAACACAAGGACCATATGATCATCTCTATAGATGCTGAAAAAGCATTTGATAAAGTTCAGCACTCATTCATGACAAAGACCCTCTATAAGTTAGGTATAGAGGGAAAGTATCTCAACATAATTAAAGCCATATATGCCAAACCCACTGCCAATATCATCCTGAATGGGGAAAAGCTGAAAGCTTTTCCTTTAAGAACAGGCACTAGACAAGGATGCCCACTCTCACCACTCCTATTCAACATAGTGTTGGAAGTACTAGCCAGAGCAATCAGAGAAGAGAAGGAAATAAAGGGCATCCAGATTGGAAAAGATGAAGTCAAACTGTCGCTGTTTGCAGATGACATGATCCTATATATCGAACAGCCTAAAACCTCTACAAAAAAACTGTTGGAATTGATAAATGATTTCAGCACAGTAGCAGGATACAAAATCAACACACAAAAATCAGTAGCATTTCTTTTCTCCAATAGTGAACATGCAGAAGGAGAAATCAAGAAAGCCTGCCCATTTACAATAGCCACCAAAAAAATAAAATACTTAGGAATTGAGTTAACCAAGGAGGTGAAAAATCTCTATAATGAGAACTACAAACCACTGCTGAGAGAAATTAGAGAGGATACAAGAAGATGGAAAGATATTCCATGCTCTTGGATTGGAAGAATCAACATAGTGAAAATGTCCATACTACCCAAAGTGATATACAAATTCAATGCAATCCCCATCAAAATTCCAAAGACATTTTTCTCAGAAATGGAAAAAACTATTCAGACATTTATATGGAACAATAAAAGACCACGAATAGCCAAAGCAATGCTCAGCAAAAAAAATAAAGCTGGAGGCATAACAGTACCTGACTTTAAGCTATACTACAAAGCTATAATAACCAAAACAGTATGGTACTGGCATAAAAACAGACACACTGACCAATGGAATAGAATAGAGAATCCAGAAATCAACCCTCACACTTACTGCCATCTGATCTTTGACAAAGGCACCAAGCCTATTCACTGGGGAAGGGACTGCCTCTTCAGCAAGTGGTGCTGGGATAACTGGATATCGATATGCAGGAGAATGAAACTAGATCCATACCTCTCACCGTATACTAAAATCAACTCAAAATGGATTAAGGATTTAAATATACACCCTGAGACAATAAAACTTCTTAAAGAAAACATAGGGGAAACACTTCAGGAAATAGGACTGGGCACAGACTTCATGAATACGACCCCAAAAGCACGGGCAACCAAAGGAAAAATAAACAAATGGGATTATATCAAACTAAAAAGCTTCTGCACAGCAAAAGAAACAATTAAAAGAGTTAAAAGACAACCAACAGAGTGGGAGAAAATATTTGCAAAATATACATCTGACAAAGGATTAATATCCAGAATATATAAGGAACTCAAACAACTTTACAAGAAGAAAACAAGCAACCCAATTAAAAAATGGGCAAAAGAGCTAAGTAGGCATTTCTCTAAGGAAGATATCCAAATGGCCAACAGACATATGAAAAAATGCTCAACATCACTCAGCATCCGGGAAATGCAAATCAAAACCACATTGAGATACCATCTAACCCCAGTTAGGATGGCTAAAATCCAAAAGACTATGAACGATAAATGCTGGCGAGGCTGCGGAGGAAAAGGAACTCTCATACATTGTTGGTGGGACTGCAAAATGGTGCAGCCTCTATGGAAAATGGTATGGAGGTTCCTTAAACAATTGCAAATAGATCTACCATACGACCCAGCCATCCCACTGTTGGGAATATACCCAGAGGAATGGAAATCATCAAGTCGAAGGTATACCTGTTCCCCAATGTTCATCGCAGCACTCTTTACAATAGCCAAGAGTTGGAACCAGCCCAAATGCCCATCATCAGATGAGTGGATACGGAAAATGTGGTACATCTACACAATGGAATACTACTCAGCTATAAAAACGAATGAAATACTGCCATTTGCAACAACATGGATGGACCTCGAGAGAATTATATTAAGTGAAACAAGTCAGGCACAGAAAGAGAAATACCACATGTTCTCACTTATTGGCGGGAGCTAAAAGTTAATATATAAATTCACACACACACATACACACATACACACACAAACGGGGGGGGGGGGAAGAAGATATAACAACCACAATTATTTGAAGTTGATACAACAAACAAACAGAAAGGACATGGTTGGGGGGTAGGGGGGGAGGGAGAAGGGAGGGAGGTTTTGGTGATGGGGAGCATTAATCAGCTACAATGTATATCGACAAAATAAAATTTAAAAAAAAAAAAAAAGAAGAGATAGTTTGCTTATGATTAAATGCTTTGACCTAGAAGTTATACTGATTATGCTTATAGCCCCTTGACCAGAACCGTCCTATGGCCCCACCTATGTTTAAAGAGTCAAGGGAATGTAACGTTCTTCTATAATACCCTTATGAATAAAAAGAAAGGAAAACCAAAATTGTAGAACTCCAAAAATTTAGCATTGTGACCTTGAGAAAGGCATGCATTAATGTTCAGAATGACATGAACATAAATATTCACAGTGGCATTCTTTATAATAACTAAAAAATGAAAATCATCCAAATACCATCACTATCAGAATGTGAAAGTGAATAGAGAAATGTCAGTGGACATGGTAAAGGAAGAACTTACAAAAATCTGCTTCTCCATAAAAGCAACAAGAACACTGGCAAAACTGTCAAAATGAACTTTTTCAGTACTCTGAAAATTAAATAATAACTGATAATAATCTAAGATGCTATTTTTAAAAAATGGCTGTGTTTCAGTAATTTTTGGTATATTAACTTTCCCTACTTTCAGTCCCTATCTCTCAGCTTCTTGGTAGCCTTGAAAATTAACAGTCCTGCAATTACAGTGAAAAACCTCACAGCCACTGGAGAGTACATACTAAAATTGGAGCTCTCAAAAGCACCATTCTCAGAAAACCGTCATTATTTAATCTGTCTGGCAGTTCCACAGAAATCCTCATTTACATGGCTTGTCTTTGTTTGATCTGACTCAAAGCTCACTCATTCCAAACAACATTTTCTTAGAATAAGTTTGTCAAAACAATCATCAACAACTGTTTAAATCACAGCTGCCTGAGACTGCAGTAACAGAGCAAACAAGAAACTGACCAAAAAAACTTCAAAGGAAAAGCTGGGAATGAGATATTCATAGGAAGTTTTGAAAAGCTCTGACATATTTCTGGGAATCTAGATACAATGAATATGCATAGGTCTGTGCTCATGCCTACCATTGACGTGTGACCAGGAAAGACCTGAGAGCGCCTCTAGCTGATCTTCTTGAGGCTGATCTACACAAGCGAGAGGTAAAGCCAAAGTCCAAGTTGTAAAGTGCCTGTCTGAGCATTGAAGGCACATTCCAGCACATACACAGAGCCCCTCAGCAAATGTCAGGGATGCATTGGTTCCAGGAAGTTAAGAAAATCACTGTCTAATCATTAGTTGATTAGTAAGCAAACAGAGTAGATACTTCATTGGCAACATATATCAAAGAATAAAATTTGCAGAATTAGTTCAGGAAATTCACTACAAAGAAAAAGCAAAAACAACAACAGAAACAAGAGACATTGGTAACAAACAAGAAAAGGAGGATCTTATTTACTGAGTTGACACATTGTATGTTTTAAATTTTTAATATTCAACAAAAAATAAGACATACAAAAAACAACTAAATAAAATATATAAATCGGGAAAAAAGTCAATAGAAACAGTTTCTGTGAAAGCCCATACAATAAGAGACAAAAACATTAAGGTAGCTATTTTAAATATGCTAAAATAACTATAGAAAACTATATCTAAAAAAACTAAGGAAAATTTAAGAGGACTATCTCACAAAGTAAGGAATATCAATAAAAAATATGAAAATTATTTTTTAAAACCACATAGAAACTTTGAAGTTGGAACATAGCAATTGAAATTTAAAAATTGATAGAGGGGTTTAGTAACAGACATGAGCTGGCAGAATAAAGAATCAGTGAAGTTGAAAATAGATCATTTAAGAATATTCAGTCTGAGAAACTTAAAAAAAAAAAAAGAAGAAGAAGAAGAAGAAAGACAAATGAAGACCTGTGGGACACCATTAAATATACAAACATACATGAAAATCCCAGGAGGGGAGAAAAGAAAGAAAGAGACAGAAAGAGTATTTTAAGAAATAATAGTCAAACACATTGCAAATTTGATAAGAAACATCCATGAAACTCAATAGAAAGAAGCTTCAAGAAAGATGAAGGAGATCTACACCTCGTAGAATCATAGTCAAACTGCTGAAAGACAAAGAGAGAAACTTGAAAACAGCAAGAGGGATCCTCAATAAGATAAACAGTTTATTTCCCATCAGAATGCAGTAGAGGCCAGAAATCAGTGAGAAGACGTATTCAAAGTGCTAAAAGAAAAAGAATGTCAACCAAGAACTCTATACTCAGCAAAACTGTTCTTCAAAAATGAAGGAGAAATTAAGACATTCCCAGGTAAAAACAAATGTTTTGCTAGCACACTTTCCCAACAAGAAATACTAAAGAGAGTCTTTCAGACTGAAATGAAAAAACACTAGACAGTAACTCAAATTCACATGAAGAAACAAAGAGCACTGGTAAAGGTCACTATTTAGCTAAATACAAAAGGTAGTAAAAATACATTTTTTGTTTGTAACTATTTTTTTCTCAGTCCAATTTAGAAGACAACTGTAAAGTGATAAATGTAAATCTATGTTGTTGGTCATATAATGCCTAAATACGTAACTTGTGTAATAATACTAGCACAAAGGAGGAGAAAATATGGAGCTATACAGGAGCAACGTGTTTGGATACTATTGAAGTTAAATTGGTATAAATCCAAACTAGATTGTTTGAGTTAAGTTGTTCGGTGAAACCACTTAAAAAATACCAGAGCAAACGCTAACTCAAAAATGATATACCAAAAGAAATAACAAGTAAATTGAAATGATACACAGAAAAATATATTTTTACCACAAAATAAAAGCAGTTATGAATAGGGGAATCAAAAAGACATAAGACATATATAAAACATAGCAAATTGGTATGCATATTCTTATTATATTAGTAATTACTTTAAGCATAAATAGATTTAATACACCAATAAAGAGATTGCCAGAATAGATAAAAAGGTACAATCCAACCATATGTTATCTACCAGAGGCACACTTTATACTCCACAACCCAAATAGGATGAAAGTAAAAGACACAAATGGGTTAAAAGAAAAACTATGAGTAACATCACTAAGATGGCTGATAAGACAATCTAGTGTGACCCCTTCCCCACAAGAAATCAACTGGCAACAATTAAAGTACAAAGCTGCCATCCTGGGGCCACTAGAACTCAAGGAAGAGAAGAGACACCTGCTGGAGCCAGAAAGGTGTGGAAAACCATGGTAGGTTGGATGAAGAATCACTTAACATTACCTGATTTCAAATTATACTACAAAGTATACATATAGTAATGAAAACAGCATGGTACTGGCATAAAAATAGACACTTAGTCCAATGGAACAGAAAAGAGAAGCAGAATTACAGTGAACAGATCTTTGAAAAAGGCAACAAGAACATACACTAGGGAAAAGATTACCCCTTCAACACCAGGTGCTGGGAAAACTGGACATCCATACGTCCAAGAATGAAACTAGACCTGCACCTCTCACCATAAACCAAAACCAACTCAAAATGAACTACAGACTTAAATATAAGACCTGAAACTATAAAACTACTATGGGAAAATACAGGGGGAAAGTTTCCAGAAGTAGGACTGGGCAGACTTTATGAATGAGACCACAAAAGCACAAACAACAAAAGAAAAAATAAATAAATGGAATTTTATCAAACTAAAAAGCTTCTGCACAGCAAAGGAACCATCAACAGAGTGAAAAGACAACCTCCAGAATGGGAGAGAATACATTCAAATTATACATCTGAGAAAGGATTAATTTCCAGAATATACAAGGAGCTCAAACAACTACATAGTAAAAACACAAATAACCCAATTAAAGAATGGGCAAAGGAGCTGAACAGACTTTATTTGAAGGAAGACATACAAATGGCCAACAGGTGCTTGAAAAAATGCTCAACATCACTAATCATCAGGGAAATGTAAATCAAAACAACATTGAGATATCATCTCACCCCAATCAGACTGGATATTAAAAAGTCTGAGAATAACATATGCTGAGGTGGATATGGAGAAAGGGAAACTCTTCTACACTGTTTGTGGAACTGTAAATTAGTATAGCCACTACAGAAAACAGTATGGAGTTTTCTCAAACAAGTACACATAGATCTACCATACAATCCAGAAATCTCACTGCTGGGTATGCACACAAAGGAATGGAAATCACCATGTTGAAGGGATACCTGCACTCCCATGTTTATCACAGCTCTATTACAATAGATAAGACTTGGAACCAACCTAAATGTCTATCAAGAGATGACTAAACAAAGAAAATGTGGTATATATGTACAATTGAGTACTATTCAGCCATAAAGAAGAGTGAAATTCTGCCATTTGCAGCAAAATGGATGAGCTTCGGCAAAATTATAAGTGAAATAAGCCTGGCACAGAGAAAAAAATACCACATGTCCTTATTCATAAGTGGGAGTTAAGAGACAAAGAAGGAAGGAAGAAGACCGCAGTGGTGTGTTGAACTTGCAGAGAGAGAGAACAGACCTAGGGTTGCCAGAGCAGGGGGTGGGGGACAGGCATTGAGGAAAGGTTGTGTGGGGGACACGGAATAATTGCAATTTGAGGTGGTGGGCATGTTGATAGTATTGATTTTTCTCACCACATCTTGGGCATAGGTGCTGATGGTCAGCTCTGTGCCCCATGAATATGTATAATCAATAATAAATTAAAAAATTAAGAAGAAAGAAAGAATCCCTGGCCACTCCACAGGCCATTGTGGTACACTGCACAGAGCAGCTACCTGGAGTCTACAAAACTAAAGCTACTTAGACCTTGTAGGGGAGAAAAGTGCCATGACTGCTGGGAAAAATACAATTTTGAAAGACCCCATTCCATTTCCCAAGCCAGTGTAGCTACTTGTGAAGTTTCTGTGCCCACTTAGAAGGAAGAGGCTACAGTCAGCAGAAAGAAAAGATCACTTTGGAGTGCTCTATCCCCCACCCCCAAAGCCAGTGTAGCACTACATACAAAGAAGGCCACTGGACCTGCTGTCTCAGAGGTGAGAGAAGAGAGTAAAAAGTGGGTGTCTGATTTGCCCAGTGGTCTGAGCCTTCACAAGGGATTCATCTAGTGCCTTCCCCATGGAAAGCATTTAAGTGCTGGGGGAGAAGGGCTGGTCCACCAGGGGTGCATCAAGGCACAATACTGGCAGCTAATTTGAATCCTGGTAAGCATAGGTGCCAAACAGTAGAAACTGGCCAGTTCAATCGTGGCCCAAGGGGCACAATTTGTGGAAAAGACTCAGACCTGGGCTGGATTTTCCTCACAGTCCAGTTGTTCCTATGGAGTTTTCTCATGACTTGGAAGTGACTAAAAGACCAACAATTAAAAAACAACTTCATAAGAAAAGTCTTTCCCAGTTCGAGAAACAAAGGCAAGGAAACAATTTAGCTCAGGCACAGTGTTCAAGTTCACATCACCACAGTAAGTCATCCTGAACCCAGGAATTAAGGGTAAAACAGCAAATCAGTTCCAGTGTAGTGTTTATGTGGTAGTGGCCACTATCAATCTACTACAGAATGGAGGGGGAAAAAAAGAAAACTACCAGAGATGAAGTTCTGATATTGAGCAATAAAGGTCTAATACCAGCAAAGAACACCTACAAAACCGGAAACAAATAGTCATCTCCTCACATGTGCAGGCATCAACCTAAATACACAAAGATTGAAAAACAAACAAACAAAAAACAAATATGACACCCCTAGAAGAAACCAACAAAGCTCCAGATGTGGATCCAGAAGAACAGTGGATTTATGAAATGTCTGAGAGAATTTACATTAATCCTCTTAAAGATGTTCATGGATTCACAAGGAAATTCAGATAAAAATTAAATAATATTTGGAAAGTAATCCAGAAGCAGAATGAGGAACTTGAGAAAGGAATAGATTCAATGAAAAAAAAAAAAAAGAAATTCTAGAATGAAAGAATACATTATCTGAAGTGAAAAACTTGATAGAAAACTCCAATAGCAGATTTGATCAAATGGAGGATAGAATCAGTGAGCTCAGAGGCAGACCATACAAAATTTTCCAATCAGAGAAGCAAAAAGAAAAAAATAATAAGAAAAAGTGAAATACAACTGCAGAAATTATGGAACATCATCTAGTGAAATAAATTTTGCATAATTGGAGTACCTGTAAGGGACAAAAAGGAAGAGATCTAGAAAATATAATTAAGGAAATAATGGCTGAAATTTTTCCAAGCATAGAGAAAGATGAGAGCATCCAGGTACAAAACAAACCCAATCCAAAGAGGAATACCCCCAGGCACATATGATCATATTATCCAAAACCAAAGACAAAGAAAGAATACTGAAAGCAGCAAGAGAGAGGAAACATATAACACTCAACAGAGACACAATATGGCTTTCAGTGTATTTCTCAGAAGAAATCCTACAGTCCTGGAGAGAGTGAGATGATACATTCAATGTGCTGAAGAAAAAGACAGTCAATTAAATATTCTATATCCAGCAAAATGAGCCTTCAAATATGAAGGAAAAATAAAGACTTTCCTAGACAAAAAAAAGAAAAGAAAAAAAGAAAAACTAAGGGAATTCATCAACACTAGACCTATACTATACGAAATGCTAGAAAAAGTTCTTCAATCTGAAATAAGACGACACTGAAGTTTAAAATATTTCAAAGTATAAAACTCAATAGTAAAGTAAGTACAAGACAAATTCAGAATACTCCAATGCTGTAAGAGTGGTGAATAAACAACTTATATCTTTAGTATGTAGACTAGAAGACAAATCTATAAAGGTAATGACAAAAACAGCTGTGTAAGAGATAGGCTATATTAAAAAATGTCATTCAAAACAACAAGATGTCAAAAACTGGGGTGGCAGGATGGGAAGGAATGACAATAAAGTGTAGAGTTTCCTTTTTTTTTGTAATGATCTTAGTTAAGTTGTTATTAGTTTAAATTAATCTTTTTTTTTTTTTTTTTTGACTTTTTTGCGACCGGCCGCACCGCGCTCAGCCAGTGATAGCACCAGCCATCTGTATATAGGATCCGAACCCGCAGTGGGAACGATGCTGCACTCCCAGCGCTGCACTCTCCCAAGTGCGCCACAGGGTCAGCCCCTAAATTAATCTCTTATAACTACACTTTATTTTTTGTAACTTCATGGTAACCATACAACAAAAACCTGTATTAGATATACTGAAATAAATAGCATGAAATCAAAATATACTACCAAAGGAAAAAAGAAAATGAAAAAAGAAGACAAGACAGAAAAAATAAAAAGGGATCTATAAAACAACCAGAAAAAAAGTAACACAACAGCAGTAACAAGTCCTTATATATCAGTAATAGTTATAAATGTAAATGAATTAAATTCTACAATTAAAAGACACAGAGTAGATGAATGGATTATAAAACATTAACCAACAATATCAGGTCTACAAGAAACTTGCTGTACTTATAAAGATACACATTGACTGAAAGTGAAGGGATGGGAAAAAAATTCATGCAAATGGCAACCAAAAAAGAGCAGGAGTAGCTATACTTATGTCAGATAAAGTAGACTTCAAGTAAAGAAAAGTAAAAACAGATAAGGAAGGTCATCATGTAATGATAAAGGAATCAATTCAATGAGAGGGTATAAAAATGTAAAATATATATGCACCCTACACCAGAGTAGCCAGATATACAAAGCAAAAAATATCATACCTAATGAGAAAGGTAAACTCCAATACAATAATAATGGGAGGCTTTAACATCCCACTTTCAGCAATAGACAGAACATCCAGACAGAACATTAACTAAAATAAAAAGAGATAATCTGAACTCTAGACCCAGTGGAACTAACCAACATTTATAAAACATTCCTTCCAACAGTTGCACAGTACACATTCTTCTCAGCAGCACATGGAACATTCTCTAGAATAAATCATATGCTAGGCCAATAAACCAGTCTCAACAATTAAAAAAAAATTGAAATTATATCAACTATTTTTTCAGACCACAGCAGAATAAAACTAGAAATCAATAACTGAAGAAATGTTAGAAATAGTACAAACACATGGAAATTAAACAACATGTTCCTAAACAACAAATGGGTCAACAAAAAGATTAAAAATAACAGTTAAAAATGTCTGGAGACAAATGAAAATGAAAACACAACATATCAGAACATGTGGGATGTAGTAAAAGCAATTCTAAGAGGGAAGGTTATATCAATAAAAGCCTAAAAGTAAAAAGTAGAAAGTCTCTAAGTAAACAACATAATGTTAAACCTCAAGGAACTAGAAAAATGAGAACAAAACAAATCCAAAATTAGTAGAAGGAGAGAAATAATAAAGATCAGAGCAGAAATAAATGAATTAGAGATTTAAAAAACAATACCAAAGATCAATAAAATAAAGAGTTGTTTTTTCAAAATGATAAACAAAATCAGGAAATCTTTAGGTAAACTAACAAAGAAAAAAGATAAAAGACTCAAATAAATAAAATCAGAAATAAAAAGGAGACGTTACAACTGATACCTCAGAAATATAGAGGATCATAAGAGATCACTATGAACAGCTATACACTAACAAACTGAAAGATCTAGAAGAAATGGATAAATTCCTGGACACACACAACTTACCAAGATTGAATCATAAAGAATTAGAAACTTAAACAGACCAATAATGAAAGACCAAGAAAGAAAGAAAGAGAGAAAGAGAGAAAAAAAAGGAGAGAAAAAGAAATTAAAAATAGATCTATTTTATGACTCAGTAACCCCTCTACTGGGGTTTATCCAATGGAGATGAAATCAATATTCCAAAGGGACACCTGAAATCTCATGTTTATTGAAGCACTATTAACAATAGCCTGAACATGGATTCAACTTAAATATCCATCAACAGGTAGATATTTTTTAAATGTGTGTGTATACACACACACACACACACACACACACACACACACACTCACACACACACACACAATGAAATACTATTTAGCTAGTAAAAAAATATAAAGTTCTGTCATTTGCCGCAACATGGATGGAACTGGAGATTATCATGTTAAGTGAGCCAGGCACAGAAAGACAAATACCACGTGATCTCATTCATGTGGAATATGGAAAGAAAAAAAAAAAAAAGATTCTCAAAGTAGAGAATAGAATAACGGTTACCAGAGGCCAGGAAATAAAGGAGAGTGAAGGAGAGGGGAAGAAGTGTATTAACAGGTACAAAGTTACAGATAATAGGAAGAATAAGTTCTGGTGTTCTAGGCTGACTAGAGCAAATAAAATTATATTGTATATTTCTAAACAGCTAGAAAAAAGGATCTTGACCATAATGACCACAAAGAAAAAATAAATGTTTAGGTGATGGATAAGCTATCTACCTTAAGTGAATCATTGTACAATATATACATATGTATTGAAACAACACACTGTACTACACAAATATGTACAATTAAAAATAAATTATAACTAAATAAAATAAAGAAAAGGTTTGGGAAATTATACACAATATGCACAGTAACCAAAAATGATGAAGTGGCTATGCTAATATCAGACAAACAGACCTCAAGACAAAAATTGTTATTAGAGACAAAGGAGAACATTTTATAATGATAAAAGAACAAAGCCTTATAAAAGACAAGAATTATAAACATGTATATACCTAACAATAGAGCCTCAAAATTTATAAAATAAAAACTAACAGAATTGATTGGAGGAATAGACAATTAGACAATGACAGCTGGAGATTTCAATGTCCTCCCAATAATGGATAGAACAACTGGAAAAAAGATCAACATGGAGAGAGAATACTTGAAAAATACTATAAACCAGCTGTACCTTACAGACACCTATAAAACACTTCACCCAGCAACAGCAGAATACATATTGTTCCAAGTATGAATGGACATTCTCTAGAACTGAGAACATATTAAGCCATAAAACAAGCTTCAATATATTAAAAAGGATTGATAGCATGCAAAGTATTTTCTTATACTGTGACCCCAATGAAATGAAATTAGAAATCAATAACAGAAAGAAACTTGGGAAATTCACAAACATATGGAAGTCAAACAATACACTTCTAAATAATCAATTGGTAAAAGAAAACAAAAATCACGATGGAAATTTTAAAATGCTTTGAAATAAATTAAAATGAAAAATCACCATATAAAACTTATGAGATACAGCTAGAACAGTGCTTAGAAAGAAATGAATAGGTAGAAACACCTAGATTTTTTTTTTAAAAAGAGTGGAATATTTCATGTCAATAAATCAACCTTCCATATTATAAAACTAGAAAAAGAAGAGCAAACTAAACCTAAATAAGCAGAGGTAAAGAAACACTAAAATTAGAGAGAAAATAAATAACATAAAAAATAGAAAAATAATAAAGAAAATCAATGAAACCAAAAGTTGCTTCTTTGAAAATATCTTAAAAAATGACTTTAGATAGACTAAGCAAGAAAAAATGGAGAGTTTTTTTTTTTTAAAAAAAAACTATTAATATCAGGAGAGAGAGACAGTATATTATTAATGACCTTAAAGAAATAAAAAGCACTATAAGGGTATAGTATGAACAATGGCATGGCAACTAAACAGAGAAACTATATTAAATGCACAAATCTGTACAAAGACACAAGTTACAGAATGTGACTCAAGAATAAATAGAAAATCTAAATAAACCAATAAGAAGTAAAAAGACTGAACTCATAAAAATAAAAAAGAAAAGTTTCACAAAGGAAGGCACTGGCCTAGATTACTTAACCAGCAAATTCTACCAAATGTTTAAATGAGAAGTGATATCAAATCTTCACAAACTCTTTCAGAAAATAGAAAAGAAAGTAACTCTTTTCAATTCGTTCTATGAGGCCAATGTTACCCTGACACTAAATTCAGACAAAGATACCACAAGGAGGGCCGGCCCCATGGCGCACTCGGGAGAGTGCAGCGCTGGGAGCGCAGTGACGCTCCCGCCACGGGTTCTGATCCTATATAGGAATGGCCAGTGCACTCACTGGATGAGTACCGGTCACGAAAAAGAAAAAAGAAAAAAAAAAAAAGATACCACAAGGAAAGAAAAGTGTAGAACAATCTCCCACAAACATCCTCAAAAAAGTAATAGCAACCTGAATTCATCCATATATAACGTGTGCTGCAAACATGACCAACTGGGATATATTCCAGAATTACAAAGTTAGCTCAACAAGCAAAAATAAATTATTGTAACACAATAAATAAATAGAATAAATGGCAAAAATATATATATTATCTCAATATACACAGGGGAAAATGGACAAAATCCAAAATCCTTTAATAATAAAAATAGTCAGGCAACTAAAAGTACAATGGAATTTCTTCAACCTAATAAAAGGAAAATACAATAAAATAAAATAAAATAAAATTACCACTGACACTACAATTAATGTGAATGACTGAACACTTTTCTCTTAAGATCAAGAATAAGATAACAATGTCCACTTTCAATTTATTTATTTAATATTGCACTAAAGGTTCGATCCATGGCAATTCAGCAAGAAAAAGAAATAAAACACATTTATGTGAAAAGAAGAATTAAACCTATAGCTATTTGGAGATGACATTATCTTATATAAAAAGAACCTTTTTCACAAAAAACAATTAGAGGTAATGAACAAGTATATTAATGTTGTAGGATCCAAAATCATCATAAAATTCAATTGTATTTTTATACACTAGCAGTGAACAACCTGAAAATAAAATTAAGAAAACAATTTTCTTTACAATCGCATCAAAAAGAATAAAATCCTTAAGATTAAATTTAACAAAAGAAGTGCAAGACTTGCATACTGAAAATTGCAAAACTTTTAAAAAAGAATTTAAAGAAAACTAAATAAATGGAAAACCAGGCTATATTTCTGGATGAAAAGAGTAACTGTTGGTCTACAGACTTCACATAATTTATATGAAAACTCTAAATGCATTTTTTTTGTAGAAATAAACAAGCTGATCCTAAAATTCACATGAAAATGCAAGGACCCCCATAACTAAAACAATCTTTAAAAAGAACAAATAAATAAATACACAAAATAACCGGGGGGGGGGGGGGGGGGAGAAGACATAACTATTACAATTCCTTGAAGTTGATACAACAAGCGAACAGAAAGGACATTGTTGGGAGGGAGGGGGGAGAGAGAGGAGGGAGGAAGGTTTCGGTAATGGGCCACAATAATCAACCACATTGTATATTGACAAAATAAAATAAAATAATTAAAAAAATAAAAAATATAAAAAGAACAAAGAGGATGCCCAATTTCCAAATTTCAAAACTCACAAAGAGTTACAGTAATCTGGACTGTGTTACTGGCACGGGAATAGATGTATAGATCAATGAATAGAATTGAGAATCCAGAAATAAACCCTTATCCTGATGGTCAATTAATTTTCAATCCGGTGCCCAGATAATTCAATCGGGAAACAATAGACTTTTCGACAAATGGTTCTCAGACAACTAAATATACACAGTCAAAAGAATAAATGTGAACTTCCACCTCACTCCATATACAAAAACTAACTCAAATTTGTTCTTATTTCTAAATATAAAGGCTAAAACTATAAAATCCATAGAAGAAAATGTAAGTTTAACTCTTCTAGACCATGGATTAGGTAATGGTTTCTTATACATGACACCACAAACAAAAACAACAAAAGAAAAAAAAAATAGGTAAATTGTATTTTATCGAATATATAAACTTCTGTGATTCAGAAAATGTTACCCAAAAAAGAGAAAACAAAACCTACAGAATGGAAGAATATGTCTGCAAATCCTATATTTGATAATAGACTAGTATCTAGAATATATAAAGAATTCTTATACTTAATAAAAAGACAATCCGATTATAAATGCGCAAAGGATTTGACAAGACATTTTCCAAAGATATACTAATGACCACCAAGCACATGAAAATATGCTCAACATCATTAGCTATTAGGTAAATGCAAATCATAACCACAACGAGATACCACTTCATACTCCTAAAGTAACTATAATCAAAAAGACACAAAAAAAACAAATATTGGTGAGGATGTGGAGAAATTGGAACCTTCACAGTGTTAGGAAATGATACAGACAATTTATATAACTTTGGCAATTTCTACAAAATTAAAACATAGCTTTATCATATGACCCAGCAATTAGACTTCTGATATACCCCCCCAAAATGAAAACATATGTCCCAACAAAAACTTATACACAAATGTTGACAGCAGCTTTATTCCTAATAGTCAATAAGTGGAAACAATCCAAATGTCCATCAAATGATGAATGAATAAACAAAAGATAGTATATCCATTCTATTAAATATTTGGCAATAAAAAGGAATAAGGTACTGCTACATGCCACAACACAGGTGAACTTTGAGCATATTATTCTAAGTGAAAGAAGCCAGACACAAATAGCCACATGACTCCATATATATTAAATGTTCAGAGTAGGCAAATCCATAATAGGGTGTGTTGGGGAGGCAATGGGTTGTAATGAATATAAGAGGGTGACAAACATGTTCTGAAATTAGATAGTGGTAATGATGACACACTTTGTGACTATACTAAAAAAAACAATTGTACAGTTTAGAAAAGTAAATTTTATGTTATGTAAGTTATATCTCAGTTTATTTTAAAGAGTAAAACAATAGATTGAGGTAAATCCTTACTACATGATGGTGTATATGAATGAACCACAGCTACGTACAACGTGGAAGACTGACTAGACATCGTTTTAACTAAAAGAAAAATAAATCACAAAAGAATATACTGTAAAAATAATCATACAGGATATGGGTTTGGCAGGAGGCAGTGAGATGAAATAGAAGGCCTCTCGAACCTAAAGACTGTTCTTTAACATTCCAAAATGCAATCTAATATTTTTCAGGGTCTTTTCAATATTATACATAGAGGAGAAATTCAGGAGTAGTTGAAGTTTCTGAGATAAAACTTTCTTATGTTCTGTAGTGGTTACAGAGTTCTTTATAATTTTTCTTTAAATTGTGCATAGTTTTATGCACTTATTTGTAATTTGCTATATTTCATAACAAAATTTTATAAAAATTACATTAATGACTGAGTGACTACATGAATGAATAAACACATAATAATATTTGTGTGATAGCCTTGTCAGGCATATGAGTTTCATGCCCTTTTTCAGAATAAATTTCAAGAGTAAGAGCCATGCCATATGCTTTTTTCTATTCCCCTATAGCTCTGGCTAGGATTTGAATACAATACATATTAAGCAGTGATGTGCTGGTAAATGTTAAATAACTGGCTCTCCGTATTGAAGGAAAAGACCTAATTTGTAACATTTACCAATTTTGTGATATGAATAATCCTGTCATGCATAAAATTTCATGATACTTAGAACATATTCATTATGCATTATTTGTATATATTAAATATAAAATATCATTTTTTAATAGAGAAAGCAAACAAGACAAATCAATGCATGTGGAGTTAGTTCTACCTACAAAGTATTGTATCAGTAATTCTAGAAGTACACTTTCCATGTCAAAATCAAGATTAACTGTCACTGTTGGTATCTCTATGATGCCACCAAGTACAAGTCAGTTATTAATTTTACCCTTCATTGGATATTTTCTACCTATCTTTAGCAAATCAGAAGAAGAAAATGATCTAGTGTATACTAAGTCTGACTGAGTCTTGAGATGTCTGCATTCTGTCACCAGTTACTTACTGTATTAGTCTTCTCAAGCTGCCATAACAAAATACCACAAGCTGGGTGGCTTAAGAAACAGAACTTTATGTTTCCACAGCTTTGGAGGCTAGAAGTCCAAGATCAAAGGTGCTGGCAAATTTGGTTCCTGGTGAGTGCTCTTTTCCTGGCTTACAGAAAGTCACTTGTCTTTGCGTCCTCATGTGGCCTTTCCTCTGTATGTAGGGAGAGAGAAAAACCTCTGGTATCACTTTTTCTTATAAGAACACCAGTCCTATCAATTAGAGCCCCACCTTCATGACTTCATTTAACTTTAATTACCTCCCTAAAGATCCTATCTCCAAATACAGTAGTCAGTCGTCTTGGAGGTTAGAGTTTGAACATATGAATTTTGAGGGGACAAAATTCAGTTCGTAACACTTGCATAGAACGTTTGCCATAGAAAAATTTTGTCTCTCAAAGATATCTATGATAATGTGTGGTGTTGTGCAAAGTAGAGCAAGACCTGTTTATTTGAAGCACAGTTGTTTTTGTCCCAGTATAACACCTTTAATTTTTTTGAAGTAACCTTAAATGCTACACAGATATTTTCTTATAGAAATCTTTTAATTTTTTTCTTTGGAAATTTCACACAAAAGTTCAACTTAGAAAAAACAAAACATTTTCTTAAGTCTTGAGAAAATTACAAAATGCTTCATTGGATGATATTAAGTCTAAAATCCTATTATTGCCTAGAAAGTGAAAAACATTCAAAAGAACTAGGGGAATGTTCTCCTTAGTAGTAAAATTCTTATCTTTTAAATGAAAATGTAAGGGACAGATAATCACTTTTCTGAAATACTAAACATAAATTCAAATGCATTAATCTATTAAATACAAACATGAGGACATGAGGACCCAATGCCCTATGAGAATGCCTTGGTTCTATGATTTGCTTTACTTTCATTACAGCCCAAGATAATGTTGTACTAGTATTTTTTTTTTTTTTGAAAATGATATTTTGCATCAGTGATCCAAATAACAATTTTTAAAGAAAAAAAGTTTAGCAGAGTATGTAATCCCAAATTAAATTTAAAAATTTAAAAAAAAAAATCAGCTTTAATATGGTTTCAGCATCTAATACTGACATCCTACTATCCCCCAGAAGCAAAAAGGCAATCACATTTCCCTGGATGAAGGATGTACAGTCAAATCAGATCAACCACCTTTAGGGGAGCAGAAACCGCAGAGATTAAATGGAAACACAATTCCATTACTCATCACAACTTGGAAAAGTGGCTGAAATCATTTGCTTGGTTTTGTATGGACACTGGGGTGCCACGCTCTTCATCTGAGCCACCTGATTTTTAGCTTTTCATCTAAACTATTCAGTGTTGTGCAGAAAAACCAATCCCACTCAGGTACAGACCAATATACTAGAGCCAAAAGCTAGCTTTTATCAATTTAAACAGGTAAATTGATTCATTCAAGTAAGAAAAGAAAAGCCAATTTGGGGCCCAGGTTATCCACCCTGGATGATCCAAATAACAGGATAATATCCACATCTTCATGTGTTCATATGAACAAAGTTTATGTATTTATAGCCCAAAGTGAAAGTGGTGATTGAAAATCATCTGAGTAATTTGCAGTGTGGATATTCTATCTGAACAACAGAAACCAAACAAGATTAAATAGGATGTCACTTGTCTACCTGAAGTACTTCAATTGCTATATATAAAGATCTGGGAGAGTCAAAGGAAAGTTTAATCCATGTATGTGAAATTTTATGTAGAAAATGCTGTTGGTGCCCCACTAAGATCTCCTTTTCCAGCCAGTGCACCCATTACCCCAGAAGCTGTGAGTTTTAGCCAATAATGGCTCACAACTGTTGCCTTCTCCAGAAAATTGACTTCAGCTAAACCAGAGCCATTTTCCCTGGAGGCTATATTTCAACACCTTCCCTAACCATCTTGACCAGTGGCTGACTGATAAGAGGTTACAAGACAGATTAGTTTACGTCAAGGTGGGCTAGCTCTGTGGTACATTTCGTGCTCCGGAGCTTACCTTTGGGATCAGACTGCAGCTTATTCTCCAGCTGAGACAGGAATTTGGGCTAGCTTTTCCACTCTACCTGCTTCCCTGATTACTATTTGTCTGAGTGCACTCCCCCAATGAATCATTTGGAGATGGTCTCACACACTGGGCTCTGCTTTTAGGAAACCTGATCCAAATTAGGTGGTGCTAGAAATCATCTTAGATAGTGGACTTTAAGAATGGGACTCTTTAGTTACATTATTCACCACCTGGATAGTAATGAGGACTCCATTACTGGAAGTAGGTAGATATTGGTAGTCTCTAGCATGTTATACCTCTCAGATTGCTAAAACGTTCAACCGTGACAAACTAGGAAGAAATACAGGTGGAAAGAAAAGCACTAGTTGATGCAATATCTGGGCATTGGAGAGTTTTACAGGATGTAACAACTATAAAAACTGTGGCACTGAGTGACGGTTGCTGAGCACCTGTGATAGCTTTAACATGAGAAATGTAGTTCAAATCTGTTAATCAACAATTTAAAACAACATGTGTGAGTTAGAGGTCTTGGCAGCACTTAAAAAGATTCTTATGTCCTACCTCTGAAGGTCAGACCATCTAAAGATCAAGCACAAAACCTAATTCTAAGTGTGCCAAAACCTTAGAGAATGCAGAATTCACACTATGAGCAAATTTCATATGTGAAAATAAGAAACAAACCAACGAAAAAAAAGGAGTCAGACTATGAAATTGTGGTGGGGATGTATAATACACAAGGCATATCCTATACATTTAATTTTGAGATGTTGATTTGGTGTACTTTCAGTAAAGAATATCTGGTTTGAAATGGCAGGCAAGGGGCCTGACTCATTGGTGTCAGTAGAGAAGACTCAGAACATTGTGTTTTTAGAGGCAAGTTAAATGGGCAGCCAAGGAATATATTGTTTAATACACATATACAGATCAAAGAATGGAGAAACAGAAAGCTGAGGTAAGCCACATGGAAAGTTGCAATTACTAAGTTTCCAATCCTAAGCTAGTTCTCAGGTCCAGAACTCATTGACTAAAGGAAAAGTTGGATCTGCATGAGAAAGAACCCTACAATACAACAGCAAGGGGAGAAGAAATTATCCCAGGTCTCCAAATACACCCATGGCTATTTACTCAGGTAACCAGACAAGGGATAAAGACAAATACCTAGACCTTCAAAAACTTTTGTAAACAAGATCCAAGTTGACTTTCAACCCAATAATCCACAGTACTATTATGGCATCCTTATTTGAGTAGGATGCATGTGGTTGTTAGGTAATATGGTAGGATGAGTAATGGCCTCCATAATATGTTCAGATTCTAATCCCCAGAACTTTTTATGTTACCTTATGTGGCAAAAAGGGACTTCACAAATATGACTAAGAATGTTGTAATGAGGTTTGGCTGGTTAGCTCAATTGGTTAGAACACAGCCTTATAACACTAAGATTACAGGTTCAGATCCCTGCACCAGTCAGCCACACACACCAAAAAAAGAATCTTGAAATGGGGATTATTCAGATATAATCACAAATAGTGCTTATAAGAGGGACTCAAGGGGAGTCAGACTCAGAGGAGAAGAAAATGTGACAATATAAGCAGAAACTGTAGTCACTCACTTTGAAGGTGGAGAAAGGGGCCACAAGCTATACCAGTAACTAGAAGCTGAAAAAGACAAGGAAACAGATTCTCCCCTAGATCTTTTAGAAGGAAGCAGCCCTTCTAACACTTTGACTTTAGCCCGGTAAAATTTATTATTTACTTCTGACTTCCAAAACTGAAAGATGATAAATTTGTGTTGCTTCAAGCCACTAAGTTTGTGGTATCTTGTTGCAGCAGCAATAGTAATTGAATATAGGTAATACATGGGATCCTTGCCTAGGTCTGTCTTTTTGGGGGTACACTGGGTATACAAACTGTGATACATTGAAGGAGTATGAGTTTATTAATTTGGTGAATGCATCCTTTTCCATCCCATCAGAATCAGATGCAGTTTCTATTCCTATGAGATGGAGTGTGGTAAATATTCACCATCTGATCCCAGGGATATAATGCTCTTTTTTTTCTGCTATAATATAGTCTGAGGGACTTGGACCATTAGGAAATTACAAAGAAAAGATCGTCTTGGTCCTTTTATTGATGATATCATATAAATCAATCCTGATGAACAAGAACTGGCAAGTTTTCTGGATTCCTCGGTAAGATACATGGATTCTGTTGAATTGGCAATAAACCTACACAATTTTAGGCCCTACCACGTTAGTAAAGTTTTTTGGGGTCTAGTGGTCTGGAGCATGATAGAAAAATAGAAGACATTTTACTGCATCTTGCAGCTCCTACCATTAAAAAAGTCTTCTAGGTTTTGGAGGCATTGAATACTGTACCTGACACTACAACTCAGACACATTTATTGGGCAATCTGTATGGCTGCCAGGTTCGAGTGACATCCAGAACAAGAAAAGAGCTATAAAGGAGGTTCAGACTACTGTAAAAACAGGCCTGATTGGGCCATAATACTTGGTGAATCCCATGGTATTAGAGATATCTGTGTTAGAGAAAAATGAGTGCCTCTGCCAGGACCCAGTAATAAAGTCACAGTGCAGAACTCTAAAGTTCTGGAGTAAGGGGATACTGTCTTTATCATGGAACTATCACTATTCAGAAAACAGCATGTAGTATGCTACTGAGCTCTGATACACATCGTATATTTTACAGTGCGACAACAAGTGTCCATGGAGCCAGAAGTGTTCTGAATGAGCTAAATACTGTTACATGCACCAAAATCTAGCAGCAATTTGTTCTAAAACAAAAGCAGTAACCTTTAACCAATCAAGCCATCTTTTCTGACTCAACAATGTACAAAACTGTACAAGGAGGAGGGCTCTCAAACTAATTCATTATCTACTAAGATTTAAAAGGCACAATAAAGTACATGAACATGGGAATCTCATGGACCTTCATGTCACCTTTTTCTGTTGCATAAATATCTCTCCCTCAGCTCAGACCAATGGCTTCACAGAGTTCACTAAGGTTAGCTGACAGGAGAGGAAAAGAAATCCATGTTTAGTTCAGAGATGTGTCTACTTGTATGTGGATTCAAGATGAAAATGGACTGCCTGATTAGCTTACAGCCACACTCAGGGACAGTCCCAAAAGTTAGTGGAGAGAGGAAGTCCTCCCAAAAAGCATTGTCTGGCAGAGTATCTGGTCATCTTTATGTGGAGAGAGAAGTCACTTATAGTATGAAAATCGATATCACTTTCCTGGCTTACTATGTACTTCCTTTTCTACATACTTCAGCCTATTGCTGACTGACATGAGAGGATATAAGGCCAGACTCCTTTTCCTACCATGGAACTAAATCTGTGATGGAATTTATGCACCACACTGTCCTGTGAGCTTACCCAGAAGCTGGTCTTGAGATCATACTCTTAGCTTTTTCCTCCTGCCCAATCTTGCTCCCCACATTCCCCTTTTAAAACCACATAAAGAGAAATCTCTTCTCAGACTTGGCTTCCAAAGAAACCAGTCTAAGACATTATAATTCTGAACCACATTGGTTATGGCATCTATTAAGTAATTATAAATCTCTTCCTTTATTACTTAAAAAAAGCGCTATCTTTAATAATACAATAACAATGAGTAAGACTTAAAATCAATATCATAAGCAGGCTTAGCTATCTAAATAAACTCATGCAAATACTCTAAAATAAAAATTTGTTTATCTTATGCAGTTTAGAGAAAATACTTCGACATCGTATTTTCCTTATGGCTCCCTGTAGTCTTAAAGCGATTTAAAAATTAAAATGGTAGAACCAGACAACTAAGAGTTCTGTAAGATCCCACCGTATTTTTTTAAATGAGAATCTTGTCTACATTATGAAAAGCCAAATCGGTTTGTCTGGTAAATCTTACTTCCTGATCTATGGACTGCTTAGCTGGCAAATCAACACATATTAGAAAAAATTTTTAAAACATCAAGTAAGAAAGTTCTTTATAAGGAAATTGATGATTGCGTAGCCAACATGAAGTCATGAAGTGGGCTTTCAAACTAATTTAATTATCTACTAAGCATTATATTCATTCGAGGGATAAATGTAAATAAAATCACATAAATAAACTTTGTAGTCGGTAATTTGTAAATCTTCAGCCTAAGAAAGAGAAAATAAGAAAGTCCATTTTTAAACAAATATTTCCAGTGAAAGTAAGTGTGCTTCACTGCCTGGTTGTGAGCTGGATGAAAGAGCCATGCCACTGGAATGTCAAAGGCCTTCAAATAAATGGATTACAGCAACTAACCCTATATTTATTTTTGGCTTTTGACACATAATAAAGACCTTATCTTTTCCTATTCCAATAAATATGGACATTCAAAATCATCAGAGATTAACCCATTGCTTTGTCAAAGATCACTCTAGAAATAATATCTATCCTTAACCTTTTGCTCCCTGGCTTCTACCATCAGTACATTACTTAAACTCCACTCTCAAAACCACTGACAACTTCCTAATCATCAAATTTCATGATTACAAAAAGTCCAGACAGCCAACATTTTACAGTGCAACTAAATTGAATTTTTTTTTATATTTACACTACCAACAATATCTAATAAATTCTAAAACTATATGGACAAATAAACTTCTCCAACTGCCAGCATCTTCTGTTCATGTGGGAATGAATGATTCAGCCAAAATATAACTACAAAGAAGTCCATAATCTTGAAGAACAGATATGAAAGTATAGTCAGCTCTCCATATCCATGGGTTTTGCATCCATGGATTTAATTAACTTCAGATCAAAAAGATTGGGGAAAGAAATTGTGTCTGTACTTATTATTCCTTAAATGTTACAATCTAACAACTATTTATATGGCATTTACGTTGTATTACATTGTAATCTACAGATGATTTTTAAGTATATGGGAGGATATGCATAGATCATATGAAAATACTATGCCATTTTATATCAGGGACTAGAATATTCGTGGATTTTGATATTTGCAAGAGATCCTGGAACCAATCCCCTGTGGATACCAAGGGACTACTGTACACTGTAGGAAAACACGTGCAATTTTTCTTAAGGTTTCTTAAAGAGAATTTTATCTCAGCTTTCACTTGAAGATCAGGTATTTAAAATTATATGGCATACTTGTGACTCAAGACAAAGACCAAAATTCAAAAGTGACTCAGCAGATAAAGTTAGATAAAGACTAGGGATCAGAAAATACTGACAGTAAAGGTCAATTATTCCAAAAAGAATAAGACAGGACTTTGTATCTAAAAGTAGATTGGAAATCAGGAGATTAATATTTTTTGTGGGTGGAGTGGAAAAAAAATAAACAGATGTATCTTCTATTAATAAGAGCTTCTAGTCCAATATCTTCAGAGTTCAACTTAAATCAGTGTATATTAAGGCAGATGGCAAGGGGTGTGTCTGGAAGAGATGGGGAATAAAGGCTAACTGGGATTTCCTCATAAAGTGAGTCTCTTCAAGAACTTCTCCATTCACACCAAAGACAGAGTTTTAAATTTGCTAAATGTCAAGACATTTACTAAAATTTCCTACATCATTTGTTGAGTAATGAGATAGAACAGGTGTACAAGTTAGCTAGGACTCAAGAGCAGATGCAGACAGCTGATTGCCCCTATATTTTCTTTTTCCAATATTAGCAGTAAGGTGTTTGAAACTCTTGAAAACATTTCAAGCATTAAAGTTCAAATTAAACCTATAATTTTTTCTGTAACTTTAACTTCTTCATATTTTTAGCTAATTTACTTTTGGAAACAGTAAGAATGCCAGTCATACATTTCAGAAATTAAGGAATCATTCTATGTGCTTCTCTTATTTTACTTCTTTCAGCCATGCACATCCATAAAATCACTAGGTATTGCAACATCTATTGTTTGGTAGATTTTTTTGGTAAGCAGTATTCTAAAATGGGGAGATCTCCAATACACCAGCATTCCCATGTCAGCATTCCTGACATCCATGTCCTATATAATTTCTTACCCTTGAGTATGAACAGGAGTTATGAATATGATGGGAAATAGCCCCTGAAATTGCATTATAATAAATGGTACAGTTGATCTTAACAAGGGGAGATTATCCTAGGTGGATCTGACCTAATAGCATGAGCTTTTAAAAAGGACTATAATGTTTCAGAAAAAAGATTCCAAACCTGAGAGGAATTCAAAGTAAGGGAGATTCTCCACTGCAGTCTTTGAAGATGGAGGAGGCCATATGTCAAGGAATGTGAGTAGTCTTTAGAAGCTGAGAGTAGTCCGCAGATGATACCGAGAAAACAGGATCTTCAGTCCTGCAACCACAAGGAAGTAAATTCTACCTATAACTTGAATGAGCTTGTAAGAGGATTCCATGTTCTGGAAGGGAACACAGCCTGCCAATACTTTGATATCACCCCTGTGAGAACCTGAACACAGAATTCATCACGCCTGCCCAGACTTCTGACCTACAGAGACTGTGATGTTCTAAATGGGTATTATTTTAAGCCATTAACTCTATACTAACTTGTGATACAGCAATATAAAACTAATACGATATCTCTCCCATCAACCACATCTGCTTTTCTGAATGAATTATGGAAATACTTTGCTTTGCCAGAAAATACTTCTGTAAGTCATCCAGAGGCCAATAATTACCCTGGCAAGTATTGGTCATAGACGGGGCAAATGATCCAAGTTGACTTGGTAGGACTGGAGTGAATGGCTTTTACTCTGTGTTAGAAGGAAAAACACAAATATCCAGTATATAAATGAGAAAATCCGTTGCCCTAGATATTATTATTCTAAGACCATGAAGAAAGCCACCCTGCATGCAGAGAAGCTGACAAGCAAAAAGGAAGATGTAGCTAGATAATGGCAGAAAAATGTCCCCAGATTCCTGATCATACTATGTATGCAGAATATGTTGTCTCTCCAATTCCTGATTATGTGAAATACTAAATTGGTTTTCATTCACCATGACAAATTGACTAGATTTTTGTTAGATAAAAATAAAAACATCACATGTGATACAATGTACAGATGACCCAGACAGAAAGAGGTACAGGGAATAGCTATTTCATTTGAGTTCTAAAATGTTTGCATGGGAAAAACAAAGTAGTAATGAAGATTAAAATAATCCATAAATCATACAACTTAATTTATTCTAAAAGCATAATATCTATTTTTTTATTTAACATTAACCAAAAAAGAAACAGTTAACTATGTCAACGTGATGTGAAGATGATGTGGATGTTATAAAAACCTTGGGGAAAAGTATGCATGTCATTCTAGAATTTATATTTGACTAATGGAGTACTTTTAAAAGTACTACAGACTGTATTAAGCAAGATCAAAAAAATAAAACACCTCAAAAATAAAAGATCTGAATGGAAATATGGTTCAAAAATGAATTACTAATATAAAGAATTAAGTTTCTGACCACAAAGCCTACATACAATTCTAATAAAAAATTGAAGAGGATTCATGAAACATATTGTAATCTAATTGATAATTTCCCTATTACCTTCAGACATGTTAGAGGGTATATTAAAAAGTACCTCCATTTCTTCAGTACATGCAATTGTCTCAGATTTAGAGATACTCTGATCACTGTTTTAAAATCCAGGCTAAGCTTACTTACCCCTGCAAACAAGGCAGGACCCAGTGCCACCCACCAGCAGCAACCAGGGATGCACAGGTAAGGAAAAGGCCCCTGGGCAGCCCTCCCACTATCCAGAAACAAGGCAGGACCCAGCGTAGGCCACCTCCTGTGACTGGGGATGCAAAAGTGGAAAAAGCCCCAAGGCAGCCCACCTCTGACCCTCACAGCAGCCAGTACCCAGCATCAACTCAAAAAAACAACAAAAATGAATAATAAAAGGGGAAGAAAGGAACAAAAGATATTTAAATAATCTACACAAAAGGTAATAAAATGGCAGGAGTAAGACAATACCTCTCAATAACACCCTTAAATGTAAATGGATTACGCTCCACATTCAAAGGACACAGATGGAACAATTGGATTAAGAAGATAGACCCAACCATATGCTGTCTTCAAGAGACCAACCTCACCTGTAGAAATGCACACAGACTAATAGTGAAGGGATGGAAAAAGATATACCACACAAATAGAAACCAAAAACAAGCAGAAGTAGCTATTATTTATATCAGATAAAATAGGCTTTAAACCAAAACCTTAAAAAGAGACAAAGAAGGACTCTACATAGTGATAAAGGGATCTATCCAGCAAGAAGACATAATAATCAAATATACATGCACCCAATACTGGAGCACCCAGATATATAAAGCAAACACTATTAGACATAAAGAAAGAGACAGAGCCCAACAAGCAGCAAAAGAAATATAAACAAATGGGATTATAACTAAAAATCTTCTGCACAGCAAAGGAAACAATCAACAGAATAGAAAGACAACCTATAGAATGGGAAAAAATATTTGTAAAATATATATCTGACAAGGAGTTAATATGTAGCACATACAAGGAATTCAAACAACTACATATTAAAAAAAACAAATAACCCAATTAAAAAATGAGCAAAGGAGAGGAACAAACATTTTTCAAAGGATTACATACAAATGACTGACAGATACTTGATAAAATGCCCAATATCACTAATCATCAGGGAAATGCAAATTAAAACTGCATTGAGATATTATCTCACCCCGGCTAAACTAGCTATAATCAAAAGGACTGAAAATAACAAGTGCTGGTGAGGATGCAGAGAAATGTGAACTCTTCAACTGTTGGTAGAACTGTAAATTAGTACAGCCACTACGGAAAACAGTACGGAGATTTCTCAAACAACTATGGATAGATCCCATACAATCCAGCAGTCCCAATTCTGGGTATATGCCCAAAGAAATGGAAATCATTGTATCAAAGAGATACTTCCACTCCCATATTCATTGGAGCTCTATTTACAATAGCCAAGATATGGAACCAACCTAAAAATCCATTGACAGATGACTGGATAAAGAAAATTTGCTATATATAAACTATAGAATACTACTCAGCCATAAAAAAGAATGAAATTCTGCCATTTGCAGCAATATGTATGAGCTTGGAGAAAATAATGTTAAGTTAAATAAGCCTGGCACAGAGGGGAAAATACCTCATGCCCTCACTAAGAGGGCGCTAAGAGAAGAAGAAGGAAGGAAAGAAAGACCACAGTGGTGTGTTGGCCTTACAGAAGGAGAGAACATACCTGTGGTTGCCAGAATGGGGGTAGGGAGGTAGAGAGGCATTGGGGAGAGGTTCGGTAGGGGTCATGGGGAATAATTGCAATTTGAGGTGGCGGGCAGACTGATAGCATTGATTTGCTCATTACATCTTGGGCACAGGTGCTGATGGTAGCTCTATGCCCCATAAATATGTATGATCAATAAAATAAATAAATAAATGAATAAAATAAATCCAAGCTAATCATTTTGGAATTCACAGAATGGAATCTCAATGAAATAAAGATTTTTATGAATTTTGGTTACTGCTGTATACATGATAGATATTCAGTAAATTTTTATCAAAAGTATTTACTTTCTGTTCAAGTTAGTAGATTACTAAATTAATCTTACAACAGAGAAGTGATTGAAGAAGATTCCTAAAAAGAAAGAAATCAATGAGAACAAGCAACTACCAAGAATACAGTATGAGGGCCTGCTACAGAATTCTTTTCTCTAAGTGAATTTAATGAAACACCTGGTAGGATCTAAGAATTCCACCTTGATTTTGACAATCCAGAAAAACACTCTCCTTATAATGGCATTCAGTGGATGTTATATAAATGAGCCAAAGATGTCCTTTGTATATTAGCTCCTAGGTTGTTTACTTTTTTGAAGAATGTTGAGGCCAGTTACCTCAACAGTTTGCCTGTGACAAATGCAAATTTGTATACACCCAATTGTCTTAAACATAACCCAAATAAGCAGACTTTTAGCCATGTATGTTTTGCTCCAACTTCCTAACATCTACCTACCACATATAACATTAATTCTAGGGCTGTAAAGACCCCAGGGCATGGCTTACATTGAGTACTCTCTGACCCAGACACTTTCCACGGTGCAGCTGAGTGACCTTATCTAGTCTTATAAGCCTCATCTGTGACTTCTCATCACCTCCCTCCCCAGGAGCTCTCTTGGCTTCCTTCCCTTTTGAACAGTAACCCTTTGCCACAGGGAATTCCTTCATGCTGTGAAGGAATCCCCCCCCCCCCCCCACCCAATGCAAAACTGTCAGAGAATCTCTCAATAATACTGATACCTTGTGGTCATATCTTTGTCCTTGATCAGTCCTCTAATCCTTTAAACCTTTTACTGTGGAGGTGTGGGGATGAGGAGGGTCTGGACTGATAATCGGCTTCTAGTGAGCTCATCTTAAAATACATTTCGTCAGTTCATAAGCCTCACCTCTGTATATAGGGTTTCCTTTAGAGTTACCAAAGAGTAGGAGAAAGCCATATAACTATCCATTTTTTTTTTCACTTTAAGTATAAATAAATAACATATACACAGAAAGTTTGGAACACAATGAAACAATCAAAATTTAAACTTCAAAATATTTTTAAGGTAACACCTATCTGATTTCTCCTTGGTAAACTATTGCTTCCCAAATTTTAGAATATGTGGTTTTGGTGGGACTTTTCCCCAGTCTATTCCTCCAGCAGTGCACATATGTCCACAGACCATTCATTTAGGATCATTTTATTTTCTGGCTAGAGTGATTGACAATAAACATGGAGGAACTAGTTACCATCTAGTCAACTCAAGCAGAAAGCTTAGTTAAGAGAAAATCAGAAGAAAAGTAGAAAACTGAGAAATGGTGGAGGTGAGAAAAGGAGAGAGTACTGGTGACATCACTTGAACTCCTGAACTTACTTATGCCGAGAACCAGTTCTACTATTATAAACTTATAATTTCCTCTTTTTGCCTAGAGCAGTTTTAACTGGATTTACTATGCTTGCAACATAAAAAGTCCTAATACAAAAATTGGTACTAGTAAATGGACTAGAAAAAACAAATCAGGGAAATACCAAATATTTGCAATTTCTCATAAGGCTAAGTTTGAATGAAAGAAAATAAGAGCTATATCCATATGATAAGTTCCTGACATTCCATAGGACTCAGTGGTAAACCCGCAGATGAAGTTGTTGCTTGAGGTCACCTAAAACCATGTATTCATTGAGGATGAATAAAAGTCTTTATACTCTGAATAACAGCAATCCCATTCCAACTGCCATAATAAGCCATATTTTGGGGTAGGGCTTGTAAAGACCAAAAGTGTAAGAACAATAATATCATGGTTTGATTGGGCTCCAAGTGCCATTTATCTGAATTTTATTTTCCGCTTAGTTCTACCCTATTTGTAGCCTTTATCCTTACTCTGGCTTCTCTCATTATGTAAAAAGGATGAAGTGGTCCTAGCCCTCATATGAGAGTATCACTTTGCTAGTATTCCAAAATTAAAATTTGGATTCAGCCTAAATGAACAAACTAGGTTATAAACATATCCACCCATGATTGTGGCTAGGATGATAAAAATTACTGATAATCTAAAGAAAATCATGGCCTTTCTCTACAACTGGGAAGGAGTCAGCCCGTGTGTAATGAAAGGAAATAATATAATAGGAAATTGAATTATTGGTACATTTAGGGAAGGTGGAAAGAAGGGAATGAATGCTAGAAAGACAAACAACAATTGGCTACTAGTTAGGATAAAACTCTGGGGAACCAGATTATTATAGAAAAATCAAAATTACGTTGTCATGAGTTAAATGAACATCAGACAGCATTTGATAAATGTAACCAAATAAAGGTCAAATTGAATTACTAAATCTTCTCCAAAGGAATGGAATAACATTCAAAGATATCTTACGACCTAATTAAAAGAATAGCACACCACTAAGAAATCACTGAAGATCGAACCCAGCTATTAACTTTACAGCTTGCAAAAATATAGCGCCAGTTGATTTACAGCTTGACCATATGTCTTATGAGAACATTGGGGCAATGATGAGAAAACACTGGACTCTTGCTAATTGCTATGAGGATACTAAAGATTAATTAAAATACATGACATAGGCCAATCTCTGCGGGGGCGTGCCTGGGGTCCTCCCGCAGACCCAGAAGGAGAAGGAGCTGACAGGATTACCCCCCGTGTTGGGACCGAGGGATCTCGAAGAGAAGTTAGCCTGCTGCCCGCCAACCCGGCCCCGTAAAAAAGACACTCAGATGTGGCAGGGGTTCTGTCAGGGCAGTTCCACTTTATTGCCGTTACACTGCAATTCATATAAGCAAGCAAGTAGGGGCTTTCCATGAACTAACCAATCAATTAAAGGATCACGCGGGCATGCATTTTGTACTAACATGTCAAGCATAGCGATCACGCAGGGTTCACGAGTGCGGAAATACTGGAGGACCAATAAAAACCTTTTGGAGCTATCTTGGGTTACGCCTCCTCTACTTCCGTGGGCGCCATCTTCATCCTCCACCCATAGGCACCATGTGGCTCACAGATAATGTTTGCTCCTAAAAATGGGCCTAACAAATCTTCAAAATTCCAATGAAACCTACCTCACTGTAAATCTCTTCTAGAAATTCACTATCCTCCTTCACTGAAGAAGTTGTCCCAAGGTAAAGAAGAAAGCAAAAAGTTTATCTTGCTCAATATTAAATGGAAAATAACAGGGATGTAAATTCAGCATGGCCTTGTGTGGAGTGGGCAATTATGGTAAAATTCATACTGACAGCAAGAAATAAAAATGTTGCAGACAGAAAGAACCAAAGGAATTTGCCATTAAGACATATGTAGCAAATTTAGAGAAATGGTTTATGAAAGATGCTTAACAAAAATCAGCAAGGTATGATTTGTAAAGCACCCTGGATTTATTGATATATACAGCCTATGATTCAGCATGCTAATTTTGGATAAGGATTCAAACTGTTTGATGGGCTCATTGCTAACCCATACTGAATGACTTTAAGAAGTCAAAACTCTTAAAGTCCATGAACTACATGAGTTTATGCAGTTGCTAGTGGTCTGGCTGGATGATGCAGAGTCTGGAAGAAAGCCGCAAGTTTGGCAGTCAATAAGTAATAGTAATTTCAGGTAAAGTAGGTTGAGTTGGATATTTTAGAATGGACAAAACGTATGAGAAACTTGTATTCCACATAAATGTTCCTCAAAAGGAGTCCACTGCAGAAGAGTGGAGTGTAGCTGAAATGTGCTGTGGATATCAGTGAGCATTTTACCTTGGGTCCACTGAATTTCCTCCTTGGCCTCATAAATTTTTCATGATGCCAGAAATAAAGACTATACAATAGTTTAACAAGATGGACTTACTCTAACCAAGGCTATCCTAGCTATTCCACTGATGATTACTGAATTTTCCCAGAGTACTAACAAAGTCTGAGCATATTATATGGAACCCTTACACTGATAAGAGCACGTTAATTATTTTGGATCCTGCAAAATTACAATGACTGATGGAAATTTGTTGACATATATAAGCAAAAACTACTTATATATATAAAATGTAAGTAATAGATACAATAATTTAGTTGCATGAAAATGACTGCATAGAGCATGAGTGCATCACTTACCACTGCCGGAGAGTGATTTCTTGACCCTGAAGTTAACAAAAGGGCACCGCGCTGCTCCTGATATCACTTATAACCTCCTTTGAGAAGTTATCTTTACAATGTTCCTTTTTATTGCTGTCTTTTTAATTTTAGGGGTTTTTTGTTTTGTTTTTTATTTTTATTGAAATATACTGATTATATGTATTTGTGGGGTACAAAATTGAATATCAATTTCAATACATGTATACAATGTGTAATGATCAAATGTGGGTAATTAGCACATTCATCATTACAAAACCTAATCATTTCTTTGTAATGAGGATGTCTGATCTCCTCTCTTCTAGCCATTTGAAAATATTCTGTAAATTATTATTAATTATGGTGCCTAGATTGACCATAGACCAATAGAGTTTCTTTTTCCTATCTAGCTGTTTTGTGTTCATTAACCAAGCTCTCACTATCCCCCTCCCTTCTCCTTTCCTGCCTCTAGTAACTGCTGTCATGCTCTCTCTTTTTTGAAAGTTCAACTTATTATTATTATTGTTGCTCATTTTTCTGTTTGCTCCCACTTATAAGTGACACCATACCGAATTTCTCTTTCTGTGCCTGGCTTATTTCACTTAACATATTTTTCTCCAAGCTCATCCATGCTGCTGCAAATGGCAGAATTTCACTGCTTTTTTTTTTTTTTTTTTAATGGCAAAGTAGTATTCTATTGTGTGTACATACCATATTTTCTTTACCCAATGGTCTGTCAAAGGACATTTAGGTTGGCTCCATATTTTGCCTATTGTGAATAGACCTGTGATAAACAGTGCAGGTTTCCCTTCAACATGATGATTTCCATTCTTCTGGGTATATACCCAGTGTGGGATTGCTGGATCATATAGTAGTTCTATCTGTAGGTTTTTGAGAAAACTCCATACTGTTTTTCATAATGGCTACACTAATTTACAGTCCAACCAACAGTGTGTAAGGGTTCCCCTTTTTCTGCATCCTCACTGGCATCTGTTATTTTCTGTGTTTTTGATAATAGCCATTCTAACTGGAATAAGATGATATCTCAATGAAGTTTTGATTTGCATTTCCCTGATGATTAGTAAGACTGAGCACTTTTTATATACCTGTTGGACATTTGTATGTCTTCTTTTGAGAACTGTCTATTCAGTTCCTTTGTCCATTTTTTAATTGTATTATTTGGGTTTTCTTATTAAATTGTTTGATTTCCTTGTATATTCTGCATATCAATCCCTTGTTGGATGCACAGTTTGCAAATATTTTCTCCCATTCTGTAGGTTGTCTTTTCACTCTGTTGATTTTTTCCTTTGCTATGCAGAAGGATTTTAGTTTGATATAGTCCCATTTCTTTATTTTTTCTTTGGTTGCCTATGCTTTTGAGGTCTTGTTCATAAAGTCTTTGCCGAGTTCTACATCCTGAAGTGTTTCCTCTGTGTTTTATTCTAGGAGTTTTCAGTTTGGGGTCTTACATTTAAATTTTTAATCCATTTTCAGTTGATTTTGTACATGGTGAGGAACAGGGGTCTAGTTTCATTCTTTTACGCATGGATATCCAGTTGTCACAGCACCATTTACTGAAGAGGCTGTCCTTTCCCCAATGGATGTTCTTGGCTACTTTGTCAAAGATCAGTTGGCTGTAAATACAGGAATTAATTTGTCCATGTGTCTGTTTTTATGCCAGAACCATGCTGTTTGGGTAGCTATAGCTTTTTAGAATATTTTGAAGTTGCATAGTTTATTGCCACAGGCTATATTTTTATCGCTCAGGATTACTTTGTATGTCCAGGGTCTTTTGTTGTTTCATATGAATGTTAGGATTGTTTTTTTCTATTTCTGTGAAGAATGTCTTTTGTATTTTCATGGGGATAGCACTGAATGTGTAGATTGCTTTAGGTAGTAGGGATATTTTCACATCATTAATTTTCCAATCCATGAACATGGGATTTCTTTTTATTTTTGTGCATTGTTTTTGATTTCTTTCATTAGTGCAATCTGTGTATGCTTTCTAACTGTCAGAGGACTCTAGCTATACACCTTGTACCCTGGAACTGGGAGCAAAATAAATTTAAAAAATTTTTTTTGAACAGAAAAAAAAGCGCTTGATAAACAGTCAGTCTTCCAAAATCAGTTTACTAGGTGTATCATATAGATAGCAGTTCTCACCTATTCCTCTATAATTTTCTGTGGAAGATTCTGCCAGTATTTCAGCCACATATCTCCAACTTTCCAATATGCTCTGACAGAGTTCCAACTACTAGTGTGTGAATCTTTGTTGCTAAGCGTTTCCACCACCCCAGCTCCCACTCCCAGTTGGGTTAGTAAGCCTGCACCTGCAGGCTAGAAGTACTAAATAAATTAATATCCCATCATAATCCCTAACCAGTAATTCTCAGGATTTCATGTATAAATGCATCATTTCTTTCACTCTTCTTGTGGGGTAATTTTGAGTCTTTCATGTTGCAGTTTTCCCAAGTATCCCTGTGGGATTAAGTCCAGTTGCCCATGGTGGCCTTTTCTTGCATGCTTCACTTTCCCAGATCCTTGTTTGAGTTCCCTGCCCTTCTGTCAGGTCCGCCGCTGGCCGACCCAAACAGCCCTTAGCCTTGTTCCTTTCGGTGGGCGAGCGAATGGCCCGGGATTCCTCTTTCCCTCCTGTCCCCTTTGGAAGTAGACGGGGGAAGAGAGCCGTGAAGAGAGGTGAGCACAGCCGCCGGCCCCCCAAAAACAGCCTGGTTAAAGGACAATCAGATGCAGCAGGGGTTCTGTCGAGCAGTTCCGTTTATTACCACACAAGCACTTGCTTTTAAAGGCAAATGGGGAAGGGAGGTTTTTTACATAATTTTATCAGCTTAAAGGTCAAGAGAGCATGCATCCTGTCTCAATGCCTAGCTATTGCAACCTCGAGCGCAGAAGCACGTATTTGGCCAATAAGGGCTAAGGCAAGGTTCCCGCAGACACCCCCACCCTACTTCCTCCTGATGCTGTCTTAGGCTGCCACATTAATACGCCCTTGTGGGCCCATAATGGTGCCACTTGTAATGTCACTTAAGGTGGCGTTAGTTTTTAAAGCCCGACACCCTTCCAAATACTCTATGTGCCTTTGAATACTTGTCTCAAGATATGCTTAAAGAAAACCTCCAAATCCTTTCTTCATGTAGAAGACAGAGACTTATTCTCATTGAAAGATATCATTTATCTGCATTCTGATGTGCTTTTCCTCCCTCTCTGCTAGCATTATCCATATACTGACTGAATGCCATATATGCTGCCATAATAACTAATACAGAATGGTTTCTAATAAAATTTTTACTGTTCAGGAAAAGAAGGAAAGCTGTGGATATATGCAAACTGGATTCACTGGTTGTTTCATGCTCTCCGTCAACCAGCGCCCCTGACATTATAGAATAGTGGCATCACCCAAGAACCAAATGGGATACAGCACTTACAAGGTAAATGAACGTGTGCCATGAACAAGAGACCAACACACATTGCTCTTTTTCAATTTATAGTTCATGATTTCTGCGTCTCCCTTTTTCATCTCTAAAATAAGTATAACTGCAGCCCTAACTCACAGGGTTGTTAAGATCAAATGAGATGACACATATGGAATAAGATTCTGTAATGGGGCTCTATTATCTCTGGCAAGGTTTGGACGACAACACAAAGCCAGAAACAATGAATATTAATTACACCCAGATTTTAAAGCAAAATGCCAGAGTACCTACATCGGATAATTATTTTTCTTCCCATAGCTCACAAGAGGCTTGAAGATTGAAGAAAATAATAGCAAAGCATAAGGGATTTCTTTAGAAAGATGTATAGATGTTTTTTTCTGCCACCTTCAGGGAACTTCTGGGAATGAGGCTGCTTCAAGAAAACTACTACAATAGTTTAACCTGTGGGACACAAGGAATGATGCTTGACTCATACATGCCTAAAGAGGCTAACCACAAGAGGCTGGCTGGAAGTGCTTATCCAGGAGCAGAGGACAGAAACAGAGTTGCATGGCCACACTGTGAATATCAGTGGACAAAGGCTGATTTTTTCCACAGGCAATGAGGACTTTGCAGAAGGGAGCCAGACCTAGGTCATCTTGAAAGACTACCTGTAGGACCAAAGTGAACATAGCAGAATGCTTAAGCTCATAGACTGAAAACAAGTCAGTTAACAGATAGCCAGAGGCAAATGACTTTATCAAAAAAGTACAAAGGAGAAATCCTCAATAATGAGGTTTTTCAAAAAGCCCACAATAGTACTAATATTTGGACAGCTGACACACAAATGGGAACCCATTTCATATTATACCTATCAAGTAAGCATTTTTTTCCTATTTTCCTCTCTCCTCTTATGATCTCAAAGACATTTTTCTTTTATTGCTGTCCCACATTGTTGTCTCTGGCTATGCTGAACCTGACTAAAGAAGCTAACGACAAGGTTCTCCCCAGACTTCCCACTTCAAATTTCCAAGGCTGTGGGAGGAAAAATGCTTGAGTGATTACTTTGAGTTTGTTAGTGCAGTGGATTGAATGGCCCCCAAAGTAATAGGAATTTAATTCCCACTGTAACCGTTAAGAGGGTGGGAAATTCTATTATGGTACTTACAAGGTGGGGCCTTGAAGAGTTGATTAGATTGTAAGGACTATGCTGTACTGAATGGATTAATAATGGTGGGCATGGGTGTGGTTCTGGAGCTTTAAAAGGAGAGGACATGAAGAATTCTCTCTCTCTCTTTCTCTCTCTCTCTCTCTCTCGCTCTCTCTCCCTCCCCCCCCTTTCCTCTCTCTCCTCTCTCCTCTCTCCCTTCTCCCCTCTCTCCTCCCCTCTCCCCTCACTCCCCTCTCCCCCCTCCCCCTCCCCCTTCTCTCCTCTCTCCTCTCTCTCTCTCTCTCTCTCTCTCCCCCCTCTTTCCTCTCTCTCCTCTCTCCCCTCTCCCCTCCCCTCTCCCCTCCCCTCACCCCTCCCCTCTCCCCTCACTCCCCTCTCCCCCCTCCCCCTCCCCCTCCCTCTTCTCTCCTCTCTCCTCTCTCCTCTCTCCTCTCTCTCTCTCTCTCTCTCTCTCTCTCTCTCCTCCACCATTTCAAAATGTGATACCCTGAATTGGCGGTAGTCACCACTATGATAGAGCCCTTACCAGACATGTTCCTTGAACTTTGGAATTCCCAGCCTCTGGAAACTGTAAGCAATAAATTTCATTTTCTTACAAATCACCCAGTTCCAGGTATTTTGTTATAAGCAACAGAAATTGAGTAGTACAAGTAGAATTTTTAAAAACTAAAAGCAGTGAGATCTACAAGGGTTGTACAGAGGGGCAAAGGAGAACTATTTGAAGCACTTATTCACAACCCTGTTCCTCAAAGTATGGTCCACGCAGCAACAGCAGCAGCACCCAGGAACTTGTTAGAACTAGAAAATCCTACTGGTCCTCCTGAATCACAACATTCATTTTAACAGCTTCTCCAAGTGGTGCACTTTAAAGCTAGGACAGAGGTAAGAACAAATAGAGTTGATTTTTTTTTCATGGAAATTTTAAATCCTAGATAGTTCAATAACCTAAATAATTTAATGACAAGTATTTAGGATAATTTACTTGACTTGTTATAGAACTGATGAAAAAGTTTCAAGCCATCATTGGGATGAATCAGCAAAACAGCCTTTTTTTTTTTTTTTTCTGGTAACAAGTCAGATTACCTATAAACATGAAAAATTTTAAAATATAAGACGTATTTGCCAACTGAAGAATTAACACCAGCAAGAAAGATATTCTGTTTAATCGCTTTTAAGACCTGCCTGGCATGTTATGAATGCTCCCTCTCCCTTTCTCTGTACATATTATCTATCTATCTGTGTATAAACACAAATATATGCATATGTATGTTCATATATACTTACACACACAGCTTGTATATATACACACACCTATATTTCATGTATGTATATATGTATATATAAAATTATTATATTTATAGTATTATATAAGCTATTGCTATTGTTAATCACCATTAAATTATTATGTATCTAGATATTTCTCTTCTGACAAATCTAGATACATAAAGTTAAGTTGCAGGATTTTTTAAATGAATAATTCAATGGTCATATATCTTTTCCTTATTCCCTATGTACCTAACAAGTGAAAAAGTCTTAGAAATTTTATAAGTAAATGTCTCAGAAGTAAAAGAGTTGTATAAAGCAATATAATACAGAAGAAAGATTCTGTTTGGGAAAAAACAAAAACCAGTAGAATATTTGAAAGGGAAGGGGGAGGTGTCTTCCCAGGAAAATAGATTGAGAGAAACTGAGATAGGCAGCTCTTGGCTGATCCAGAGCAGTGGGAGGTAGACAAGCCTTGTCTGATTAAGGCAAGCAATTTGTGGCTTGGGATTTTGAGCTCTGACATTTCAGTGCCAATCATAACCAGGGTGTATGGACCCCAACAGCTGGGATTCTTATAATACCTTCAGGGAACAAACTTTTTTTTCCCTGCAAGAACTTAATCCCTACTCAGCTACTTTCTGGGCCAAAGGTTTCTCTAAGGCTTTACAGAAAAACTCATACCTAAAAAAAAAGGCACTTAACCATCTTACCCATCCACCCCTTTTCAATTCCCTGTGACCTTTAAAAAGTTGGTTGCACATTCAGTTGTTTTATAAGTCACAGTAGGTTCAAATTAATCTTCGGGATAGGCTATTTTATAACTAGTTAAAGGGATAGCAGAGAATTTTAAAACCCTCGTCACCATCACTGTCATAGCAAAAATGTTATTGTTTGGAGCTTACTGTATTTACTCTGTTTCTATAAATTCACCTTATACTTTATAGAAGTATGGTTCTCAAATAAAAAAACTTCGTATTTTTTAATGTGAAAATATAAGCTAAATATAAATTAATCAAAATTTCGCTTAAATAAAAATCACCAAGCACACTTTATATATCCAGAAAAGCAATTATTATGAACTTTTTGCAACACAAATAAGAAATGCTTGCTCATCAGAAGGTAAATGTGTTCCCATTTCAAGTTCTCAATGCCCACTGGGACATACGTCTTTGAATGTCTTAACGCTCATAACAGTACCTACCTGTATAACCACCTTTCAAGAGTCTGTGAGTTGTTTTCGTTTGTTTTTGGTAAAAGGTACCAAATATCTGAGTAATGTAAAGAGAAATCCTTTGCTATCAAATATATTTATCCTTATTTATTTCCTGTGCCTTGAGGAGAATACAGCTTAACGTAAGCTGCTGACCAGTCCAAGTCTACCAGTGAGATAAACTTATTTCAAGGTCAAATAAAATATAATACCATGAATAGGCTTACCTAGATAAATGATCAAATGACTAAATTCTTTTTCTGTCCAAAACCATTTTGTTTTCTCAATTTAAAGAAATAAGATTAGCTGAAATAATTGATGATTCTCTTCAAACAATTGGCTGCTTGGCCCACAATGATGGAAAAAGACTGCACACCCTACTCTTGAATATACTCCCCAATATACCATGTTCTTTTCGGCTAATACATGGTGCTTCCTGATTCACATTTTGAATTCCTAAGTAGGCTGAAAAGAGGAGAGGCTTCATATAGCTAGAGTGCATTGTGTGCTCAATAAGCAGAGTAGATGTCTTAGTTCCTAAACTTTATGAGGTGGGTAAACATCAGTACAATGTTCTTGACAGGAATAAATGGATCTCTCTACCAACAAAATGAAAAACAATTGGAAATAAAAGAAAACATTCCTTACTAGCACAGTTTGTTTCTTCTGAGAATTTATAAAAACTACTCAATCAGTCATAGGTAACTATAAGTAGCCAGTTATATGCAGCAGAAAATTTCAAATCGAATAATGTAAACTATAGTGATGTTTATTAAAAACTGTTTATTTTATTATCTTAATTTAAAATACTTTTAATAAGCCTTCAAGAAATTTTACATATATAATATAATACAATAACAACTATAAACAAGTAAACAAAAACTTCAAAGAAATGGAAATTAGTCAAATTTTTTCTAAAAAGAATCTTTGTGTTGGTGGAAGGTAGTAAATGATAGATACATTGATTTCTGTAAACAATAATAAATTGAGAGAGAGAGAGAAAAAGAGATTTATTATAAGGTGTTGGCTTACACCATTCCAGAGGCTAAGAACTCCCACAATCTGCTACCTGCAAGCTATAGACTCAGAAAGCCTGTTGCGTAGTTAGAAGGCCTGAGAGACAGAGAATGGACGGTGTAGATTCCATTCAGATTATAAAGACCTAAGTACCAGGAGTACCTAGGGCAGAAGATATATGTCCCAGCTCAATCCATCTCCCAACTACTTAGGTAGAGAGCAAATTCAATGTTTTTGTTCTATTCAGGCCCTCAGCAGATTGGATGAGGCCCACCCATGTGGGGGAGGGCTATCTGCTTTACTCCATACCAATTCAAATGCTAATTTCTTTCAAAAACTGTCTCACAGACACATTCAGAAATAATAATTAACCAGATATCTGGGCATCCTGTGGCCCAGTCAAGTTGACACATAAAATTTGCCATTACAATTTAGAAATGCAATTATTTTTTTACATTGATCTTGTATGCTGCTACCTTGCTGAATTTATTAGTTTTAATAGCTTTTTAGTGGATTGTCTAGGATTCTGCATATAAAGTATTACATCATCTGCTAATAATGATAGTTTTACTTTTTCCTTCCTAATCTGAATGCCGTTTTTCTTTCTTTATTTTTGTTTCCTAGTTGCCCTAGCCCTAGCTAGAACCTACAGTACAATGTTAAATATAAGAAGTGAAAGCAAACGTCCTTGTCTTGCTCCTGATCTTAAGGAAAAAGCATCCAGTCTTTCAACATTAAGTATGATGTTAGCTATGGATTTCTTGTATCTACCCTTTTTCATGTTGAGAAAATGTCCTTCTATAATTAGTTTTCGAAGTGTTTTTATCATAAAAGGTTATATAATTTTGTCAAATGCTTTTTCTGCATTTATTGAAATAATCATGAATTTTTTTGTTTTTTAATCTATTTATGGCATATTACATTATTTGATTACCAGATATTATGCCAACCCCACACTCCTGAGATAAATCCAACTTGGTCATGCTGTATAATCCATTCTATATGTTAATGCATTTGGTTTGCTATTATTTTGTTGGGAATTTTTGGGTCCATGTTCTTAAAAGATATTGGTTTGTAATATCTTGTAAGGTCTTTTTTCTGATTTTGGTATGTCTAGCCTCAAAATGAATTTAAAGTATTTCCTCTTCTATTACTTGGAAGATTTTTTGAAGAGTTGGTATTTATTCTTCCTTAAATATTTGAAGTAATTTCACAGTGAAGCATGTGGACCTGGGCTTTATACTGTGTGTAATTTTTTGATTATTGATTCAAACACATTATTTTTTATATATTTATATTGCATTTTCTCAAATCAGTCTTAGTAGTTTGTGTCCTACTAGAAATTTAGCTACCTGATTTTTCAACATACACAGCATTTATAGTATTTTGTGAGGTCTGTAATAATATGCTCTCTTTTATTCCTGATTCTAGTACTTTAGTGCTCTCCCTCACTTTGTTTGAGTGTTTGCTTTAGTCAATCTAGCTAAAGGTTTGTCATTTTTGTTGATAATTTAAAGAAACAACTTTGGTTTTATTGGTTTTCCTTTTTGATTTTTACTTTCTATTTCATTCATTTCCACTCTAATATTTATTGTTATTTTCCTTCAGCTTGCTTTTGATTTAGTTTGCTCTTCTTTCACCACTTAAGGTGGAAGTTTAGGTTATAGATTTGTGATCTTCATTCTGATTATAACTATTTACAGCTGCCAAGTGTTTTTTCTAACCACTGTATTAACTACATCTGATATGTTTTGATATAGTGTATCTTCATTTTCATTAATCCCGAAGTATTATCTAATTTATGTTTGATTTGGAAAGTTTTCAGCCATAATTATTTCAAATTTTTGTTCTGCTCCTTTTTCTCTCTTTCTGCTATAGCCATTATGTGTATGTTGTTGCACTTAAAGGTTTCTCACATTTCTCTGAGGTTTTGTTTATTCTTTGTTCTCTCTGTTCTCTGGATTGCATGATCTCTATTGATCTTCAAGTTTGATAAATCTTTTTCTGCCAGGTGAAAATTTTAATTAACCCACACTAAGTTTATTTTAGTTATTGTACAGTTTAACTCCATAATCTCAGAGTTTTTTCAATAATTTCTCTTTATTGATATTTTTAATCTGATTCAACATAGTCATCATATCTTCCTTGACTCCTTTAATCTTGTTTTCTTTTAGTTATTTAAACATACTTATAATGGCTAAACGTCTTTCCTGTTAAGTGCCACCTCTGGTTGCTCTCACTGACAATTTCTGTCTCCTGTTTTTTCCAATGAATGGGTTATACTTTCTTGTTTCTTTGCATATTTCATAATTTTGTGTTGAAAATTGGGCACCTAGATAATATATGGTAGCAGTTCTGGGCATCCCCTCACCTCCTCCCTACCCCCCTAGGGGGAACTTGTCATTGTTGTTTGTACTTCTATTTGTTTGGAGACTGGCTGAATTGGTCTATTATCTCCCCCACCTTCCCTCCCCACCCGCATTCCATAAGACCTGGGATGCCGGGATGTTGCTTCCCTAAAAAGTGCAGTTTGTAACTCTGGGATGCCAGTGGTTTTCAAAGGGCTCTCTTTATCTCCTTCCCTCATCAGATCACACTTAAGCTCCACTAATAGCTTAGTGATAGTTGTATTGTTTTCAACAATTCTTTAGGGCCTAAATTGCCCTACAGACTAATCCAACCAAATTTAGCCTCCCTTGGAGGGACAGCTCTATAGGTCAATATTTGATATTTTGTTCTTTCCCCAGGAGGGTTCCTCCCAGCAGTTTTCTTCTCTCCCTCTCTCCTGCAATCTAGCTAGCACACATTTAGCCTGTATCTTCACCACATCTAATGTTATTCCAATTGCCCCCACCACAACCTCCACTGTTTTCGAGATTGCACGTGGGCTTGACCTTCACACCTTATTGCTAATAAAGTCAGTTCCTTGGGAAGAGATGAGGAGCTGTTTTAAGTTCTGCTTCTCTCCCCAGGCAAAATCTCTGAACCAAGACTCTAGAGCTAGGGGTGGGGACAATGCCACACTTTAGTCTGTGATACCCCTGCTTTTGGAGCTGAGCACTTGATGGCAGTAAACAGTAACCCAGTCTCTATTCTTTAGTATCTACCTGGATCTCAGCAATCCTTGATAGCACCACTTCCTCCAGCAAAACTTTCATTGACAACTCTAATCCATGCTGGTTTTGACTGGTATATCATTACTATATTTCAAATCACACCACATGTAATTTTGTTACATAATGTTCTATATCATTCACTAATTGTTTCATATGTAGTATATACTTGTTACCTGAATTAAATTGTAAGCCCTTTCCAGATGGGACCATGCTTTAAACTTCTTTTTTTTTTTTTTTTTTTAATTTTATTTTGTCGATATACATTGTGGCTGATTATTGCTCCCCATCACCAAAACCTCCCTCCCTTCTCCCTCCCCCCTCCCCCCCAACAATGTCCTTTCTGTTTGCTTGTGGTATCAACTTCAAGTAATTGTGGTTGTTATATCTTCTTCCCCCCCCCCCCCCCGGTTTGTGTGTGTGTGTGTGTGTATGTGTGTGTGTGAATTTATATATTAATTTTTAGCTCCCACCAATAAGTGAGAACATGTGGTATTACTCTTTCTGTGCCTGACTCATTTCACTTAATATAATTCTCTCAAGGTCCATCCATGTTGTTGCAAATGGCAGTATTTCATTCGTTTTTATAGCTGAGTAGTATTCCATTGTGTAGATATACCTGAGAAGCACATGGAAGTTAACAGCTTTGTCAGACATCATTGAACTACTTTTTCAGTGACTCAAGTCAACTGCAGTATTTCAGCTCCATAATGTTAAACCTGTGATGAATAAAGTGAACATGACTATCTATCTACCTATTTAGATATATGCTCTCACACACATGTGCAGATGTGCAGATTCAGGAGAAAGAAGGAAACATGGCGTTTTCTGGGAAATGTAAAACTTAAAGTAGAAATTTGTTGAAAATGAATCAAATGGACTGATTTATTTAATAAAAGTTCATATTTTTAAAGTTGTATATAGCATAAAATGACTATAAAAGCCAAAAGTATATAAACATTTGTATCAAAAATATTGTTACAAGTATAACAAAGGAATGTTTTCCTCAACATGCAAATTTTTTTTTATAAATAAATAAGGAAGAAAATTAAACCAATAGAAAAATAGATGAAGAACATAATGGTAGACTGCATAATGTGTTCATAATAATTTTTCGTTGTATGTTCTTTCCATGCTTTCACACCCTATCGAATTTGGTCGCGGCCATGTGATCCACAGTTAGAGAGTGAACAAAACTAACACTGTTTTGAGCCCCATCCACCATGTTGACTCCTGCTTAACCTCATTTCTTTGTTTCACTGACCAGTTACACATCAACCTTAGAGCAAGCTGGAGAAGGAACATAGGTTTCAGGGAGGGAATGGTTTATTATAGCAAGTGGTGTCAGTGGTCTGAGCATTAACATCACAAGACCCCCTGCCTCATAGATCACAGGACACCTGATGAATGATGTTATCAACTTATTTTTCTTAAGATGTTTCCTTGAAGTTATTTTTTGTAGCAGAGCTTTTGCTATATACACTTTCTTAAACCCAGAGAGCCAGAGATCTCATCCACTATAGATGATTCTTCGCTGTGTGCAGGTTTCCTGTATGTTAGTCATCCCTGTAATAAATATCTCTGATTACTGAATGGCCCTGCCTGCTTCTTTCTTTTGTCTCAAGATACCTTCTTAGTTCAGAAGGCATTATACTTTAACCACCTCCTTGCACACCCACTTTTTCAATCTAATATAAAGGGATATGTTCTCAAAACTCAGATATCCCACATCTGAATAGAAGCTTTGGATGTTATTGTGTGTCTTGACAGGAGCCTTCTTGCTCCGCTCCCCAACCATGAGAACTACAAATTCTAGAGAGTGACTATGCCTGTCATCTGGGTTCCAGAAGAGAAGACTTATAGAGCTGAACCAAGAAAAGCTAGAGTAGACCCATGTATCTACATAACATAAGCAAGAAGTAAATGTGTTTTGTCAGAAAACACTGAGATATTATGAGATTGCGTATTATCACACAGTGAAAGCTGACTTTTATCATCCCAAACTGCAAGTTCAAAGAAAATTAAATACAAATAGCCAATTAACACAGATAAATATACTGAACTTATGTTTATAAAATACAAATTAAAATAGCAATGAGATACATCATTGATTTTTTTTTAATTAATCAAATTATCTAAGATTCATAAACTATGTTGACAATGCTCTAACCATTTACAAACAGTATTGGTGGAATTTTAAATTTGTTCAACATCTTTTTATGAAAATTTTAAAAGCACACACTGTAAGAGCTGGCAATTCTGATTTGGGGTATTTATCCACCTATAAATTCAAACATACAGAAAACTATATGTGAAGTGATACTCATTACATAGTTTTTAAAATAGGAAAACAGGAAAAAAGAAAAAAAAAGAAAGAAAATTAAAAGAACAGATGGTTGATTAAATACCTTAGTGTACAACCATACTATGGAATAAGAAGTAGCCATATAAGAACATAATTGAAAGAATATAAAATGATATGCTGTTAATTTTAAAAAATCAAGTTGCACAACAGCGCCACAATAGAATCTCGTTTATTTTTGAAACATTCTGATATAGGCACAGAAATTATCTGGAAAAATACCTAGGAAAGAATTTAAAAGTTATATCCAGGGAATTGTTTTATGAAGCTACTAGTGCCATAGTGAAGCAACTTCTATTTATTGCTATTTGCTATTCTATATGAATGTTTGTACTATATTACATATTAATTTCATAATTTAAAAATCTACCTTAAAAATAAGATTAAATTAAATAAAAATGTATTTTTAAAAAGTTTGAGCTGAGTTGATAAATGTGGATCTCATATCAGCATGCTCAGCATTCTGGACCCATGAGACTCTGCCGCCACCTGTGGCAGAAAACTTAAATTGAAGATGAAGGCATAAAAAGGTGAAAAATAACAGAGAAAAGGTTCTGAAGCTGAAAATATGTACTAGCTATTATGGTAAATCACCTGGAATCATGTGACAACCTTACATCACCTAACACTTGGTGCTGACTACACATAAATATTTTTATTTACTCATAAATTCATATAGCATCAGAGAAAGAACTAAAGCAAGCGTTGTCTCCAAGACCCTGTTTCACTAAGTTTCAAGTACTGTGTGCTCCTTACGCTATCTCCCCCCACCACCAAAAAAGGCAAATTTTGCTTCACAGCTGTCCTCATGTTAATGGGTCTTACTTTTTTTCTACCCAGAGAGATTGCTTGTATTATTTATTTGAAAATCAAATAAGATAGTCTCAGGACTTTCTTCTCTTTGCTTCTGAGGTTGTGATTTTTACATACAAATGGCTTTCAACATTTCCTGACCAAAGTCAGTTAAGAAAAGACATTTAAACAGGTGTTTCCCTATAGGCATAGGGAGTTCCTGCCTTTTCCCTTTTATCCCTTATGGTTAAATTCCCCGGGCCCTGCTGAGTCAGGTTGGGTTAGCTTAGAAAATTTTCGATTCTGTGTACCCATCGCTGACAGAATCGTTGAGTAATGAATAAAGGAAACCACAGGGAGTAGATTCGGGCTTCAGTTTCTGTCGTGGGGAAAACATTAATCACAAATTGTTAGATACAGGAACATCATTTTTAAAACTATGATGTAAAAAAGCACAGTCAACTAATTGAAACCAGAAATGTTTAAATAATGTATAAAGTGGATATCTTTGTGGGAACTATTTTTTAAACATTTTAAAAGATTTTTTCTCTCTTCTCTGGCTTGAAATCTTCCCAGGAAGTAATGACACAGAAAAAAATTGAAGCAAAATGTCGGGCTTTAAAAACTAACGCCACCTTAAGTGACATTACAAGCGGCACCATTATGGGCCCACAAGGGCGTATTAACGTGGCAGCCTAAGATGGCGCTGGGAGGAAGTAGGGTGGGGGTGCCTGCGGGAACCTTGCCTTAGCCCTTATTGGCCAAATACGTGCTTCTGTGCTAGTGACCACTGCGCGGTTGCAATAGCTAGGCATTGAGACAGGATGCATGCTCTCTTGACCTTTAAGCTGATTGGATTATGTTAAAACCTCCCCTCCCTATCTGCCTATAAAAGCAAGTGCTTGTGTGATAATAAATGGAACTGCTCGACAGAACCCCCGCCACGTCTGAGTGTCCTTTAAGCAGGCTGTTTTTGGGGGGCCAGTGGTGTGCACACCTCTCTTCACGGCTCTCTTCCCCCGTCTCCTTCCAAAGGGGACAGGAGGGAAAGAGGAATCCTGGGCCGTTCACTCACCCACCAAAAGAAGCAAGGCTAAGGACTGTTCGGGTCGGCCAGCGGGGGACCCGACAGCAAAAATTTCCTAAAACCACAAAAACAGAAACTAACAAATCAACCATAGTGACAATTATTATCATGTTAATTATATAATTCACATTATGAATTTATGAAAACAAATATGGCATTATAGGTATTTGTGCCCTCTTCTAAGTGATAGCAATGATATTCACACATAGGACCTAGACAGATTCGCATGTTAAGTCCACTTTGAAACAGAGAGGAGAATTGAAACAAAATTTAAATCAAATTTCTGGTAGGTTTAGGGATGTACTTTTGGGATGTTAACCTTTGCCCTCAAGGATTTCAACATAAGTGCTCTGGAAAGATAATATAATTTGACAATAGCTATACTAGCAGTATGAATAAATAGCCTCATAATATTCATAAAGAAACAGTATAATGACTAGGTTGAAGGTCATGGAAGTTGTATTAGTTATCTATTGATGTGTAATAAATTACCCTAAAACTTAGTACCTAAAAACACCACACATTTATTATCTCACAGTTTCTGTAGATCAGAAATCTGGGCACTGCTCATCTGGGTCTTCTACTCCAAGGTTTCTCAAAAGGCTGCAATAGATAGGTTGCCAGGACTGGGGAGTAATCTAAAAGAGACAGATCTGCTTCCAAACTCACTTAAGTGATTGTTGGCAGAATTCACTTTTTCAAGAGATGTTCAACAGAGGACCTCAATTTCTTGCTAGCTTTGGGGCAAAATCTGCCTTCAGTACACTATCTCACTGGCTTCTCCAACATAACAACTTGCTTTGTAAAAGCCAGCAAGACACAGTCTTCAAGCAAGATTGAAGTCACCATCTTCTGTAACAATAATGGAAGTTATCTCATCACAATTGCTATATTTTACTGGTTAGAAATCACTAGTTCTAGGTTGCATGCAAGTAAAGGAAATTAAAAAATGGTTAAAAAATCAGGAGGCGGGAAACACTGTAGGCCATATTAGAAGTCTATCTACCACAGAAGATTTCAAACTAAAAGTGATTTTTCTTCTCCTCTAAAGATATGTAGCACACTGTCAGTACATTTCTAGTTGCTTTTGACAAATTTGCTGAATAGAAAATCTAATGGCAATGCTGATTTTATTAGGAAAATTATTATACCATGTAGAATAATTTTTTTTTCTGGTAAGGTATTATTTGACTAGTTTTATTTTCCTGAAGGGTGGCTTAAATTTTATTTCTAATCCCTCTATTGTCAACAGTTGTAATGAAATGTTTCCATCAATAAAATAAAATTAGCAATGAACTTACTGCAGCTCCAAAACCCTCCTCTCAATAGTTATAGGCCTATAGAATTTTATAGAAATGATAAAGAAGACAAAACCCAATTTGGCTTCCCAAACTGTATAGAACTGTATTAATCTCATGTTGCCTAATCTTAATGAGCAAGCTGAAGCTCACTTAAGCCTGACGAAAGAAAGAAGAAATTAGAAAATATTTTATAAATATGCCTAGCTCCCATTTGCAAATCTCCCTTTAGGAAAATCTTTGGGCTTATTTGATTGCAGCATATGGTAAAAGACTAAATTTTTTAAAGTTCAAAGTAATGCAATTTACTGCTCATGCAGGAAGTATCAGGCCCTTGTAACATCACCCTATAGGAATTTGGGCAGAAACAACTGTTGTAAGAATATAAAGATATTGTGGCTGCTGATATTCTTGTACATAATAAATAGTCTGTTGGCTGTAGATCAGGAGTCTTCTGGTAGCATTCATAGAATTTAGAAAGGCTAACTTGTGAGCTTACACACAGGGTAAATTTCAGATGCTTCAGAGTTCTTGACATGACCAATAAAGAATATACTGCAATGATGACCATACATGTGCTCAACAATATAGGCTTTAAATATATGCTGAAAATATGGGTAGAATGTCAAAAGACAAATAATTCTTCAAACATAATGAAAGATTTAAATATACATATCTCATAATTCAAGCTGATTATGACTTGCTTTTTAAAGAAAGCTTAAGCTACTAGATATGTATGTTTATATATTCATGTACCCAACAATGTTGAAATCTATGTGGGTATTTACAAATATTTGTGACATACTAGGTTGCAAAGGAAATTTAAACAAATCTATGAAATTTGAAACCATACAGGCTTTGCTGAATGTCCACTAAATTAATTTTTCAATAATTATAAAAAAATGGAATCAAACATAATAAAAATGCAAATTTTAAAATGCTTAGAATCAAGTTATAATAAATCTGCATAAGAGAACTTGTGATATGAACTTAAATTGATAGTCATTTTTAGTCTCTCTTTTTTGAGACTGATTGGGTCGGTGCTCAAGAATCTAGACTAACACCATAAAAGTAAACCAAAGAAACATAAAAAGAAGAAAATACACAAAGAGCAATTATTAATAAAATAAACAACAATCAGAATGGTTAGGGAAACAAAACTAAAAGATGACTATTTGAAAAGTCAGTAAAATAAACAAACTTACCAAATCAAAATAAGCAAAAACAGAGGGAAATTAATACATCAGTGTTCTTAAAAGATGAGTAAATAATGGGCACTTCTATATTGAATTTTGAGTTACAGACAATATAAATATTTTTCCATAATAGCAGTTCTCAAACATTTTGGTCTCAGGAACTCTATGCTCTTAAAAATTATTGAAGACCCCAAAGATCTTATATTTACACAGGCTATATCTATCAACATTTATCATTTAAAAATTAAAACAATGCTAAAATATGCATTTATTAATACATTTTACAACATAAAAATAATAAACCCACTACATGTTAATATAGATAACATATTTATAACTATATAAAGTTATATATAATCTGTATAAGGTAATTGTACTTTTCCAAAACAAACAAAAAAGTAGCTGGAAGTAGTGGAATAGCGTTTACATTTCATTCAAACTTGGCTGAATGTTAAATTAAATCTTCTAAGATATCACAGCTTAACCTCTGAAATCCTGAAAAATTCCACTGTACACTTGTGAAAGAGTAACAGTAAGAAAAGTAAATAATATTTTAGTATAGTGTAATTATAAAAGTATTTTTTACTTCATGAACCTTCTGAAAGTTTCTTCAGGAACCACAGGGGCTCCCAGAGCACAATTTGACACAAGCTGCTCTGTAAATAATGTAAACAAATTTGAAACAAGAAGAAACAGAAAAATATAATTAAATCTGTCATCATTAAAGTAAAAAATCAGTAGTCAACAACTTTGGTCAATCCTATCCCTACACAGAGGGAACAAGGACAGAAAAGATACTATATCTAGATAAGTTTTACCAATCTGTCAAGAACAGGTAGTCTAAAATTTGCAAAATGTAATGGGGAAAAAGAAAGTACTTTATGACATCAACATAATACAGGCAAACTGTTTGTAAGGAAAGCAAATTCCAGCTATCTCACTGCTGAAATTGATGAGAAAGTTCATTGGGATATGGATATGAGATCAGCATATGAAAATGAGTAGCATTCATCTACATCACCAATTTCATTATTTAGGTATTATTAGAACAGGAAAAAAGAATGTCATTCATAAGATAAAATAAAGTATAGGGTATCTGAGTACAAATCTAATAATGGGTGTCCCAGTAAGAAGAAAATCAAGACACATTATTGAAGGATATAAAATAAAATATGAAAAAAGTACCATATTCCATTATGCAAGAACTTAATGTTAAATCAAAATCATTTCTCACTAAATTATTTTTCAAATCAATGCAATTACCATTAACATTCCAACTTAATTTTTTATTTAATGAAACTTGACAAACTATTTCTAAAACAATGCTGCTCAGTGTCAAAATCTAGGAGCTTTAGAGACAATGCAGAGTCTTAGGTCCTATTCCAGACCTTCTGAATCACCCAGACCACAAGTGGTTTTTATGAACATCAGAGTTTAAGAAGCACTGTTGTTTCAAGAATCTGAGAATGGCTAAAATACTCTCAAAAAAACAAAAATTAGGGAGGCCTTGCCCTACCAGATATAAAGATTTACTATTATTAGGATAGCATTTAAAACAAAGTAGCCTTGATACATGGATAGATGAGCAATAAGCCAAAATAGACAAAAGGAATAGACCCTATTTTGCACAGCATCATGGCATAATATCATAGTAAAGAATAGATAAAACATTACAAATCAGTGGTGACAGGTTCATCTCTTTATTAATGTCTTTAAGACAATGTGTTTTCATTTCATAAATATACATACACATATATGTATTATATGCAACAAATACGTACATGTGAAAGGCAACATTTTATAGATATTAAAAGTAATTATAGGTGAATACCTTTATGGGGTTATTAAAAGGAGAAATTTACCATATGTCTTAGTCAGCTCCAGCTACTGTCACAAAGTACCACAAACTAGGTGGCTTAAACAACAGAAATGTATTTTCTCACAGTTCGGGAGGTTAGAAGTCCCTGATCAAAGTTTCAGATGATTCAGTTTCCAGCAACGGCTCCCTTCCTGGCTCGCTGACAGCTGCTATGGCCTCACATCGCCTTTTCCCTGAGCCAGTGTGGAAAGAAAGAGAGGCAGAGACAAAGAGATCTCTTCTTCTTTTTATGAGGCAACCAATCCTATCAAATTCTAGCATCACCTGTTATGAACTAAATGTTTGTATCTCCCCAAAGTTTATACGTTGAAGATTTAATGCCTAATGTGACTTTATTTGGAGATAGCAAAGTTAAATGAGGTCGTAAGGGCAGGACACTGATCTAATACGATTAGCGTCTTTATAAGAAGAGATACCAAAGAGCTCTGTCCTGTGTACCTGAGCATAGGAAGGGGTCATGCTAATATACAGTGAGACAGAAGCACCTACAAGCCAAAAGTGGAGGAATTGGAATGAATCCCACCTTGCCAGCACTTTGATCTTGGACTGATCAAACTCAAGAGTTATGATAAATTTCTGTTGCTTAAGCCACGCAGTCTGTGTTTTGTTATGGCAGTCTGAGCAGATTAACATATGATTGTTAGTTGTACTGGAGCTTCAGCATATAAAATTGGGGGTGGGCGGGGAGGAGGTCACTATTCAGTCCATAGCACTGTGCAAGAAACAAAAGTAAAAAGCAAAATTAGAAACTCAATTAATATGCTTGCATTAAACAAAATCTTCTGTATGACAGATATACTGTAAAATAAACTATAGAGTACTAGCCATAGACTTAGAGGAGATATTTCCAACATTTACAATAAATAAAAAGCAGTAGAGAAAATAGAAGTAAGAGCTACAAATCAATATTAAAAGACAAATAGCTCAAAAGGAAATATGTGCAAATGATATAAACAGGAATTAGTAAACAAGAAAACACAATGACCAATAAACATATGAAAAGACTCTCAACCATTTTGCATATCTGTAGGGAAATGCAAATTTTGAAAAATGAGATTCTTTTCATATGCAGGACATTAGCAAAATAAAAATGAATCTGGTAATATCAAGTGTTTGTAGGATGTTGTGAAAATAAAACTCCCATACATCTTTTGTTGAATGGTATATTGGTAAAAACATTTTGGATAGAAGTTTTAGTCTTTCTGTGATAATTAAACATATGCATAGTCTGTGACATGGCCATTACACTGTTATTATATACCCTACTGAAATTCTCTCACCTATAAAAAAGAAGACACGCACAGCTATAAGCCCTGAAATATTGCTTGCAGGGGTGAAAATTGGAACTAATCCAAGTGTCTCCATCGAGTAGAGAAATAGATATATAAATTAAGGTCTATCTATATACAGTGGAATACTACAGAGCATTTAAAAGAAGTGAACTAGCCTCTACATAAACCACACACATAGATTTGAATGCAGAATGTTAAACGCAAAAAAATAAAAAAGCAAGTCATAGAATGTTACCTCTCATAAGGTAAATGTTATGTAACTTCCGTGATGGTGGAAGGCATAAGGATCATGAAAACTAACAGTATGAATCACCTAATCCATTCCTCCTTTGAGGGACAACCTTGAAATTTTATATTTTATTTATTTAGGACAAAAGGTTTCTGGGGCAGTACAACAGTAGTAGTGGAAGTGAAGATAATATCTGTGCTGGTCTCAGATTAGCTTTTATTGGCTGACTGGGATTTAACCACACCACAAATGCATAATAGGGGTGTAGGTAGTTTACTGCTAACCTCAGGACTAATGGAATTCAGAAAGCAAAGGTCAATGGGAGTGTATTGACCCCTATCCCTTCAGTTAAATGTCCATAATCACACTCAAGGCATGTGAGGGTAGATATTATCTTTCATAAATCCCATCCCTAGCTATGTCTATAATGGTCTGAACCTTCCAAATGGACCACCTCATACATTATGCTTGACCCTCATGACTTAATGAGGTGTTCCCAGAACATAAAGTATTTTCAGAGTGGCATTAATTCTTCAAAGCCCTAGAAAAGCATTGAAATAGAGGCTAGAATTGATTGGTTCGTAGTGGGCCAGGTGGGTGAACAAGAGGGAAAATCCCACAGGGCCAGGTAAAGAGACCGTATCTGTTCTGAAGAGCTGTAGCAGCTAAGGAAGTGATATAAAACAGCCTCTTCAACCTGCTACTCTGGCTCCCTGCCAACTCCAGGGAACTAGAACACCTTGCAGGTAATGGGAATCTCCACTGCTTGTTGGAGGGGCTCTTTACATTTTAAAGGGCCTACTCTATCCCTCCCCAACCAGAAGCTCTGTGAACAACAGAGGGTCTGAAGGAGGCCAATGAGAAATAGACAAATATTTCCACTGATAGATATCATCTTTACTTCAAGTTACAGGCCTGTTCCAGTACACATTATTGCAAATTGCTCTTCTAATGCAAAAGTTTTATCATAATCACCTGTATAACTAGAGCACCTCTGAAATTTCCCAATTTAAGCCTGGCATTCTGCATACCACCTGGTAGCGTAACTCATTTTTAGCCTGCCACTATGTTCCAGAATCTGTTTATCAACCTGATTCCTCTTACAGCACTGATAAGAACACATTATGCAGATGCCTTGAATTAGTTTAAGTTCTAATTGACAGAACACTTGAACTTGACTGCGAAAACAAACACTAAATAAACTGTATGTATACCTTTGTTTATCTGCTGTTGGTATTTCTGTAAATGTTTAGAAGTGAAAAATTTCAACCATTGAGTAGCTTTTACGTAAATCAAGGAGGCTAGTTATTCATTTAATTCCAAATACTATATTGAAAAGTCTTGCACCAAAAATAATTCAAACTTTTATACTAAACCAACTATATTTTGCTTTGTAATTAAATGTAAAATGGTTAACAGTGTTTTTTAATATAAAAATATATTAAATATTTGAAAAATTTAGCAGACAAAAGACTCAAAATTTATGTTTTACCTCTGTGAATAGTTTTATATTGCTCAGTTGTTGTCACACAATCACTTATCCATAATTTTAGATTCCTCTATTAAATCTTGCTACAGTTGCTCTATCAAATAAACTGTAAGAAATTGAAAGAAATTATAGCCTAATCTTTTTTTTCTGGTTTCTGAAGATTATTTTGTAGAAACACTGCATGTGATGGTGCCATTGATGGAAAATGTCAGTAAACTGATATGAACTTCTATGTCACCTATACCTGAAGAACTCTGCCAAACACTAGAAATAACTTTTTTTTTTTATTCACTTTCTCTTATATTACCAGCCAAACATTTTTATTTAATGTCATTGTTTCCATTAGCATTTTTAAGCATGATAATGTTTGATTTTTACTTTAATTAATTAAAGATCACCTACCTGCTTCTCTAAACTAAATAATAAATAAATAAATAGATAAACTACCCTAGTACCATAATCTTCCCCTGCTCTGCCTTCTCTGTTTTATTAATTTTGCACTAACTTGGATCAAAGTGAAAGCAACATATTTTCTTCATTGCGACACTGTAACAGAATATTTTGGACAAATGTATTGTTTCTAAATATAAACTTTAAATGTTTTACTTCTGCACTGCTGATTAGCAGAGTACGGAGAACTTAAAATGTCATACCCCACTGCCACCAGACTCATTTATCTCTTGATCACTATTTCAAACAGATTACCATTAGAGATTCATTTACATATATGAAATCTCTGTTCTATTTTTCATTTGTTTTCAGATGATAAGGGCTTTTTCTTTAGTGCTGACCATCATTAATAGTTGTTAAAAATCTCCTCTGTATTTAGCACAATTATAGAAACCGTGCTTCTTAATAACATTGCAGTCTAATAGGAGAGCTATTATATGTACATAAGAAAGATATTTTTAATAGAATTAAATGGTATAAGCTTGTAGCTCAAAACAGGAATGGGCTAATGGATCTTACTGATGGTTCCATCATGAACTCCTCTTTTGCAAAGTATTCAGAATCAGTTTTTATTAGACCATTGGGAAAGACTGTTATAATGATAGAAGCAAGATTAGGTTCAAGGTGGTAAAATGTAAGTTAAGCATTTTCCATTTCTGCCATAAAATATTAGGAATCAAAGTGTAATAAATGAAGTCAATGTTAACTAGACAGAAAGGGAGATGAAGTCTTCAAAAAAATCTTACTGAATACATCTCAAAAGATTAGTAGTACAGATGAAAAAAAAGTAACTCGGGAGGGAATGGAAAATCTCCATGGACTCAAAGAAGCATAGTTAAGTTGAACAGATGTGGACTAGGTATCTTAAAGAAGATTTACATTGGCAAGCACTAGAAGGTAAATCCTATGTAAAATTTTTGGAAAAGATTAGAAACCAGACTTAGGCATTTCAATCCAACCTCTCTAAAAGGGTTAATACATAATTGAAAAATAACTGTGAAACAATTTTGTGAAGGGTCACTTGAAGGAGAAAAAAGTTGAAGAAAAGGGACCACATGCAAACTATATGACCATTAAAAGTGCTAGCTGATTATGTCTGGAATTAAGGTTATGGCCCTGAGAAGTGAAAATGATTAGTACATTACTACTATTCTCTGTCTTATATATCTGGGAAATTACACTTAAAGTTTTTCCAAAAATGACTTATTTGATATGAGGTGCAGACCATGCAATTTCATTTTTGGAACAAATATTGGTGATTATAATATTTAGGCTATTGCTAGCTGTTACAATAAGTGAATTCAAATGTTTTACAAACCGTATACCATGGAATGTTATTTTACACGCAAATAACCATTTAGGTGTTGCTGGTGGATAGGTGGCTTTCTTCCACATGGAAATTCAGAGGCAGTCTGTTTTCATCTTCTGGCTCTATCCTCCCCCACAGCCTTGAAATCCTCTAAATTCATGCAGGAGAAAAGTGAAAAAAAAAAAAAAATGTGAATCGCATCTTTAAACTTCAGCCAGAAGCAACCTAGATCATTTCCAATTATATTCCACTGGAATACCCCCTAGTCTTGGGTTAGGCAGCTACAACCTCTCTATGTGGAAGGGGAAGTATGAATTCTGATGGCTAGCAAGCTGTCACTGCTACAGAGACCATCTAGCTTATGTTCTCATTTTGCCAATAATAATTTCCAGGCTCAGGGTGACTAGACAGATATCTCAATTTATATAAGCATTGAGAAGAATCCAGACTGCATAACTTCAATCACTGATTTATTTATTCATTCATTAACTATTTACATAGTTTTCATCTTGGGCCAGGCACTGCAATAGGTGCTATGGATAACTTGTTGAAACAAGACAAAAATCACATTTGAGCTGAACATCCACTCTGCTTTCCCATATTAAGTTGCACGCTTTGACATAGTTTCAATGAATTTGTTCCAAAACTATAACTCTTAATCTATTTTTTTTAATAGTTAGCTAAAATTCTAAATTTGGAGTCAGCAAAGTTCTACAGATTAATAAGTAACTCTGACACTGAGTAACTCTACAGCTCTAGGTACTTTTAATACATTTATGCCTTGCTTTTCTCATTTTGAAAACTGAAATAATTTTAGCAACTGCTTCGTTAATGGATTCAACAAGAATTTATTGAGTGCCTACCATAAGCACCTGTGATATGCTAAGTTCTGAGGTTATATGAGAAAATAATTCAGGCTAAGGCCTTAGATTTCTAGTGCTTAAGCAATAGATATTATATCAGAGGTTATTAAGTGATATAGAAAAAAACTAAAGTGTAGTAAGGGGGACAGGGAGTGCTGGAAAGTTTGAGGTTTTAAATAGGGTGGTTATGAAATGCAACGTTGGTAAATTGACATGTGAGCATAAATAAGAAGGGAATAAGAGAACAAGCCATGTAGTAAGTTGACAGAATGCTGTTTTAGACAGAGGATCCAGTAAATGCAAAGATTATGAAACAGAAATGTGCTGGGTGTGTTTGAGGAACGGGAAGGAAGTTAGTATTTCTGAGGCAGAGGACATAAAAAGAGAGCACAGACCAAGATGACTTCAATGTTCCCTTCCACTTGACTAAATTTTAGATGGGCTTCTTTCTGACTCTAGGCCCAGACCTTTCGTTTCTCAGAACATTTATTTCAGAAAACTTAGTTGTAAATTCTTTCTCTGCCTCTTTGAAACGTATTATGTAAATCTTCTCCCAGCCTCTTGCTGTTTTACAATCCAGGAAATGTCTTTTTTAAGGACCTGGGAGCCATCTTTCTGAAATGCACACATCATCAAAAGAGACAGCACTCCTGTCTCCCCATTTCTGTGGGAGAGTAGAGTCTTAATTTCAGTGGGCACATTGCTCCAAGCTGTAAAACTACTTCCTGTCATAAAGATAAATAAAGATTACTTTTCATTTGGCTGAGGCCAATCAGCAAACACATGTAGTTTATGTTTGCCCTGACCCCAACTCTTAAAAACTCTACTGACGTTTGTTTCAGCAGAGTTGAGTTCAGTCACTCTTCCCTATTGCAATAATCTTCGATAAAATCTTCCTTGCCTGTTTAATCTTGTCCAGTGCAATTTTACTTTGACAGTACTAGGAGACAGTTCACAGAGTTAGGACAAGGCCAGATCACAAATGGTCTTCCGACCATATCAGATTTGGGCTTTCTTTCAAGTTAGTGGGAATTTCTACGGAATTTTGAGCAGAGAATTGTCATGATCCACCTTATTTTCTAAAGTGATCAATCTAGTTGTCATGTACAGGGTAAGAATGTGAGGTAGACTGGGCCGGCCCCGTGGCACCCTCGGGCGAGTGCAGCGCTTGGGAGCACAGCGGCCCTCCCGTCGCAGGTTCGGATCCTATATAGGAATGGCCGGTGCACTCACTGGCTGAGGGCGGTCCGGGTGACACCACGCCAAGGGTTGCGATCCCCTTACTGGTCACAAAAGGACAAAAAAAAAAGAATGTGAGGTAGAAACAGGAAAATCAGTTAAAAAGATATTACAATAATTCAATCAGTGTGTCCTTAAAAGGAAGCACTCTCCTAGTGAGCTGAACTTTGGACAATATATCTACTTGTTAATTTTGTATGGAAAGATATCCCATGATACTGTTACTGAAACTCGAAAGGTCTGTTTGCTCGCCACTCAATAGCCAATAATTGAGAGACAATTGTTGGTGTAAGGAAAGGTAGCCTTTAATCAGGAAGCTGGCATCCTGGGGAAACGGTGAACTCACGTCTCAAAGACCACGTTTCCCACTCCACTTTCCTCAGACTTGCCAAAGGGTTTTACAGCGAATGTTATTGTTCATTGGCAATTCATGGCGACCATCCTCCGTGAAGTCAAGTCACAGATTCAGTTCCTGTTAACCTAAAAAAAAATCTAGTTAGTAAGCTAGTAAAGAATGTCCACCTGGGTTAATAATTTCTTCTTTAATTATTCTGGGTACAGTGTGAGCAAAAGTCATTATGTTCTAGCAATCATGTGAACAAGAATCATTGTATTCTAATGTCCAGCTGCAAGCTATGCAGTCGGGTTACAAGATTAAGGAAAAAAAAATTTTCATTTAGAAGTTCAACAAAATGGAGTCACTTCTGTTCAGCCTGTTTCAAGACTTATTTATGAGCATTGGGTAATTAGTTAGTTGATATGGGACTTGGAAAAATCAGATTGGAAGATTTGTGTCATGGAAGCCTTTGGAAGAGGCATTTGTTTTTCCCCTCTTAGGGGAGAGAATATGAGGATATTTGTACCCTATTTGAATGTTACCTAAAAGCGATGCTGTGTGTTCTCTACTGCTCCAGCCTGGTATCCAGGTTCCTATGCCACCTCCCTGCCCCATCTCTGCATCCCTCCAGAGCTCAGTTTAGTGGCTGCTTGCATTTTGATGATTTCTGCTTGTGTCACATCCCTATTTGTTTGGTTTTGCAATTCTAACATCATTATAATAGTTGCTACATTATATTCTCTCTACTGAGCTATTGGAATGTTTGTTTTTAAATCTTTGACAACTCAGTAATTAATAGAATTGGTTACTTTTTTATACTATGAGTTAATCGAACATTCATGTATTCTTTAGGATACAGCAATGATTAGTTTGTCAGTTTATTGTAGAAAGAAATGTTTAGTTTTTCTTTTTGCTCTTTTCTTGGTTGTTTGTCTGTCAGTGTATTACGTTGTAGATTTAAAATTTTATTTGGGCCTTCCGAGTTATAGCATCAGAAGGTACTGGGCAAATGATCTTGTTCTCTGTGAACCAAATATATATCTGGCTTTACATGTGAAAATGGCATAAAAAGTGATCATGGGCCAGTTCACCTTTATACTATATAATTTGCCAGGAAGGTCCCATCAACTACATAGCACTGTTCAGAAACCCAATCCCACAAAGATTTCCTCTATATCTGTTCCCAAACAATGTCTATCTTGAGTAATGAAAAAAGTGCCACAGAGGTACACAGCAATACATGAACTGAAACCTCACAATAGCTATGGGGTTTCTTAAGAGATCTATTAAGGTATGAAGGAAAATGTGAGTTCGGCTTCTGTTACAGTTCCCTCATTTGAAAAACTGAAAGAATAATACTTACCTGTCTCTCTGGGGTGCTGTAAAATTAATTAGAATGTTATTGTTCTTTGAGAATCATGAATGAAAGTGACTGTACAAAAGCAAATTTTGATTGCTATTCTTAATGTTAATGCTAACAATAAAAAATAACATTTCTGCACTTCTCTCTGTTTTACTTGATGATTGGCCATTTGTAATTTTAAATACTGTGGAAGATTACATTATTTAAGAAAAAAAATACAGCCTTAGAAAAACTTTATGAAATAGAATATAAAATCCACAAGGGAAGGAATTCCTTTGTTTCATTCACTACCGTAGCCTCAAGATACAGAGGCATGCTTGATACTGTTCTGTATATATTTGTTGAATGAATACGTGTAAAAAGAATTTTGTTAACACATGTACATTCATAGTTACGTTCAAAAACTCAGCACAGAGAATATCAATCTGAGTTCTTATCTACACTAAAAACCATCTCTCTCTCTCTCTCACACACACACACACACACACACACACACACACACACACACACACACACATTTTCCAAGTAAATAATTAAAATATGTAATTGCTCCATCAGCGATACCATTTAAATGAAGGAGGATTCAAAGAAAAAACTTTTTTTTTAGGAAGCCAAAAGGATGTAGATAACAAATATATTAAGTTACTGCATAAATATGGTTATTTTTATATCGTAATATTATAAATAAGAGTAACTGTAAATACCACTTTAATTTCACTTTTTTCCCCCTCTGTATTCCCAGGTAAATTGTGTTAATATGTTTCTTGGATTTTAATGTATCTACATAGATCCTTGCTGTATTAGTGTATTCTTTCCCAGCCTTTACACAAATATTTAGTTTCATAAAATATTGCCAAATTGGCATATCTTTTTGCTTTGCCCTTCTAAAACTCTCTATCCCTCTGGTTCTGATAAAAATCTGAAATTCAGAAGTTATTCTTACCATGAAATTGTATTAATAACCTTAATTAGCATAAGCAACATTATTTCAGTGACTTGCATTTATGAAATGCAAAGCTAACTTCCTGTCATTCTGTCAGGTACCTAATATTCTGAGAGTCTATAAAATGTGAAGGTAACCACAGTTGGTTATATGAGAAATTCATTTGGATTTCTTCAAAACAAAAAGAAATAAAAACAAAAGGAAAACAGAAACAGAAAAAGCTTTATCACAATTAATATCTCAGAATTACTACTGATTTTATTGTTATTGTTGTTTTTGCATTCATGGGTTCTATGCTGCCCCAGCTTTGCTGGCCAGATTCTCTTGTTCTAAAATCCAGGACTCACGTATCAATGAATACTCCCTCACCTCATCTGGGGGAGAAAAATTTACATGGTTCCTTAAATTTCCCTCTCTCTTGTTAAGTAAATGTCTCACTTATTCCCCTTTTTAGTGAGCAATGATCACTTCCATTCATATACATACACGTGCGCACACACACACACACACACACACACACACACACACGGTACTTCAAAAATTCATGGAAAGATTTATATTATCTTTTCCTTCTGTTTTTCCATGAACTTTTTGAAGTACCCTTTGTGTGTGTGTGTGTGTGTGTGTGTGTGTGTGTGTGTGTGTGTGTGTGTGTGTAAAACAGAAGCCCTGTTAAAGACTAAACATTTTTCCCCCCAAATTTGTATGTTGAAACTCTAACCCCAATGTGATGGTATTAGGAGGTGGGGCTTTTGAAAGGTGATTAGGTCATGAGAGTGGAGCCCTGATGAATGGGATGAGTGCCCTGCTAAAAGAGGCCCTATAGAGCTGCCTGACTCTCTTTCAGCCATGTGAGAATCCAACAAGAAGTAGGCAGTCTGCAACCCAGAGCAGGTCCCTCATCAGAACCTTGGTCATATTGACCCTGTGATCTCAGAATTCCAGCCTCCAAAACTGTGAGAAATAAATCTGCTGTTTATAAGCGAACAAGTCTATGATACTTTATTATAGCATCCTGAACAGACTAAGACAGGCCCCATTCAACAAGCCCATTCATTGCTTTCTCCTTGTGGCCTCCTAAAATGCATTACTGCCTTACAAATTTTCTTTTTTTATCAATTAATTTTTTTAAAAATTGTACATTTTTATGGGGTACAGTGTGTTGTTCCAACATATGCATATATTGAGTAATGATCCCCTCTGGGTAGTTAGCATATTAATCACCTAAACATTTCTCATTTCTTTGTGGTGATAACATTCAGGATACTTTTCTCCAGCTACTTTGAAATATACAATATTATTAGCTGTAGTCACACTAGAACACTAGAACTTATTCTTCCTATCTAACTATAGCTTTGTACCCATTGACCAACCCCTTTCCCCACTCCCCTTCCCAGCCTCTAGTAACCACAAATTATACCTTTTGTAAGTTTCCATATCCATGTATGCACATCTCTCAATTTATAAATATGTTATATCTCAAATATTCATCCATAAGTTTATTATTTAATACCCAAAATGCATTAATCCTGGTAAACAATATTATAAATTGCATTTACAACATCAAGCCAACACCAAACCTTTTGAATAATATTTTTTTGGCTATATGCAGCAAAACAATTATAACATGTTTAGTATGGGAGATACTGTGTTTTCAAATTAATATAATATTATATTATATTAATAGATATCATATTTCAAAGGCTATTAATATTAATATATATCATATAATATACTATTTAATATAATATAATATTTAATATGTATGATATATATTAATATTAATACATATAAATTAATATTATATTAATATCATATTTCTAAGGTAACTTGGTTGTAAAAAATTGATAAGTATTAACAAAAGAAATATATATTTTGAATATATCTATCATCACTATCAACAGTCCTTCTCAAACCTGATGGTACTCCATTAAACTTGTTTTTTAACAAAACAATTTCAAATCGCTTATTGTACTGGTAGTTCCCAACAACTGTTTCTTGTGGGCTTTGAGAACTTATCCTAAAAGGTATCTTTTCTAGTTTATCTGCTATTTTTCTCCTTTTCCCTTCTCACTCTATATCCATTTTTAAGGTGCTGCCCCTGACAACAGTGACCACCAACAGCATTGCTTCTTCAGTTAGTTTTACTTATTTTCAAGATGCAACTTGCTCCTATTACCATGATTGGGTCCTCCACTGATGTCAATGCTGTTGACCTTGCTGATATTGGCTTCCTATCAACAGTTCATACAGCATTACAGATGGTAATGACATTGATATTTTATAAGCTCATTTCCAAAGAGATTATAGGGAACTAGCTCTTTCAGTTTTTACTATTTTTTTTATTAAAATCTCCATAGTTATATAACATAGAGATACAAGGCAAGGGAGGGCTTTGCAGTTAGACAGAGGTATAAATTGCGGAATGAAACTGAAAATCTAGGATGCTGAAAGAGAGTAAAAAGTTAACTCCATGAGAAATGATCCCTAACTGTTTTTCCTTCTTATGTCCTCCCTTCTTTAATCAACCAGTATTGCTTTTTTATACACCATTTTTAAAAAAAATTCAATTCCTAAATATAGCACACATGGGTAGGCATAGAAACATAAGCACATAGTTTAAGGACAAAAATTAAATACCCAGGTAGCTATTACTCAGTCCAAGACATAGAACATCAAGATATTCTTTTGTGAGATGCTTCTTTGTCTCAAAATTTAGGTTTTAAATTCATCTGTTTTGATGTGTATAGCTCTAGACTTTTCATTTTCACTGCTTTATTGTAATTACTGTCTGTACTGCAAATTGTTACTTCACTTGGGAATACTGTGGAGAGGATTGCACTTTTTTGTTATTGCAAGACTGATATAAGCATTTTTGTAAATATATCTTAATATACATGTGAAAGAGTTTTTCTAAGGTAGATAACCAGCAGTGGAATTGGTAATTATAGGATATGTTCATGCTTGTCCATCTTTACTAGGTTACACCAAACTGATTTTCAAAGTGATTGCAACAATTAAAACTCCAATCAGTCAATATCCACATCCAGATTGATATTAGTTGACTTTGTGTATTAGTCTGTTTCTGTTCCTTATAACAAAATATACGAAACTGGGCAATTTATAATAAAATGAAATTTGTTGCTTACAGTTTCAGAGGCTATGAAGTCCAAAGTCCAAGGAACACATCTGGTAAGGGTCTTCTTGGTGGTGGCTTTACAGTGATACAGGGGTCTCACATGGCAGAAAATGGTGGAGCAGAGAGAGAGACTCTCACATGCTCTCCTTCTAAAGCCCTCAGAACCATGTCCATGACCACCAGTAAACCATTCACTTAGTCACCTCTTCAAGGCTCCATTTTTCAATTTCCATGATAGGATTTCCCACCTTCAACAGTTACAATAGGAATCAAACTTCAATGATTTTGGAGGGACCATTCAGTCCACTGCACTTTGCTTGTCTGCTGAGTGAAAACTTTATATCATTTTAGTTTTAATTTTTATTTCCCTGATTATTAACGGACACCTTTTAACATCTTTTTATAAATTTTATAGGCTATTTGTGGTGTTTCTTTAAAAATATATAAAGTTATTATTTGCCTTTTTCTTATTTCATAGGAATTATTTATTATGTATTCTGGATGCATGCTATGTTGAATTTGGAATGTTAGACATACACTTTTGTTATCTAAGACTTTAAATTAATCTCAAACATAGGTAATAATTAAATTATTGGGATTATAAACTATGCCAAATTGGAACAGTTTATTTATCCTTCAAGGTAAAGATATTAAAATTTTTTGTCTACTCTATTACTGAAGCTCTTAAGTTGATAAACTTGACTAGGTTTGACCAGATTCAAGCCCTAATAAAGAAAATGCAGAAAGGGGAATCTGGTTGCCTGGACTATAATGTTGGCTCTACATCACTTCACTTTCTGTTCTTGAAAAAGTAACAAAAATTATTTAGTCTCTAAGTATTATGTATGACAACATCAAAATAAAAGTATTTCCTCACCCCTGCTCTTTAGTTTAAACACTTATCCAGTTGATGATTTTTCTTGGTTATGGTAATCTGCAGCATTGATTTTAGACTGCAGTTTAGTCATTATACCGAGATCTTTATATTTTGGATGTCACTTTCCAAGCCAATAAATCATCAACTGATATTCTTCTGCTCTAGTTCCTGTCACTCTGTGATCTAAGTGATACTAGTATAAAAATGTTTGCATACATATGTACTCAGGCTCCAGAATTATTCTTTAGAATTTCAAAAGCCCTTCTTCCTTTTCCCTTCAAAAGGCTCTTTCTTTTATCAATAGGGTGAAGAAATAATAAATGGACACTGAAAAAAAATAGTATTAGTTTTTTTATTGATAATTATCAAATATGCATTTTTATTTTGGTACCCTTTCATTCCTTAATAGAAGAGAATTATGGTAAACAAAACTATTTATAATTTTAATCAGCAGTGATGCACTTGCCCACACACTCAGTCTATGTTTTCTTGAGTTTGCAGCCCTTCTAGAAGCATAAATCAGAAAACTAAAATTATTAAAAGCACTTCAGGAAATAAAAACAACTTCTTTAACAGTAACTGATTTTTCAGATCAAAGCATTTTTCTAGAGATATACCAAAATAATAATTCATGAGGTTGCAATTTCTCATGTTCTTTTATTTTATATAATTTTTTAATACCCAAAGTTAGCCACCATATTACTGTTGAGCAGAGCACTGAGAATGTTAAATAATAGAAAGCACTAGAAGTTTTATCACGTATGAAAAACAATTTAATCAATTGCTATAAATATATACAAAATAGAAAAAGACAAGAAAAAAACTGCATTTGCAATTTAAAGCTATCGGGCAGGTGTGTAATGTCACATGCCTGCAGAATCCTATTTATAAATGCACATTTTAATACTAACTCATTGGCCCTATTCATTAAGGGGGAAAGTGCTGATTAGAAACAATTTTCATTTTTTCATGCACCCCAAGAGTTCTTTCTTTCTAAAAAAAAAATCCTTTCTAATTAGATAGTTTAGACTCATTTTTTAATGAATTCATACATTTCTATGAATTTGTAAATACTGTTTCTCTACTATTGTTGCTTAAGCAGTATATACATATGTATATATATATTTATATAAAATATAAATAATGTGTATGTGTGAGAAAAAGAGAGAAATGGTGACCATGAAATAACGTTATTCAAGGAGAAAATTTAATGTGGACAATGAGCATAATAAATTTGCATTATATCACTGAACAGATTAAATATAAACAATGTGTAGTTTAAAAAACCATAAAATCCAAGAAAACATTAAAAATTAATGAGAATGTTTCTCTTTATGCATTTTCTATGTTTTTCTGTGTCAGAAGCCTTTTCTTTTTTCTCTTATATTTTCTTTTCAAGGAACATATTACTGTTTGGAATTCTGGCTCATCCTAAGCTAGATCTCATATAAGCATGTATTTAATTCTGCAACTGCAGCTTTTAAAGTAAGAGTAGGATATGATTTGATTTATGTTTTAGAAACACACACTTATAGCAGTGCCAAAGATCAGTGGCAGGTCAGGATATTTGTGAGCCAACCACAGGAGTCAGAGAAGTTAGTTAGTAGGCCATGGTTACAATCCGAAAAAGGTATGATGAGCCTATAAATAAGAGAGGTAGGTGTGGGAATGAAAAGTAGAAGACAGATCCCAAAAATATTCGGGAGATGGAATTAACACGATGTGCTGACTGATTGAATGTGAGAGATGAGATAAATGGATGAGTTGAGGATCATAATGAGGTTTCCTAGCTTGGGTGACTCACTGAATAGTGATTTCGTTAACTGAAAGGAAAACTAAAGAGGAAAGAGCAGTTTTGGAGAGGAAGATAACAACATTGACATGAAATGTGTTGAAACTAAAGGTTTTTGCGGGTATCCATCTAAAATATATTTAGTAAGGCGTTGTAGAATACAGGTCTACAGGGCCGGCTCCGTGGCTCACTCGGGGGAGTGCAGCGCAGCGCCAAGGCCGCAGGTTCGGAACCTGTATAGGGATGGTGGTCCGCTCACTGGCTGAGCGTGGTGCAGGCAACACTGTGCCGAGGGTGGCGATCCCCTTACCGGTCCAAAAAAAAAAAGAATACAGGTCTATTTTATATGATTAGGGGATATTATAATTACAGATTTTGAAACTCACTGGAATAAAGTCACTCTTATGAAGAAGTTATGTTAACTCACTAAAATCACACAGAATGGACAGAAAAAAAGGTCCAATAACTGAACTCTGCAAAACACAAACATTTAAGAGATAGGTAGCTCAAGAGAAATCAGGGCAGAGGACAAACAAGGAGTGGCCAGAAAGGAGAAAACAGAATTCAGGGGCTGGATAGTGTATCACTCGGTTCTAAGAGAGAAGGAGTAATCTACATTAATCATTGCTGCAGAAATTTGAAGACTTCACAATAAAAAGATCACTATTGACTTTTATGGCAATTTAAAAAGAAAAATGTTTGGGGCAGAAACAAAATTGCAGCAGGTAGAGGGGTAAATTGAAGGGTGAAGAGTTCACAATCCCATGCAATTGTCTCCAGCTGTTATTTTATATATCAATTATTTTTAATTCTGTCATAGGACCACCTTATTACACTTCAACTTGAGTTATCTCTAACTTGGCACTGCTACTAGGCCTGTTTTTTTCATAACTATGGGCCATGTTCTTAATAATAGTTAACAAAGATTAGTCCCCTGGCCTATAAACATTTATGACTGAAATTATAATCATCTCTCTTTCTCTTCCTGAAAGTTATGAATTTCCAATCCATGTAAATCCTCTCTTCTGTCCACTCCATCTGAATGGTTTGCTTTGCATGGAGCATTTCGATAGGCATAGTAAAGACTACTTATCCTCTTAAGGAATGAGTGTTACTTGATTTGGGTTTGAAAGTAATATCCGAGAGAAGACTTAAAAATACATAAGAAGACAATGCCATACGCCATCATTTCAGAAGATAATGTTTCACAATGTTAGATCTCTTGGTTTATCACTAATGAGTAGATAATGAATAAAATCTAAGGTACTAAAGTAAGATCGTTAGGCAAATATGGTGTACACACTATTTTGAGATCATGAAACTGTCTAAAACTAGATGAAGCTGGTTTCATTTACCCACCTCAAGTTGTTTTACAAGTTATCTTACAGGGTATAAGCTGAGCACACACACAGAGAAGAATCTTGCTCTCCAGATGACCTCAGGCACCACATGAACTTGAAAATCCTTCACCAAAGGACTGGATTAAAGCCCAATCAATAAGCCCTTGCCTGTATCATATTGCCTGACTCATGCCCAACCAATCAGCTCTTCATTCATCAGCCAATCAGCCCTTGCCTGAGTCATATGGCCTGACTTAGCCAATCACCTTTTTGCCTAGTCATATGGTCTGAACAGGAACCAGGCAATCCCCAATCCATGATCCTTACCAATCCTTTAAAAACTTGTTCAGCACCCTGTGTGAGAAGACAGATTTGAGCCATGCCTCCTGTGTCCTTGCCAGTTGACCTCGCAATAAAGCCTTTCTTCTTTTAAAAACCAGTGCCATGGTATTGGCTTCTGTGCACATTAGACAGTGAGCCCTTGCTTGGTAACAATCATACTACATGTATTAATTTCAATTTTGTTGCTACAAAACATAGATTAAATCATTCTAAAAGCAACCAGAGTCTGCTTAAGGACTTGACCTTAGATGCCAGTGTAATAGAATATCTTGTCATTTGCTTCAACATGAGTTCTACCCTGGCAAATGTTTACTACTTAAGGTTCTGGGGGAAGTCCTACTTTAGAACATTGTACTTTTTACTACATACCCTTCACTCAATTTTAAAATTTTCATTTCTTTCATACACCATCTTTCCACACATGCTCAGCACAATTTAGAAATAACTATTCATATCATATAGGTTTTTGGCAGGAAAGAGACAGCACATTCAAATTTGGATAAATCGTGGACAGTTTAGTAAGAGAAATATACATAAGGTTTTGGAGAGGCCTAAGAAAATCACGAGAGGCAGTAAAATACTTGGGGCTAGCAAGGCTCTCATACCATCCTAGATACTCAGGGTAGGAGAAGGAGCAGTTACTAGGAGACTATAGAAAGAGAGGGCCATGAGGCAAGCCGACATGCAGAAGCTGAGGCCTTTTCGTAGAAGATAAGACAGCCAGCAGCAAGCCAGGAGGGAGTAGAGAGAATAAATGCCTGACTCAATTCTCATCTTGCCTCCCTTCCATCCCCTACAAATGATCCCCCTATGATGGAACCCAGAAACCAAGGGAGTCTCTTGGTATAGTCAATGCAATTTAACTTCCAGGGACAGAGATGGATGGAAAAGCATGAAGAATAGATCGGGAGGGGGTTAAAAATACATAGACACACACACACACACACACACACACACACGCACGCACACACGAGGATAATTCAAAAGGTTCATGGAAAAATAGAATTAAAAGATAATACAAATCCTGCCATGAACTTTTTAAAGACCACTCGTATATATAGTGCAAATGTATTCAACATTGTTAGTCCTCAGGAAAATAAAATTTTAAGCAAAGTAATATTCTACCATACACCATTAGAATGGCTAAAAAACAAACACAGAAACAAAACCAAAGTAGACCAGGAATTGGTAAGCATATCCAGTAATGTAAACTGTCATATATTACCTTCCAGAGTGTAAACTGGTACTACTTTGGCATATTCTACCAAAACTGTGTACAGCCTATGGCCAAACAGTTCCATTTCTGGTTACACAGAAATGTGTTATTTTGCATACAAAAAGACGTTTTTAAGAATATTAATAATAAGACCATTTATAGTAGTCATAGTAGAATAGTCAGTAGTAGAAACAACCCAAATGCCCACCTATAGTGGAATGAAAACAAACATCCAATAAAGTGAATGAAACTCACAAACAGTATTTAGTGAAAGAAGCTAACCTAAAGGAAACATTTAGTATGTTTTCATTTATATAACATTCATTTAAATAATATACCATTTTATATGTTAACAGGGCTGGTAATTTTCCATGTCTTGATTTGAGTGGTGGCTATGAAGGTATATTCACTTTACAAATATTCATCAAGCTGAACATTTACAATCTGCTCACTTTTGTATATGTATATTATAATAAATTTTTAAGAGAGGATCTTCTTGAAAGTGATAAGAAAAGTATTATGAAAGGTCAAATGAAGATATCTAGCCCACCATGGCAGTGAGATATTTTCCCAAATTTAGGGCTTTGTCTAGCACTACATGGCAATAAAGCTCACTAATATGGTGAGCAACTTCTGATTTGGGAATAAGAAATCATCAAGTGGTAGATAAAATATAAGAGCTTCATATCCTCAGAATTAGGGAAACTTGCATTTAGCTGTAGTTATATTACAAACCACCTATTAGTTAATCTCTTCATGCCTCATTTTTCCCATTGGTAAACTGATGAGGTTTAGAGACTGATTATTAAGTTCTCTCTAAGCCAATTATGTGTCTTTGTTGCCAATTAAAATTGATTGATTGATAGATAGGTTGATAGACTGAACAGTAATATGAGGAATGCAAAGTCTCCGTGTTCTTTCATATGTCTATGTCTTTGTAGATGTCCTCAAGACACAGCAATATGAAATTGTAATCAATAAAAATCCAGCAGTTGCAGTTCTAAAAAAGTAAGCTAACAAGATTAGCAATAAGACAAAAACCAAAGCAAATAGAACAAAGACTAAAATCCAGTTCTAATTCAACCAACATTTTAAATTAAGTTTCAGAAGAAACTGGACACTGGTGTGTGTATGACAAAGAGAAGCGTGTGTTTGCACGCTACATTTTTGTAGTTTGATGGTCTAATTTTATTCCATCTGCAAGAATGGTCTTATATCTAAAGGAAAGTAATCAATAATTAAACAGAGAAGTACCTGCTTGCCTAGCAGATCCCATATTTTTAAATACAAGTAAGATTTTCCTTCAAGAGGAAATATATTTTCATGATAGGTATGGAGACAAATTTTGTTTTTTTAAAACACTGCATCTGACAGTAATTAAGCCTCTATTAAGCCTGTTGTTTATTTTTTAGTTCAAATTTACTTAACAGCCATTAAAATCTCAGCATTTGCATTTGCCTGTAGTGAGATTCTTCTGTGTGCTTCACTGTGGCTCACAGCAGGCAGTCAAGCCTAATAATAATGGCATGTTAATATTAGAAGAGCCTTCAAGTAGCCAGAGAAATTGAGAAAGAAAAAGATGTTTTAAAATTAATCTTTATTTTAAATGTATGATTTTTATCATTTTAGTTGCATAAACAAGTTGATCTTCATTAGTTTTATGATCTTTTAGGATTATGTTCATTTTTCTTTTGGGTTAGTTGGAATCAAACTCATCCACAACTTAATAGCAAGTGAATAGAGCCAAATTGGAGGCAAAAGAAGATATAACAACCACAATTATTTGAAGTTGATACGACAAGCAAACAGAAAGGACATTGTTGGGGGGGAAGGGGGAGGGAGAAGGGAGAAAAAAAAAAAATAGAATGCATAATGCAAGAACCTGGACTGTGGAATCCAATAGACCCATTTCAGATCTTAACTAAACAATAAAATAACATTTTCATTGAAAAAAGATGTTTACTTATTATCAAAGCATCTTCACAGTACTCTAAAACACAAAGGCCCAAAATATGAAATTAAGAAAAGTTAAACAAATTTTTAGGACTGTAAACCAATTAGAGTGTGTATTCCTTGTATTAATTAAGAAATGGCAGCAAGCACTTTTCAGGTAGGATTTATTAAATGAAAATCCAGCGAATATACTGAGATGGTGCCTTAAGAATGTACCTGTAACATGGCCCTTTGTCTCTGCCCAAACAATGAACCGGTTGAGTAATAAAGCAAAGTAGATGGCATATGAAGAGCTGATAGATTTGCTATTCAAGAATACATAATGTGAGTAAATGACCTTCCTAATACCAGGACATAGAATTAGACAACAGTGCTGGAACCAAAGAAGCTTCCTCAACTGAGGCTAGCCCTGGTCCAGGAGGAGCAAAGTAGAACTCTGACTTCTGTCTGTAATTTGTTCTAACCATAAAGAGAGAGGGAGAGAGGGAGCATCATGTGAATAGTTGTCTTTCCAACTGAAAGAAAATAAGTCAAGAGTAGAAAGTAAGTGCCCCGTAATATTTTTAAAACTCTAAATGTTGAGCAATTACAAATCACAAAGATTTGACCAACAAGAAATGTGAAATGTGGACCCTGATACAAAAAAGCAATGTCACAGGGGACCCTATTTTTCCAGAAGAAGAAAAAAAAATCAGCATTTGAATGAAAAGCATTGAATCCAAACTGAAACAGATCAGAGATCCATCACTTATCAATGTGTCTTTATGTTTTCAACAGTCTCTTAGTGAGCAAGGAATTGGAATACAGTGACATCTATGGCTTATTTTATATAATCCTAAATCTACTGATCTATACACGGTTTTATTTTTGATGTACAGATTTCTATAGTAGGCAGGGTTTTTTGTTGTTGTTATTGTGTTGTTGTTTTATTTTTTCAAAGTAAAGGTTTTCTTTACTAAGTGTCTTTACAGACAGGCATTTGTGCTAATAGGTATCATGCGATCATTTCAGTCAATAATCATTCTATTCTACCTAGTGCTAAAGTTGGTCAGACCACAATGAAGCTTTTTTTGTGAAATGAAGCCTTAAGAATTTTTTTTTTAAATGAGGGAAAGGCTTATACATATAATAATCTGATTGTTTCAATTGTTTTCTCTAATACAAATGATGAACACCAAACCCCATTTTTTAATAGTAAATGAGATTTGAGCACCTTAGAAGTTTGTACATACATTCTTGTTTGAATTTTTCCTACTCAATAGAAATCAAAGTAGTTTTCCTTTGTGTAGAATGGAAGAAGATTAAAAATCTCAAACGTATTGACTGTTTTCTCTTATGGAAAAGTAGAATATTGGTGTGTTGCTATAAATACTACCAGCAGTTTGCAGAAAGAGTGTATTTAAAATAAAGAGGTGAGAAGTTAAAATTGTGCTATTTATCCATTGCATTTACTATAGATTGAAAGGGATTTGTAAGTCAAAAGGAGCGAAATGAAAGCAAGAAAAGGTCAAAGAAAGTAACCAAGATAGAATGCAGAATAGGTAAAATGCACCCCTAGGGAAAAACACAACAGGAAAGAAATCAGGATAATGGCACACATCTCAGTCTGTATGTGTAGAATTCAGTGCCAGATTTGGTCTTTAAGTTGTGTGTTAAGCAATTTGAATAGAGAATTTTCCACTGTGAATATGTATTTAAGTGCCTCTACTTCAGGTAAGTGTTTGTTTCATTGATTGCCGAGCCTATTAATGGTAGTATCTAAATGGAGTTTGCTTGGTGCAATGCTCGTATTACAAGTGAATGAGGTTCTGCAAGAGCTCCTATGCCTACATCACAGGAAACAATTTTCTTTAAAGCTGGTTTAAGAGTGGCAGAGTGAAGAAAGAAAATTCAACAAGAGGAACAACGTTTTATGTCAAAACCAAGTCTCAGCAAAGGACAGTAAAAAGAATGGGCAAAGAAAAGCCTTTTAGATTTATGGAATTCATAATCCTACTTGCCCTACTTACAATGAGTACAGTCCTCCAACTAAGATCTATTATGTGATACGTTACATTAATGTTGTGTTTCCCAGACTCATGTCTGTTTGCTTTTTCCGGATATATTTGTAACATACAAAGGTAGAGAGGAATGTTATAATTACCATCACCAACTAGCTTATTTATTAATTCATGCAAAGCCCTTTTGCTGCTCAACATCACTAATGTTTTTCCCAGTCGTTTTCTGCTACTAAGCACTCAATGTTTCTCCTGATCTATTCATGCTAATTCCATTCATGTTAAATTGAAGTGCTAATAAAAGAGTGCTTTTTTGGGCTATGTAGTAAACACAGTGTGCTAAACTTATTTATTGCATATAATTTTTTTCCAGTATATTCCATGCTATTCTAAGCATTTGATAATAATAAATCTTATAAATGTTTCTGAAGTGATGCCTTCAATTTAAGGTTGATGAAAATAAAGAATAATGAACTTACATCCATACAGTACTTTGTATTTTCAAAGGTTTTTGATTTTCATCATTTCATTTAGCCTTTCCGTAATACACAGTGATGTAGGGTATGCTCATTTAAAGACAGAGAACTGAGCACCTACAAAAGTTTGACAAGACCCTTTGGTAAAGCTGCAGGTAAATTGACACTAAAATACCTGTCTGTTGTACCTGATGAGGAAATATAATTAAAAATAAAATCTCAAAAAAAAAAAAAAATAAAAAAAAATAAAATCTCCTCCCAACCCAGAAATCTTCTTTACAAAAGTAGTAGAGAAAGAAAACACTTTTATTACTGAAAAATCATTAAACCAAGATGGAATGTGATGTGCATCACAGGCAACCCACTAAGAGACCACAAAAAGTACAGAAAAATCTCAAGTTCTTATACAGCCAAGCAGATACAACCCATTCCATACATGTTTCCAAAATAAACAATAGCTAGTCCTCAAGTAAGAGGCTTGACAACTCTATTTGTCACCTACCATTCATCCTAACCTTTCCTAGCAATTAGGATGACCATCTGTGTTAGCTAATCGGCTTTATCCAAGGGAATAACAAACCTCTTCAGGACAGGAGGTAGTTTTGTAGCTTAGAGCAAGGTACCAACCAAAGTCTCACTGAAACTGGAAGGTAGTGGTGCTATCACCCTTGATGTTTGCATTTCAGAAATGCTCCCACACCCTTGAGAAAGTCATTTCTAGGTCACAAAGCTGACAAATGCCAGTCTAGTCTTTGAAAGGATTTATATACATTTCAAAGGAATGAGAAAGTATTTACAATTATAAGTTTTCTAAGGTAAATGCTGTAAAAGAAAAACAAGAGGAGGAAAATCTCCTCCCCCATTTTTAACAGGAAGAATTAAACCTCTAACTAGAAGGAGTATAATGGACCAAGGACTTTTGTGGCTACCCTTTGGCCTCCCATGACAGCTCACCACTAATGAGACCAAGCAAGGATACTAAAACTGACACATTACTTGGAGAAAGGGGGGACCTTTGTTGGCGCACATTGGCTGAAGCATTTCCTGATGGTTTTGCCAAATCTCCCTTAGGCAGCATGGCTGACTAGGGGCTTCCATTCAATCTTTTCTCTTTCTCTTTCAGTGGGGTAAGACTTGAATTATTGTCTGAAGAATTTCTCAGCCTGTCTCCCTCTCTATTTACTTTCAGGCATTTGCCCAAATAAAATCCTTTTATGTTTAATACAGTCTTGGCATTTGTTTCTTGGAAGATGTGGATTAACACACTGTGGGCAGACAAAATAGCACAACTGCTGTGGAGTGGTATCATTCGAAATTATTAATGTTTTTTACCGTTTGGCACTACAGTTTCATCTCTGGGAGTTTATCCTCCGGTTATACCTGTACAAGCCCCAAATAATATATATACACAAGGTCATGTATCACCACAGCATCGTAAACAGCACGAGATCGGAAAGAACACAATAGGACAAATTCAATGAGACACTGTACATTTGTATAATGGAATATTACATATCTATAAAAGATAGAGGCAGCCCTGTGTGCCAATAATGAAATGAGTTTCAAGGCACCTTTTTAAGAGAAGAAAGTTAGGGGCGGGAGAGTGTATACAGTATGTGTAACTTTTATATAATTAAAGGGAAGTAATAAGATATATTTTCACATTTGCTAATATTCACTTCACGAAACATTAGAAGGCTATGTAATACATTAGAAATTTGAAATTATTTTAAGGGATAAAAGAGAAATTTAGTAGAGAAGTTTTTCCCATGCATATATTTTACTGAAATTTGAACCATGTAAATATATTATGAAATAAAAATAAGATTTAATTTCATAAAAATTAAATGAATCTTTTTGGAACTGTGTGGGCACTAAGTGTTAGATAGGAGGAAGAATTAGTGCCTTATGTTACTTCTAAGAGGTCTTCTTTATCTTCCCCTCCTCTGTGCACTACTCGTGATGAAAGATCCATGTGTTCGTTTAATAAGTATTTATCAAGTATCTACTACTTAGCATGCACCGTGGTAGACTCTAGGACAGGTGAATAGGACAGATAAAATCTCTATTCTGATGAAGCTTATAGACTAGTAAAAAGAGAGAGACAGAGAGAGACAAAATAGAAATTTGCAAGTGAGGTGAATTCATTGAATGAAATATACTGGGAAAAGTAAAATCTACAACTGGGATTTCACCGAGCTCTGAAATTCAGACAGAAAAGGAATCAGTTGCTATAGCAGTAATAATTTAAATTATTGCTCTGGCCTTGGTTATTTAAGAATTCTAAGCATGAGCATTACATTAAATTGTATGTATATTACTGAGAATCTCTGAATTAGGAAAGTTTACATGGAAAGAAGCAGAATGTCTTCGAAAACTACTATAATCACATTCAGGCCAGGCATTATCCAAAATTTTTATTTCTTAAGCTAAAATCTAAAGAGTCTGCCACTTCCCTTTTGATGATATAATAAAAAATGCATTTTCAGAACTTGCATAAATTAATTTTCTAATAAATATATGAATTCTCATAGCTATGGAGCATTTTTAGCAGTCAAAGTAATTAAATTGATATTTTGTATAAATTAAATATGCATATATTTTAATTGCATTATATAATGTTTTACATAAACATTTTTTAAATATTGATTTATATAATTTTTTTTTTCATTGAGGGCATTTTTGAAACTATTTTCAGTCACATGAAGCAGTTATTTTTACGGTTAATTTTTATTACTTAAGGAATATTTATAAAAAATGAAGCACGAAGAATGAAGTTTTGTAATTAACTAATTCCCATGTACAAATCACTTTGTTTAAAAGAAACCTCAGTCTCATTGCTTTTAACATCTTCCTTGTAATCTTCCTGCCCTTATCTCTTTCTTTCTCTCTTCTTGAGGAAGCTTTATCTTGAATTTTGGATTTATTCTAAATTTGCTTTAGAAAAATGTTGTCACTCATTCCGAGTTTCAAAGTATTCATTGTTTATTTTACATGTTTCTAAAATTTATAAAATAAGATTTAATTCTATTTATTTATCTCAGACTTGCTTTATTAGCTCGACTTAAGGTTCTTGAATTTTAGGTTCTCCTCTCTATGTTATTACAGATAGCTGAAGTTCATTTATTTATATTGCTATATTGTATTATACTACATGGATATAACACAATTTATTCATTCTGCTGCTGATAGATATTTAAATTTTTTTCTCAATTTTTTTTTTTTTTGGCTATAACAAAAGTACTCCTATGAAGATATTTATGCCTCTTGGAATACATATATATGACGTTCTTCCAGATAACAATTGAGGATTAGAATTTCTGATCCTTGGACATATATGTTGTCAACTGTTTTAGATAGTGCTAAGTAATTTTCCAAAGTGTTGTACCAATTTGCATTTCCACCTGCCAAATACATATGATATGAAAGTTGTGACATTTCGCATCATCAATAATATTTGATATTTAAAAGCTATACATTCTTATAACATTGTGGTTACATGTAAAATGATACCACATTATGATTTTACTTTGTATTTTCATACTGATAATACACTTGAGCACATTTTTATGTTTTTAAATGATGACTGATATTTTCCCTTCTGTCAACTGCAGTTTGAGTCTTTGATCTTGTTTGATCATTTTTTTGTCCATCTCTCATTATTTGTGGAGTTTTTAATTACACATTCTCAACACTATTTATTTGCCATTTTTATATATTGAAAATCATTTCTCTCAATCTCAGTTCTGATTTTCACTTTTTTGTGGTCTTTGATAAACAATTTTTAATTTATGTAGTCAAATTACATAGCCAATATTTAAAATTTGTTTGTTTTGTGCATTTGTGTCAATTTTTTTGCTATTCTCAGTTCATAAATATATTCCCCTGAAATGACTAAAAGTTTTATAATTTTATCTTTTACATTTGTATTTTATCCAACCTGAAGTTGACTTTAGTGTATAGAATAATGTGGGGTGTAGAATTTTATTTGTTTGGTTTTTTTCTCTTCATTTGAATACCAAATTGACCAAATAATTTAATTATGATTATGCTCTTTTTGGTGCAATCTTACCTGGGAGGGACAGGCCAAAGTTCCAGAAGTCCCCTACTTAGTAGATTTAATAGGTTTATTTTACCTTAGAACTAAATTTCAGACAGTTGGATTCTTTTTTTTTCTATTATTTTATTCTCTCTAGCCTTTTATGAATTAATTTGGTTATTTTTCATTTGATTTTCTCTCTATTATACAAGTTATACTCACCATTTTGTCTTTTATTGATTACCCTGGAGATTTTGCTATGTTTACGTATCAAAATCTCTGTTAATGTTATCTCTACCTTACTCCTGACATTAGCAGGACTTAAGAACACTTAAATCCTAATCACTCTCTCCTAATTTATATACTATTGTTATCTATTTAGCTCAATCTTTCTTCTAGCCCCACAATTTATTAACCTTATTTTTTCTAATCACAATGTTTGTTTTGATGTGCACATATATTAATTACTTAGCTCTTTATTTCTTCTGGCATATTAGACAATGTAATCTGAATTTATTTTTCTTCTGCCTGTTTAATTTTAGGAATTAAAGTTTATTCCTAAAATATGTGTCTGGAATTTTGGTGGGTCTTATTCTGGTGTGTTTTGATTCTTGGGATGTCAGTCTTTACTTTTTTACCATGTGCATTCCTTGAAAATACATTGTCTCTACAAGGATGAAAGAGGAATTATAACCCTTTCTTTCCCCCCCATGGAAATTGATTTATCTGGATTCCGGTCACTGAGTCTAAACCACACAGACTTCTTCCCTATATTTATAACCAAATGTTGTAATTATATATATATATACAATATATATATATTATATATATACTATATATGTTATATATATATATACACACACACACAGTAATATATATATGTAAGTTTCTTTTGGAGACAGACACTATTCATCTTCCAAGATTCCATAATAAGGTCATATATTATGGTTGCATATTGGTTAAAAAGGTGGTAAACTCTCAGAAAGCAGAGGCAGTAGCATTGAATTTCTCTCTTTATCTTGCCTGGTGCTGAACCCAGAGCAGGTGTTCAGAAAATGATGTAGATGAAGAACGTGGTTCATTTGTGCCAGAGCCTAAAGTAGCAGGAGTGTTTGGAGAAAAGGGCATAGTTGAATGCCTGCGAGAATTTTGCTTGTCTTGAGCAAGGGATGTGAAGAAACTGCTTACCACACTGGAAATTTGCAAGGTTTTACCCACAGAGGCAGGGGGTCCTGGTGACTGAGTTATAGCTGGAGGAAAATAGTTGAATGTGGTAGAGGAAAACCATTCCTCCTTCATCTACGAGATAGAATTGTGTTTGTTACCTGAGATTTCCTAGCCAGGGAGGGAGTACTAATAGAAAGACTGAAGTACTTCAGACTTTCTTAGGTATTGTTTTTGTCCAAGGATTCAAGGATTCATCAGGAATATATATACTTATAGTGCTGTAGAAAGAAACAAAGAAAAAAATAGATCTAGACTGCCTTGGGTCACATCCCATCTTAATTCTAGCTAGCTGTGTAAGTTTGAGCAATCCCTTATCTATGATGTCATTACTTTCTCATCTGTGCAATAGGAATACTCATAAAGCCTGCCTAACATAATCATTGACAATAGAAATGACTTAAAATAGTGTATAAACAAGATCTTGGTCCAATCTTAACACATCAACATTATCTGTTTTCTCATCTGGACACCAAGGAATAGAGGGAGAGCAAGCATCTTAATCAGCTCAGAATGTTTCATATCCCTGAAGGTTGTGACATAATAAAAGCAGCAATAATAATAATGATAACAGACGAAATACATTTACCTCTTGTTGTATGTTAATCACTGCAATTGTATGTCTCATTCCTCCTAGTACAGTAGGGTTAGTAATAATAGCATGTCCATCTCACAGATGAAAAAACTGACAATTAAACAGTTTTATTAACTTCCTCAAAATAAAGTAACTAGTACGTGATAAAGTTAAAATTTCAGTTGAATCTAACTCTGAGTACTCTTCATTAACCACTTTGTTATGCTACCATAAAAAGAGCAGACATTTGATGACATGCATTAAATAGATAAAGGAACAAATGAATTTTTAATAAAACATCACCTATTTTTACAATAAATTATCTGTATAGATATGTTTAGTGATGGTGCTGACTTCACGTTCATTTTAGCATTGGGAAATGCATTTTTTTCAGTGTCTTTACAGGTGCCACAGAGCAATGGTCTCTATAAGGCAAAGTAAAATGTGGTGGCCTGGTATCTGCTTCTTTAATTGAGCTTTTAAATATATATATCATTTGAATGAAATTATAATGATTTCATTAACCTATTTTGCCCTTTCTCAAATATGATGACTATAAATGTGCTAGGAAATTAAAATTGCCCATCGCTGGAGGAAAGCAATCAAGCTAGATTGACCAATATGCTTACATACTTGTCTGGCAACTTTTCTTCTTTAGTTGGGAAAGCTGGAATTGGAGAATCATAAATATCTACTTGGCCTGCGCCCCGCCCCTTGGGCTTGCTTGCTGGCTCTCGGCTCCTCCCGACTTCTCCCGGCCCTCTCCCGACTGCCTTCGGCTCTGGCTCCGGCTTGGCGGCGGCGGCGGAAAGAAAGGCACAATCCGAAGCTATATATTTGACTGTGGGCCTAATGCCCATGGTACTCTTCATAGAAATGATCATAAACACCATTTTCACATGATATACTTATGTAACTTAATGCTTTAAAAATACTCTTAGAAAATAAGGAAGATAGGAGTTTCAAGATGGCGGCGGCTGCGGCGGCTGGCGCGGAGTAGCTGAGGTGGAAAAGGTGGCCACTGGGCCTCAGGCAGCCGGGAAGCTTGTGGACCTTCCTCTGGCCATCTCTTAAGGGAGGACTGCTGCTGCTGGCCGGTCGTGGGGGCTCAATGCCACTTTGCCCCCGGCAGGAGAGGCTGCCTCATTTACAGGCAACAGCTTTGAAGTGTGGAGCAGGAAAAGAACTGATTCTTAGCTGCAAAAGCGAGTTTTGAAACAGGGAACACGGCGCCAGGGCTGCTGTGGATGCAGCCAGGATCCCGGAGGCTGGGGCCGCACTGAAGGCGGCCAGCTGCCCTATTCAGGATTCGAGGTTTCAGGCCGGCATTAAAGAAGATTCCTGGGAGTGCCCGAGCGGCGCCGCGACTGAACAGCCCGAGGCGGCAGCGCCGAGGAAGGCAACAAACCAGAGACAGAGCGAGCGCCCGACCTGGCACAGCACTGTGAGTGATCCCTGGCACAGCTCTGTTCGGGGGGTGGATGCCCACGCGGCTCCCGCCTGCACCACCAGGCCACTTACTGCCCCGGTGCTGCCTCCATTTTCCCAGGTGCGGGCAGCTCCGCCCTGCTCGGCCATCACTGAGCCCATTTGCTTGGCCTGGCGCGGGGCTTTCCGGACCCTGCGGGCCGGCCTCCTCTCCCACTCCCTCCACGGTTCTTTGGCGGGGCTGGGGGTGTGGGGTGTCCCTACCAGTCTTGGGAGGGCTAGGAAGTACGGGTGGGCCGACTGTCACTCCACCACACCCTGGACTCCGCCCCGGGTAAACTTCCTGTTACTGGGAGGCAGATACCATCTCTGCGACCACCAGTTTGGAAAAAAGCCTAACGAATTTCTGGTTGGGAATAGTGTGGTAGGAGAGTTCCCAGGTCCGCTTGAACCTGCCGGAGAGCAGGCTGCAGGCGGGCACTAGACTCGGTTTATACCGGGGGGATACAAAGGTGAACAAGACCCGAGAAAGATCTACACAGTGCTACAAAGGCACCCAGAGAGACCGGTCGTCTGTGCCTAGCAGAAACCTGGTAGACTTCCTGGGCGAGGCGGTGCTGAGCAGGATCTTGAAGGCCCAGCTGATAGACGAGGGGTGCAGAAGACACACCCCAGCCCAGCACAGTGTGCACAGAGGGGGGAGACGTGCGGCCAGGGAGGCGGAGACTCGACAGAAACCACACACCCGGTGGGGTGCCACTGCACGATCTGACAGCCTGGGCCAGAGCACACGGAACGGGGAGAAGTCCTGTACAGAAAGTGAAAGCTCAACAGAGATCACACACCCTGTGGTACGTGATCCACCAGCCCAGCAGAGTACAAGCTGACCAGAAAGGTGGATCCCCGGAGAAGCCCAAGACCCGAGGCAACCACACACACAAGACACTAGAGGCCAACTGAGCAGTCACGGCGGGAGCCATACCAAATTGGCAACCACAGCAACATCCTAGTTAGTCATTAGTCTCAAACCGGTGGACTGTGAAACCCCCTGCCACAATGAATAAACACCAAAAAAAAGACACCAGAAATACAAAAAATCAAGAAAGTACACCACCAAAAGTTAATAAATCTCATACTCTAGATCCTATAGAACAAGAAGCCCTTGAAATAACTGACAAGGAATTTCGAGTGATAATTCTAAGGAAACTGAATGAGATACAAGAAAACTCAGCTAGACATCATGATGAAATGAGGAAAAGTATACAGGATCTGAAAGAGGAAATATACAAGGAAATCAATGTCCTGAAAAAAAATGTAGCAGAACTTGCTGAACTGAAGAAGTTATTCAGCGAAATAAAAAACACAACGGAGAGTTTAACCAGCAGGCTTGTCGAAGTTGAAGAGAGAACCTCTGAACTTGAAGATGGGCTGTTTGAAATAACACAAGCAGACAAAAAGAAAGAAAAAAGAATCAAAGACATGGAAGAAAATCTGAGAGAGATATCAGACAACCTCAAGCGCTCAAATATCCGAGTCATGGGTATTCCAGAAGGGGAGGAAAATGGAGATTCCATTGAAAACATATTCAACAAAATAGTGGCAGAAAACTTCCCAGGTATAGGAAAAATCACAGATCTTCAGATCCAGGAAGCTCAACGATCTCCAAACGTATTCAACCCAAAAAGGCCTTCTCCAAGACATGTCATAGTCAAATTGGCAAAACTCAGAGACAAAAAGAGAATCTTAAAAGCTGCAAGAGAGAAGCGTCAAATCACCTATAAGGGAGCCCCAATCAGGTTAACATCAGACTTTTCATCACAAACCCTAAAAGCTAGAAAGGAATGGGATGATATTTTCAAAATATTAAAAGACAAAGATTGCCAGCCAAGATTACTCTACCCTGCAAGGCTATCCTTCCGAAATGAGGGGCAAATAGTATATTTCTCAGACAAACAAAAACTGCGGGAGTTCACTACCACAAGACCACCCTTACAAGAAATCCTCAAGGGAGTACTGGGTTTGATTCCTGAAAAATAACTACCACTGCCATAAAAACCTAAGAAAAATCTAAACCCGCTAGTACAATAAAAATGGCATTCATGAACAGAAAACAAGCTAACAAAAACACTATCTACAACCTAAGGAACCAACAAACAAAGAAACCAAACAGTAAATCAGAAAGCAAGGAACAAAAGACACCTAAGACAACCAAACAACCAATAAAATGCTAGGAATAAATCAACACCTTTCAATAACAACTCTTAATGTTAAAGGCTTAAATTCCCCAATTAAAAGACACAGACTGGCTGACTGGATCAAAAAGCAGGACCCAACTATATGCTGCCTACAAGAGACCCACCTCACCCATAAAGATTCACACAGACTAAGAGTGAAAGGATGGAAAAAGATTTACCATGCAAACAGAAAAGAAAAACGAGCTGGAGTGGCTATTCTTATATCTGACAAAATAGACTTTAAACTAAAAACCATAAAAAGAGACAATGAGGGACACTACTTAATGATAAAAGGACTGATCCATCAAGAAGACATAACAATCATAAATATGTACGCACCCAATGTTGGAGCAGCCAGATTTATAAAACAAACTCTATTAGACCTAAAGAAGGAAATAGACACTAATACCATAATAGCAGGGGACCTGAACACTCCACTGTCAATATTAGACAGATCATCTAGGCAAAGAATCAGTAGAGAAACACAAGATCTAAACAAGACTCTAGACCAATTGGAATTGGCAGATATCTACAGAACATTCCACCCAACAACCTCAGAATATTCATTCTTCTCATCAGCACATGGATCATTCTCCAGGATAGATCACATATTAGGTCACAAATCAAGTCTCAATAAATTCAAAAAAATTGGAATTATCCCATGTATCTTCTCAGACCACAATGGATTAAAACTAGAAATTAATAACAAACAAAACTCTGGAAACTATACAAACACATGGAAATTAAACAGCATTCTACTTAATGACATATGGGTCCAAGAAGAAATCAAGCAGGAAATCAAAAAGTTTATTGAAACTAATGAAAACAATGATACATCATACCAAAACCTGTGGGATACTGCAAAAGCAGTATTGAGGGGAAAATTTATTGCATTAAATGCTCACTTCAGAAGAAGGGAAAGATGGCAAGTGAACAACCTAACACTTCACCTTAAAGAACTAGAAAAACAAGAACAATCCAATCCTAAAGTTAGCAGACGGAAAGAAATCATTAAGATCAGAGCAGAACTGAATGAAATTGAAAACCAAAAAACAATTCCAAAGATCAACGAATCAAAAAGTTGGTTTTTTGAAAAGATAAATAAAATTGACAAACCATTAGCATGGCTAACAAAAAAAAGAAGAGAGAAGACTCAAATAACAAAAATTAGAAATGAAAAAGGCGATATTACAACTGATTCATCTGAAATACAAGGAATCATTCGAGACTACTATAAACAACTATACGCCAACAAATTTGAAAATCTGGAGGAAATGGATAAATTTCTGGACACACACAAGCTCCCAAATCTGAACCGTGAAGACGTAGAAAATTTGAACAGACCAATAACAATAAAGGAGATTGAAGCTGTTATCAGAAGGCTCCCAACAAAGAAAAGCCCAGGACCAGATGGATTCACAGCAGAATTTTACCAAACATTCAAAGAGGAATTGACACCGATTCTTTACAAACTATTCCAAAAGATTGAAACGGACGCAAATCTCCCAAACTCATTCTATGAAGCAAACATCATCCTGATACCAAAACCAGGTAAAGATATAACCAAAAAAGAAAACTACAGGCCGATATCCTTGATGAATATAGATGCAAAAATCCTCACTAAAATACTAGCAAACAGAATACAGCAACACATACGAAAAATTATTCATCACGATCAAGTGGGATTCATCCCAGGGATGCAAGGTTGGTTCAACATACGCAAATCAATAAATGTGATACACCATATTAATAAACTCAAACACAAGGACCATATGATCATCTCTATAGATGCTGAAAAAGCATTTGATAAAGTTCAGCACTCATTCATGACAAAGACCCTCTATAAGTTAGGTATAGAGGGAAAGTATCTCAACATAATTAAAGCCATATATGCCAAACCCACTGCCAATATCATCCTGAATGGGGAAAAGCTGAAAGCTTTTCCTTTAAGAACAGGCACTAGGCAAGGATGCCCACTCTCACCACTCCTTTTCAACATAGTGTTGGAAGTACTAGCCAGAGCAATCAGAGAAGAGAAGGAAATAAAGGGCATCCAGATTGGAAAAGATGAAGTCAAACTGTCCCTGTTTGCAGATGACATGATCCTATATATCGAACAGCCTAAAACCTCTACAAAAAAACTCTTGGAATTGATAAATGATTTCAGCACAGTAGCAGGATACAAAATCAACACGCAAAAATCAGTAGCATTTCTTTTCTCCAATAGTGAACATGCAGAAGGAGAAATCAAGAAAGCCTGCCCATTTACAATAGCCACCAAAAAAATAAAATACTTAGGAATTGAGTTAACCAAGGAGGTGAAAAATCTCTATAATGAGAACTACAAACCACTGCTGAGAGAAATTAGAGAGGATACAAGAAGATGGAAAGATATTCCATGCTCTTGGATTGGAAGAATCAACATAGTGAAAATGTTCATACTACCCAAAGTGATATAGAAATTCAATGCAATCCCCATCAAAATTCCAAAGACATTTTTCTCAGAAATGGAAAAAACTATTCAGACATTTATATGGAACAATAAAAGACCACGAATAGCCAAAGCAATGCTCAGCAAAAAAAATAAAGCTGGAGGCATAACAGTACCTGACTTTAAGCTATACTAGAAAGCTATAATAACCAAAACAGTATGGTACTGGCATAAAAACAGACACACTGACCAATGGAATAGAATAGAGAATCCAGAAATCAACCCACACACTTACTGCCATCTGATCTTTGACAAAGGCACCAAGCCTATTCACTGGGGAAGGGACTGCCTCTTCAGCAAGTGGTGCTGGGATAACTGGATATCCATATGCAGGAGAATGAAACTAGATCCATACCTCTCACCGTATACTAAAATCAACTCAAAATGGATTAAGGATTTAAATATACACCCTGAGTCAATAAAACTTCTTAAAGAAAACATAGGAGAAACACTTCAGGAAATAGGACTGGGCACAGACTTCATGAATACGACCCCAAAAGCACGGGCAACCAAAGGAAAAATAAACAAATGGGATTATATCAAACTAAAAAGCTTCTGCACAGCAAAAGAAACAATTAAAAGAGTTAAAAGACAACCAACAGAGTGGGAGAAAATATTTACAAAATATACATCTGACAAAGGATTAATATCCAGAATATATAAGGAACTCAAACAACTTTACAAGAAGAAAACAAGCAACCCAATTAAAAAATGGGCAAAAGAGCTAAGTAGGCATTTCTCTAAGGAAGATATCCAAATGGCCAACAGACATATGAATAAATGCTCAACATCACTCAGCATCCGGGAAATGCAAATCAAAACCACATTGAGATACCATCTAACCCCAGTTAGGATGGCTAAAATCCAAAAGACTATGAACGATAAATGCTGGCGAGGCTGCGGAGAAAAAGGAACTCTCATACATTGTTGGTGGGACTGCAAAATGGTGCAGCCTCTATGGAAAATGGTATGGAGGTTCCTTAAACAATTGCAAATAGATCTACCATACGACCCAGCCATCCCACTATTGGGAATCTACCCAGAGGAATGGAAATCATCAAGTCGAAGGTATACCTGTTCCCCAATGTTCATCGCAGCACTCTTTACAATAGCCAAGAGTTGGAACCAGCCCAAATGCCCATCATCAGATGAGTGGATACGGAAAATGTGGTACATCTACACAATGGAATACTACTCAGCCATAAAAACGAATGAAATACTGCCATTTGCAACAACATGGATGGACCTTGAGAGAATTATATTAAGTGAAACAAGTCAGGCACAGAAAGAGAAATACCACATGTTCTCACTTATTGGAGGGAGCTAAAAATTAATATATAAATTCACACACACACATACACACACACACACACACACACAAACCGGGGGGGGGGGGAGAAGATATAACAACCACAATTATTTGAAGTTGATACAACAAGCAAACAGAAAGGACATTGTTGGGGGGGAGGGGGGGAGGGAGATGGGAGGGAGGTTTTGGTGATGGGGAGCAATAATCAGCTACAATGTATATCGACAAAATAAAATTTAAAAAAAAAAAAAAGAAAGAAAATAAGGAAGATAATAGAGTAACAAACTATATAAAGATTTATGGAATTTATTAGTCTATCATGGTATACCAAGTTTTTAACAATTTTATCCATATTTTACTGATACAAGTCAGAATGTGAGAGATAGTATGAATCATAGTTTTTGGGATAGATATCTTGGAGATTTTCACAGCATTTTTTGTAGAAATTAAAGGTAGAATTTTATAGAGAAACTATCATTTTGTAGTTTTGTAACAAATGTTGGTATAATAATTTTTACTTCTAAATGTAGCATGGAAATCTTTTACTGTGTAAGAGTCCCTGAATAGAAAGTCAGGAGACCTAATTCTTCTATCAACTAGTATAATTTCTGGAAAGCTCTTCATTCACTAGTCTCCTTATTTGTAAAATGAGGATGTTAGGTATCTAAGTTCTCTATATTGGGGCAGTTAATGATATCAGCTTTAACATAGCTAGCATTGAAGTAGCTTAACACAATAAAGGTTTATTTCTTGCTCACATCATAGTCTGAGTGTTTGGCCTGTGGCCTTCATGTGATTGAGTAATTTCAGCTCCTTCCATCTGGTGTCTTGGAATCTTCCACTGGATTGTTTGTATTTAGTTGGTTGACAGCAAAGAGCATCAACAAGGAGGATCTCAACTTCAGTTCACATTGCATTGACTACATTCCAGTCACATGCTCTCAATTTCTAACTCCAAGGGGGGGACTTTCTGAGTACCTAGCAAGAAGAAACAGGATTGCCACCTCTGCCACAGTCCCTTTCATTTTATACATGTTTGATTGTATATTCACCACCAAAATCTTTCTCCTATCGCACATTGCTTTTTCCACCTTTGATTACTCAGAATTTACTTATAACCTAAATTCCTTCCAAGAAATTGTAAGTGAAAGCAGCTCTTTTATCTCATTATGCCTTGCTTATTTTTGAATGATTAAAAGTGCTTCTATTACAAAAAAAAATAATAAATAAATAAATAAATAAATAAATAAATAAATATCTACTTGTCTATCTGTAAAAAAACAAGCCATGAAAAATCGGGCTCAGAATTTCAAAGAATCAATTTGACAGAAGGGAATCTCAAATTTTTATTTCTTAGGGATTTCCAGTTTAACAGAAATGATAAAGTATGCTTGGGTATTTTACTTGGAAGGTGATGGATATAACATCAGTACTTTTCAGTGGTAAGCTTAAAATGAGTTTCCGAATATCAAATATTTTAGCATGGAATGATTTTTAAATCTAGGAAAAAAGGAGATTATTAAGCACTCACAGGTGTGTAGGTTTGCTTGCTGGATTCAGTACAAGGCAGCTGCTACATGAGCTGTGAGGACTTGCAGATTTAGTAATTTTGCCATCTTTAGAAATGAAGAGGTGTTAAGAGATATTCTGGCATATAGATATCACAGGGAAAAAAAGAAACAAATAAGTAAAGTGATACTGGAAAGAAGGAAAATCAAATAGCAATCAAAAATTAGGGCCCAGAGATATACTACCTTTAAGTGTATACACAAAACAATCTCAATCTCTCCCTCTCTCCCTGACTCTCTCCCTGCCTCTCTCTGTCTCTCTGTCTCAACCCCCCCCCCCCCACACACACACACCAATGATCATGACCAATGGTTCTAAAAACATAACAAAGAACCATAACTTAGTTTGATGCTGGTGCAGAAACCCCCATTGTAAGAATCTATTTACAGGTAGTATATTTAGCAATAAAAATCAAAGAGAAACACACACTGCAAAATCAAAATTTTTCTTTCCAAAAGGACACTGAAAACTTTATTATCCCTATGTAGTATGTGTTTACCTAACTCACCTTAAAAGCCACTCTCTCAAATAATTACTTATCTTTGGCCTTGCCTTCCAGTATCATTCACTCATTTCTAATCCATTTTAGAAGGTGATCACCTTAAGGAATCATTTCTCAAAACAACTAGAACAAATGGCAGAGAAAGTGGTTAGAAAATGGAAATTGGTTTTTTGTGTGTGTGTGTATGGAAAGAATCTTAGACTTGTTTGCAAATGGATAATTTCTACATATTTATCTAAACATGATCTGTCAAGCTACAGCTGGGTCTGGTGGTCACAGACCCCTCGAGCCCGTTGTCCAGACTGGGTCACAAACCCTTCACATGCAGGTTTACAAGGTAGGTAACTGGCAAAAAGGTCCTTGGAGCCATAAGTTCAAGAGCATGGCTGTGCGGGGCGGACACCCAAGGCAGTAAATGCCAGCCAGGTGGCGGCACCATACATGTGCACTAACTCCACCCACATGCAACTTATTTACAAAGAATGTGCCATACCACCCCCAACCAGACCTAAGGCAACATAGCCTGATTAAATTATCCCATTTTCCCAACATGATCTAAATATGATCCTGAGTCATGCCTCTCATTTAAATAATTATTTTGTTAATGGCTGGAAAAAAAAAAGAGATCACTTCTCTATCTTCCAGTAAAGATAGTTGCACTCTGAATAGGTATGGTGTCATAGTTTTCAAACCACACACAAATAGAGGGACAGCCCAGTTTTTGATGAAATGGTATTCTAAGATTTGATTTGTAAACCAGTGGTTTGCCCTCCTTTCTTGGTATTCCCTGACACTATAAATCCCTGCCATATTTTAGTCTGCATTGTATTATAATTAAGAGTTTGCCCCAAAATGAGATTGAAAATTTCTTATTTATTGGAAGGAACTTTTAAAGTTTTTTACTGTAGTGCCATTAATAACAGAACTGCTGTTTATAAATAGCAGGAACAGAAAAAAAATGTACTTGTTGATATGATGTTGGAAAACACTTTTTCATAGAATGCTTATTACAAATGGTATTTAGTATCCCAGGCCTCACCAAAAAGGCCATGTAAATGATCTTGCAGTGAAATTAATGTGATAATTATAATAACCTGAATTTTGAGTGGTGGTAGCAGCTGTCCAGGCTGTTTAGGGAGGATGCTGTTTTGTCTTCATTTTTTCCCCTAGCCACAATCTTAGGCATAATTTTGAAATAGGCTATGTCAACCATGGCAGTGACAGTCTCAATCTCCAATTTTCTTACAAATGTTGGTGTTTTCCTTCCCTTTATTTAATATGCTTCTTCAGGTTCCTATCTGAGAATATGGAAGAGGATCTCAGACATCCCTGTACAATCCACACTCAAAAAAATTACAAACTCAGACCAAATCACAATTTCCCTCTTTTACAAGTAACATTCTATGTTAGAATGAAAAGGAATAGGCAGAAAGTTATTTGCATTAATACATGATTGATTAGTAACCTCAAACCCTTTCTGTTTATTTGTAGACTGTATTGGAAAATAGGGTACATGCTAGACATAATAAATTTTCTCTTGGTGAAATTCCAATCTCTGCTCCATAAATAATGATATGCAAACAGATGTAGGACTTTTTTTTTTTTTCTTCCTCTGGTTATCTCCAACTTCAGTGAGTTTGTGCTCAGAAACCTATTTTCAATATTGCTTCCATCACGTCTCTGCAGCTGCTTATTCTCCATAGAATTCCCTTCCCTGCAGAAGGCTCCCTAGCAGCCATAAATCCTCAGTTCACGACCTTTGCCTGTGACGTTTCAAATTTGCCTCTTTCTGAGACTTTTTCACCAGACTTTCTCCCAGGTTAGCCCTAGCTGCAGGATCTTGCACTCTCATCCTCATCCCCAAACTTTCTTCCAGAAGTACTTTTTGTTCAATTCACCAGACAACTGCAGAAAAGTGTAGTGACCTGGACTTACTGGAAGTCCTGAGTCCAATACCTGGCACATAGTTAATAAATACACTACTGTGTGTGTGTGTGTGTGTGTGTGTGTGTGTGTGTGTGTGTGTGTGTGAGTGTGTGTGTGTGTGTGTGTATAGAGAGAGAGAGAGATGTGCCAGTACAAGTATGATTGAAAAGAATGGACAGAAATTCTCCCCTTTAATTTTTAGTCTTTGTTTTGTATTTGTTTATAACAATTTAATAGTGCTTATTGTTCACAAGGCTGTAAAGAAATGAGCACTCATCTTTAACAGCTTGTCAGAAAAAAATTGTTCAAACTTTTTTCTAGTGCAATTTAGTCCTGTAAATAGCAATATAAATTAGAAGCCTCCAAACTATGCAAAATATTAAATCTAACAATAGCACCTCAAGGAATTCATTAGAAGAAATATTTATGGATATTTTTATGTTCACATTAAGTATACTTAACACAACATTTTCATGACAGTGAAATGTTGGCAGTGATGTAAACACTCCCCAAAATGATTAAATTAATTATACACACACAAACATACATCCACTGGAAAAATATGCAGCCATTAAAATAGCCTTATAAAAGATTACTGTATGACCAGAAAATTTTCATAATCTATAAAATGACAAAGGGTGCTTAAGTTATAATATATCAAGATGCATGTGTGTACATATATATGTGTTTATATGCATGTGCGTGTGTTTATATGTATATAATATGCAATGAAAACTGGATGAGGTACACAAAAATGTTAACACAGTTAATCTCTGAGGTACTGGAGATTTTATTCTTTCATGTATTTTTTAAAACTTCATCCAAACCTTCTATAGATACTATGAATAATTGTTATAAGTAAATATAATATCACTAAAGATATAAATTCCTTGTTGAATGAACACATGAATTAATCAAGAACTGATGAAATAATTGAATGAAAAATAAATGCACAGGGTTAGCCATGGTTTAATTCCCTGATCTGTGCATGATATTCCATCACCTTTTTTCATCCCTGAATACAAAGATAATCTTATTGTTCCATGTTTTTCATGATGTTTGCCATAACAACAGGGATGTGATATAGAAGACAGATGCCTGTTCATAAATCAGATCTGCCTATACAATATCTCATTGTCATCTTATAGGATTTTTTTGGAGGTTGTGTGTATATTATATAAACATGTTAAAAAAAATCATCCACTGTCATAAATTGCATTCTCTTCAGTTTCATCATTTTCACTTAATACTTTTCTAAATTTTTTCTTTTATAATGTAATTTATTTCTCTCACTAGTCCTTCTCCTGCCAGCTCTGTTTTCTAGCACAGTGCTTTTCAATCTAGTGATGGTAAAGGGCAAATTATTTTCTTCTATTTCCAGATTATTTTCAATTATAGATCAATAATTCCATAAAATATAACAAGAATTAATCACTAGAAAAAAAATGTTAAATGACAAAGGGCTGGCTGGTGAGCCAGTTGTCAAGAGTGTGGCCTTGCAACACCAAGGTCAGGGGTTCAGTTCCCCATGCTGAAAAGATGACATACTAAATACAAACCGAAACTTTTAATATGACATTCAAAGGACACAAAACTCATTTACATAAATATCATATCAGACATAAGGAAGAGGAAAATAATTATAAAATCTGTAAATTTTTCCAGCTGAAAGAATTATTAGTATATTCATAACTTTTGTAATGCAACTTTCGCTAAAGAGTTATATTTGAAATAGAATTCTGCGTATTGTTCACTCTTTGAACAAACACCATACAGATCCATATACACAAATGAGCTTTAATTAACAAATGATCCTGCTTTTGCTTGTGTATTTGTTTGATCTAACTTTAACTGATTTCTAAATACTCCCAATTACTTCACTTATCTTATTGCAGAACTGTAGGAAACAGCAGACAAGCAGAGTTCCATGAACCCCACTTTAAGTGGCACCCTTTTGGCATTTCTGCTCTCTTGTGGATCCTTTGCTCTCAGGATATCATTTTCTCTTTATTTCCCTCTCTTTTAATAAAGTGCCCAAATCATATTCCTCTTCCTTCGTTGCTTGTTCATTTTATCCCTTCACTGCCACCACAATTGTCTTTTATCCCTCACTTGTATAAAAGGCACTATTTCAGCAAGGCACAGAATAAACTATAAAGTATGCTTGGCCTGGCCTGTTTTAGGCTAAGGGAATGGACTGTGTGTTTCTTTCAAGGACAACGACCAGAAATTCACATACTGTGTCCAAAGGGGCATGACAAAAGTGGATCCTATGAAAACGTGCAGCCTTCTTGGTGACCAACAGTACCCCTAGTCAGTTGTGTTTCAGTATTTTTGTTCCAAGCACTCTGGGTTAAAGAGAACCTCAAGCAGGAATTTGGGGACAGACATAAGATCTAGCCCTCAAAAGGTAAGAAACTATGGATGACTTGATAGTGGAGCAGGAACCCAGCCAACCAGCTCTAGTCTCTTCACAGAACTGGAGAGAAAATCATAACCAGGACTGAGACTACACAGAAAGTCTCATCAGGATGGGAAAGGTTAGAGGGAAGGGCTGTGTGGAGCTTTGTGGGCACACACGTACCTAGAGTGTCATTCAGGTGAGCTGACTACTGCATTTGAGAAGTACAGACGTAGGATTTTAATATATGCCCAGGTTTGGTTTTCCCCGGGGAACAGGGAGGTTAAGTCAGCAAGGCTTAATTAGTAGGTATTTTTTTTTTCCTAGAAAATCTTGATAAATTTTTTTGAAACTTAGCATTTTTACCTACAAAATGGGAATTAAAGTAATGGTACTTCTAGCCTGAAAAATCATTGTAAGAACAAGTACCACGTGTGAAAAACACCAAAATCTATACATGTGCATACATCTATGTATGCATATGGCATCGTTATGACTATCATTTTTATAAACCTGAGCCATGTGACTTCCAAGCAATTTGCAGTCCTCCTGTTTATGTGCTTCTCCGCCTCTTCCTCACCTAGTTCTCTCGGGCAGAATTTTATACGTATTTTAGCCAGAAATTTACTTCATTCCAAAAAGACATCTTTACCTTGACCCACTTCTACTACTTCCCTTAGATATTTAAAAACCTTTTTTAACATCTTCATCCTCAAGATCATCAATTTCTAGTTTTTACATATAGATTTTTTTTTGATATTTCGAAGTGTGATACCTTTCCTAGTTTTCCTTTTTAAGTCTTAAGCTTTATACTCTACACTGTCATCTACTTCACCATTTCCTTTTCATAATTTGCCCTTTTCTTCTTTCAAAAATGTTTTATCTTCAGTAAAGCATTCCCATTCCTTCATTCCTTCACATGAGCTGGTAGAATTTGAAGTTTGATCCCCAAACGTATAGTTATAGCTCACTCTGAAACACTGAAACACAATAGGAAATTGTATAGCTCTTCTTCAGTCAGGGATGTGAACTCTCTTTTAACTTATCTCTACTTTTCCAGTGGAACCTGAAAAATCTCCTGCCAGAAGTGCCACATACCTGCAGGATGACCACATAGTACTAAGGCTCAAAAAACTGTCACTGGAAGCCATTTACTGAGCCTTGCCCTATTTTCTGATAGAGGCTTTCCCCTCGGTTTCTTCATTTACTTTCCTTTTCCGTTTCCATATCTCATTTTATTTTGCATCATTGTCCTTCCTATAAGTATAGGCCAATAATTTTCCTTGACCTGGTCTCTACGTTGTATGTTTCACAGTGCCACTTTCGTATCTGGTACCCATGTTTATGGTTTTGTTGTTTTGATCTGTTTAATGGTTCTCCAGCTATTTATATTTGTCTACATCCTTGTGCTCCTGTAACTCATGTCATCTGCATGAAATAAAATTGATTTTCCACTATACATTAGCATCCTGTTTTTACCTTTGTATTTTACTTCCTCGGAAGTACCTAAGAATCTCCTTATAAAAGAGTCTTCAGACCACAGGTACACAGAGAAGCTAAAAAAGCAGGTTTGTCTCATTTCTCTGGCACCTTGAATTATACGACCTTCACACACATTCCCCCACTTCTGGGTATGGGCTGCTGATGGCAGTGTTAGGAAATGTCTTCACATATTTCAGCAACGTTCAGACAGATGGTCTTAAAGAGAAACTGTTTGTGGTGGTGTTGTTTTCCTGATCAAACATTTGCTTCATTGAAATAAAATTAATGTTCTTCCCACTTCTCTCTCAAAGCACGATGTCTCTTCAGATTCCTCAAGCCAACAGCTTTCTTCCCTACTACCGTGGCAGCTATCACATATCTCATGCTATGCTTCAAAAATCTTGGAATCAATGTCTAGTTTCACAGGTCTCCAACTTTTAATACATAACATCTTTCATTTCTTAAAAAATGACCAACTTGATGAGCCACTGTGATAAGCTCTTTCAAATACTGTAGTAAATAATATTCAAAAATGTGCTCATCTGACCACAATATCTCATTAGTGTGCTTTCTCCCTTGAACTTCTACTACTTGAGCTGTGATCGTTTCCAGTAAAACCATTTCCTTATTCTTTTGTTGGCACCCCTGCATCAGCTCAGATTCTTTCTTTCTTGTTTCTGAAGTTCTTTTACAAAGATCAATCCCATTGTTCAAGCAACACAAGCATTGTCATTATTTTTCTCTAGTGCCAACTTAACCTATGCCTTTTTTACTCTCCACTTCTCTGTCCTGTTTCCCTGTACAACTTCAGGTATCTGTGGAAAGTGCCTCTATTCATGTCTGTCTTTCTCTTTCTGCTCTCATAACCCTGACTATCTTTACAGACCTGTTATTTATATGTATGGTTTTCTGCTTCCAGGTCTTCAGCATGGTTTTCTCAGTCTGTGTACTCCTTTATACATTTCTGCAGCTATTTTGCTCTTTAAAGCTGTTGGCTTGATTCTTTCCCTGGGGAATATTCTTTATATCATTTTTTAAACATGAGCCACCACTTTGTGATATCTGGAAAGGTGAGCAGGGATTCTCTACGCTTGATCATCTCTCTTATATTTTTTAATTTCTTTTTGTTCTTATAGGCATGTTCTCAATCTCCAAATACCTCTGCCAAATTTTGCAGTTTTGAGAAATTAATTTCATCTATTACTATAGCAGGTTCATAAAAACTAGCATCTTTCACATTGCATTAGATAACCTCTGTTTTTCCTTATATAAAAATACTATCAGTTCCTCTGACCCACTTCTCTGAGGATATTTTGGTAAATATTCACAACTATGAGCATGTGTATCTAAATTATTATCTTTCAATCTGGTATTACAGATAGGCTTATGCTTTTGACTTTATTGGCAAGTATTTTGGAGTTAGGCAGATCTTAAACTCTAGTCACTTACGAACTGTATGATTCTGAATCAACTTTCTCATGGAGAAATGGAAATATTAATTTGGTTTCATTAACTGTTGTTAACTGTGTTATTCTTATCTCATTTCAAATATATTTATTATATGAGAGATTTTTGTCAGGATACTTAAATCTTTGAACTTCAACTTCTTTATCTGTAAAATTGAAATAATAATTCTTTCTTTGCAGAGATGGTGTACAGAAGAGGTCTTCAAAAAGTTCATGGAATTATTTATATTATCTTTTAATTCTATTTTTCTATGAATTTTTTTTTTTGGGGGGGTGAGTTATTTATTTATTTTGCATTTTGAAAAATTATTATTATTATTATTATTATTTTGCATTCTATGATGTTTCAGAGCAGTTGGGGGAGGGAGAGAGGGGAAAGGGGAAAGAAATAGGGTGGGAGAAGGAGGAAGGAGGAGGGGTGGGGTTGAGGCCTGTGGCCCCCCCCTCATTCCTGCAGGGGAGACCAGAGGGTTTCCAGTGGTGGCTTCATCATTGCTGGGCTGGGTGCAGATGTCAGGGGTATGTAGGCAAAGTCCTCACTCCTCCACCACCCCAGCTTGAGGGCCCGGGGCACTTCCTGCAGCAGCTCAGTGGTCATCACTGGGCTGGTTGTGGGTGTCAGGGGGCATGGCCAAGGCCCTCAGCCCCCACCGCCTCAGCTTGGCAAAGCCCAGGGCGCTTCCAGCAGCAGTTCAGTAGTTGTTGCTGGGCTAGTTGCGGGTGTAAGGGGGGAGTGGCTGATGCCCTTGGGCCCCCATTTTTGGGACTGGTTGTGGGCTTCAGGGGGTATGGCTGAGGCCCCAGCCCTCCCTCCTCCCTGGCTTGGTAGCCCAGGGAACTTCCAGTCTTTCTAGATTTTATAGGTGTTCTTTGGTGATGTGAGACCTTTACTAGTTAATAACAAATTTTGCCTCTGGTTTGTGGGTATTTTGTTTTTTCTTTCAGTTCTGTGTCTGATTGTTTGCTGTTTCCACCACTTAAACTCTGCACTGGAACTAATTTGTTGTCCTTTGCTTACTTCTAAAATAGGGAGACTTCCTATGGGAACTAGTACTGGAGATCTGTGATTGAGCTAAATTGCTGCTTTGTTGCTTATTCCCTGGGGAAGGCTTTTTGTGCAACCCAGGTTTTAATGGTTGACTTTACAGGTACTTATTATTTCATGAGATCTGGTACACCTGGGTTGTGTAGAAACTCTGCTCTGGGCCTGAGTCTTTTCAGCAAACTGCACCCCCTGCAGATCTGTATTCCTGATCAGTCTCCACTGAGTGGTCCTACACTGAATGCAGGGCAGATCAGCTGTCCTTGCTGTGCCCCAGTGTTCTTCCGGTGGGCCCATCTCCCCCACCACCTGTGCTCCAAACACTTCCCATGGGATGGGCCATGCACCATTCCCTTGTGATGACTCACTAGCTTCTGAGTGGCTCCTCTTTTCAGTTGTTGTGGCTCCTCTCTCCTATGTGGGTCCACAGGAACCCTACCAGTAGTCTTTCTGGCCTGGGGGACACCAAGACCTTCTTCTTCCCCGCAGCCACCAAGCAACTTCATCCAAAGGTCACAGCTGTAGCTTTTGCCAGCTCCTGCTCCATGTGCTCACCAACTCCAGCCTTGAAGCAGCCCAGGCTCAAAATGGTCAGAGCAATTCTTTCTTTCTCTCATCATGGCTTCTCCTGCCTTCATGCACTTCATGTCTCTCCTCCTCTTCCCCTGAACTCTAGTAGCCCCAGCTTGGCTGTTGTTGCTTTTTAATAGTTGTAAATTGGTTGATTTGTGGGAGAGAGTGACACTGGAGACCATTTATTCCACCGTCTTGACTGGAAGCCCCTAAAGTATTTCTTATTCCACTGGATTGTCTTCTTTTTTTTTGCTGAATTACCAAAGTTTCTTAGTTTTTCATTGCAAATGGCCCACACTTCTAGCACATTAAAGCTAAAAAAAAAAAATCTTTTGTGGCTGGCCTGAAAATGTAATTCCATTGATAGCTTTTTTTTTTCTCTTATGGAAAAATGCATGTCACCTTCCAAACAATCAACTTCAGAATAAACTTTGAGAACTCAACCTGGAGGCAGCTTGTGTGTCGGAGTATGGAGTGGTCACAAAAGACTGGATAAACCAAGTCTAAAATTCCAGAGGTGGCTGTGGGCCTCTCCATGAACTTTTTGAAGTATCCTTGTATATTAGTGTAGGGGCCAAGGGAAAACCTCCTCTTCACCTCTGAAAGCTAATTAATAAAAATCACTGACAAATTTAGATTAATATAAAAAAAGGCACAACAAATTTTAACAGTTAATATGCTGGGAAAGGGGGTGTGGGAAAGCAAAATATTTCCACCTCAAAATACGTTTCTTTGATATATTTCAAGATGGCTAATTCAGAGACTCTGGAAAAACAAGATTGGCTAACAGCTGTTGCTTTGTAGAAAAACATTTACATATGTAAATGCAAATTGCCAGGCTTCCTGTGAGGTGCCCCTCCTTTGGTGACTATCCAGTCTTTCTGTGGGCACTTGTGAGATTACCTGAAGTATTTTCATTTGCATATAGGACATCTCTACTTAACTTTAACTTCTGACTTCCTTCTTCCACCTTTGACAACACCTCCCCCCAGAACATCAGAGAAACCTGGTCTCAGGACATTGTTCTGGGTCTTATATCTTACTCCAGCTCCTCTCTTTTATGATCACTAGTATATAAGAATCTCTGTGCCTTCACTGGAATTTAGGACATTTGGGACATCACTCTCTTGTGATTCCCCTGTGCTTTGCACCCTTTCCCAGTGCATTAAATAATAAAATTTGTTATGGTTTACTTTTGTATTTTTTTCTGGAGCCACAGATGGAGGAGGCCAGAGCCTGAAAGGTGGCAGGAAAGAGCAAGGCTTTCTTACCAGTCAGACTTGTGCATTCTCTTTCTGTGGAATCCAGTCGTCAAATGGTAGACAGTGAAGATCACTGTCTCTCTTTGATTGAAGGAGGAAAGGATTCGTGTGGTTAGTCTTAGGTATAGCAACTCTGGTATCTGCTTACCCTTTGTCTCTGTCTTTCTGTGTCACTTGTTTTAAAGAGGAGAACTGTACATGGCTACCCTCTCGTCTTATTTATGTCCTGAAGCTTGACTTATGACCAAGTGAGATCTTTCTCTCTTGGTTTCCACCATGTAGGAAACATGGATTTGGGGTCATGTTTGGTGGCCAGTTTAAATTAACTGGGAACCCTGAGACACATAAGATATTAAGTTTTCAATGTGTCAAGCTCTCAGAGGAGTTTGTCGTAAGATACTCATAGATGAGGGCTTTTGTCATCTCATCCTCATTGCCTTGTTTGTATTGGGAAACTCCCTTCTCACTATAGCCTCTCAAAGGTTATAGATTAATGGGTCTGTGACTGGAGGCACCTCATGTTCTGTGGGGAACCAAAGACTTTGTCTTAACTACCTGTGGCAGCTAGAGTCTTTTTGCCTATGTCTGGGAGTAAATTTTGGGAAATCATGGGAATTCCCCTTCTATTCCCTCTGTAAACCTGAAAACTACCTCCTGGTCTTTGTTGGATTGAGTTGCTGCTATAGAATTGGGTGTACCTTGGGAGGATTGTCTCTGGCCAAATGATGAATCCTTTCAACTGGCTGCATTCAGAAGAGATCTTTTTAGAGAGCTCTGATCTTGAACAGCTATCTTAAAGATACCTCTGAAAAGATTAATATTACAACTAGTCTTAAAAACTTCCTTGGCTTTGTGGTCTAGTAGCTAGGATTTGTTGCTTTTGCTGTCATTTCCCAGGTTCTATTTCCAGTGAGAAAACTAATCCCTTGGAGATGTAAATGAATATCCAGAAAACTAGCTAACAGCAGAGATTGGATTGAAATCAAAATTTCTTTAACTCAGTAGAAAAGCATTTATAAATATCAGTTTAAACCCTTTGTCAGATTTGCTTTTGATTTGAAATTTTAGTTTACGGTGTGATAGGAGTTTTTCATTCTGTTTAACTTCTCTCCAAGCTCAATGAATGGGCTCATTTGCGGATAACATACTGACTGTACTGAAATGGTTTCTTTGCACCTCTTAGGTTTTGTTTGAGTATATTTTCTTTTAGGCCTCTGTTTCTCTCTGTGGACTTTTGCTTCTCCCCCTACAAACATTTTAGTCAACTGATCCCTTTTCTTGAATGTCTTTCTATTAACTATGTGCTTCCTCTATATGCTTCTCTTGTTGTTGTTTTTACCAGAGACTCCAAGGCCTCATGAGAAACACAGCCACGGTGCATCAACCTACCTCTTTTGGGGTCTGATGCTTTCCTCTGGGGTCCCTCAAAGTCGAATGGCTTTGGCTGTATTTGTTAATTGGCTCAGCCCTTAGCTCAGTAACACAGTTAAGAAACAGGCTTCTAATCAATCTTGTTTTTCCTGTCTCTCTAAATTAGCCATCTTGAAATATGTCAAAGAAATATATTTGGATGCTGAAATATTTTGCATCTGCACATTAGCAACAATGACTGTAAAGTACCTAATACCGAATAAATAATGGTATTGGCAATGATGGTGACTGTCATAATCATGATTCGTCTTTTAATGTTTATTCTATCCCTACAGCCTTTTTTCCCTGAGAGTTAAAATGACCTAATACCAGTTTCTTAAACATGCTGAGAAGTTATTATGTGCTTAAATACATTTGTATTTATTTTCAAAGGGAAGGGAAGTTACTTTAATTTACAATGTTTATGTCTCTCACTCCATTTCTCATTTCCAATTATACATTGCATGGTTTGGATTTCATGCCCTGCACCTCCATAGTATCCACTCCAGCATGACAGATCAGTGTTCAAAGAGCTGAATACAGACCTCATCCTCAATTCATCTTCCTCTTTTGATTCAGTGTTGTTTTTGGACTAATATATACAGTTTGTTTGTTTTTTTCATTCCTATTTCAACCAACTTTATTTTTCCTTTATGTGACATTTATTGAGTGCCCAAAACATGCCAGGCAATATACTAGCCACTAGGAATACAAAGGTTAGGATAATGTCCTTGCTCAAAATGAATTCACAAACTGGTGGGAGGTACTCTCACATAAAATGCAGAATTACTGTACAAAGTGATTTTATCATATCTTCAAGGTTCTCTTTGATCTCCCAGTTTTCATTCTACCTTTATTTTTTCCCAAGTCTATCTTTTAACTCCTTTTCAAATCCTGTGTTAATTCTTGCTTTCTTCTAGGATTTGGATTAAAATTACAAGGAGCCTTACTCCCCCGCCTCCAACTTTAATTTCAAACAGAAATCTTTACTTTTTTCCTTGTAGGTTCTCCAAAAAAATAAAACTTTTCAAACGAACAAAAAAAAAGTAAGGAGTAAAACACAATAAACTCCCCTATACACATTACGTAATTCAAAAATTATAACTATTTAGTTATATATGTTTCACTCGTCTAAATCACAGACATTATAATATTTTACCCATAAATGCATTATTTTTTATCTCCCACACATAAATACATTTTTTATAACACTAATACCATTACCCATCTAAAAAAAATCCACAATAATTAATTCTTCCAGTCATCTATTCTGCATAAAATATCTTCCAAACTTTGTGGTGTAAAACAATAGTCATGTTTACGGATCTCTAGATCAGGAATACGGGCAGTGTTTAGCTAGGTGATTCTTTTTCTTTGTGTGATTACTTAATGGTCCTCAGTTGGTAATGAGCCAGTCTAGACTTTCCAAAACCATCTGTTGCCTTAGCTGGGATTATCTGGATTGTTGGCTGTAGTGTCTGCATGTATCCTCTTCAGCATGGCAGCCTCAGGTAACTGGACTTCCTACATAAAGACTGGCCTCTCCTGAGTGAGTATTCCAAGATTACCAGGGAGAAAATACATTGATTTTTATGACCTAACTTCAGAAGTCCTACAGTGTTGCTTATTATGTACTCCATGACTCAATGCAGCCATGAGCCTGTCCAGATTTGGGAGAGGAGACATACACCCTAACTCTCAATGGGAGGAGTCAAATAAATTTGAGGACATGTTTTAAAACAATAGCAGTCTTCAATATCATATAATACCAATTGTATATTTCAACTTTCTTCAATTGTCCTAAAAATGTCTCTTAATACTTGATGTTCAAATCAGGCTCCATATAGGTTTATATATTGCATTTGGTTGTTATTTTTCTTTAGTCTCTTTTAATATTAAAAACCCTCTTTTTTTTACAACATTGACTTGTTGATGAAACTGGATCAATTGTCATAAAGATGATCTACGTAACTTCTTTGTGGTATCATTTAATTTTATTGTTCTAATCTCCATATTTCCTGTGCACTAGAAGAAAGATCTAAAGGCTGGTTAGATTTACATTCAGCATTTTAGCAGGATCATTTTCTAGGTGGTGCTCTGGATAGCATATTGCATCACATGGGAGACACATAATGTCCAGTTGATTAGTTAGTTCAAGAAGTAACATTTTATTCACTCCATTGCAAATTTACATGGGTTTTTTTGTTTGTTTGTTTGTTAGTTTAAATCTCGAAATCAGTAAATAATTCTCAGGCCGACACTTTTTTTCTTTGAGAAAAAGTACACCTTATCAACATTTTACACAATTAAAAAAAAATACTTTGATGATTCTTGCTTGATACACTCATTACACTAGTGGACGCAAAATGGTGACGTTTTAATTCTATCTTTTTTCCATATTTATTAACTGGAATTGACATATAAAGAACTTTTGCTTATCAACCAGGGTTATTCAGTTATCTAAAATACATTTCTTAGAGAAAAGGAATGAAAAAGTTTGTTTTCCTTTTATTACTGATTTTCTGAGTAAGTTATTGGCATACTCTCTATCTTCAATAAGGATAAAGAAGGTTTTCCTTTTTTGGTTTCTTATCTTTTTAAGAATCATTTTTAAATCCATGAATATAAAATATATACTCAATAGTTCAAATTAATTGTAATAATTATTTTTTTGATCCTTAAATTATCCCATCTTTGGCAATGGGGTCACCTTTAGGTTGTTGACTGTAATTATTTTGCGTGACCACATTTGTCTTCCTTGATTTCTAGCACAACAATTCTGTGTTCTTTTTGGATATTTCCTCCCTTAGACCTGAAATAAGATATTTTTCCAAGCAGGCCTCATTACTTTTAGTGAAGAATAATATTTAGAGATTATGATATATGTTTGGTGAGTGCTCAGAGCCACTGAGTTATCATTGCTGCTAGGCATTTTCAGTGGACAGAGCTAGGGAGATTTTTTTAAACAACAACAACAAAATACTATGAGTTCATATTTAACATCAAATTCAACATTAAAGTTTTTTTCCCAATTTTTTAGAATTTTATATTTATATTTCTCTTCTCTTACACAGAAGACACTAAAAATAGTTTTTATTTGCTTTGTTTTACAATACACATACAGCAAAATTTAAATAACCATAGTGATAACTAGAGCAATAAAATTGAATAAAATTTTATCTTAGGTTTCCTTTGTTTGTAAAGTTCCTTTAAGGACGTATAGCCAAAATACTATGTTTTGAATCTTGTTGACTTGATTTGTTTTGGTCTATGTGATTATATCACTAGCTTAATATGTTCACTTGTTTAAGTATTTCCTCAATTTTTAAGACTGGCATTTTTATGTAAATTTATTTTTAATATATTAAAAGGTTTGCATGTCTTAAGTCAGAATTAATAACAACATATGTTCAGAACTATCTTATTTCCATTTCTATCCTCCTTCTGTTTCATGCCTCCCCATACACAAAAACAGTTTTATTAGTCTTTGTTTTGGCCGTCTGCTTTTGTTTTGGTTTGGTTTTCATAAATATAAACACAAGTGTTGATACATTCTACTCAATATTAAGGATTTTTTCCCCTCTGTGGACTCTAGACAAAGTTATTCATTTATTCCTTTAGGAAGTCTTCACTAAAGACTTAAAACTATTCCCTTTCAGGAGAAGCAGAAAACAATGGTTAAAATAATCACAAATTTTGACAAGTTCAAGAGACATGTTACTTTATGTTGTAACTGAGAATAATGGATGGTGAGGATACCCGGATAGGATGTTATGGGAAGCTGTCTATAGGAAAGTGTCATTAATCCTGTGATATAAAGAATGTGGAGAAGCCACTTATGTGAGAAGCAGAAAGGGGGATGAGTCTGGCACATTCTCGAAACTGAAAGCAGGCCAGCAAACTTGAAAATTAGTAGCAAGGAAGAGAGGAGCTATAGTAGTAGACTAAAGAAATAGGAAGAGGCCTTGTAGCCCAAGGGGAAAAAATAAATAAATAAATAAATAAATAAATAAATATATATATATATATATATATATATATATATATATATATATGCACACACACACACACACACACATGAATATTACTTAAAATGCAATGAAAAGCCGCAGAATGGGTTACGGCAAAGAAATGACATGATCTCATTTACGTTTTAAAATAATCACTTTAGCTGATGTTTGGAGAATGAATTGGAGGAAAGGACAAACTAGATCTAGCTGCTATTATTACTTTCCCCAACCTCCTTTCCCGTTTGTTATTTGTTCATTCCTCTATTCTTCGTAGCTAGTTTGACTTGTCAGCACATTGCCACAAAAGCACTTTCATCCATCTCTTAATGTTTCAACCTCTTTGAAGCCTTCACTTACAGAAAGGCAGTTGAACTCTCCTTTCATGCATGATTACTTCACATTATTTACCATTATTATAATATCTACCTTTTTCCATTGTCTTTTGTGTTTATGTGTCAGTTATCTATTGAACCCATGAGTACTTTGAGGGGATAGTATAGCATTTATCTTTGAGTTCACAATGGCTAGCAGATGCATTACATATTTGGAAATCCATGGAAGTTTTTAAAAATAAATAAATAAATAAATAGATGACAAAATAAATCTTCACAGACACTCAATTTTTTAAAATTACATTTAAAATTTTTTATTTTTAAAATTGTAGTCTCATAAAAATATTTTGTGAAAGGTAATTAATTCAGTTCTTTTGGATGTTCTAACCTAAAATTTTATCAATCAAATTTTAATTATCTTTATATGAAATCTATCCACCTTCATGAAGTTATCTTGAAAACTATTATTTGTTTTGCTTCTAAAACATTTTTTGAAACAATTCTTATTTACTTTTATCTTATTATAAATTTATTGGGGTGCATGTGTGTGTATCAGAGTTCTTACTTATAAGTAACTCCCAAAAGATAAGAACCACTTTTCCTTCATTCTACTGTATTTTATAATGCATGACACAGTGCATTAACCAAAGTAGGTTTTGAATAATTATTCTATAGAATAAATTTCAAAAACCAAATGAATCTATTCCTTTCTTTAGCCCCTATTCTTTCATGATTTATTTCATCCTATCCATTGTATTTTTTGTTTGTTTATTTTTTGGCCACAGAACAAATCTTAATACATTTTAAAAGACTGAGATCATAGAAAATATGTTCTTTGACCACAATAACAGAAAGAAATTTAGGAAATTCACAAACGTGTGGAAATTAAACAGCACTCTCCTAGTTAAACAATGGGTAAAAAGAAAAATCACAGGAAAATCAGAGAGTACTTTGAAATAAACATTGAAGAATAACGTATGAAAATTTATAGGATGCAGGCTCATGCAGTGTTTAGAGGAAAATTTATACTTGTAAACACCTATGTTAAAAATAAGAAAAATCTCAAAGCAGTAATGTATAATTTCTACCTTAAGAAAATAGAAAAAGAAGAGCAATTAAACCAGAAACAAATATAAGTAGGAAATAACAATACAATAGAAAGATATGAAATAGGGAATTAAAAAACAATAGAGAAAATCAACAATACCAAGAGTCAAATCTTTAAAAAAATCAACAAAATTTGCAAACTTTTATCTAGACTGACCAAGAAAAAGGTTCGAGAAGACCAAAATTCCTATAATTAGAAATAAAATAGGAACATTATCACATTGTCATTACATTTTTTTATGGTGGTAAGATTTCATTTCTTCCTCTTCCTTGTTTGCATTGTTGTTCTACCAGTAGGTTTTGTTCTTTCTTGTGTATTTGTGATAGTGATTGTCCATTATATTAATCACACGAACCATATCATCTAACCAAGATAGTCTTAATGTTCTCCTTAGCTTGTCTGAGCTTTAGATAGGTTTCTTCCTGACTATGGGCTTCTGACTTCCTTTTTCTTAAAACACTTACATGACAAAACTTGTACATGTAAATTCTACCTCTGCTCCTTTGAGGTGTAAAGCTTTGCCCATTCTCCTGACAATTTCATAATGCAGAAATGTCTTTCTCAAGGACCTGGGAGCCATTCTTTTGAAACACAATAATGAAGAAAGATACCACTCCTATCTCCCAGTCTCTGTGGGAAAGTAGGAAGCTAACCTTTGACAGGGACAATTTGAAAACACAGATAGCCTAATCACATTGACCAAGTTTCCCTCTAAAATCCTCCAGTACTTTTCCATTTCTTAAAACCCTCCTGCCTTTTGTATCAGTGGAGTTGAATTCAATCTCTCTCCCCTATTGCAAAAGTCTTGGATGAAGTCTTCCTTGCCTGCTTAACTTTGGTGAAATTTTTATTTGACATATCTCTCTTCTAAATTTCCACTGTGGGTGACTACCTTTCTCTTGCTGACTGATACAAGGATAGGCAGACATAGGGAAAAAACTGAATTCAGTATATTCAAAGTCTAAAAAGCCTCATATGTCTTCTTCAGTTCTTCAGGTTTATGTGGTCAGACAGATTTTGAATAATTTGTACCTATAGGTGAAATGGCTGTTTTTTCTTTTTCACTTATACTTTTCACAGCTTTACAGAAGCTTTACAGCTACCAGGTTCTGCAAACAATTTTGTGCTGCACTGTGGATAGCATGGTGTCCATTTTCTCTTGTATTTACCTGTTTAACACCTTAAATCTGGTTCATCTACTGTGGTAATGTAGAAATTTCTCATGGCCATATGAATATCATTCTGGAGATAATACACTCTTCTGTGAGAATTTTATATAAAATTAAGGTAGAAAGAGTAAGCTTCTTATCCTCTTTAGCCGATGAGGCTAAAGTAAGGATAAGCTAAGTGACTTGACCAAAGTAGAGCCAAGATTAGCCTCATGTATCCTATTCTGGATCTTTAAACAAAGCAATTCTCTGTTTCCAATGATAGGGTTGCTACTGATGAGGGAGCTCCCTGCAGTCTAACATGGTTTCAGGAGAAAATTTGTTCAAATTCCTTGAAGAAAAACAAATTTCTAAAACTGATTAAACACTATAATGACATTGATATAAATGACTGATTTTTTAATTCTAATGTATAAACTTCAAAATAGTAAAAATCAGAATACCTTTGAAATAAATCCATCATTTATTTAATACTTAATGAAGACTAATAATAACACTGCAGAAGAAAACTAACACAAAATTGCCTGAAAACTGCAGGGTGTCTCTATTGTTCTTGCTTTGTTTTTAATTGCAAACAGAACAGGAACAAACAAATGCAAATTTGAGCAGCAGAACAATGTCCAACCATAGAAACATGAAATAAATAAATCAACCTCCCACAAAAAACAGGCTGGAAATGATTTTCATAATAAATTACATGCTAAAGAAATAATAACAAATATTATTCTGTAGCTGTGTGTTAGTGAGAGTAAATTCCTTTATAAGAACAGAGTAATAGAACAGTGGGTCTTCAAAATTAAAAAACCCCTGTTTTTATTTTCTCTTTAGGTTACCCTAGCTACTTAGACAGTGTCTACAGGTGGTGAGCTTGTCAAATGGTGTGCTGTTCTCATCTCTGGCAAAACTAAACGATGAATCTTTATTTTGACACTTCTATCATTAGGTGCCTTCTTTTTCCTATGATAAGCCTATAGATACACACTTTTCCACCCTTTTCGCTTTGTATTCTTGTTATTTCTCCTTTATATATATTTTTGAATAGGTAATGCATTCAGAAACATGATAGAGCTCTATTTTCAGGCTCCTAATAATTTTTGTCTCCACCGTAATAGGAATAGAAGTACTCTTCTCCACTGATGATGGTTTTGGCCATGTAACTTAATTTTCTTTTATGGTAAGTAGATTGCATTTCTCTTCTCCTAGATTTTAGGCTTGGCCATGTCACATACTTTAGCCAATAGAATTATTTACTGGTGTGACCTAAGCAAGGACTTGAAACATGCCTGCATGGTGTGGTATTCACTTTTCTGCTTCTGGTATCATCATAGACAGAAAATGTCTTGAGTAGCCTGTTTATCTAAGGATAAGAGACACATGCAACGTACCTGGACCCAAGCTAAAGCTTGGACTCAAGCCCAACTCAGCCCAGCCTAGACCAGCTGAACCTCAGTCAAGTCACAGGTATAAAGAATATAATGAATAATAATTGTTTTAAGCTGTTAAGTTTTAGTGTGGTTTTGTCTGCCACATTATATGTAGCTAATTGATACATACAACAATAAACAAAATTCAAAAGCTACAGTGAAAAGTAACTCTAATTTTTTCCACATTTTCTAACCATCCGAGTCCTTGCCCAGAAATTAAACACTATTATCAATTGCTACATATCCTTCAAAATATGCATATATGAGCAAAGGTATACTTATGGACAGACATATACACATTTCAAAAAAGATCACGTTACAAATATTATTCTACATTTTATTGTTTTTCACTTAATCTTCAGAATTCTTCCATATCTGTACATAAAGATCTGCTCATTCTTTTTAATACCTCTATTATACTTCATATATGAAACTGTCATAACATGTTAATGCGTCCTTTATTTATGGGTATAGGTTATTTCTGAACTTTTTATTATGCCTCATTTAGAATAATCTTCATGAAAGTACCAGTCTTTGATTTGTAAAGTTTTATTTCTTATTTTTTTAGCAACAAAAAAGTTAATATAGTTGTGTCCTTTAGCAAGAGTAGCATAACTACACTGTTATAGTCTGTTTTCTGTTGCTTAAAACAGAATGCCTGTAATTGGGCAATTTATAAAGAAACAAAATTTATTTCTCATGCTTCTGTAGGCTGGGAAGTCCAAGATTGGGAGAGCCACATCTTTAAAGAGCCATCTTGCTGGTGAGGACTCTGCAGAGTCCCAAGGAGGCAAAGGGCATCCCATGGTGAAGAAACTGAGTGTCCTAGCCCATACCTCTCTTCCTCTTCTTATATAGCCACCAGTCTACTCCTATGGCAACCCATTAATCCAGTAATCCATTAATCCATGAATCAATGACCCAATCACCTCTTTAAGGCCATTCCATATTGGGAATTAAGTTTCTGCATGAATTTTGTAGGGGACATTCCAAACATAACATATATTATCTCATTTAATCTTCAAAATAATCTTAATGAAGTAAGGATGAATGTAATATCTATATTTCACTCAGGCAGAAAAAAGTTAAAAGTTCAAACCAACTTGCAGATGATATGACTAGAACTCAAACTCAAGCTTTCTGTTATACAATGCTGACTGACCCAGTGTGGACATGTTGAAAAAGCACAGGTCCCATGCTTGCCTCTTCAAATTTCATTTCAAGTCAAATTCATGAACCTTCTCTTCCTACATGATGAAACATAAGTGCAAGTTAAATAAATAGGGAAATAATCATAATAAATTAAACATTCTTTACTCCCTATCTATTTATTTCACATTTAGTACCCACAAAGCACTGTGCTATGAACTGGAACTAGCCCAAAATATATATTCTAAAATAAACAAGAATCACTTCTGTCTTTGTGTGTGAAAGGTGGCAGAATATGCCACCTCAAAATATACCACTTTGGAATAGGATTATTTTTAGCTAAAGGCAATTGAGAAAAAGCAGATACAAGAAAAAATCTTTGCCCTCCTCCCATCTGCCTAAAAGGAAAACATAAATTTGTGAAGGTATCTTCCCTCCTCTCTCTACCAGGAAGGACAGAAGTTAATTACCAGAGACAACTCTAGACTCTTATCAGCCCAGAGATGGCACCAAGGGAATCTGTATAACAAACCCTACTAACTAGCCCTTACCTACGCTTAACTCCACCATACATTTACATTCCCACAATTTGCTCCCCGTAGAAGTTGAAAGTGCTCTTCCTTTGTCTTGTCACTTCTCTACAGAATTGTTGTTCTTTTCTGAATTCTAATCCCGGTCTTTGAGTTACTCATCCAGCGCTCCTATGTGTATGCAAAATGCATGTGGTAATAAACTTGTCTGCTTCTGTCTTGTTACTGTCTTTTGTCAGTCTAATTTGCAGAGCCCCAGACAATGAAACTAAGAGGGATAGAGAGAAAAAACGTTTTTTTCTCCCCTAGATATATCCATTCCATCTCTTTGGTGTTTATTCGAAAAGTAGTGTTCAACATAAGAATCAGCTGAAAAGGAAAGCAATTAAAGTGTTTGGCTCATGGACTTGGAAACTTCAGTCAAGTGAAACTCAAAACATAGCTTCCAACAGTAATAAAAGATTCACAAAACATTTCTAACTTCCAGAGAGACAGAGAGGAAAGAAATTTAAAAGATATGAATCACATGGGATGTCATAAATAATGAGTTACCATTTGTTGATTGCCTACTCTGTGCCAAGATATTTACATGGAGTATTTATTTACACAAATAATAATTATATGAGATTGTTTTTATTAATTGATTTTACAGTTAATAAAAATGGGTTCAAAAACATTGTATTTTCTAAGTTTATTCAATAAATGACAGAACCAAGATGTGATCCCCCATCTGGCAGATCCCAAATCCTTGCTTTTAATTATTTATAAAACACTAGCTCTGCAACAAAGCACAAAATGGGAAAGGTAAAGATTCTAAAGTGAAACATAACAATCCCTTCATTTTTGTTTTTGTTTTTTCCTATTGAAGGTAGTTTATTTAGGTGTCCTGCTTTTTGGTGTATAAAGACACTTGGAATGTAAGAAAGTAATCAAGACTCTGTGTCATTATGATAGAGCAAAAGTATTTACAGTAAATGGCCCTTTCCCTGAATATGCAAAACTGTTTTCTATAGGGCTAAGGGAAAAAAAACAAAACTCCTTTTTTTTTTTTTCCTTTTTTGCCACTGTGCTTATATAGTTCCCCAAATATCATTATGTAAAACACTTATTTAGTAATTTATGTATTTGTAGTCAAACACATAACCACACATATACATACAAATATATTATATTCAGGTGTTCCAGAGTCTAAAATTGTAGCTGAGTTAAATATGACAAAATGAAAATACAAATTTTTGTTCCCAAAACCTTAACAGTAGAGAATATAAAAAGATTTCAGATACTAGTCAAGAGCAAAAGGAATCCTGCTATTTTATAAAATATAAAAAAAAAAAACTTTTCAAAAATGTACTCAACCTTCATTATTTTCCAAATAAACAACTTCTGTTTGCTTTCAAATTTTAAATATTGCCAAGTCACATCAACTGGGAGAAGAAGATTTAGATCCAAACACGTTTACATAAATAATTAACAAAACAGAAGATAAGCTAACAAAACACAAAGGCTAGATATAGTGTGGCAACACTATGGGATAAACTGATATTTAAAAACAATACAGTTTGGAGGTATTCTAAAATATATGCAAACACATTAAGCTAAGTAAACTTCAAACACAATTAAAAATGTGTCTAAATCTACTTCCCCAGAGTGGAGATTTTACAGCAATTGTTTAGTCATATATGTGTTTACAACTTATTAATATTTCTAAAATATAAAGAAACAGCATATTGCCCTTAACATAAAGATTTAAAAATTCATAAATCAATGGGTGGAAAGTTTTTTATAAGTAAATATTTGACAATTATACATTAAATTTGTTAAGGTTCCACATAACTACAGGTTCTATTTATGCATTTAAACTAACATCAAACCTTTTTTCTTGAATTTCCTTTCTAGGACTTGGGGGAAAAAAATGTAATTTTCTTCAAATCAATAAACCTGAATTGCGTATACACTTGTACTATATGATAGGTTCAGGAAAATTTAAACGTTAAAAGAATTAAAATGCTATAATGAAAGGAAGAAAAACTTTAAAAATGGACTATAACATATGTAATCCAAGTGCAAGCTGAAGCAATCCTGCTCATTAAGATGTATAAAATGTCTGAAATATCTATACCACTATTTATGAGAAGTGTGATTCTTTCTCAATATTTTATAAATTTACACTAACTTAGGTTCTCATTGTCATCATTGTTTTAGAGTTATTGCCTCTCCTAAATATGCTGTTTTCTTGGGTTGGCTCACCTGCATCTATGTGCAATTCCTCTCACATACCGTATCAGATATGGCATCCAGTACTCACTTGCATACCTAAACGCGTTACCTATGCACTTGCATACATGAACTTTGTGTGTGTGGACAGCTTGACTCAGTTTTTGTGTACACAAATGGGGCTTATATCATACCAATGCAAACATGATGGAAGGTTAGACATAAAATTCGGTCAGCTCCTCTCTCTTATTGCTGACATTCACACACTGCATCTTAGCAACTGCACCACCCCCCAAACAGTGCGATTCTATTAAAGAACATTTTAGGTGTTTAATGTTCTTTACCTCCTGCTTACAATCCTCTCCCAATAGAACTGATACCACTTTGGGTGGTAAAAAACAAAATTTTAGGTAGTACAAAGCTAAAGCATTAACTAGCATTTATCCCATCATGAGAAATTTATTTCTTTCAATATTTCTTTTGAAGTCAATAGGAAATAATCAGTTCATGGTTTTTGTGTTTTTAACATTTTCTAACATTAACTAAAAAATTCTTAATGACAAAGAAACAAGCCTCAGACAAGAGCTCCAGAAGGCAAATGTATCTAATAAAAACTAATTTTTTTTAATTGTTTTTGTTTGAGTTTCTTCCCATTTGTGGTAATTATATTTTTGTTTTCAAATAAAAGTACTTTAATTAAAATGAGTCAATTTACGAAACATTAGGTAAATCATAATATTGGAGAAATGAGTCCATGGCAAAAACTGTAAAGGTTCATGAAATATTAACATTTGGGAAACACTTGCCTAGAACAAACACAGTTAGCTTTTTTAGAGAAATTCTGCTGCTAGCTAAGTCATTTTTTTTTTAAATCCAGTTACAATTATACTTCAGAAAGCTTATGCTTAGAGTCATATTATCTTTCAATTCTAGTTTTCCACAAACTTTTTAAAGTATCCTTGTATATGATGTGATTTAAAATTAAGGTTTGCTTTGGGATTTTTTAAAGCCAAGTGCCTGAGGAAAAACATAGAGTATGTGATGCTCATCATTTGATAAAAGAAGTGTCATTGCACTGGAAGTGGTAATACTTCAATTTCTGCTCATTCTACAAAACCTTCTTCCATTTAAAATGGTATTATAGTATATAACATGATATATAATACCTTGAACAACAGATTGACATAATCAAGAGTCATTTTACACAGGTTTTCAAATGACAACTCAATGAATGTGTGAAACATGTTACAAATAAGACTGTGTCAAGCCAAAATTTGAGGGAGATAAACTAATGAGGTTCAAAAATGTAACTATTTCAACTCATATTGTCACATATGATATAACATGCAAAACCTAGAAATGAGTCAGTGAATAAGTAACTTAAAAAATCAATTGTCTTAATGGGGTCATTTTCATAAATTGGAATTAAAAATTGAGTCCTTGGTTTTCCACTGCAAACATGTTGTAGGGTTTACTGAAGGAAATATATAGATTCACATTGAAAGTGAGAGAGTTTAAAAATAAAGGAGAAAAACTTGCTTTCTTGACTAGATGGAGAACATGGCAACACCACACAATGTGAGTTTCAGGGTTCTTCAAAGAAGATAAAACATTTTAAGAAGTAGGAAAAATATTTCTTGTAGACCTCAAATTACTGGTCCATAAACCATGGGAAAGATGGTTTGGGCCCAGCAAACTATAAGGGCTGCTAATAACAGTGGGCTTTTAACACACACACACAAAATGAAAAATATGCACCTTCTATGGGCTCCTTTGGCTTGCCAGATTTAATGAAGCATGGCCACGTGATGGGCCCACCAGATGCAGAATATGCTTTCAAGAATAAATTGATTTTCTAAATAGAATCATTTAATATTGTGCATTTAAAAACTGGCAAAAGCAATAATCTAAGTTTTGATATAGATGATGTTAAGTTGAAATCTTGGATGTAAAACATAGAATTTTATTTTGCAAGTAGACAGTTTTGTTCCTCAGTGTATCTAGTATTTCCAAGATAACTAAATCTAGATATCTTCATGTAAATTTGATTAATTCAATTACATATTTCAGCAAATTCAAGATTCACAACACAGTTCCTGTCCAGTCTGCAAACACGTGTAATAGTTTTTGGTTCAACAACTGCTTCAGGTGTCTCACGTGCAAATACTGGAAGGTAGCTAGGGATGGGGAAGGAGTTCATTAGCATGATTGTACCCTTTTGAAGATGAAGAATCAGACCTTAGAGCTCAATTCTGTATTGCTGTTGACTTTAACTGCTAATGTCCTTCTAATCTGTCCCCTTGGCACAAGTAATTCTCAGTGGTAGTTATGCTTGTGGTGTATTTGCCATGTTCTTACATAGAAAGAATGGTAAAGTGGAATTGTTGTATTTCTCTTATGGTTGGACACTTTTGCCCTCCCAGTTGAACTTCGGATGCTTGCCTGACCATTCTTCAAGTTATCCATGGATGTGTTTCTCTGAACATCAGAAACTTGCAGACACTTTCCATGATTCATTAGGCGATAGGATTTTTGTCGAGCTCAAGGACTACTCTTGTTTCTACGTGCCTGTGCCACTGGCAATCTGCTCTAATATTTGCACTCACAAGAGACCTGAAGTAATAGTTAAAGCAAAGAAAGATTAGATTGTGTTTGCAAATTGGACAAGAAATGATTTGTGAATGTTGAATTTAGCTAATGTAAGTAATTAAATTGATATGAGTGGATATGAATTTACTTGAAAATATCTAGATTATGTTACTGTGCCAGGATTAATAGGGGCTTAAAAACATAAAAGTAGGTTCAGTTACAAAAAAAAAAAAATTCTACTTTAAAAAGTTTTTGATTTCTTATTAGTCTCATCTATGTTAAAATGTCAATATTTATTTTGGGGATAATTTGTGATGCTGCTGCAATCAAACATCAGTCTGGAGATGACACATTATTGTCTCCTTTTCTAATTGTCCCCAAACTTCTTCAGTCATGGGATACTTAATCTTCTTTCACTTTGACTTTCTGTTCCCAATTCACTTTTCATCAGTAATAGGAAATTAATCTCTTGTCAAATTTGCCATCGTGTATCTTACAATTGGTTTCTTCATCTAATTTTCTGCTTCCCCACCTTCAGCTGATTTTATATTTGTGGCCAATACAAACATACATTTTAACTAGATTGCATTAACATTCAATTTTTCTCTAATTCACATCCAAATCCTTGCCTTTTCCTCTCATAAACTGAGAATTCAGCATTCTTCTTCTCTAGTCCCAGGTAGATAATGATCTTAGGTCTTCAGTTTGTAATAAATAATGATGGAAGGAATGGCTTGAATGAAATAGTCTTCTAGGTTTTAAAATCAAGCTTCTCAGGAGTCCCAGGCCAATATTCACGAGGTCTCTTCACCAAACTTCTATTTTTAACAATTTCAACGTCTTCCCTTTTTTATCCTCCAGAATTAGAGATGTTAACTGCTTTCCATGTTACTATCTCCATGATAGTGTAGTGTTTCCTTTTGCTTGTTAACTAGTTGGCTAGTTTTTAACTAGATGGCTAGTTATAAGATTAATTTATATTAAATTATCTCAGTTAAAACAACTGGTGTAGTTTATGTTTTCTAACTGGCTTCTGACCAATGTACATTGTATTGACCAAAGCGAGCCACATGACCAAGCCATGGAAATATACATTCTTCCTCTGCCAAGAAATGAAAACAATGACATTATGATCTATCTACCAATTGATTTTCTTCTAGCATTAGTTTTTCATATTTGTGTACCCTGAGAATTAAATAATTGAAAATATGTTTGCATATTATTAGAAGAAATAATTCAAAATTTCCACTATTTTTTACCAGGGATTTACATATTCTCTATTTTCCACTTGCACAAATTTATGATAACAATAGTTTACATTTATTAAATGCCTTTCAAGTACAGACACTGATATCTAATCCTCACAACAGTCTTATGGAGTGGATATTCATATCCATTTTAAAAATAAGAACACTGAGTTTGAGGGATTTTAATTAGTCAAAGGTCCCACATTTTTTTTTATGTGATATATGCAGAATTCGAAAACAACAGTCTTTTGGCAGAATCCACATGCTTAACCATTGCAAAACACTGCCTCAAAATAAAATTCTACTAGAAGTTAACAGTCACTAGGTTTTAACTGTCCATCTAATCCTTAGGGCAATTACATGTTTATGTGAATTTAGAAATGCTAATTTTAAACAAAAATGATCTACGTTGAAACTATTTGCTTTCATGTGCACCAGAGAGTACAGAAGAACATGCATTTGCTTATTTACTGAATTCTCACAGTGACTGATGTGTGTGTGCATGCACGCATCTAATTACCCTGTAATGGACTCTTTTAAACATGTATTCTTTAAAAAGGTCTTCGAAAGTCCCAAGATATATATTTTTTCTTATGATTTTAGGCAAATTTTGGAATATTTCAAACTAGACAATATCTTCCAAAATATATCACAAATTTCCAATTTGTAAAATAAGTATGACACAAATACAATTCAAGAGAATTATGGGGATGGAGAATTAAAAGACCATTGGCTCTCTTTTTTTCTATACTGCATTAGATTTTTACTTTTTTTCTTTTCTTTCTGATCTAGATCAATATGGTCATCTGCGTGTGTGTGTGTGTGTGTGTGTGTGTGTGTGTGTGTGTGTGATCACCAAAGGTTTTTGTCAGTTTGGAATGTCAGGTGAAAGGGAAATGACAATAGCAGACAAACTATTACATGTATACCAGAGAGTACACAAGAACTGGCATTGACTTATACACTGAATCCTCATAGTGAGCGACATAAATCAAAACTCCCCATGACAGTAAAGAAAGGCCAGTAAATTTTGGCAAAAAAAAAAAAAAAAATGATGTAGGTAAGGTTTTCAGAGAATAAGAGGAGCTTCTTTCCATTGTGCCCTCTGTAAGGAGCTTGACAAAACGTTGTTCCATGAGAGTTTTTTATGGACCTTTACAGTGCTAATAGAATTAATGATGGGAACTGAATACCTAAGACAGACTGATGAACAGATTGATTTCCATATACTTCTTATAGATAGAAACATGTAGGTGTGACATTTTTTTTACTGTAATTGTTGATTGCTATTTCTAAGTATGCATAATACATTTTTAAGGGGAAATATAATGAAGTCTATCCCTTGTCAAAAATGTAGCATTTGCACATCAGTTAATGTAAATGGAACTATCTTGTGAACCTATTAAATACATAATATATAGACTGTTAAGAAAGATACAAATGTGAATAAGATATAATATTCCCTAAATGTAAAAAATAGTTCAAAATTATTATAAAACTATTTAGAGTAGATCTGATTTCTAAACAAGCATAAAAAGCTATAACGATTCAAAACAGGGAAATCACATTTATCTGGATATAATTTCAGGCAAAAACTTTCTGCCTCTTTTGGATGCGTAAAGGCAAATAAAATTTTTTTTTTTTTTTTTTTTTTTTGTCGTTTTTTCGTGACCGGCACTCAGCCAGTGAGTGCACTGGTCATTCCTATATAGGATCCGAACCCGCGGCGGGAGCGTCGCCGCGCTCCCAGTGCAGCACTCTACCGAGTGCACCACGGGCTCGGCCCAAATAAAAATTTTTAATAGCATAATTGTGTCTGACAGATATCACAACACCACTGATCTTTATTCAGTCTGAGCAACCTTGTACACAGGTCACTCCAGTATCATGGACCCCATGCTCATTTCAGAAATGTGCACACAATGCATATCAGATAACTCAAAATTCTTACAAATCATTCTTATATAATTTTTAATAATAAATAACACTAAGTAATAAATTTAGGGAGCAATCAAATGGTCAAGTTAGTCCTAGGAATTTTTGTAAAGTTTTATTTTATTCTGTTTAGTCTTATCTTGAGATTCCCATGAAGACACCGGGAAATCTTACAGGGATTTCAGAATCAATTTATTTATTCTAAAAGGAATCTAGTCTCCTAAACCAACTTCAGCTCCATATTGACTTAGTGCCATAAATTTTGGGTGGGTCCACATGACCAAAACCACACTGCTGGATTAGTCTTCTTTATAGTAGTTTATTTCTATTTATTTATTTGTTTGTTTGTTTGTTTGTTTGTTTATTTATTTATTTATTTATTTATTTATTTATTTATTGTCTTAGCAATTTATGCCATGCTAGTTTTCTACTATAGCAACCTAGGTAATGCCAAATGAAGTAGCACCAAAATAAATAAATAAACATGCATATAAAATACATTTTATTTTGCCACTTCACCTTATAATCTATTCTTTTGGAATTGAAATTTATGTGCACCTGGTAGAAAGAGTAGGTCTGATATCAACGTCATGCTTCATGATCTTTTTCCACAATCATAGCTTACTGTTTGAAATGTGACCATTTGGCCCAAGGAAAAATTAATTGCTAGTCAACAACCAATGTAGTTACCTCATTTAGGAAGTGGAGCTAAATAGTAATAATGCACAGATTTAGTAACTTGTAGCTAAGATCTTATTAGTGACAAGAAAACACAGTGAAGGTCTAAGAATTAATTTTGCTATAATTCTCACATTTTCCCTGGATTGCACTTTTCCTGAGGCTTGCTATGTTTCTTTACAATAAATTTCCCACTTTTGATTTTTTTTTTTAACTTTAACATTACTTCTACATATTTGTGAGGTAAAGTGTGTTGTTTCCATATATGAATATACTGCACAATGATTCACTTAGGGTAGATAGCATAATTTTTTGTCCATTAATCCACCACTTCTTCACCCCCACTCTGCCACCCACGCACCCTTTATTCCCTCCTGGCTTCTGATAACTGTTATTCTACTCTTTACTACTATGAGAATTTTTTTTTTTTTTTAGATTCCATATATGAGTGATATAATATGGTATTTTTTTTTCTGTGTCGGGCTTACTTCACTTAACATAATGGATTACAGTTCCATCCATCCTGCTGCAAATGATAGGATTTCTCTTCTTTTCTTTTTTATATAGCTGAATAGTATTTCACTGTGTATATATACCACAGTTGTTTTTTTTTATCCATTCATCCACCAATAGGCATGAGGGTGATTCCATGTCTTGGCTATTGTGAATAATATTGCAATAAAAAAGGGGTTACAGGTGTCTTTTGATATGTTGATTTTATTTCTTTTGGGTATATACCCAGTAGTGAAATAACCAGCTGGGTCATAGGGTAGATCTATTTTTAGTTTTCCACAATGGCTGTACCAATTTACATTCCCACCAACAATGTAGGAGAGTTCCTTATTTCGCACATCCTCCCCAGCATTTGTTATTTTTGCTCTTTTTGATAAAAGCTATTCTAACTGGAGTGAGATATCTCATTGCAGTTTTAATTTGTATTTCCCTGATGATTAGTGATTTTGAGCATTTTTTCATGTCCCTGTTTTTCATATGTCTTCTTTTAAGAAATATCAGTTCAGGTCCTTTGCCCATTTTTTAATTGGCTTATATGGTTGTTTTTTGGTTTTTTGGTTTTGGGGGAGGTTTTTTTTTGCTGTTGAGTTGTTTGAGTTCCTCATATACTCTGGATATCAGCCCCTTGACTGATGTGTAGTTTGCAAACACTTTCTCCCATTCTCGAGTTTGTCTCTTCACTTTGTTGATTGTGACCCTTGCTGTGCAGAAACTTTTTAATATGATATAGTCCCATTTGTCTATTTCTGCTTTGATTGCCTGTGCCTTTGCAGTCTTGCCCAAAATAGCGCTGCTCACTCCCATCTTGTGCAGGGTTTTCCCTTTGTTTTCTTGTAGTAGTTTCATAGTTTTGGGTCTTAAATTTAGGGTCTTTAGTTGATATAATTCTTTGCTTTTTAAAATGTGCTGTGACTTGTTTTGTGACCTAACATATGGCCTATTCTAGAGAATGATCATATGCTGCTGAGAAGAAGGTATATTATGCAGCTGTTAGATGAAATATTCTATAAATGTCTGTTAGATCCAATAGTCCTATAGTAAAGATTAATTCTGTTTCTTCACTAATTTTCAGTCTGGGCAATCTGTCCTTTGCTGAAAGAGGGGGTATTAATTCCCCCTTTTCTGAGCTAGTTTGAAACTGGTGCCCTAAAAACAAATGCATAATGCATTCAAATAAAAATAGTCAACTGTTGGTTTAGCTTTACCTATAAAATTAGACAGTTCTAATTAATTATTTCTATAATGCTTAGCAGCTATACACATTATACACTACATTTATTGGGTCAGGACTGAAATATTAAAAGAAATTATAAACACAGGTATTCTTTGGAATGAAGAATAACAAATACATAATTTTATATAAATTTAGGTGTATGTGTTTTGTGTGTGTGTGTTTAACGTTTTTACACTATCTGACCTTCCTGGATTTTTATACAACAAGAATCTCTCACCTCCAGTGGACTATGGGATACTGGGAGTCCCTGAAATGTCACAGCAAAAGTTAGATTAGCTGACAGTAGCCTGAAATGAAGAGTATATGGAAGAAACATTTTAAGACAGGAAATAACTGCTGCACTAGAGTACTGTGATAGGAATGATGACTATCAATACACTATATTCTTTTGACTGTACTGGAATGTTAAAAACAATAAAATGACAAGTTCAAGCCTTCAAATATTTTATTCAAGGCACAGTCAGAGACCATTCTTCAATGGTTTTCCTGAAAGCTTGTTTTCTCTCATTATAAAAGAGCCAATGTTCATGAAACTAGATCCGAAGTTGGATTCTGCATAACAGAATTACAAACAAGTTTAATCCATATACTGTCTATATCTTTATCAATTAGGAAATAGTAAAAACCTGAAGATTGAACTGCTGACATTTGGAAGGATTTGGGCAGATCTGAATCCACTAAAGGCCTAAATATGACTGATTCTTCCTTACCAGTTCATTTTCTTCTGTCTGAGGAGGTTATAGTCATTTCATTTGAAGACTCTGTACTGTCTTCACTTGAAGCAATCAGTATTCTTCAGTATATTCTATTTCATCCTTTCTTATTACTTCCAGAACTGTAATTAGAATCAGATTTCAGGATCTGATTCTAATGCCAGGATCTCAGAGTAGGAGATGCTAAATCATAGCATTAGCTATTCATTTAACAGCTAGTGTGTTGCTCAGATCTGCAGAAGTGCCAAAGTAGTAACAATAATGTTTTTTATGTTAGGTATCTTTGGTAGCAGTAAATTGATCACAGAGAGTCTAGAGAACTGAAATAGATGAGAATCATATTGAAGTGTTACATCATATTTGAGAAAAAACAGAAAAACAAAATTTTCTACCTGGAGATCTTATTTGGGTTACCATATTGGAGAGACAGCAAAACAAAAAAATGTTAGTACAAACAGGAATTCTATATGAACTGTACAAGAGAAAAAAACAGACAAACTTCCAGGGTTTGGGAGCAAACCCATGCCTTTTTCTGCAAATAATGACTTATTTTTTAATATCTACATGGGTTTTATTTATTTATTTTAAAAATATATTTATCATATAGATAGATAGATAGATAGATAGATAGATAGATAGATAGATAGATATACATACATACATACACACATATGTGGGGTACAAAGTTGATTTTCAGTAGTTGTGTACAATGTGTGATGATCAGATCAAGATAGTTAGCTTATTTATCATTATAATGCATAGTCATTCTTTATGTCCGTTAACCAATTTCTTATTAACCCCTCTCCCTCTTTCCCTCCCTTCCCCTTTTCCACCTCTAATAACAGCAGTTATTTTCTCTCCTTCTAAAAGTTCAACAAAGTATTGTGATTGTTGCTTCTTTCTTTCTCTCTCTCATGTTTATTTGTTTATTTATGGATTCAGCTCCTCCTTATGAGTGAGGACATGTGGTATTTCTCTTACTGGACCTGGGTTGTTTCGCTGAGCATAATTTTCCCCAGGCTTGTCCGTGTTGCTGTGAATGGAAGAATTTCATTCTTTTTATTTCATTGTGTATATATACTACTTACTTTTCTTATTCAGCCATCTATTGATGGATATTTAGATTGATTCTATAGCCTAGATATTGTAAATAGAGCTATGATAAACATGGGAATGCAAGTATCTCTTCAACATGATGATGGGAATGCAAGTATCTCTTCAACATGATGATTCCAATCCTCTGGATATATACCCAGTAGTGGGATTCCTGGATCGCATGGTAATTCTATCTGTAGCTTTTTGAGGAGTCTTCATACTGTGCTCGATAATGGCTGTACTATTTTACAGTCCCACCAACAGTGCAGAAGGGTTCCCCTTTCTCCACATCCTTGCCAATATTTGTTATTCTCAGTCTTTTTGATAACAGCCAGTCTAACTGGTGTGAGATGATATCTCAAAGTGGTTTTGATTTGCTTTTCCCTGATGATTAGTGATGCTGAGCATTTTTTCACATACCTGTTGGACATTTGAATGTCCTCCTTTAAGAAATGTCTATTCAGCTCCTTTGCCCATTTTTTAATTGGATTATTTGTTTTTTTACTGTAAAGTTGCTTGAGCTCTTCATATATTCTGGATATTAATCCCTTGTAAGATGTATAGTTTGCAAATAATTTCTTGCATTCTGTAGGTTGTCTTTTCATTTTGTTGATTGTTTCCTTTGCTGTGCAGAAGCTTTTTAGTTTGATTTAACCCCATTTGTCTATTTTGTTGCTGTTGTCTGTGCTTTTGGGGTCTTATTCATAAAGTCTTTGCCCAGTCCTACATTCTGGAGTGTTTTTCCTACGTTTTCTTATAGAAGCTTTAAAGTTTCAAGACTAATATTTAAGTCTTTAATCCATTTTGAGTTGTTTTTAGTATAGGGTGAGAGATATGGATCAAATTTCATTCTTCTACATACGGATATCAAGTTGTCCCAGCACCATTTACTGAAGAGGCTGTCCTTTCCCCATTGTATGTTCTTAGAGCCATTGTTGAAAATCAGTTGACTGCAGATATGTGGATTGATTTCTGGGTTTTACCTTCTGTTCCATTGGTCCATGTGTTTGTTTTTATGCCATGTGTTTGTTTTTATGTTTTGCTTACTATAGATTTGTAATACAGTTTGAAGTCAAGAAGTATGATTCTTCTGGCTTTACTTTTTTTGCTTAGGATTGCTTTGATTAATCAGGCTCTTTTGTTGTTCCTTATGAATATTAGGATTGTTTTTTCCATTTCTGTGAAGAAGGTCATTGGTATTCTGAGATGGATCACATTGAGTCTGTAGATGGCTTTAGGTAGTATGGACATTTTCACTACATTGATTCTTCCAAACCATTAACAAGGAATGTCTTTCCATCTTTTGGTGTCCTCTTTAATTTCTTTCAGCAGTGATTTGCATTTCTCATTGTAGAGATCTTTCACCTCCTTGGTTAGATTTATTCCTAGGTATTTTATTTTTTTGATGACTATTGTAAATGGGCTTACTTTCTTGATTTCTCTTTCTTCTAGTTTGCTGTTGGGGTATAAAAATGATTCTGATTTTTGTACATTGATTTTGTACTCTGCAACATTACTGAACTTGTTTATCAGCTCCAAGAGTTTTTTGGTAGAGTCTCTTGGGTTTTCTATATATGGGATCACATCATCTGCAAACAGGGACAGTTTGACATCATCTTTTCCTTTTTGGATGCCCTTTATTACTTTCTCTTGTTGAATTGCTCTGGCAAGTACTTCCAATACTATGTCAAATAAGAGTGAAGAGAAGGGGCATTCTTGTCTTGTTCCTGTTCATAAAGGAAAAGCTTTCAGCTTTTCTCCATTCAGGATGATATTGACAATGGGTTTGTTGTATATGGCTTTTATTATGTTGAGATACCTTCCTTCTATCCTAATTTGTTGACCATCTTTATCATGAAGGAATTTTGGATTTTTTCAAATGCATTTCTACATTTATTGAGGTGATTTTACAGTTTTCATGAAGTCAGCATCACCCTGATACCAAAATCAGGCAAAGATACAACAAAAAAAGAAAACTACAGGCTAATATCCTTGATGAACTTATACGCAAAATTTCTCAGCAAAATGCTAGCAAACAGAATATAGCAACACATCAAAAACATTATACACCATGATCTGCTGGGATTCATCCCAGGGATATGAGGACAGTTCAACATATGCAAATCAATGAATTATATCATATCAACAACTCTTATTTTTTAAAAGGACTCCAACCTTGCTATTGGTCCCAAAGTAGGTACAGAATGGGACATCTTACCTATTAACCATATTGTCTAAGCTATCCAACATGAGTATGACTAGTTGTTATTAGGTCCATAGATCCCTACAGTTAGGCTTTTACAGGTTCTGATACCACAAATAAGTTAAGTGAACAGATAGCTCAGACTTTCATGAGTCCTACTTCTATTGAGTTTTTAACTCTCCTTCATATATATGACCTTATAGGGAATTTCATAAAAACATTGACTGGGGGAAGAAATTCCAGCCTGAAGGGAATTGGCTCATGTGATTATAGAGGCTGCTATAGACTAAACATTTGTGTCCTCCCAGAATTCATATGTTGAAACTCTAACCCCCAGTGTGATAGTATTTAGACGTGGGTCCTTTGGGAGGTAATTAGAGCTAGAATAGTCCATGAGGATAAGGCCTCATGATGAAATCAATGCTCTTGTAAAAAGAGGAGGAGACACAGGATCACTCTCTCTCTCTGCATGCACGTACCAAGGAAGGCCATGTGAAGACGTAACCTGGAAGAAGGCCACCACCAAAAACCTGAGCATGCTAGAACACTAATCCAGCTAAAAGCTGGAAATTCCAGCTTCCAAAACTGTGAGAAATAAGTATTTGTTTGTTTAGTCACTCAATCTGTTATATTCTATTAAAGCAGCCCAAGCTGATTGAGACAGAGACTATGCAGTCCCAAATCTGCAATCAGCAAGCTAGAGAACCAGGAGAGTAGATTGTGTAAGTTCCAGTCCTCTACTGTGAGAATAAGTAGGCTCAAGACCAAGGAAGTGCTGGCGTTTCAGATTGAGTTCAATGGCAGGAAAAGACTGACATCCCAGCCTATAGAGTCAGGCAGAAGGAATTTCCTCTTACTTGTGGTATGGTCAACCTTTTTGTTCTGTCCAGGCCTTCAAATGATTGAATGAGAAACACTACCCAAATTAAGGAGGACAATTTGCTTTACTTAGTCTAGCAGTTCAAATGTTAACCTCATATAAAACCCCTCACAGACACACCCAGAATAATGTTTGACTAAATATCTTGACACACCATGGCCCAGTCAAGTTGACACATGAAATTAACTATCACATGCATGTAAGACAATAGAGAAGAGAAATTTCCTCAGGGGCAGAACTTTGAGCATGGCATCTGTTTATTTACTTTGTTTGGAAAAAGAATTGGGTGAAGGTTTAGATATACATCAATTTATCCACACTCACAATTAGGTATGTTGACTTATGATTTATCCAGATGGCAAGAATGTTAGAAGCAGTGCAATTAAAAGATTGGGGGAGGAGTTGGTGTAGAAGATAAAATATAAACTTTTAAAAATTGATGAAGAATGTAAAAATATTAATTACCTACATAAATATTGTCAAAAGAATAATGCTATAGAGGAGATTTGAAATAATCAGATACATAAGATTTATCATTCTGTGAATGTTGACCAACTTCTTTACCTGTCACCTTAATGCTTACTCAATTGGCTTATTAACAAATTGAGAATTAATTCTGGTATAAAAGTGATGTAGCCTCAAATGCATAGCCTTCGCCTCACCAAGGTATATCTGGCTACCTCCCCTACTTAATGCCCAAATGCCTACAGAAAGAATCAATAGAAGCTCTACATATGATATATATATATTTCTTTTTTTTTTTTTTTTTTTTTTTTTGCAGGTGACCCTTTTATTTTTTTTATTTTTTTTTATTTTTATTTATTTATTTTTTTTAATTTTATTTTGTCGATATACATTGTAGCTGATTAATGCTCCCCATCACCAAAACCTCCCTCCCTCCTCCCTCCCCCCCTCCCCCCCAACCATGTCCTTTCTGTTTGTTTGTTGTATCAACTTCAAATAATTGTGGTTGTTATATCTTCTTCCCCCCCCCCCCCGGTTTGTGTGTGTATGTGTGTATGTGTGTGTGTGAATTTATATATTAATTTTTAGCTCCCACCAATAAGTGAGAACATGTGGTATTTCTCTTTCTGTGCCTGACTTGTTTCACTTAATATAATTCTCTCGAGGTCCATCCATGTTGTTGCAAATGGCAGTATTTCATTCGTTTTTATAGCTGAGTAGTATTCCATTGTGTAGATGTACCACATTTTCCGTATCCACTCATCTGATGATGGGCATTTGGGCTGGTTCCAACTCTTGGCTATTGTAAAGAGTGCTGCGATGAACATTGGGGAACAGGTATACCTTCGACTTGATGATTTCCATTCCTCTGGGTATATTCCCAACAGTGGGATGGCTGGATCGTATGGTAGATCTATTTGCAATTGTTTAAGGAACCTCCATACCATTTTCCATAGAGGCTGCACCATTTTGCAGTCCCACCAACAATGTATGAGAGTTCCTTTTTCTCCGCAGCCTCGCCAGCATTTATCGTTCATAGTCTTTTGGATTTTAGCCATCCTAACTGGGGTTAGATGGTATCTCAATGTGGTTTTGATTTGCATTTCCCGGATGCTGAGTGATGTTGAGCATTTTTTCATATGTCTGTTGGCCATTTGGATATCTTCCTTAGAGAAATGCCTACTTAGCTCTTTTGCCCATTTTTTAATTGGGTTGCTTGTTTGCTTCTTGTAAAGTTGTTTGAGTTCCTTATATATTCTGGATATTAATCCTTTGTCAGATGTATATTTTGCAAATATTTTCTCCCACTCTGTTGGTTGTCTTTTAACTCTTTTAATTGTTTCTTTTGCTGTGCAGAAGCTTTTTAGTTTGATATAATCCCATTTGTTTATTTTTCCTTTGGTTGCCCGTGCTTTTGGGGTCGTATTCATGAAGTCTGTGCCCAGTCCTATTTCCTGAAGTGTTTCCCCTATGTTTTCTTTAAGAAGTTTTATTGTCTCAGGGTGTATAATTAAATCCTTAATCCATTTTGAGTTGATTTTAGTATACGGTGAGAGGTATGGATCTAGTTTCATTCTCCTGCATATGGATATCCAGTTATCCCAGCACCACTTGCTGAAGAGGCAGTCCCTTCCCCAGTGAATAGGCTTGGTGGCTTTGTCAAAGATCAGATGGCAGTAAGTGTGTGGGTTGATTTCTGGATTCTCTATTCTATTCCATTGGTCAGTGTGTCTGTTTTTATGCCAGTACCATACTGTTTTGGTTATTATAGCTTTGTAGTATAGCTTAAAGTCAGGTAGTGTTATGCCTCCAGCTTTATTTTTTTTGCTGAGCATTGCTTTGGCTATTCGTGGTCTTTTATTGTTCCATATAAACGTCTGAATAGTTTTTTCCATTTCTGAGAAAAATGTCTTTGGAATTTTGATGGGGATTGCATTGAATTTGTATATCACTTTAGGTAGTATGGACATTTTCACTATGTTGATTCTTCCAATCCAAGAGCATGGAATATCTTTCCATCTTCTTGTATCCTCTCTAATTTCTCTCAGCAGTGGTTTGTAGTTCTCATTATAGAGATTTTTCACCTCCTTGGTTAACTCAATTCCTAAGTATTTTATTTTTTTGGTGGCTATTGTAAATGGGCAGGCTTTCTTGATTTCTCCTTCTGCATGTTCACTATTGGAGAAAAGAAATGCTACTGATTTTTGTGTGTTGATTTTGTATCCTGCTACTGTGCTGAAATCATTTATCAATTCCAAGAGTTTTTTTGTAGAGGTTTTAGGCTGTTCGATATATAGGATCATGTCATCTGCAAACAGGGACAGTTTGACTTCATCTTTTCCAATCTGGATGCCCTTTATTTCCTTCTCTTCTCTGATTGCTCTGGCTAGTACTTCCAACACTATGTTGAATAGGAGTGGTGAGAGTGGGCATCCTTGTCTGGTGCCTGTTCTTAAAGGAAAAGCTTTCAGCTTTTCCCCATTCAGGATGATATTGGCAGTGGGTTTGTCATATATGGCTTTAATTATGTTGAGATACTTTCCCTCTATACCTAACTTATAGAGGGTCTTTGTCATGAATGAGTGCTGAACTTTATCAAATGCTTTTTCAGCATCTATAGAGATGATCATATGGTCCTTGTGTTTGAGTTTATTAATATGGTGTATCACATTTATTGATTTGCGTATGTTGAACCAACCTTGCATCCCTGGGATGAATCCCACTTGATCGTGATGAATAATTTTTCGTATGTGTTGCTGTATTCTGTTTGCTAGTATTTTAGTGAGGATTTTTGCATCTATATTCATCAAGGATATCGGCCTGTAGTTTTCTTTTTTGGTTATATCTTTACCTGGTTTTGGTATCAGGATGATGTTTGCTTCATAGAATGAGTTTGGGAGATTTGCATCCGTTTCAATCTTTTGGAATAGTTTGTAAAGAATCGGTGTCAATTCCTCTTTGAATGTTTGGTAAAATTCTGCTGTGAATCCATCTGGTCCTGGGCTTTTCTTTGTTGGGAGCCTTCTGATAACAGCTTCAATCTCCTTTATTGTTATTGGTCTGTTCAAATTTTCTACGTCTTCACGGTTCAGTTTTGGGAGCTTGTGTGTGTCCAGAAATTTATCCATTTCCTCCAGATTTTCAAATTTGTTGGCGTATAGTTGTTTATAGTAGTCTCGAATGATTCCTTGTATTTCAGATGAATCAGTTGTAATATCGCCTTTTTCATTTCTAATTTTTGTTATTTGAGTCTTCTCTCTTCTTTTTTTTGTTAGCCATGCTAATGGTTTGTCAATTTTATTTATCTTTTCAAAAAACCAACTTTTTGATTCGTTGATCTTTTGAATTGTTTTTTGGTTTTCAATTTCATTCAGTTCTGCTCTGATCTTAATGATTTCTTTCCGTCTGCTAACTTTAGGTTTGGATTGTTCTTGTTTTTCTAGTTCTTTAAGGTGAAGTGTTAGGTTGTTCACTTGCCATCTTTCCATTCTTCTGAAGTGAGCATTTAATGCAATAAATTTTCCCCTCAATACTGCTTTTGCAGTATCCCACAGGTTTTGGTATGATGTATCATTGTTTTCATTAGTTTCAATAAACTTTTTGATTTCCTGCTTGATTTCTTCTTGGACCCATATGTCATTAAGTAGAATGCTGTTTAATTTCCATGTGTTTGTATAGTTTCCAGAGTTTTGTTTGTTATTAATTTCTAGTTTTAATCCATTGTGGTCTGAGAAGATACATGGGATAATTCCAATTTTTTTGAATTTATTGAGACTTGATTTGTGACCTAATATGTGATCTATCTTGGAGAATGATCCATGTGCTGATGAGAAGAATGAATATTCTGAGGTTGTTGGGTGGAATGTTCTGTAGATATCTGCCAATTCCAATTGGTCTAGAGTCTTGTTTAGATCTTGTGTTTCTCTATTGATTCTTTGCCTAGATGATCTGTCTAATATTGACAGTGGAGTGTTCAGGTCCCCTGCTATTATGGTATTAGTGTCTATTTCCTTCTTTAGGTCTAATAGAGTTTGTTTTATAAATCTGGGTGCTCCAACATTGGGTGCGTACATATTTATGATTGTTATGTCTTCTTGATGGATCAGTCCTTTTATCATTAAGTAGTGTCCCTCATTGTCTCTTTTTATGGTTTTTAGTTTAAAGTCTATTTTGTCAGATATAAGAATAGCCACTCCAGCTCATTTTTCTTTTCTGTTTGCATGGTAAATCTTTTTCCATCCTTTCACTCTTAGTCTGTGTGAATCTTTATGGGTGAGGTGGGTCTCTTGTAGGCAGCATATAGTTGGGTCCTGCTTTTTGATCCAGTCAGCCAGTCTGTGTCTTTTAATTGGGGAATTTAAGCCTTTAACATTAAGAGTTGTTATTGAAAGGTGTTGATTTATTCCTAGCATTTTATTGGTTGTTTGGTTGTCTTAGGTGTCTTTTGTTCCTTGCTTTCTGATTTACTGTTTGGTTTCTTTGTTTGTTGGTTCCTTAGGTTGTAGATAGTGTTTTTGTTAGCTTGTTTTCTCTTCATGAATGCCATTTTTATTGTACTAGCGGGTTTAGATTTTTCTTAGGTTTTCATGGCAGTGGTAGTTATTTTTCAGGAACCAAACCCAGTACTCCCTTGAGGATTTCTTGTAAGGGTGGTCTTGTGGTAGTGAACTCCCGCAGTTTTTGTTTGTCTGAGAAATATACTATTTGCCCCTCATTTCGGAAGGATAGCCTTGCAGGGTAGAGTATTCTTGGCTGGCAATCTTTGTCTTTTAGTATTTTGAAAATATCATCCCATTCCTTTCTAGCTTTTAGGGTTTGTGATGAAAAGTCTGATGTTAACCTGATTGGGGCTCCCTTATAGGTGATTTGACGCTTCTCTCTTGCAGCTTTTAAGATTCTCTCTTTGTCTCTGAGTTTTGCCAATTTGACTATGACATGTCTTGGAGAAGGCCTTTTTGGGTTGAATACGTTTGGAGATCGTTGAGCTTCCTGGATCTGAAGATCTGTGATTTTTCCTATACCTGGGAAGTTTTCTGCCACTATTTTGTTGAATATGTTTTCAATGGAATCTCCATTTTCCTCCCCTTCTGGAATACCCATGACTCGGATATTTGAGCGCTTGAGGTTGTCTGATATCTCTCTCAGATTTTCTTCCATGTCCTTGATTCTTTTTTCTTTCTTTTTGTCTGCTTGTGTTATTTCAAACAGCCCATCTTCAAGTTCAGAGGTTCTCTCTTCAACTTCGACAAGCCTGCTGGTTAAACTCTCCGTTGTGTTTTTTATTTCGCTGAATAACTTCTTCAGTTCAGCAAGTTCTGCTACATTTTTTTTCAGGACATTGATTTCCTTGTATATTTCCTCTTTCAGATCCTGTATACTTTTCCTCATTTCATCATGATGTCTAGCTGAGTTTTCTTGTATCTCATTCAGTTTCCTTAGAATTATCACTCGAAATTCCTTGTCAGTTATTTCAAGGGCTTCTTGTTCTATAGGATCTAGAGTATGAGATTTATTAACTTTTGGTGGTGTACTTTCTTGATTTTTTGTATTTCTGGTGTCTTTTTTTTGGTGTTTATTCATTGTGGCAGGGGATTTCACAGTCCACCGGTTTAAGACTAATGACTAACTAGGATGTTGCTGTGGTTGCCAATTTGGTATGGCTCCCGCCGTGACTGCTCAGTTGGCCTCTAGTGTCTTGTGTGTGTGGTTGCCTCGGGTCTTGGGCTTCTCCGGGGATCCACCTTTCTGGTCAGCTTGTACTCTGCTGGGCTGGTGGATCACGTACCACAGGGTGTGTGATCTCTGTTGAGCTTTCACTTTCTGTACAGGACTTCTCCCCGTTCTGTGTGCTCTGGCCCAGGCTGTTAGATCGTGCAGTGGCGACCCCACCGGGTGTGTGGTTTCTGTCGAGTCTCCGCCTCCCTGGCCGCACGTCTCCCCCCTCTGTGCACACTGTGCTGGGTTGGGGCGTGTCTTCTGCACCCCTCGTCTATCAGCTGGGCCTTCAAGACCCTGCTCAGCACCGCCTCGCCCAGGAAGTCTACCAGGTTTCTGCTAGGCACAGACGACCGGTCTCTCTGGGTGCCTTTGTAGCACTGTGTAGATCTTTCTCGGGTCTTGTTCACCTTTGTATCCCCCCGGTATAAACCGAGTCTAGTGCCCGCCTGCAGCCTGCTCTCCGGCAGGTTCAAGCGGACCTGGGAACTCTCCTACCACACTATTCCCAACCAGAAATTCGTTAGGCTTTTTTCCAAACTGGTGGTCGCAGAGATGGTATCTGCCTCCCAGTAACAGGAAGTTTACCGGGGCCGGAGTCCAGGGTGTGGTGGAGTGACAGTCGGCCCACCCGTACTTCCTAGCCCTCCCAAAACTGGTCGGGACGCCCCACACCCCCAGCCCTGCCAGAGAACCGTGGAGGGAGTGGGAGAGGAGGCCGGCCCGCAGGGTCCGGAAAGCCCCGCGCCAGGCCAAGCAAATGGGCTCAGTGATGGCCAAGCAGGGCGGAGCTGCCCGCACCTGGGAAAATGGAGGCAACACCGGGGCAGTGAGTGGCCTGGTGGTGCAGGCGGGGAGCCGCGTGGGCATCCACCCCCCGAACAGAGCTGTGCCAGGGATCACTCACAGTGCTGTGCCAGGTCGGGCGCTCGCTCTGTCTCTGGTTTGTTGCCTTCCGTGTTCTCGGCGCTGCCGCCTCGGGCTGTTCAGTCGCGGCGCCGCTCGGGCGCTCCCAGGAATCTTCTTTAATGCCGGCCTGAAACCTCGAATCCTGAATAGGGCAGCTGGCTGCCTTCAGTGCGGCCCCAGCCTCCGGGATCCTGGCTGCATCCACAGCAGCCCTGGCGCCGTGTTCCCTGTTTCAAGACTCGCTTTTGCAGCTAAGAATCAGTTCTTTTCCTGCTCCACACTTCAAAGCTGTTGCCTGTAAATGAGGCAGCCTCTCCTGCCGGGGGCAAAGTGGCGTTGAGCCCCCACGACCGGCCAGCAGCAGCAGTCCTCCCTTAAGAGATGGCCAGAGGAAGGTCCACAAGTTTCCCGGCTGCCTGAGGCCCAGTGGCCACCTTTTCCACCTCAGCTACTCCGCGCCAGCCGCCGCAGCCGCCGCCATCTTGAAACTCCTATATATATATATTTCTGAAGGAAAGTGTGGCTGTAAGTTCTGGTGGCAGTTTAATTAACTTTTACCTTTCAGTCATGGAGGAGGCAACAATTTGTCCCCATTTGTATTGCCACTTACTCTGGATAAGCATATCCCTTTTCTGCCTCTTTATATTTTAAAAATGAATTATTCAGTACCATGATAACCCACACTATGTTACTTCTGTACGTCAAACGAATAAAGCAAGAGAGAATCACTCACATTGTTATTGCTATTACTATCACACAGAAGCATTCGGCCCAATAATATAAACAAATATAAATAATATTTCATTATTATAAATAATGAAATGGCTTATAGAAGACTTAATTGTGGTGTTTTCTCCACAGAAACACTTATTGGGATTGGAGAGATTTTCTAAAAATTTGAGTTTATTCTCTTATGACCATAAATGATGCTTTTTACTCTCTTAGCTAAAAAACAAATTGGGGAATTGAGGGTTGAAAGTGAGAATGACTTTATTAATGATAACCCTTTAAAAAAAAAAAAAACCTTAAAATTTTTTGTTTCCTATTCCACAATTTACTGCTTTGATGGTTTAGAGGTTTTTGTTCCCAAGGAAAATACTTTTACAAGTGTCCACAATGATGGATTCAATGAATTAAAAATTGAGAAAACTATCTTATTAGAGTGGACTCCTAACACAACAGAACCAGGATGTTTTAACTGTCTGCAGTTAAAATCCTAATTATTGAAGTAGCAGTAGAATTTCTGCTAATCAATGGAGTCTTAGAGGATTATGTTTATCAACCAGTGGATTCTCTGAGGTGCCTCTTAATATTTCCATATTTTGTGGTAAACAGTAAGAAATGATTATAACAATCTAATACAGGCAAGATCAGACACCTTGGAAATAAAAGTTTGAGTCATCCTACTGCTGCTTATTAAAAACTTTTGATGTGCTGACTGAGAACCAAAGGAACATGGAATGGAAACTAATATCCCACCTAGTATCCCAGCAGAGAATTGTTCTGGCTTGTTCTCATCAGTCACATAGCGGATTCTGATGTAGCTCTGAAGTTCAATTTCAGCCACTCTCAGCTGTGGTCTGGGAGCAGTTCTGCCCATTAAGGGTCTCACTGGGAGACATGCCCATCTGAGTCCCCATGGCAGACTAGCCAACTTCTGTTCAACAGCAGATCCTCAAACAATGCTGGATTTCAGTCCCCTCTCTTCTCATCTGTGGAATGAGAGTAGTTATGCCCACCTGAAAATCTGGATGGATGCATATCCAGCAGCACCTCTGCAAGCTGACACCCTGAACCTGGTCCCATTGTGAATCTTGAAACAGCCCTATAAATTGGCTCCAGCTCTTCTCAACTGCAGACTGAGATCAGGCCTGCTCATTCAGGAAATCACTGGGAGACACATCTGTCTATGAACTCAGAGAAAAGTCTGAAGATCTTGGTCTTCTCCACGGACCTGAAATAACCCTGGGTCTCAGTTTCAACCAATCTCAGCAATGAACCTGGGCAGTACGACAAGCCCAGGGTTCCATCCAATGATCCAGTGGGAGCCTTCCATGAGACCCACAGAAAGCTACACAGCATATATAGCAACACATCCACCGTCTGCAAACCCTAAAGTGGGCTCTCATCCCAGCACAGCCACACAGACCAAAGGCCTGGAGATAGTCTAGTCCACCCAGGGACCATATAGGACTAATGCCCATCAGAGTCCATGTTATCTGTGGTCTCCACTGCACACCCACCATCAGCCAAGAGACCCAGATTCAAGCCCACTCAACCACAATTCAGAGGAAAAATCCCATCAACCCGGTGAACTGATAAGAGATGACTTTAACTTGCCAAGAACAATCTGTAAATAATGAAAAAGGAGTTGCTCCTTTAAATGCATGAATACCAATTCAAGGCTTCACAAATAACAAAGAATCAGGCAAACATGACACCACTAAAGGAGACTAATAAAGCTTCAATAACTAACCCCCCCTAAAATGTAGATATACAAATTGCCTGAAAAAAAATTTCAAGTTAATCATTCTTAAAAGCTCAGTGAGATGGATGAAAATATGGATGGACAGACAACTAGATAAAATTAGGAAAACAATACATAAACAAAATGAGATGTTAAATAATGAAATTGAAGCCATAAGGAAGAACCAAAATGATATCTGGAGCTGAAGAATATAATTATAGAATTTTAAAACTCAATACAGAGTTGATTATGCAGAAGAAAGAATTAGCAAACTTGAAGGTGAGTCATTTAAAATTAGCCAATTAGAAAGATAGAAAGAACAACTTTTAAAAAGTAAAGAAAGCACCAGGGACCTATGGGGCACAATCAAATGTACAAATATATAAATTATGAGAGTACCAGAAGGAAAAGAGAAATAGAAAGTGGTAGAAAACTTATTTAAAGAAATATTTTCTGACAACTTTCCAAATCTTGGGAAGAATATGGTCATACTGATTAGGGAAGCTCAAAGCATCCCAAACAATATCAATTAAAAAAGAATACTCTGAAACACATCATAATTAAGTTGTCAAACATCAAAGACCAAGAGTGAATCTGAAAGTAGCAAGAGAGAAGAAATGCATTATACATAAGGAATCTCCCATAAGGCTATCAGTGGACTTCTCAACAGAAACCTTGCAAGCCAGGAGAAAATGCGTGAAATATTCAAAGTGCTAAAAAAAGTAAAATAAAATAACTGCCAGTGAACAATACTATACCTAGCAAAGTTATCTTTCTGAAATGAAGGAAAGATAAAGACACTCCAAGACAAACAAAAGCTCAGAGACTTTGTCACCACAAGGCCAGCCTTATCAAAAATGCTAAAGGAATTTCTTCTAGTTGAAACAAAAGGGTGACAAGTAACAATATAAAAACATGAAAGTATAAAACTCACTGGTAAAGGTAAATATGTAGTCAAATTCAGAATACTCCAATACTGTAAAGTAATGAGTAAATCACTCTTAACTCTAGTATAAAGTTAAAAGATAAATATATTAAAAATAACTATAACCATAAACAATTGGCCAATATACACACAATATAAGTATATGTAAAGTATGACATCAATAGCATAAAATGTGGGGAGGGGTAGTAAAAATGTAGTCTTGGCATGTGATTGAAGTTAAGGTGCCATCAGATTAAATTATGGTATTATAATTATAACATGTTTTATATAAGCCTCTTGGTACCCACAAAAGAAAAACCTCTAGTAGATACACAAAAGGTAAAAAGAAAGTAATCAAAGCATACCACTACAAAATACAATAAATCACATATAAAGACAGCAAGATAAAAATTTTTTTAAAAGGAACTACAAAAGAGTCAGTAAAAAAATTAACAAAATGCTAATAGTAAGTTCTTACCTGTCCATATTTATCCTAAAATATAAGTGAATTAATTCTCTAATAAAAAATCACAGAGTTGTTGAAAGAATTTTTAAAAATCAAATAATATGCTGCCTACAAGAAACTCACTTTTCACCTTACGGACAAGAGATGGAAAATGACAGTTTAGGCAAATGGTAACCAAAAGACAGTAGGGTGACTATACTTATATAAGACAGAATAGATATTAAGTCAAAAATGATAAAGAGAGAAAAAGATTATTATATAATGATAAAAGGGTCAATTATTCAAGAGGATATGAAAATTTAAATATATAATACATTTAAAGGTTGAGATAGACTGCAATTCAATAATAATAGGAAGTTTTGATATTCAACTTTCAACAATGGATATATCATTTAGACAGAGAATCAGTTGGGAAGCAGTGGACTTGAACAACACTTTAGACCAAATGGACCTAACAGACATATACAGAACATTCCCTACAACAGCAGAGTACACATTTTTCTCAAGCACACATGGAACATTCTGCAGTATATATCATATGTTAGGCCAAAAAATTAGTCATAACAAATTCAAGAAGATTGAAATCATATCAAGTATCTTTTCTGACCATATTAGAATGAAAATAGAAAACAATAACATAACAAAAATGCTGGAAAATTCAAAAATACATGCAATTTAAGCAACATGCTTCTGAACAACCAGTGGGTCAAAGAATAAATTAAAAGGGAAATCAAAAAATATCTTAAGACAAATGAAAATCAAAAAATATCTTAAGACAAATGCAATTGGAAATACAACATACAAAACTGATGGGATGCAGCAAAAACAGTTCTAAGAGGGAATTTTATAGAAATAAAAGATCACACTAAAAAAGGAAAAGTGAATTAAGCCAAAAGCCAGTACAAGGAAGGAAATAATAAAGATTAGATAAGTGTTACACTTCTCTCTGTGTAACAGAGACACAAAAAAAGGATTACTCAAAGCACCAGGAATGCAATGAGAAGCCCAGAGGGTCTATACCCCGTCAACTCCTCTGTTAGAAGGAACAAACTGGGTACAACTGCTCTGGGCTTCTCATCACAGTCATGGTGCTTTGAGTAATCCTTTTTTGAATCCCCATTACACAATGAGAAGTGTAACAAAGTGGTGCCCTGTGTGAGGCATTTCAACTCCATGGATCAGAGACTGATCTGCCAAGCCTTGGAGAGGAGAAGAACATCTGACATTTGCATTTACTCATCCCAGTAAGGAAAGCACAGGTGGCTTTAGATTAGCCATTGCATGCCTGCGGCAGTGTCTAGCTAGATCTTCACCCAGAGGTTTTGCTTTCTTTCTCTTTCAATTTTCTATCTATTCTTATAACTATGGGTAGCTCACTGTCTAAAAAGGAAGTTCAACATAGGTCACAACTACAATGTCTCCTTAAGGCAGCCAGTTATAAAGTAACTAAGCATCAACTAACTGAACTATTATTGATTATTAGAAAATATTGCCCTTGGTGCCCTAAAGAAGGAAGTCTTGATATTGAGGACTGGGAACTAATTGTTCGCTGGTTTAAAAAATGCAACAGGTCCTGTCAAGGATTCCCATGTAATGGTTTGGAATTTATGTTGAGTTGCTTTAAAATCTATTCAGGACCTTAACAAAAAGCAAAAATGTGTTTTTGTCACTAAAGAGGATGCAAAACAATCCTCACCACCTCCTTCTCTTCCCCCACCTCTGCCTTTAGAGGCAAACAATTCATTTACTCCCTTGATGGAGCATTGTCTTAAAGAAGGACATAACGTGGGAATTGATACTTGTCATGTCTTTCCTATTGTAAGAACTGGGACTCAGTTGAGACATGAAAACCTCCCATTTTCTTTGTTTGAAAGATTTAAAAAGAGAATAACAGAAAATGGCTTACATAGTACTTTTACTAAGGGGTACTTAGAATCAATTACTACTGGGTATAATATGATCCCTTGGGATTGGAAAGCACTTGGAAAAACTGTTTTAAGTACTGCTCAATATACTGTATGGCTACAAGAACATCAAGAAGCCTTGCATGCTATTTCACTCAAAACTTCACAAAATCATGTTCAAATTAGTATGGACATGTTACTTGAGGAAGGTGATTTTGTAACACCTCAGGAACAGGCTTTACTTCCTCAGCAAGTGCTTGACCAAACAACTCGTGCAGCCATAAAGGCTTGGAACAAAATTCCTGAAACAAATACTCCCACCAAATCCACCAAATCTTTTGCTACTATTAGACAGGGTCCCACTGAGCCTTTTATAGATTTTATTAATCATCTTCAAGATACCATAACTAGACAAATTGACAATGCTCAGGCAGTCCAGGTACTTTCACTACAATTAGCCTTTGACAATGCTAATGAAGATTGCCAAAAGGTCCTTCTTCCAGTGAAAAATAAAAGTTCCACTCTTGCTGATATGATTAGAACCTGCCAAAACGTGGGAACTGAAACCTGTAAAGCTCAGGTTCTTGCTGCAGATCTCCAAACTAAAAAATGTTTTAAGTGTGGAAAGGAAGGTCATTTTCAAAAAGATTGCAAACAAGGAAAAATAGAACAAATTAAATCAAAACAAAAATGTCCTAAACGTAAAAAAGGATTTCATTGGTCAAGTTAATGCAGATCTAAATTTGATATAGAAGGCAATCCTATTTTGGAAAATGAACAAGGGAGGTGCTCACTCTTGTGTCCCAATAAACAAGGTGTGTCAAATTCTCAATGCTCAGGCACAAGTCTGGACTCCTCCCCAAGACAATTTTCCTCCCCCAGACTTCAAATAAATGATCAGATAATTGTTGATTTGACCTTAACAAAACATGTTATCTTAGATGAAGCAGGACAAGTAAAGTTAGGGACAACAAATTTATCAGGTCCATTACCTTTCAATGCCCCTGGTATTATACTGGGTAATCCAAAATACTCTATAAATGGTACCCTAATTATTTCAGAACTAATTCCACCTAATAACCTGGGACCAATTCATGTTATGATAACTAGTTCAGAATATCATGCAATTCCTAAAGGGACTCAAATAGCTCAACTTGTCTTCTTGTCCTCTTTGTTTCCTGAAACAAAACCTAAACTTCAACCTCTTGCTTCTCCTGATGCACTTTGGATACAAAGATTAGATAATGCCCAGCCACTGTTGACATTATCTGTTGAACAAAAATTAATTACAGGATTGGTATATTTGGGGGCTGATATTACTACAATTGCTAAAAAGGATTGGAATCCATTATGAAAAATAACTTCTTCACCAGTTGAACTTACTGGATTAGGCAGGTCCAAAATCCTTTATCCAAGTAAAAATCCTTTGTTATGTACTGGCCCTGAGGGAAAAACTGCCTCCATTATGCCTTATGTTCTAGATCTCCCTCCAACTCTATGGGGCTGAGACCTCCTTGCTCATTGGAATTTTTATATTGAGACATCTCTTTCAAAATTTATCATGATGGACACGGCCACACTCCCATCACTCAAACTACAATGGGCCCTGGTCCTCTGCTTTGGGTGGGGCAGTGACCTCTTAAAGGGGAGAAATTAAATCAAGCTACTTTACTTGTCAAACAACAGTTACAAATGGGACATTTAGAGCCATCTATAGTCCCTGGAATACTCCTATATTTTGCATTCCTAAAAAATCAGGAAAATGGATATTATTAAATGATTTAAGAAAAATCAATGCCCACATTCTTCCCATCGGGGCTCTATAGCCTGGGCTCCCTAATCCAGCCTCTGTTCCTAACCATTATCATCTAATTATCATAGACCTAAAAGATTGCTTTTTTACCACATCTTTACTCCCAGAAGACAAAGAAAAGTTTGCCTTCTTCCTTCCTAGCATTAACGCAGGAGCACCTGCTCAAAGATATCAGTGCAAAGTTCTCCCTCAAAGAATGATTAATAGCCCTACTATTTGTCAAGACTTTGTGGATCGAGCTATTTGACCCACTCGTGAAAAATTTCCAACTGCTCTTATTTATCATTTTATGGACGATATTCATATTGCTCATGACAATCCAGAACTGTTATCACAAATTTATTTACATTTAATCAAACAAGTTAATAATGCTGGTTTACAAATAGCTCCAGATGAAATTCAAAAAAGGAGCCTTGGAATTACCTTGGTTTTTTGATCACTCAGAGAAACATACGACCACAGAATACGTCTTTCCATATTCAGGGGCCTTTTACTCTAAATGATTTACAAAAATTACTTGGCGATATTAATTGGCTCCACCCTTCCATGGGTATTCCTACTTATTGATTACAATATTTGTTTAATACCTTAAAGGGAGACCCTGATCTGTCTTCCTTATCTGAAGAAGCAAAATTAGAATTAAAACAGATTGAATCCTTTTTATACTCCAGACAATTAACATGCATTATTAAATCTCAAGTCTTTCATTATTTTAAATACCCCACATAGTCCCACAGGTTTGCTTTGTCAATTTCCTCCTCAGATAGGAGTCATTGAATGGGTTTTCTTACCCCTTCAACAAAAAAAAAGAAATTATATACTAAATTAGAACAACATATTCATTTACTCACTAGGGGAAGACACCACGGTCAAGTACTTACTGGGTATGATCCTGATATTATTAATCCTGGTCTTTCTAAAACTTATTTTTACACTACCCTTAAACAATCAGAGTCTTTCCAGATACCTATGGCTGATTTTGTTGGTAAAATACAATACTTATTACCCCATGATAAAATCTTACAAGGACTTCAATTATTGCCTATACAATTAAAATTCTGCTTATCCCCTGTTCCTCTCCCTCAAGCACTAACTGTGTTTATTGATGATTCTGGCAGATCAGGAAAGGGATCTATAACATGGCAGGAACAGGGAATCTGGAAACATTTTGTTACTATTCATCATAAGTCCACTCAAAGGGCTGAATTGACTGCTGCTATTGCAGCTTTACAACACTTTTCCACTTAGCCACTTAATTTGGTGACTGACTCTGCCTACATAGTTGAGGCCTTACGAGTTATTCAAGATGCATCTATCCATGAGGGAAATGATTTTTTTTATTTGAAATATTTTGACATTTACAAAAACTTATTCAAAAAAGATATCATCCTTTCTATGTAACTCACATACATTCTCATTCTGGTACCACCTGGCCCTCTGTCCATGTAGCTTCAAGCCACCAGGACACAGCCCCTCCTGACACCCTTAATCTTCTCCTTAACTCTTCTGCTGAAGAATTTGGCCTTCATGATGACAGGCTGCTTTGGGAGCTTTCCCTTCCCCAGAACTTTGTAGTAGCCCAATGAACTGCTGGAGTACAGCCCTTCCGGGCTTCTCATTACATTCATGGTGCTTTGAGTAATCCTTTTTTGCATCTCTGTTACACAGGGAGAAGTATAACAAGAAATAAGTAAAATAGAGAATAGAAAGACAACAGAAAGATCAATAAAGTTAAGAGTTGGTTTTTGAAAAGAGAAGCAAAATTGACAAACCTTTAGTCAGGCCAACTAAGAAAAAGAAGACTCAATAAAATCAGCAATGAAAGAGACGATATTACAACTAATGCCACAGAAGTACAATGGGTTTTAAGAGATTACTATGAATAATATATTCCTGTACATTAGATAACCTTGAAGAAATGGATAAATTCCTAGAAATATATAACATACCAAGACTGAATGAAGAAAAAATAGAAAAATCTGAATAGAGCAATATTAGTAAAGAGATTGAATCAATAATTTAAAAATCTCCCATCAAAAACAGCCCCATTGCAGAGAGTTTTATAATGAAATTCTACCAAACATTTAAAGATTTAATATCAATCCTCAAACTCTTACAAAATATTAAAGAATAGGGAATACTTCCCAACTCATTTTCAGAGATCAGCATTACCCTGATACCAAATCCAGATAGTGACACTAGAAAATTACAGGCCAATATACTTTATGAATAGAGATTCAAAAATCTTCAACAAAACACTAGCAAACCAAATTCAACAGTACATTGAAAGGATCACTTACTGCGTTCAAGCAGGATTTATCCCTGGGATGCCAAGATGGTTCAACATATGCAAATCAGTAAGTGTGATACACCATATTAGCAGAATGAAGGACAGAAACCAAATGATCATCTCAATAAATGCAAAAAAAGAATGTGACCAAATTCAATATCATTTAATGATAAAACCTCTGAACAAATAGTCATAGAAGGAATGTGCCTCAACACAATGAAGGCCATGTATAAAAAATCCACAGCTAGGCTCATACTCAAAGGTGAAAATACAAAACTTTTTCCTCTAAGATCAGGAACAAGACAAGGATGCCCACTACACCATTCAACATAGTACTGGGAATTCCAGCCAGAGAAATTAGACAATGGAAAAAAAAAATCGAAATAGAAAAGCAAGAAGCTAAACTTTTTCCATTTTCTGATGACCTCATTTTGTATATAGAGCATCATAAACACTCCACCAAAAAACTGTTAAAACTGATAAACAAATTCAGTAAAAATGCGAGATATAAAATAAACAAGCAAACATCAGTAGCATTAGTATAAAGATACTAACAACAAACTATCTGAAAAAGAAATTGAGAAATAAATTCCATTCATAATAGAAGAAAAATAAAATACTAAGAAGTAAATTTAACCAAGGAGGAGAAAGAGCTGTATACTTTGAAATCCATAAAACATTGCTGAAAGAAATTGAAGAAGACAAAAATAAATGGAAAGGTATCCACTATTCTTAGATTAGAAGAATTAATATTCTTAAAGTGTCCATACCACCCAAAATGATCTACAGATTCAATGCAATCCCTATAAAAATTCTAATGTTGCTTTTCACAGAAAAAGACAAAAAAATCCAAAAATCTGTATGCAACCACAAAAGACTTCAAATAGCCAAAGCAATCTTAAGCTTAAAAAAACCAAAGCTGAAGGCATCACACTACCTGACTTCTAAATCTATTACAAAGCTATAATAATCAAAAGAGCATAATACTAGCATAAAAAGACACATTGGCCAATTGAACAGAATGGAGAGTCCAAACATAAAACTACACTTTTATGGTCAATTGATTGTTGATCAAATCAACTCAAAATGGATAAAATAATTAAACATAAGACCCCAAAACAACTGGAAGAAAACATAGAGGAAATTCTCCATGAAATTGGTCTAGATAAAGATTTCTTACATATGACCCCCAAAGCAGAGGCAAAAAGAGCAAAAGTAAACATATGGGATTGCATCAAACTAAAAAGCTGCTGCACAGCAAATAAACAGACAAACTAACAAACAGAGTGAAGAGAAAATGCACAGATTAGGAGACAATATTTTCAAACTATAAATCTGATAATGGTCTATATACAAAATACGTAAAGAACTCAAACAACTCAATTAAACTCAATTAAAAAATGGGCAAAAGACCTAAGTAGACATTTTCCAAAAGACAACATACAAATGGCCAAGAGATATATAAGGAAATGCTCATCACTACTAATAATCAGTGATGTACAAATTAAAATCACATGTTGCAGTAGTTATTTCAAAAAGATGAAAGATAAGTGTTGGAAAAAGGGTGGAGAAAAGGAAATCTTCGTACACTTTTGGAGGAAATGTAAATTAATGTAGCCATTATGGGAAACAGTATAGATGTTTCTCAGGAAACTAAAAGTAAGATTGCCACATGATCCAGCAACCCTATTTCTGGGTGTACAGATAATTCCCAACTTACAATGCTTTGCCTTATGAATTTTCAACTTTACAATCATGTGAAAGAGAATGCATTCAATAGAAACCATGCTTCAAGTACCCATATAACCATTCTGTTTTTTACTTTCAATATGGTATTCAATAAATTTATAAGATATTCAATACTTTATTATAAAACAGGCTTTGTGTGAGATGATTTTGCCCAACTGCAAGCTAATGTAGGTGTTCTAGCATGTTTAAGTTATGCTAGGCTAAACTATGATGTTTCATAGATTAGGTGTATTAGACACATTTTTGACTTGGATTTTCAACTTATGATGGATTTATTGGGACAGAAACCTATCATAAGTGGAGAAGCATAAGTATATCCAAAGCAATTGACATCAGTATGCCAAAGAGATATCTGCACTTATTGGCTCATTGCGGCATTATTCACCATGACTAAAATATGGATGGAACCTATGTCTGATATCAATGAATAAATTTTAAAATGTGGTGTATATATATATATAATGAAATACTATTCAGCCTTAAAAAAGAAAATGTTGTCATTTGAGACAACATGGATGAACCTGGAGGACATTACACTGACTGAAATAATCCAGGCACAAAAAGACAATTACCACATGATCTCACTTATATGAGGAATGTAAACAAGTCGAACTTATAGAAGTAGAGAGTGAAATGGTGGTTACCAGAAGCTGGGAGAGAGAGATAATAGGGAAAAAAGTAGATGTTAATCAAAGGGTACATAATTTCAGTTAGACAGGAGGAATAATTTTTAGGGATCTATTGCACAGAATGATGACTATGATAAATAACACATTGTATATTTAAAAATAAATGCCAACTAAATGCCAATTGCAAAGTGAGGTCTATAGAAATGTGCATATTCATTGTTTTGCATCTTACCAATTGGCTGTCCCTTTTCCACATAACTTTGTATAAAGTGTGTTGATTGAGGTGTCTTTTATTACTCAGCCTTCAGTTTACACAATATAGAAGTGGGTCTGTGATTAAACTAGAAAAAGAATAAACATCATCTAGTGCTACATATAGTGACTGATAGAGATTTGGGGAAGACAGCCATGACATTATGTTAGTCACATCATGTTAAGCAGTATGGTGTTGCTGCTGTTGTTGTTTGGGAGACAAACATGAGTAGTAGGCTATTCACTGATGCTGAAGAACCAAAGGTGAGGACGTGACATACTGATTTGGATGCTCAAATCCATTCTCAGTCCCTTCCATTTTCTCTCCTTATCCTAGAAGATGGGAAAACAGTTTCCCAGAATGCTTTGTGGCAGGGCTTTGATTATATTATAATAATGTGAGTGACTCTTGTTAGATCTGGAAGAGAGAAGTGAAGCACAGGTATTATTCTTCCTCTTGAAACAGCAGGCAGACTCATAGATATGGGGGATGTGAGTTTTTTTAGTGTCCACTGGCTATTGCTCCTCAGAATTACTCACTTTGTTCCTGCAACCAGCACTGCAGTAGCCATCAACAGTGATTTCCTGTACCTTTTGAACTCAGTTGGAAATAGCAACTTCATAATTCCCCCAAAGCTAGCAACAAACCTGAGTTCTATTGGTAGATCTCCCTGACCTTTACTCCTGAGTCCTTTCAACAAATTTGTAAGCATTTAATTTCCTGTGTCAAACTCCATACTGCTTCAGTGTTCAAAGAGCTTTATGTTATTTTGAACCATCAGTGATAAAGGGTTGTCATTTTGGTGACTGAAGACATATAAAGGCATAAAAAATAACACTACATATAAAATAATACTATGCTTATTAAAATATTACTATGTACATGACAAAGCAGTTGCTGCTAAGTTTCTAAAAAGGTTCACTCTCAATGGCCAATTAATAACATAAATAAAAAGACACATCTAAAAAGAAATTAGAATTATATTAGAAATAGTCAAAACATCATGTGACATTACTGTAAGAAAATGTGTTTGGGGAGAAGGCCCAGAAAAATTTTACCATAGAAAAATAACACAAAGAAAACTGAGACTTAGAAGCTGATAAATATTTTAACCAAACACTCCAACATTAGCATAAAAATATTAAGGATTCAATCACAACTTTTATGAAAATTAATACAAGCTGAGGGAAAACATGGCCAGTTAGGAGAAGGATTAATAGGAAGGAATGAAACCATACAGTAAGGTACATAGAGAATTGAATAAGAAAAAAATATATATATGTATATGAGAAAAGGAAACCAAATTAAAATAATTAGTGAAAAGCTAGTGATAGAGGAAACATTAACCAAAGATTTAACATGTGTAAAGTTGAGATTTGAAGTAGAAAATCAAAGAAATGGAGCACAAATGAAATGAAACATATTCTAGTATAATTATCAGATTTATAAAGAAATAATCTCTATGGCTTCTAGGTGAAAAAAGATTATGTCGCTTATATGGGAAAAGAAATCAGGCAAATTAAAATGAAAGGCAAGATAATCAGCTTAATCTGCAATATTTATTGACAGAGACAACAATAGATCAACACCTACAAAAAGACTTAGGGAATAACCTGATACAAGGATCTTATACCCAGCAGAGTTGTCTTCCAAGTATAAAGAATACAGACACAATAGTATTTAATGTAAATTAGCATCATGTATCTTATGTATGAAGCCTTCTTGAAGAAAAGCTATATAGTGAGCTAAGGAGTGACCGGGAGAGCCCTGGGAAAAAGACTGGTAGCAAGAATTTATTATACGTAATGGAAGATCTAATGTAAAAAGCAAGGCAGAAATAAAAGCAATAGAAGAGGATATAAATATTATATATCCCGATAATGTAAAAATGAATCAAGTGAAAACAATGAAAAGATAAATTATTTTGGATAGTGAAATAATCTTCTTTAATGCCCTACATGCAACACTTGCAGTCAAAGGGCATCTTTTAAAATGAAAAATTCAGTGAAAAAAGTATACAGATTTCATACAAAGATAAATACAAGGATGATAATACTACTGATTAATATTGCATGGTGGAGAAGAGGAAAGGAATGAGGGAGGAAGAGGAAACAATTTTTTGTTCTGTTCATAATGAGAAGCTAAAAAAGAGGAGACTAAGTGCTTTTTTACAAAAGTCTTATTACAAAGAAAACCATTAAAAAGAATATGTATATATATAAAATTCCAAAATATCAGAAGATCCACATAAAATCAAAGCAAAAATACAACATTAACAAATAGAAATAATATGTGTGTGTATGTATACATATACACAAACAAACACAAATATATACAAAATAGCATATCACTTTAAAATGAAGAAGGAGAAGGAGGAGGGAATATCTCCATAAATATAATTCAGTATTGGGCTTTGATGAATAATTGGAAACAGTTCAACATGGCATTTACTTTCCAAGACTTGTGGCAGGTGTGTTTTTGTTACCAAATCCAAGTCCAGCTGCCTGCTCCGTACAAAAACAAACAACCCAAAAGTCAAATGTCGGTGAAAATGGAAGTCAGCTTTGATTCAGGAATACTGATGACCTGAGAAGAGATGTTAGGCTAACCCATCTCTCCAGTAACACCAAAGGGGAAAGGCCAGACTAAAACCATCTCAAAGACTCAGATTTACTGAGGGGTTTTTGAAGAGGGGATTGAGGGAATGGAATGTGGGAAGTGAAAAGCAGGAGAGAGCGGGGCGTGTAAGGAGCCAGGTGCAAATTCTCACCAAGGCTCCTTCTGGCTTCTCCTCTCTTCCTTGATGTCATCTCAGGGTCCTGTTTCTGGGTGGAATCAGCATAGCTGTATTGATGTCTTCCTTGGTTTCTCAGAGTCTGGATAGTACCTGTCTTGTGGCAAGTTTGCAACTGTAGGCTGACTGGAAAACAATTTTACATTTATGTAAATAACCTCATCTTGCCCTGTAACCAAGATTCAAAATATCAAGTAACCATGGGAAAAGAGGGAACTCAGAGAGACGCACACTAAGAAAAAAACTTTTTTTTTTTTTTTTCCAAAGCCCATGCAGTTTTAGGTCCCAACAAGGCTTCAGTCCTGCTCTCTCCAACATTTTTATTTTAATTATTTAGCAAGGCAGGAATAAGAATAATAGAAAGGGATCTAAATATTATATATCCTGGTAATGTAAAAATGAATCAAGTGAAAAGATAAATTAATTTGGATAGTGAAATAATCTTCTTTATTGCCCTATCTGTAATAGCTTTCAGTCAAGGAGCATCTTTTAACATGAAAAATTAGCATATCTTATTACAGAGTCTATAATCTTTTCAGTAGTTTAATATAAATTATAGATTAGCTGCTCTATAAAGGATGGGGTTTTGCTTGTTTGTTTTTGTTTTTTATTTATAGCTCATTGCTCTATACCTAATACTTAACACTGTACCTGATATATGGTAGGTGTACATTAATAGTTGCCAAATAGAAAATTGTTTTGGAGAAGCACATGGATAGGCCACTACTAGACTTGTTCCCAGAGCAAAAGAGAAAGAAAACGTCAGGTTAAAAACTGTTTGTTTGTTCTGGTGGTGGTAGTTTTTCCCATCAAATAAAAATATAGGCAATTGTGAAATCAACATAGACAAGCATTTTACAAAAGAATAACACATGCAGCCATAAACATATGGGAAAAAATTATAATTACTTTTTATGAACACAATAAAAATTAGCACAATAATGAGTAATGTTCTACCTGAAAGACTGGAGAAAATAGTTGCCATTGTGAACAGCGAATTATTGTTTATAACAGCCAAAAATTGGGGAAATATCCATATTTTCCCATAATCTTAAGGCTTTTGATATATACTGCTAAGTTGCCTATTTATCTACATTCCTACAAGCAATAAGTGAGAGACTCTGCCTCCCTGCAGCATTCCCAGAGCTACTGTAAATTATGCATTTTTAAACCATTCTCAGTTGATGTAGTTAAATAAATAATATCTGGTCATCAATTGATTACAAGCAAGTCTCAGGCTCTGCTCCCCGCACTCCCTCTAAGAGCTCCTGGGCCATCCCAGGAGTGGCTCTGATAGGCCCAGTGCAGTGTGTGCTGTGCCCTGCAAAGCTGTGGGGGCATGGATACCTCCTCCACCTAGATTTCCAAGGATGCCCCACAGAGCCTCTGCGCCCAGGCAGAGAATTTCCTACCTTCATGGCACAGAGCAGGGTGGAAAAGGGAGGAAAGTAAATGGACAGTGAGTGAATAGGGAATATCCAGGACATGACAAAACCTCAGGTGATATATGATTTCTTCATATGTCCAAATCTGGCTCCTTTGGATACAAAAACCCATCTGCCTACCACCTCTCCACTAATATACACAGAAAATACACAGTGGTAGGTTAAAGGTGGGATAACCACATTCAGAAAGGCAAAAATGGAGGAATGCGTCAGACACTTCTCCACAAAAATTCTGAAATTCCTGCTAGAAAGACATAGCGAAGTTGCTGTAATGTTGGGGGAGCTCCACCATCTCCCCAGCAAACTTGGTGGAAATTATATAAAACAAACAAAAAAAGACTAACAATTTAAAGTCTCTGGAAATGGTCCTAAGGGCATACAGCAAATGAAAAAAAAAAAACAAAAAAACCACCAGTTCAGTAAGAAAAGCAAGAGTTTGTGGTATTTGAACCAATATGGCTACCAAGTTCTCTAGGATAACAAGTTCCTCTACCATGAAGGAAATCTACCCAGTTTTTTCCTGAATTAAGTACTGTTCTGCTTTCAGAGAGGCCCTGGCTCCACCCTGTGGAAGGTTTTTCCTATTCTATTACACTTCCTGGACACATTTCACATGGACAGTGGGTAATATGACCTCCCTGGAGGCTACAGAGATTTGTCAGCCTGTGTCCAGCCTTTGAAATATTTATAATCAACTGTTGTTCTAAGTCTGAAACATTCACATGATTTTTAGACTTGACTTAAGCCTCATTGACAATATAAATTTCTCAGAAAATAGTTTACTTTTCCTTTATTGGACTATTTACTTTTATTCTAAAATTTATTGTGTATTTTTTAATCGAGGTAAGAGATCATGAGATCTACCCTCAATAAATTTTTAGTGCACAATACACTATTGTTAACTATAGGCATAATGTTGTACAGCAGATCTCTAGAACTTATTCATCTAGCATAACAGAAACTTTAAACCCATTTCCCCCAGCCCATGGCAACCACCATTGTACTCTTTGCTTCTACAAATTTGACTACTTTAGATATCTCTTTATTTGTCTTTTTGTGATTAGCTTGTTTCACTTTAGTGTAATGTCCTCCAGCTTCATCTATTTAGTTAAATATGACAGGATTTTCTTCATTTTAAAGTCTGGATAAAATTCCATGCTTAAACTACATTTTCCTCATCCATTCATCATGCAATTAACACTTGGGTTGATTCCATATCTTGGCTATTGTGAATAATGCTGCAACTAACGTGGAAGTGTAGATATTTCTTTGAGATTCTTATTTTAATTCCTTTAGATATATACACAGAAGTGGAATTGCTAGATCATATGGTAGTTCTAGTTTTAATTTTTTGAAGAGCCTCCATACTCTTTTTCATAGCATCTGCACCATTGTATTGCTATAACAGCGTACCTGAAACTGGGTAATTTATAAAGAACAGAAGTTTATTAGGCTTACAATTGTGGGATAGCGGCGTCTGGCACAGGCCTTACACTGCTTCTGCTCATGGCGGAAAATGGCAGGCAGCCAGTGGGCACAAGCAGATCATGTGGTAAGAGGAAGCAAGTGAGAGGAAGAGAGGGGAGGTGCCAGGGTCTTTGTAAATAACCAGCTTTCATGGGAACTAATAAAGCCAGAACACACTCAGGACCCCCACTCCCCAGATAGAGAATTAATTCTTTCATGAGGGATCCACTCCCATGACTCAAACAGCTTCCAACACTACCACACTGGGGATGAGATTTCCACATGAGTTCTGTGGGGGACAACACATCCAAACAGTATTAGCCATCTTACATTGTCACCCACAGTGTACAACTGTTCCAATTTCACCACATCCTGCCAGCACTCATCTTTTGTTTTTCAGTAGTAGCCATCCTAACAGGTATGACATATTATCTCTGTCTTAGTTTGTTTAGGTTTCTATAGCAAAATATTATAGACTGGGGAGCACAAACAAAAGAACTTTATTTCTCACAGTTCTGGAAGTTGAGAATCCAAGGTCAAAGTGCCAACAGATCGTGTCTGGTGAGAGTCCACTTTGTCATAGACAGACTTCTTTTCACTCTAACCTCAGATGGTGAAAAGAGTGACGAGTCTCACTCTAGCCAATTTTAAAAGAACACCAATCTTATTCATGAGGGCTCTGCCACATGACCTAATCACCTCCCCACCTGCTAATAGCATCACTGTAAGGGCAAGGATTTCTACTTGCAAATTTTGGAGAGACATAGCATAATCAGATAGTAGCATAATCTTACTGTGGTTTTGATTCGCATTTCCTTGATGGTCAGTAATGTTAAGCATCGTTTCATGTACCTGTCTTCATGTTGGCCATATCTTCTTTATGTATTTATTTATTTTTTCTTAAAACTTTTTTTATTGGTTATGAATATTCATGAGATACAAAGCTGATTGCCAGCACTCGTACCCAAAAAGTGATGACCAGATCCATACTGATTATACCCCATGTCCTCCACCCAATTATCCCTGACCTCCCTCCCCATCCCCCTTTCCCCCCCTCCACTTTGTACCCCTAGGTATGCTCTCTCCCTCTGCAAATCCAACATACCACTGTGGTCTTTCTTTCCTTCCTACTTTCTCTCTTAGCTCCCACTTATGAGTGAGAAGGTGTGGTATTTATCACTCTGTGCTTTGCCTATTTTACTCAACATAACTTTCTCCAAGCTCATCCATGTTGTTGCAAATGGGAGAATTTCATTCTTTTTTAAGGCAGAGTAGTATTCCATGGTGTATGTATACCACATTTTCCTTCTCCATTTGTCCATCAGTGGACATTTAGGTTGGTTCCATATCTTGGCTATTGTAAACAGAGCTATAGTGAACATAGGAGTGCAGGTATCCCTTCGACATGATGATTTCCACTCCTTTGGGTATTTACCCAGAAGTGGGATTGCTGGATCGTATGGAAGATCTATCTGTAGTTGTTTAAGAAACCTCCATACCGTTTTCCATAGTGGTTGTACTAATTTACAGTCCCACCAGCAGTGTAGGAGCACTGCCTTCTTTCCACATCCTTGCCAGCCTCTGTTATTCTGTCTTTTTGATAATAGACAGTCTAATTGGGGTGAAGTGATATCTCAGTGTGGTTTTAATTTGCATCTCCCTGATTACTAGTGATGTTGGGCATTTTTTCATGTACCTGTTGGCCATTTGTATATCTTCCTTTGAAAAATGTCTATTCAGCTCTTTTGCCTGTTTTTTAATTGGGTTACTTGTTTTTTTACTGTGCAATTGCTTGAGTTCCTTGTATATTATGGATATTAATCTCTTGTCAGATGCATAGTTAGCAAAAATTTTCTCCCACTCTGTAGGTTGTCATTTCACTCTGTTGATTGTTTCCTTTGCTCTGCAGAAGCTTTTTAGTTTGATATGGTCCCATTTGTTTATTTTTTCTTTAGTTTCCTGTACTTTCAGACTCATGTTCATAAGGTCTGTGCCCAGACCTAGTTCCTGAAGTGTTTCACCTATATTCTCCCTTAGTAATTTTATAGTTTTTTATTTTAGTCTTATACTTAAGTCTTTAATCCATCTTGAGTTTATTTTAGTATATGGTGAGAGCTGCATGTCTAGTTTCATTCTTCTGCATATGGATATCCAGTTTTCCCAGCACCACTTATTGAGGAGACAGTCTTTTTCCCCAAGGCCATGTCTTCTTTAGACAAATATCTATTTAAGTCCTTTGCTCATTTTTAAATCTGGTGTTTATTTTTTGGCTATTGAATTGTATAAGTTTTTTATATATTTTTGATATTTACCTCTTATCAGATATACGGTTTGCAAATAGTTTTACCTATTCCATAGGTTCCTTTTTCACTCTGTTGATTGTGTCCATTGTTGTACAGAGAAGCTTTTTAGTTTGATGTAGTCCCACATTGCTATTTATGCTTTTGTTAACGGCACTTTTGGTATCATATCCAAAAATTATTGCCACACTTCTACAAGGATGTCAAGAATACAAAATAGAGAAAGAATAGCCTCATCATTAAGTAGTGTTGGGAAAACTGGATATCCATGTGCAAAAGAATGAACCTTATTTTACACCATTCACAAAAATTAACTCAAAATGGATTAAAAACTTAAATGTAAAACTCCTACAAGAAAACATAGGGAAAAAGCTTCATGACAATGGTCTTGGCAATGATCTTTTTTAAATTTGCATTTGTTCTAGTAACACAGGCACAATGTTTCAGAGATGTTCTCAAATATTTAGTTTTAGTTTTGCTTTTTACTCAAATATCTCTTTCTCTGAATATGATTGTGGTTACCTTAATGCTATAAGTCTGTTCTGATTAGGACACACCTTTAATTTGATACAAATACTTGGATGATGTATTAGTATGAGAGATTTTACTGGGTACAGAACTCTTAATTTTACCTTTTCCCTAAAATAAATTTATCAGCCTATGTTTTTACCACATGTCGGATGCTCAAAGCAAAGTCTCTCTTTCATTATTTCAGTTCTAAAAGCAAATGACTTTTCCAACTTGACAAGGTCTTGTATTTCTGGAATCTCTCTAATCTCTTTCATTTCTGCTTTCAAACTGGTGAATTATGTTGAGTTTATATCTCTTCTATAACAGCAAATTCAGTCATTAACAACCAAAATACATTAAAGTTTTGTTTTAAATTTATTTCATAAAGCCACGAGTTTATAATCTGTTTCACAACTATAATGTAACAATTTGTACCATAACAGTTTTAGTAAATATTCTAATATCACAGAACATGGATCACACTCAATTCAGCTTTGGTTATCACTTTCCTCATCATCTACTGTCCAAGCATGAAAACAAACTCATATAACTTATTATGTTTTTAAAGACAGGCACCCTACTTCTAATACCAATGTTTGCATTAGACAAAATAGGCTAGTCTACATGATGGTTACAAATGAATGTCTAAATATTTTTTAAATTTTATTATTTTATTTTTAATTGACAAATAATAATTGTACATATTAATGAGGTACAATGTGAGGTATGAATACTTGTACACGATGTGTAATGATCAAATCAGGATAATTAGCATATTCATCACCTCATTTCTCATTTCTTTGTGTTGGGAACACTAAATATCCTCTCTTCTATTTAAAATTATACAATAAATCGTTGTTAACTCTAGTCACCCTACAGTGATATATAACACTATTATTCCTCCTATCTAGCAGTGCAGTACCTTTGTGTCTGCTTGCCAATCTCTCCCTATCCTTTCTTCCTCTACCCTTCCCAGCCTCTTGTAACCACTATTCTATTCTCTATTTCTATGAGATCAACTTCATTATCCACATATGAGTGAGAACATGCAGTATTTCTCTTTCTATGTTTGGCTTATTTCAGTGAACATAATGCTCTCCAGGCTTATTCATGTTGCCAAGAATGACAGAATTTTATCCTTTTTTGTGGCTAAATATTATTCCATTGAGCACATATAGATATAAATATATGCATATATGTGTGTCTGTGTGTGTGTGTGTGTGTGCGCACGTATATATATATATGCACATGCACACACCCATACCCATTTTCTTTATCCAATCATCCACTGAAGGACATTTAGTTTGACTCCATATCTTGGCTATTGTGAATACTGCTGTAATAAACATGGGAACAAAGGCATCCCTTTGATACACTGATTTTCTTTCCATTGTATATATACCCAGTAGTGAAATTGCTGGATCATATGGTAGTTCTATTTGTAGTTTTTTGAGAATCCTCCACACTGTTTTCCATAATGACTCTATTAATTAACAATTCCCTCAACAGTGTATGAGTCCCCTTTTCTCTGCATCCTCACCACCATTTGTTGTTTTTCGTCTTTTTGATATTATGAACTCTAACTGAGATGAGATGATATCTCATTGTGGCTTTTATTTGCATTCCCCTGGTGATTAGTGATTTTGAGCATTTTTTCATGTCTGTTTGGACATTTGTATATCTTCTTTTTAATTTTTTTTTCTTGATTATGCATATTCATGGGGCTCAAAGCAGATTGTCACCACCTGTGCTCAAGATGTGATCAGATAAATACCATCAGCACGCCCATTACCACAAATTACAATTACTCCCCATGCCCTCTACCCAACTTCTCCCCAACTTTCCTCCCCACCCCCACCCCCCACCCCTCAGCAACCCTAGGTATGTTCTCTCTCTCTGCAAGTCCAATGAACCACTGTGGTCTTTCTTTCCTTCCTTCTTCCTTTCTTAGCTCCCATTTATGAGTGAGGACATGTGGTATTTTTCCCTCTGTGCCTGGGTTATTTCACTTAACATAATTTTCTCCAAGCTCATCCATGTTGCTGCAAATGGCAGAATTTCATTCTTTTTTTATGGCTGAGTAGTATTCCACTGTGTACGTATACCACATTTTCCTCATCCAGTCATCTACTGATGGACATTTAGGTTGGTTCTGTATCTTGGTTACTGTAAATAGAGCTATGATGAATATAGGAGTCTCTGGTTGTGGGTTTTTTTTGTTTGTTTGTGTGTTTGTTTTTCCAGTTTGTTTGTTTGTTGGATTATTCGCTGTTCCCACCACTTGAACTTTGCACTGGAGCTAATTCATTGTCCTTTGCTTACTTCTAAAACGGGAGAACTTCCTGTGGAGACCAGCACTTGAGCCCTGTAGTTGAGCTAAATTGCTGCTTTGCTGCTGATTCCCTGGGGAATGCTTTTTGTGCAGCTCAGGTTTTAGTTGTTGACCTTCTTTGTACTTCCAGGTCTTGTGAGTTCTGGTGCACCTGGGTTGTGTAGAAACTCTGATCCAGGCCTAAGTCTTTTCAGTAAACCACACACCCTGCAGTTCTATATTCCTGACAAGTCTCCATTGAGTGGTCCTGCACTAATTGGGGGGCAGGTCAGCTGTCCATGCTGTGTCCCAGTGTTCCCCTGGTGGGCCAGTCTCTCTCATCCTCTGTACTCCAAACATTTCCCATGGGACAGGCCATGCACTGGTCCCTTGCTATAACTCACCAGCCGCTGAGTGGCTCTTTTCTTCACTTGTTGTGGCTCTTCATTACTGTGCAGGTTCACAGGAACCCTGTTAGTGGTGTTGCTGGCCTGTGGGACACCAAGGCCTTTTCCCCCCTGCTGTCTCCAAGCAACTTCATACGAAGGGCACAACTGTGGCTTTTGCCAGCTCTTACTCCATGTGCTCACTAGGGCCAGGCTTGAAGTGGCTGGGGCTTAAAATGGTGGGAGTGATCCTTTCTTTCTCTCATAGTTGTTTCTTCTGCCTTCATGAACTTTGTAGGTCTCTCCTCCTCTTCCCCTGATCTCTAGTGGCCCCAGCTTGGCTGTCAATGTTTTTTAATAGCTGAAAATTGGTTGATTTGTGGGAGAGAGTTACCCTGGGTACCATCTAGTCTACCATCTTCTCTTCTTACAGTTTTTGACTTGAAGTCTGTTATAAGTATGGCTACTCCTTCTACCTTTTCGTTTCTGGTATTTTTCTTCTTTGCGTGTTTTCTGTGTGAGGTGAGCTTCTTCTAGGCAGAATATCGTTGGGTCTTGTTATTTATCCATTCTGCCACTCTATATCTTTTAATCATTTAATCTGTTTACATCTGTTTACATTCAAGGCTTTTTTTTTTTTGATAGGTGAGGTGTTACTCCTATCATTTTATTATTGTTTTCTGGTTGTTTTGTTTATTCTTTGTTCCTGTCTTCCTCCCTTATTGTTTACCTTTATGCTTTGGAAATTTTCTGAAGTGAGAGGATTGATTCCTTTCTCTGTATCATTTGTGTATCTCCTCTACCAGTGAGTTTTATACTGTCACATGTTTCATGATGGTAGTTATTGTTCTTTCACTTCCAGAAGTAGAACTCCTTCAAGCATTTCTCATAAGGCTGGTCTAGTGGTGATGCATTCCCTTAGTTTTTGCTAGTCTGAGAAAGACTTTATTTCTCCTGCATTTATGAAGGATAGCTTTGTTGGGTTTAGTATTTTTTGATGACAGTTTTTTTTTCTTGGAGCACTTTGAATATTTCATCCTATTCTCTCCTGGCCTGTAAGGTTTCTGCTGAAAAATATGTTATTAGTCTAATGGACATTCCCTTATATGTGACTTGACACTTTTCTCTTGCTGTTTTTAAAATTCTGTCTTTGTCTTTGGCCTTTGGCAGTTTAACTATAATTTGCCTCAGAAAGGATCCTCAGCCAAATTGGTGAAAAATATTAAAAACCAATGACAACACTTAAAGTCTACGGAGATGATTTTAAGTGTACAGAGAAAATAAAGAATATCTATTCAAGTTGGGGAAAAGAGTGAGAATCTTTGGTATTTATACCAATACAGCTGCCTTCTTCATACCTTCTAGCTCAGTGAGGTGGAAATTCTACTCTAGAATGGTGCCGACAAACAATACTGGGCCCCTTTTTTCCCCAGCTTGCAATCAGAGGACTATCTTTTCTGGAGGCTGATGGTGTCAGCATTTTCTCATCCTACCCTGCTACCTATTGCTGAGGCTAAGTTTTGGGCAAGTAAAGCTGAGAAGAGGGGGATCCCTCCTAATTCCTGGCTCCCTATATTGGGATAGAGGCTCTAACTTACAGGCAGAGGTGCAGAAAATACTGAGGTGCTGAACCTAATTGCCCTTGCCCAAGGTCATAAGGCAATGGTTTCACACAGGTTAGGTGAAGACTTAAGAAGCTAAGAAGAGTTGAGGCTAATCTTTTCCTCAAGCTAGAGCTCAGCTCTTACAGTGGGAGTACTATTCTTCCTGTCCTCAGCTTCAGAGTCATTGCTTAGAGACTCTGCCTTGAGAAAGAAGGAGGTCAAGAAAAGATAGCTTCTAATCTCTTCACAGAAAGTACATTTGTGACAGATAATGGAGGATTTCAAGACTAAGGGCCCTTTAAAAACCATGTAGGTTGTGGTTAAAGGCAATGTGGAGGAGATCGGCAAATTTATTGAAGATATAGGCTAAACAGTAGTCTAGCTTATTTTTTAGAAAGACTTGGAAAAGGGACATCTGGAGGAACCCTTATGGGATCAGAACAAATCTTAAACATTAATTTTGGGAATTATGCCTTCAAAGGATCCCAGATTTGATTGGATTAATCTCTAAAGCAACTTATGCCTCAGAGCATTTTTGAAAAAAATAGAGCAATCAGCTGGATATTAGTGGAACTTAGCAAGTGAATGTGGCCAGGGAAAGAGGCAATCAAATGGAATCTTGCCAAAACCTTTATTATCCCAGGGAGACTGTGGGCATACCAAAGGCTAGGCCATAATTTAAGTATTCAGCCATAACTTCTTTGAAAATTTTTCTCAAGTTCTCTGCTCTCCTTCTGATTCTCACATCATGCATAAGACTGTGTGCTTAATGGAATCCCACATTTCTCTGAACTCTGTTCACTTTTTGTCATTCTTTTTGTCCTTTACTCTTTTAATTGCAAAGTCTCTATCAACCTCTCTTCAAGTTTCATAATTCTTTCTTTTGCTAATTCAAATCTACTGTGATCCCCTCTAGTGTATTTTTCATTTTAGTTATTATTGAATTTTTTTAAAAAAGCATTAGCCTACATATACAGAAAGCTAAAAGAATTCCAGTAGGATAAACACAAAGAGATCCACAAACAGATATATTATGGTAAAAATGTTGAAAGCCAAAAACGAAGAAAAAAACTATTGAAAGCAGCAAGTAAGAAATGACTCATTTCCTATAAAGGAACCCAAATAAGATGAACAGCCAACTTCTCTTAAGAAACAATGGAAACCAGAAGAACATATTCAAAACACTCAAATAAAATACTCTCAACCAAGAATTTTATATCCCACAAAACCATATTTTAAATGTGAAAGTGAAGTAAAGACAAAAACTGAGAAAATTTGTTGTTATCATAGCAGGCTCCAAGAAACAATAGAGAAAGTTTTTTAGGCTGAAAGCAAATGGATTCAGAAGGTAATTCAAATCCATACCCCAAAACAAAAACCACCTATAAGGTAATTAAGTAGGATGTTGTAATACATATACTGGCATAATTCTTATACTTTCTCCTCTTAAATTATGTAAAAAGCAACTGTAGTAAAATATATGTATATAATGTATTGTTGGGCCTATAACATATTAAAATGTAATATATTTAACAATAACAGCAGAAAGAAGATGGGTGGGAGCAAAGTTCTGCTGGAGTAAGGAAATGGCAACAGATGCTAACCCTGATCCACAAGAACAAATAAAGAAAACCACAAATGATAAAAAGGGAGTTTAGAATAACAAATTCTGTAAATACATATTTGCTTACTTTTCATCTGTGAGTTTCTTTAAAAGTTGTAAAATGATATAAATTAATAATTACAATAATACAGCATTGGTTTATAACACTTATAGATGCAATGTTTGTACAGTAATACTACAAAAGGGAAAAGGGAATAGTGCTATAAAGAAGCAACATTTCTATATCACATGAAAATTAAGTTAGTATAAATCTGAACCTGATTTTAACAAATTAAGATATACGTAGCAAGTCCTAGAGCAACTGCTAAGAAAAATAAATTAAGTAGTAAAAAAAATTTAGTGAAAAAATAATTTAAAATATTAAAATGCTACATAAAAAATATCCAATCAATCAAAAAAGCAGTGGTAAAGGAATAGAGAAATATAAAAGATGTGATATATATAAAGAACAAAAAATAAATGACAAACCTAAACTCAACTCTATCAATAATAACATTAAATTTGAATGGGTTAAACAACCCAATGAAAAGGTGGAGATTGCCAGCCTAGATTTAAAAACATGATCCTATATATGCTGTCTGTGGGAGACATATTTTGGATTCAAAGATACAACTGATTAAAAGTAAATGGATAGAAAAAGATATATCATGGAAATAACAAAATACATGAGCACACATGGAAACACATGAAAACTGTAGTGAATATGTAAATATCAGAAAAATAACCTGTAAAACAAAAAAATGTTACTAGGAATCAGGAGAGTCATTTTTTAATGATATAAGGGTCAATCCATCAAGAATATATAATAAACATATACACACCTGACAACAAAGCCCCAAAATGCATGAAGTAAATACTAACCAAAATGAAGGTAGAAATAGATAATTCAATAATAATATTAAGGGACTTTAACATCCCACTTTCAATATTTGATAGAAAAACTAAGCAGAAGATAAACAAGGCAATAAAACACTTGAACAACACTATACAAAAACTAGCTATTATTCATGTCTATGAAACACTGCAACCAAAACAGTAAGATATTCATTCTTCTGAAGTGTACATGGCATATTCTCAGGGATAGACCACAAGCTACACAATAAAACAAACATCAACAAATTCAACAGGATGGAAATAATGCAAAACATGTTTTTTGACCATTAACAAATGCTAGCAAACCAAATTCAGAAACATATAAAACAGATTATAAACCATTATCAAATGAATTTTTCCTGAGGATGCAAAATTGCTTTAGCATCTGAAAATAAATTAATGTAATACACCATATCAATTGAATAAAAAACCAAAACCACATGATCCTCTCAATAGATACAGAAAAAGAATTTGACAAAATCTGACACCTTTAATCGTAAAAATGTTAAAGAAACTAGGAATGGAAAGGAACTCCCACAGCCTGATAAAGCACATCTATAAAAAACCCACAGCTACCATAATTAATAGTAAGAGACTGAATGCTTTCCCCTAAGATCAGAAACAAAACAAGGATGTCCATTTTTGCCACTTACATCAACATTATACTGGATGTTCTTCTAAGGTAATTAGGCAACAAAAAAAAAGTCATCCAGATTTGAAAGACATAAGTAAAACTGTATTTGCAGAAGATATAATCTTGCATATTGAAAATAATAAGAAATTCACTAAAAAAAATCTATTGGAATAAATGAGTTCAGAAATGCTGCAGGATCAATGTACAAAAATGAGTTGTATTTTTATACAATTATAAAATGGGCAAAGCTTCTAAACAGAAATTTCTCCAAGAGAGATATATAAATGGCTAATAAGCACATGAAAAGATACTTGATATCATTTAGTCATCAGGGAAATGCAAATCAAAACCAGGAGATATCACAGTAAAATGGGTAAAATTAAAAAGTCAGATAATAACAAAGGTTGGTAAAGATGTGGAGAAATTAGAAACTTCATACTCTGTGATGGGAATGTACAATGTTGCAGCCACTTCAGAAAACCCGCTGGCAATTCCTCAAATGGTTAAAATTAAAGTTACTATTTGACCTAGCACATCCACTCCTAGGGATATATCAAACAGAATTGAAAATATGTGTCCACTCAAAAACTTGTACATGACTGTTCATAACAGCATTATTCATAATAGTACAAGGTGGAAACAATTCAAATATCCATCAACTGCTGAATAAAAAAATGTATCATATCTATATAGTGGACTATTATTCAGTCATAAAAAGGAATGAAGTACTGATACATGTTACAGCACAGATAAATATTAAAAACTTCATGCTAAGTGAAAGAAGCCAGTCACAAAAGACAACATATTATATTATTCCATTTATATAAAATTGTTAGAATAGGTAAAATATATTGTAGGCACTTTCTAAATTACAAAATGTAAAATGGGCAGAATAGACAGAAAATAGTTTAGCAGTTCCTTAGGGCTGGGAGGGTGGGGCTGGGGAGGGGGGCATATGGTTACAATAGCTAAAGGATTTAGAATTTCTTTTTGAAGCCATGAAAATGTTCTGAAATTATGGTGATGTTTGTACATATATGAATGAATAAAGACTATTGAATTGTATGCTTTAAATGGGTAAATTATTTAAGTGATTTATATCTCAATAAAGCTGTAAAAACTGTTGATTCTTACTGATAAGAGTGTTTTGCAAGCTTATGCCCTTGAACCATGTTATATCTGTTGACTGAAGAGTAGGTGCAAATAATGTGATTTATTATGAACACCTGCTTTTCTTCTGGGTGTCAGGAGCTTCAGTATATGGTCAGTGAGGCAGGCATTATGTGCCTGTGTGGCAGACCCCCAATAAAAACCCTGGAATCTAAGCTCAGGTGAGACTTCCTGGTAGACAGTACTTCACACACATTTGCACACATTGTTGCTGAAGAAATGAACTGTTTCTTGTGCTACCTCACTGTGAGAGAATATTTGAAAACTTGCATCTAGTTTCATCCAGGCTTCACCCCATGAACCTTTTTCCTTGGATGATTTTACTTCTTATGCATTTGCTGTAATAAACTGTAATTTTTAGTACAATGATATCTGAGCCCTGTGTCTTCTAGCAAATCACCAAACCTGGAATGTCTCGGGTACCCCTGACACAGTTTCTTAGGTAAAGCCTCATTAAAAGATCAATAGCCGCCCCCCCCCCATCCTATAACTATAAGAACTGGAACATGTGGGCCCAAGATTGCAAAAGTATAGGAAGGGAATGTATAGAGAACTCAGCTCCTCACTAAAAATAATGAAGAACTTGAAAAGTTGTATTGTCCCAAACTGTAGCATAGAGCATCTTGGAAATGTGAGGTACCATGTGGAATCTTTGGTGAGTGATATTCTCTGTCAAGGAGTAAATGTTTTTGTGATTTATTAAGATATTAGAGTAGATCTGAAATATTGGACATGTAAAACAGAAATACACTAAAAGGATCTTAGGGGAAGAACTAAATTGGTCATAAAAATCAGGAAGCTAGTAGAAAAGTAAAGCAGCCTTTGAGTAGAAAACAAGTTAAGTAGAGACCATGTCTGGCCTGCAACTTTTAATATAATCTGATGTCAATGCAAGGGTTTATGCACGATATCTTTTATCTAAACTTCCCTAGATATACAATAGCTGGATATGGTTGAAAGCTTAATTGGGAGAAGAGAGTAAAAAAAAGATGAGGAAACATAATTGGCTTTTCTAAATTCACTGAAAGAATCAAGGAAAATACAAAAATAAGTGTAGATTCAACAAGAGTTTTAATAACTGGAGTTAAAATTATGATGTTGAAAACATGGAGGAAATTATTTCCAGTGTGCGTTTACAGGCAGGAATTTCAAATGTTCTGTGGTCTTCTAAAGTCAACATGAATTTTATGTTGTTTTTAAAGAATAATTAGCACATATAAAAGTGTTTTTTTGCTCTCTTTTCAGATAGCACATGTAAAATTCTGGACTTTAAGGTATTTCACAACTAACCCAGTTAATCAAAACGCAATATTTTGCAGTGGAGGTGATTTCTTATTTAGTCTTGTTTTATCTATCCCCAATGTTTTCTAAACACATTGCCTCTGAAGAAAGCTACCAATAAAGAATATTTGAACTAGAATCTATTGATTTATGGGATAGAAATTGAGATCCTCAAGGTTCTCTAAAGAGACTTAACAAGAAATCAGGCACGTGTTGTTAACAAAGACACTGTCTCACAAAAGCATACTGAAATGAAGCAATTGTGAAAGAGAAGTAGAGCAACAATTAAAGAAAACATTCAGAAGCTAATGATGAAACAAGGGAGAGATACACTACACAATATCATGGCGGGAGGAGGAGACAAAGCACTTAAAAACTTTTAAAAGTATGCATGTAATAGGGCCAATAAAGTTCAGAAATAGAATACCAGTTAGGTAGATGCCAGTCTACCAGCAGTACAGGTGATATGGCAACAGGAAGTAATATATACATGGCTAACTCCAAAGCAAAAACAGAAGAACGTGGGAAAGAACATACATCAATTGTAGCAAACAGAATTGGTTCTAAGCACAGCTAAAGGAAACAGAAAGAAAAAAATAATAATTTAAGCTTAGGGAACTTTAATAATATCCTACGTAGAAATGGAGGAAACATTTGAAAATTGTTATAAATGTCTTAAGTGCTATTTTAAAGAAATGAAGATACAATTATATTGTTCTTTAATTTCAAAGAGAATAATTGAGAAAATAAAAATTGAAGAAATTTCTGATAAAACAAATTGCAAAACAGTAAAGCTCTCTAAAAAGCTATTTGCTCTGAAATGTTACAACTTTGAAATGAGCATAATGATGATTAAAGATTAACAATTTAAAGAAACCCATGTTTTCCTAATCCAGAGCTTATAACAAAAAGAAAAAGCTTAATGGAAGCTATACAGAATTAATGTTAACACAAATTTAGGAACTTAAAGGAGAAGATATTATAAAATGAACCCAAGATTCAGCAAAATGGTTGATAGTATTTTTAAAAAATATTATCATGTTAATAAACGGCTTTTCCCATTTAAGGTATCGTCTGTATACAGGGTAGGGAAGGGAGAAGATATCTGAGTGTGTGTGTGCCTACAAGGATGTGTTGTGCAAGTTCCGATATGTTCTTTTAAGATGAGCATAATTATAATTAAGGTTAATTTCATTTGTACATAAACAACATATATTTTAACTCACAAACTGTAAGTGAAAGCATTCCTGCTCATTGCAAATAAACCTAAAGTAAAATAAAACAGATGCCATTCTATCATAATTTCTGATAAATTTGCCATCTATCTTTCCACTTACCTCTTTATCTAACTTCTATTTATCTATATTCATCGATCATCAATTACATATTTGTTCTATGCCCTATATTCAATAGAGATTGAATGTAGGGCAACTGTGTACCCAGTGTTAAACTAGCCATTTGACTCCAAAACTGAAAACAAAAGTCAACATACTTTTTTTACATTTCTTAGATTTTAGTGTTTTGTAAATTTAAGGTGTTATGTACCAATTGTACCTAATGAAAATCTCTTTAAGATAGAATTGAAACTTTCCTTTTTTTCTTTTCTTTTTAAAGAAATCTAGATGACAGAATCATGAAAACAGACTTGGACTTTTATTCATGACTGCAATTAAAGATGATTTTGTATGCATTAAAATACATTTTAACCAACATATCATACAAAGTCATAGTTAAGTAAAAATTTAGAAAACTCAGAATTTGAGAGAGTGTTTGGTATTGTGCTTTTATTTTTTAAAAATATATGAAATTCTAATCTAATCTACAGATCAGTTGGAAATACCACACAAATTTTGAAATCTGTTGCAATGTTGCCATCTGATATAATTCCTAAAAGGGCTGCTGTAAAATTCTCCTTTTAAAATGGTCTAAAGAAATATTTCTTTTTTTTTTCACTTTATTAGATCTTCCAAGTGAAAAATACTGAATTCCTCAAAAACCTCCCAAAAGGGTTCAGAATTAAGGAACACTGAAATAAAAAAACAAAATATGACAATATACAGGGGAGAGGATCTGGTGGGACCAGGACATGTGGCTTTGAGCTTTGTGCTCTAGGGCTTTTTGACCTTAGTGTATATAGCGGCTTATGTTGGGCCTAGCGGGTATTTGCAGTGATGCTATTGGCTTTTAACTTCTGTGCACTGGGCAGGAGGCTTTAGCATACAGGCTGTCTTGGCAGATGACAGCTGCATGGAGGGATTAGCATAAGCAAAGGCATACTGCATGGCCTCAGCAAACAGCATGGGTGGCCTCGGCCAAGTGTGGGGGACTTTAGGATGCAGGCTGCTGCATCTTGATCTTGAACTGTACTTAGAGTATATATGCTGGCAGCCAGGGCTCAGCAGATGCCTTGGCAAATGCTGGCAAATCACAGAGGCCTTAGTAAGCAGGCATAGCTGAGGCAAATATACAATTGTAGGGAAAAGAGTGTCTTCACAGGCAGCTTAGGCAGTGGTTGTCAAAACAATCTTTGCTACTTTAAAACTGCAACTGTGTTACACTTGCACTGGCAGCACTAGAGAGGTTCTAGCTTTCAATTATGAATTCCAGACCTAAGAAGGTAGTACTGGATAGGTTCCCCCATTTTAGTTGAGTCTTGCAGAATGAAAATGAAATAATGGAAAAACACTAAAAAAGCAAAACAAGAAACAAATACCAGACACTTAGCTCATCAGAGCAGAAAATGCAGCAACCATGAAACGCTATTCAAAATGTGTAGTATTAAAGCAAAGGGAAGACTATGGCTCACATATTGATCCTTATTAGACCACTAGAGGCTTGGCTTCAGAAACATCAAAAGCAGCTTTAGATGCAGAGGAGGTCTTTTCAGCTGAAACCAAGAATGGAGGGTAAAGTTTTAGGAAAAGAGTTTTTTAGGCCTAATTTAGTACATTTCAAGAAGTAATATAAATAATCCAGGAATGAAAATGCCTGTTTATGAGAACAAAATTTTGCCAGGGATAAATTGTTCTAGATGTGGTGGACAGCTTCAAAATTGTGCACTCTGTGTCATCAGATGGAACCCATATTCATGTCAGTATTGGAGTGCTGGGAACACAGTGCTGAAAGGGGAACATTTTGTCCCCAGGACCCGTTTTTCATACTATAAGAGAGCATAGTGGAGGGTCAATGTTAAGAGCATAAAAGAAAGAGGATGTAGTAAACTTTGAAATGTAATATTGCAAGAGCAAAGGGAATTTCATTTGGACTTCAGTTTCCCCAGGTTTTAACATTTTAGGACTATAATTTGTGAGGAGCTGTAATCTTTGTGACTTTAATTCTCCTTTAGAAATTCATAATTGGAGACTTATTACATTCAAATTTGAGGCATATCTTTGTTACTGGCATTTTATTGCAGTGTCTTGATATATTTTGTAGTCTGGGTATGTTGCCTTCAATTTCATGGTAGGGCAGAAGTGGGCTATATTGGACTAATGTACAATATTTGCAATGAAAAACGGAATAGGAAACCACTATTTAGCCTAAGCACAGTACAGTGAAGACTTTAAGTTGATGCAATTAATGTTGTGTTTTGATCATTCGCATTTTCAATGATTCCAGGAGGATAACTAAAGTGTACTAGTTGGGATTGGGAGCCTGGCATCGTGAAGGTGGGAGCAGAACTGTCCAGAATGACTGTCAGTACGCTCCACAAATGGAGATAGTGAGAATCCTGCTTGGGTATATATTTAACGGTGAAGCCTACTTAGTTAAGACAACAACAACAATAAAACCAAACCAAAACCAAAACCAAAACACTGGCATATTAGGTAATGATATTAGGGAGAGCACATCTTCCTTCTGAAGTTTTCTTCCTGTGAAGCACACTCAACTGCTATGAATCTCTTGGCCTCTCTCTGTCTCAAAGAAGATTCCATGACTATCTGATTGGCAATTTTTGAGATAATATTTTTGACATAATTTATTTCTCTTTTTCATCTTGGGAGTGAAATGCTCACAGGGGAAAGACATTCTCTTTTTCTGAGGGTTTTATTTTCTGTGTCACAAGTCTTAATCAGGCCAACCACTACTCCCTACCACCTCCCCAGCACATTTTTTGGAAAGACTCACCCCTCATACAAAAGTGCATTTGACAGTGTAGATAAGTCTATGAAAACTCTGGGTTCGATTAGCAAGCCCCTTGACTAACATAAATAAATGCTTCGACTTTTCATTTGCCAAGTTTAAGGCTGATATTTTGGCATCTAATGCCTTATTCTTGACTTATTTGTCAAAATTTTTAGAACCTAGGTGGTGATTAAAAGTATTACTTATTAGTCCCCATTAAAGACATAAACATGAATAAACTTTACAATATAAGACATTGTTAAGTTTAGGTTGCTGAAAATCAACTATAATCTACAATTCCTCCTGTATGTAAAGTCAGCCGAAAAGGCAACTTTAGCTGCAGGCTGTTTCTTCCAAAACACATGGTAGCTGTGAGCAAAATTTACTCTCATTTACATCAGTGTATCTCAGAGTCTAGAGAATATCATCAGTCTTATGCAGAATTATGCAGACATGGAAAAAATATTAGTCCATACTTAAATAGATACAAATAAACATGATTTTAGATACTAAGTTACACTGACTCATACAGTTTTTATTCATGTTAAACAAAGCAAGGTGACTACCTTCATGCAAGAAGAATTGGTTAAAACTAGCAAATTAGAATTTTTGGCTGAATATTTTACCTGAAAATTTGTTTGTATAATTAATTAAAACACAAGGGCTTTTTTTATTGTTATTAAATAATGTTTTAGAAGGTCCAAAGGAGGAGTGTGAAAATTTTGTTTTCTTTTGTCTTTAAGCAATGCAAAGTAGGATATGTGGTAGGGATAAAATCCCTCTAGGGTTTTTGGAATGCAGACCAATAATGAAAGCATGGAACCTATTTTATGAGTTAGAAGGATAATATGTACTATAGAAATAATAGAAGGACAAGTGGGAAAATGAAAAATATAGAAGCCTTGTGTGCCTAAGGAAAGGCATTGACATTTTCAAATGATATTTGATAATGCCATTTCTGTAAATATGTTTTAAGTACAGAAACCTTTTGCATGAAAAACCTGTGGAAACTTTTTCTAGGGAAGTCTTGAGAGACAACTAAGAAATCTTTTTAAAATAGTTATGGTTTTTGCTTTAAGGAATGGATATCCACATATTCTAATGTATGCCAAGGCAATGTATTACTCTAGTGTTCCAGCAACTTCTATTCTAACTTTCCAATTTTCTTCTTATTCTCCATAAAGACTCAGGTTTATTATTATTATTATTATTTTTAGTTTGGGGGTATGAATCTGACCATAATGATGGTTTCTTTTCCAGTAGAACTTATATATTGTGGCCTTTGTGTAGACGGACTAAATCATAAATTATAGTAGCAATAATCTTATATCTCTCTTTGCCTGAGTTTGCTAAAGGAGAAAAAAAAAGTAATCGAGATACTCAATATTTAAAATAAAATTGATCTGGCATTCACTACCTTTACAACATGATTAAGTTATTTAAGCTTTCTTAGTTCACATTCTTTGTTTATAAAATGGTAGTGATGATGGATATACTTTATAGGGCTGAGTAATATATGTGGTGCTGTAAAAGCATCTTATATTAAAAGTCTAAAATAAATATTACATCTCTTTCTCCTCCCCCATAGTCATTTACTGAAGAGCTAGTGTCTAATTTATTACCAACTTGTAGAAGTCTGGATGATTTTGTTCTTATGATGCCACTTGCTGAGATAGTCAATCATATAAACTTGAGTATAAGTGAGATATTTTTAAACTGAATAATTTTGAAGTGTGTAAATGTATTGGTGTAATCTACACATGATCTTTCAAGTTCCAGGTGGATTTCATATGATAGAAACATTTATGGATTTAGGCAACTTACCATTTTTTGCCAAAACTATCCAGTGAGTAAACAATACCCAACAGGACTATGACAATGCTGCTATAGAAACACACCATCTTTAGCATTTGACTGTACATCAAGAAACATTTTGTTGTATTATTCTCTTTCTATACAATTGCTCTGTGACCTTAGAGAAATTATTAACCTCTTTATGTGTGTCTATTGTAGTATATTGTATCATTTTATTCTATGAAGGTGGTTGGTTAAAATAATCTGTATACATTCATTTAGCTCAAACACAAAACAAAATAAAACAACCCAAGAAAAAATTAACCATGGCTCTAGAAATTCCTGTACCCAAACTTTATTTCCCACCTGAGGGCTTAGGATCACCAAAATTCCAAAACTTTTTTTTTTTTTTCCTCTTCTCTGAGCAAGAAGCCAATTAGGAATTTATACATAAAATTTATTTGGTTTATTATCTAGGCCTTGTGCTTTTGTCCTGAAAGTGGGATCTTTTTCTAAGTATTGCATTCTTTAAATTTCCATTTTCATATTACTCAGAACTTGTCTTTGAGTCTCTAAATCTGCGTTTCTGTTTCTCTGATCCTACATTTCAGGATCATGGTCACTCTATATTCTTGACTATGAAACTCTATAGGCATAGCACATATCTTCCTGCTTCCCTGAATTAAATATTTTCTTTGCAAGGAATTCCATGTAATGCAGAGAGCTTGCAAGCTAGCTCTACTTTACCCAACTCTAAGTTGTCTATGTTAGTCCATTTCTGTCAGTTAGAATATCTGAAATTGTGTAATTTATAAAGGAATAAAATTTATTTCTTACAGTTTCAGAGGCTGGGAAGTCCAAAGTCCAGGGAACACATCTGGTGAGGGCCTTGTTGGTGGATAATGACTCTTCACAGCAAAGCAGGCTGTCACATGGCATATGCCTTGAGCAAGAGAGAGCTAAGCTTCTCAGTTGTCTTTCTTTAAAAGCCATGAGAACCATGCCCATTAGTCCATGAATAGATCAATGCATGCATGAGGACACAGTCCTCACAATCTAATCACCTCTTCATGGCCCCACCTTTCTATTACCATAATAGGATTTCCCACCCTCTTAACAGTTACAGTGGAGCTTAAGCTTCAATTGAGTTTTGCTGGAATATTCAACCCACAGCATTGTCCAAATCCTAAAAATCCTAAAAATCCTAAAAATAATAACCTCTTTTCTGTAGTACCAAATAGGGTGGTTCAAGATTGAAATTCAAGTGATTTACATGTATATGTGGTCGTCTGTGTGTGTGTGTGTGTGTGTGTGTGTGTGTGTATTGTAAAGATTTAGATAAAGAAATTAAGAGAACATCCAATGTGACAATGCTTTTAGTCAAGTTGCTCTGACCCAGAAGCTCAAACTAGAATTTGAAATAACTTGACAAATGTAAAAAGTCATCATCAAAATCAGTATAAAATTTAAAAGGGAAAAGTGCAGGGTGGTACACAGGGGGGAAAAAAAGCATGCATGTGAAAAGCACAGGAGTGACTCTAAGCAATTCTGAAAAAAAAATGTGGAAATTATAGGGGAGAAAAGCTAGAAATTACTCAGTATTTAACTGTTGTTAATTTTCAAGAGCTGATATGACACTTAGATACGCAGTATTATGAGCTATCATAGGAAAGCAGAGAAGTAATCTTTTGGCTCTGTAAAATCTGAGGATAATTCTATTCTAAATTTTGCCAGTAGTGAGAACTTTATTACTGCAGTATATTTATTTGTTCTATAACTATTTATTGAAACCCTACTGTTTAGTGCATGAAGTACTAAAGACTGTCATTTACCACTTTATTCTAATTACTATGGGCAAGAAAATGACAATCTTGTCAATATAAATGTCCCTTGTATCACATTCCATAATTTTATTGTATTCTGTAGTGGACATCTGTTATACTTTGTCTGTCAAGTATTTTTTTCCTTTTAGATATTTTCCCCTCCCCATGGATAATTTAATTAAACATCCACACCTTCACAATATACCACTGGCCAATCTAACAGCATGAGTGATTGAAGGATGGGCGTATAATCAAAGCAAGGATGTTTCTAAGTCATTCCAGGAGTCTTGCTACAGTTATGAAGAAATAGTTCTTTTCTTTTCTCTGGAACCCCTCAATGTATGGAGTAAGCCAGAAATTTGTTAACCCTATTTGCTTCTCTGTGTGGATAACTTAATTAGACTTATCTAAAGGAAATAATAGTACAGAGTTAAATGAAAAGAGACAGAGTCCTAATGATATCACTGAGCCTTTAGATCAAAGTGGACTTGTCACCCACCTGCTATGGTTTGATTCCCCTCCAAAACTTAGTCACCACTGTGACAGTATAAAGAAGGTGAGAAATCTTATTAAAGTAATTGAAAGGTGGGGCCTTGAAGAGGTGATTAGATTCAGAGGACCATGCCTGGTGAATGGATTAATAATGGTGGTCATGGGTGTGGTTCTGAGGGCTTTAAAAGGAGAGCACATGAGAGTCTCTCTCTCTCTTCTCCACCATTTTCTGCTATGTGAGACTCATGCATTGCTGTAAAACCCCACCAAGAAGACCCTCACCAGATGTGTTCCCTGGACTTCGGACTTCTTAGCCTCTAAAACTGTAAGTAATAAATTTCATATTTTTACAAATTACTCAGTTCTATGTATTTTGTTATAAGCAACAGAAATGGATTAATACACCCCCTATCTCTGGACTTTTAAGTTAAATGAGATAATAGCATTTCTTTTTTTTTTTTTTATTTCCTTAAACTGGTTTGATTTGGATTTATGTCTCTTTCAACCAAAGAGATTAGATTAACACATATTCATCCTTGGTTATATTAATAGACCATAGTATAAAGTAATACCCAGAGTAGGAAACTTCTTCTTTCCCACCCCTTGCCCTGCCAAAAGAATGGATGGATTTACTATCAATGTTATAAGAAAAAGGCAGATCTACAGCAAAATAAACAAAATACATACATTAGGCAGAACCTTGGCATATCTGAGAGGTAAATCTTATTTTCTTAGAATTTTAATGTCCTGTATTTAGACTTAGAGTAATGGAAATATCATGATGGCTGCTAATAATGATGCTTATCAAATGAAAAAGGTGATGGATAATCTTATGTGTTAACTTAACTGAGCTTTGGGATACCTAGATATTTGATTATATTTTTGATTGTGGATGATATTAACATCTAAATCAATATAATGAGTAATACAGATTGCTCTCTCCAATGTGGGTGGGCCTCATTCATTTTGTTGAAGGCCTGAATTGAATGAAAGGCTGAGTAAGAAAGAATTCTCTCTCTACATGACTGTACTCAAGCTAGGACATCAGTTTTCTTCTACCCTTGGATTTAGACTTGAACTATTTATTAGAATATTCCAGAAAAACAGAACCAATAGAAGATATATGGGAATTGGCTCATGTGATTATGGAGGCTGAGAAGTCCAACTATCTGCCTTCTCCAAGCTGGAGAACCAAAAAAGCCAGTGATATAATGCAGTGAGTCTGAAGACCTGAGAAACAGCAGGGCAGCAGTGCGAGATGGGGTGGAGGTTGGGGGTTCTGATATAAGTACCAGAGTCCAAAAGCATGGTAATCAGGAGTTCCAATGTCTGAGGTTAGAAAAGGATGGATGTCCCAACTCAAGAAGAGAGAGAGAGTATACACTCTTCACCTTTTTGTTCTGTTTGGGCCCTCAATAGATTTGGATGATTCCCACCCACATTGGTGAGGATAGATTTTTATTCAGTCTACGGATTCAAATGCTACTCTCTTCCAACCCCCTGACATACCTCCCCCCCCAAAATATTTTATCAGCTATCTGGGCATCTCTTAGCCCAGTCAAGTTGACATACAAAATAAACCATCACATGTGGGAACTACAGTTATTTCCTCCTTACCAGTGTCTTCACTTTCTGTCATTTTAGTTAACTATGGTACAGTACAATAAGATATTGAGAGAGAAAGAGAGACAGAGACCACATTTATGTAACTTTTATAACAGCATATTGTTATAATTGTTCCATTTTATTATTAGTTATTGTTGTTAATCTCTTACTGTGCCTATTTATAAATTAAACTTTATCATAGGTATTGTGAATAGAGAAAAAACATGGTATATACAGGGGTCAGTACTATCCATGGTTTCAGGCATCTGCTGGGGGGTCATGGAACATATTCCCATGGATAAGGAGGGCTACTGTTTTCCTGGGCTGTCTGACTGGATCTTGGGACTTTTCAACTTCCATAAACATGCAAACCAATTCCTTATAATAAATATCTTCATATCTTTAGATCTTTTATATGTATATGTGATCTCTATATATGATGTGATTTTATACATAACACACACACACACACACACACACACAGACATCTGTAACATAGTTTCACTGAAAAGGAATTTGGAGATAAAGAAAGACTTTATTTGGTAAACAGTTTGCAAACCAGGAAGACACAGCCTTTGGTACAAAACAAAAATGTGCTTTACCAGAACAAAGACAGGGATTGTCTTATATAGCTGAAGTTCTTGCCCAGGTTCACATTTGAGTCTATCTATGCAAAAGAAGGATCTGAGCTTGTTCAGTTCTGATTGGTTTGGCCCATTATGTAAAAGAGAAATTCCGGCTTGCTGTGTTCTGGCCAGTTAACATTTGACAGGTTGCCGTCTGTTGATTAAGTATAGGTGACGGAGTAAAACTCCCTCGCAGCAGTTACCAGCAGCATATGCAGAGGAAGGCAGCTCATGAAAAAACAAAAACCCTCAGATACGTGTCTGTGTAACCCCTAATCAGCAAATGGCTACTTGGCTCTATTCAGAATTTTGACGCAGTTAGCCAATCAGGATTCATCTGGAGGAATTGGCTCTTTCAGGGTTTACATAACCAAAGAGTTCTGTTTCTCTGGAGAACCCAGACTAATACAGATTTTGATACTGAGAACTGTGCTGTCTAGCAGAAGTTTCTGGGATGATAAAAATGTCCTCTATCTGTGCTTTCCAATATAGTAGTCACTAGCCACAAGTGTGTAGTGGGTAGTTAAAATCTGATTAGTATGACTGAAGTGCGAAGTTCTATAGCCATCTGATCTTTGACAAAGGCACCAAGCCTATACACGGGGGAAGAGACTGCCTCTTAAGCAAATGGTGCTGGGATAACAGGATATCCATATGCAAGAGAATGAAACTAGACCCATACCTCTCACCATATACTAAAATCAACTCAAAATGGATTAAAAAATTAAATATACATTCTGAAACAATAAAACTTCTTAAAGAAAACATAGGAGAAACACTTCAAGAAGTAGGACTGGGCACAGACTTCATGAATATGACCCCAAAAGCATGGGCAACCAACAGAAAAATAAACAAATGAAATTATATCAAACTGAAAAGCTTCTGCACAGCAAAAGAAACAATTAATTTAATTTTAAATAATTTAAATTTAAATTTAATAGTCACCCATGGTTAGTGCCTTCCTAATGGACAGCACAACTCTAGAGAACAAGCCATATTTTTAAAGCCATACTATAACTTGTATATTACTATCCAGATTCATTTCCTTCTATTCTCCTGTCCTTTTGGTAATTGTTAGTTTGCTCCTTCAAGATGCTTTATCATTTTTATTTTTTATTTTTATTTTATTAAGTAACAAATTAAATGTTCCTTACAAATGTAGATTAAATTGGTTGCTCAAATACTGGAATTAAAAGGTAGCTTAATTTACCTTGGATTCACCATGAACCAAGTAAAATCACAGTGTTCTTTATAATTCCTCTATCTCAACTATGTGAGTTACCAACACAGCTCCTTTTATTTAGTCAACTGAGTCAAATACAGGGTGCTGAGTTGATTTCAATATTGTTAGTCTGGCCTGACTTTTTCCATGGAAGCAATCTGTAATATCCTAACAGAAATTTTATTAATTAGTAATGCAAATACAAAAAAGCTTCTAAAACAAGGGAATGCAAAGAATCACATTTTTAAAAACAATCATGGCACTTAAAAAATGCACACTTTAATAAGCTACTAGAGTTATTTCTATCTATTTATTACAAATTACTTGCTTCTGAAAAAATCGGGTACAGCTAAGAAATAGTTAACAGAGGTTATATGTGGGGAGAGGAATTACTAATATTTTCACTGGATGTCTATTTTATTTATTCCTACATAGTTTGGATTTTTATCAATCTGTATAGTTTTCTTTTGTAAATAAAAACCTAAGCAAATTTATTTTTAAGTGCTGAAATTTTGGTTTGAGTGGTTCCAATTAAAAGTATTTAGAATTATTTATTAAGGGAAATGATGCCTTAGAAAAAGACACAAAGAAGAAAGATAAGGGAATCTGAATTTATACAAGTTAAATCAGAGGTTAGTCAGCTTTGGATGGATATACTCATTCATTCAGCAAACATGTATTTGAGTGATTATGTTATAGCACTTTTCCAGTTGCTGAAAATCCAGTCAACAAGCCAAAGTCCCTGCATTCTTGCAGTTTACATTCCAGTTGGGGAGAAAAACCAATACACAAGTTAACAAAGGATTTAAAAAAATAAGTTTAGGTTTATAAAAGGCATGAAGAAAAATAAAAGTAAGTGCATAAAGACTGACTAAATGGAATGGAGGTGGAGAGGAAGAGGGTTATCAGTAAATACATCATTGAGAATGTCATATTTGAGCAGACTCCTTCGCAGCATAAGGAAATGATATATATGATGATCTCAAATAATAGTGTTCCGGGTAGAAAAAAGCCCATGCACAAAACCCCTGTGGCAGGTGTGAAACAGGCTTGAATGGATATAGAGTCATTGTCTTAAGAGGGTTTTTTGTTTGCTTGTTTGCTTTGTTTTTAATAAAGCCCATTGTCAATTTAATCACATCTAAAAGTGAGAGTCATTTTTAGATGTTTCCATTTATCTTTGAACATCTGCAAAACTTCTATTTTACATATTAACTGCTATTAAATTCCAGGGTCATATGGGCATGTATAAAGTAGGGTAAATTTTTGCTTGTTCAGGATAAAATGTAGAAAAAGGAATGGTCTATCTTGATGAGTTTAAGAGAGTGTGTGATGGCCACATATCTTAGATCATTTAGATTAAATCATTGTAGAGACAGATTGCATATATTTAAATGAGAGAATGTGGAGATATTGTTACTTGACATATTTATATAAAAAGACAGAAAGAGCTTGTCTTGAGGTAGCATATTTCTGAATATCTGTGAATTTCTTATCATCACTTTTTATATTCTGTAATCAACATAAATTGAAATTCTAGCAATAAGACACTCAGGGTGGGGTAAATAATAGGTAATAATTTGGAAAAAAAAGACACTGAATGTTTCATAAAAAGTAGCAAAATGCTTAGTTTAAAATGAATTTAAAGGCAGTTAATATCGCTATGAACTATTACATATATCTATATATACCACACATATTAATAATGTTATATACTATCTATTATATTATATATACACATGAATTCTTAATATCTCTGCAACACAGGCAGCTGACCGCTTGTTTAAAATGATGGCGAGCAAGAAAAATGACAATCAATTCTTCCAGTATTCAATAAGTTAATTTTCTTCCACAATGGTCTACATTTTCACCAGGCCATAAAATTTCTTTTTCTAGGTCAATTTACTACAAGAGTCAATTTGCTATGAGAGTCAATTTAGCATGGATTTTTAGATTTTTAGTTCTGGGGATCTATAATGACTGTATATTTAAAATGGTTGGATATTTCACCTAAATTTAATATTTTAAAAGAGGAAATATAAATATTCTTACTAACCACCTGAAATCCCAGGAAATTTATCCATAATAATAAAAATGACAGGTAACAGTTTTCCCATTTTCATTTCAATAATTTTTACCACAATTAAACTTATAGATAATTTGGTTTGCTCCTCGTACGAAAAATAAAAAAAGGCATAAATATCACAATCACGATAAACCCCAGTTCTTTCAAACAGCTATAGAAAGAATCATAAAATACAAATTAAGTGTGACCTCCTCTATGATATCTTAAAGAACTCTAATATCTTTGTACTAATGAGAGAGGAGGGGTCGTCATCCTTTTCTGTAATAGTATAAATAAAGAGGACCATCATATTCAAGACAGAGAAAAACTATGAGCTATCTTTATATAACAAAATGAGTACTAAGTGAATGACTTGCATTTAAAGCATCAATTTCTCCTCATTTTTTAAATTTGTTTCAAAACACAAGGTAAAATGTTTAAAAATATTTTTTTCTATGAAATTAAACAGAATACAGGGCTTAATTATAAAGAAAGTAAAGAAAATTTCCAGAACAGTTTTAATATTTATGACTATTATTGCCCATAGTGTTGAATAGATAGATGCCATCTTTTGGCAATTTATGAAATTAATTCATTGGCTAATGATTCATAAAAGGTCAGTTAATTTATACATTTACTCATACACTGATGATATGTGTAGACAATAATAGGCTTAAATTTATGAAATGAGGATATTTAAAGATACTTAATTACATTCTAAGAATTGCTGTAAGTTTCAGAAATAAATTTATTCATATAGGTCTATAACATTTTAACAAGTCACATTTTTCTAAAATATCAACAGACCTTACCACTATTGAACATTCAATAGTTTTAACATCAATTGATTGATAGCATCTAAGAATAGACAACTTAGAAAATAGAGCATTATCTATTTTTTGTGCATGAAGATGACTATTTATCCAAATGGCCACAGCTCATATTTTGAGTGTTTTTCTTCCTAGTACTGGAATAAGTGCAAACTCTGTCTCCCAGTCCCCTGTGTATGTGGGCTAAAGCGAGTTCTTAATCACGTGAAAAGTTATGACTTCACCATAATGAAACTTTCAACCTTTTTTTAAAAAAAAAATATCTAATTAAACTAATCAATTTGTTCCATAGCTTACAAGAAGAGTTACATCTGGGTTGTGATGAAAAGGGGACCCCTGGGGTTTCTGAAAATAGTAATTTACCAAAAATCTGCTGGGCCTTTCGGTCTCCTTCGTTTCATAGGACACCCACTGAAATTGTTCCTGGGGATGAGTATGTGGAAAAAGTGTTAAAAATTAGTGCTTTTCAAACTTTGTGTACATACAAATCACTTTGTTACAATAAAGATTCTAATTTAGTAGGTATGGGTTAGGGCCTGAGATTCTGCAGCTCTAAGTTCCCAGGTGAGGTTGGTGCTGCTGATCTGAGAAGCACATATTGAATAGTGAGGCTACAGACTATTTGGGGGTAGAAATCCTAATTGTTCTAATAGTTATCAACAAGAACCAAAACATGATCAGTTTTGGAGTACTGATCACAAATGCTGAAATTTTCCTGTTAAAATGAGGCATTTTCTTAAATATAACAATCTCAGAGTAATAAAGTTATTTTATTGTATTTTTTTCAGCTCAGCCTGACTTTAGAAGTAATCAAATACAGCTCCCTCATTATCACAGTTGAGGACCTTGAGAATCAAGGACATTGAATACATACCCAAGGTCATACAGCTAGGATGTTCACTGGAACCCAGATACCCTGACGACCATTTCAATAAAGAAATCCTAACTTCTTTGGCATTTCCACTTATTATATTCTCCCTGACACAAAACCTAAGCATGAGTCAATAATGATTAGAATTTCACCTTTTGATGCTCACAATAGCTTAAATGATAGCAAGATCCTTGGATTTACTGACTTTCCTAACAGCTAAAACTCACAGTAGGCAACTATCTCCTACAATAACAAGGGTATTCACACATCCTCTTTCTTCTGGAGTCTGTTTGCAGTTTTATTATGTACATTTTGCTCCTTAATTTTGAGAACCTGGGGAGAATGGTGGAAAGAGAAATGAATGGGTCATTAGTTAAAAGGCAAGGGTTGAATCTGTGAAAGGTTGTGGCAAATGTGAAACAGTGAAGGGCGTCGGTATTGATCTTGCCTCTCATCTTTCCCTCTGTCTTCTTGCTTTCAGGTTTCTATTGAGTAGTCTCTCAAACAAAGCTGACTTTATTTATGGTGTAACTGAATTAACACCACTACACTAGTCCATCATCTGCTGATTTGCTCCAATTAAAATCTGGTCATAGGCAAAACTCTGAGAATTAAGCTCATTTAAAAACACACTTCTGACTAATTGATGTCTTCCTCAGTTCTGTCTCCTCTTCTAAAAGACAAGTTTCAGGGTGCTGAGTTATAGAGGTGGTTCCTTCCAGCTTCCTGCGTCTCTTTTGATGACCACTTTTGGTTGTATCCATGAAGAAAGTACAGTTCTGCTTCTATCCCTTCCTTAGGCTATTGTTAAAACATTTAAAGAGGTTTGCCTAAGATTTCCTGCAATCCTGAATTAGAAAAATCCCACTAAACAGCTAGAACCACAACTTATAAACTTACACTTAACGCTCACAACTCGAAGAGTTAAGTACTGAACTACTATCACTGCTGTTTTGCAGTTGAGAGGGCTTCAGATTTAAAGGCTCACGTAAATTATCCAACTTTATGAAACAAGAAGGGACAACTATAAGATTTAGACCAGATTCTGCCTGATCCCGTTGCCAATACTGCCATCCACCAGGCTCTACTGACATTTATACCTAGACTAAGTAAAAATTCTGAAGAGTAAACACAAAATTAATTTCCTCCACTTCTCTTCCTTCTCCACCACACAGTTTCTTGTAGGCAGGTAGGTGTTCCGCTCCCTATATTTAGCCTCTCCCACGCCCTCTGCAATCTTTCCCTTTTGCTGCTGGGAGCGCGTCAGAGATTGCTACTGCAGCTGGTGAGTGGGCAGGTGCAGCCACCATCTGCTCCAGGAGTCCAAATGCGCACAGGAACTTCGCACCCAGGACCTGGCCCAGGCCCCACGGATTCCAGAACTTGCTGGGGACAAGGCTAACCCCGCCCCCTCGCGGTGGCGATTGGCTGAACCCTTCCTGAGTGCAAAGCACCGATAGATGAAGTCGGCTGTCTCCACTGCAAGTTAGGGCGAGACGTCTCTAAGGAGGTGAGATCTGCCTGGGGCGCGTGAATGGGGGCTTCAGTTCTTCCTGCCCGAAGGGTCCTTGAGAAGCCTGTTTGTTTTTCCCGGCGCTTGTCTCCACCCATCCCTTTCTCTCATTGGTCGGGCCTGGTGGGCGGGTGTGTTTCCATTGGCCAGGGGGCGGTGTCTGTCCCTGGCCAGGGTGGGGGCGGGGCCTCCGCCGCGCTGAGCTTGCCCTTGTGTCTGGTGCTCTGTAGAGCTGCCGCCGCTGCTGCCGCCGCCGCCGACGCCGCCGCGCTGCCGCTGCCGCCACTGCCACTGCTGCTGCTGCAGCCCGAGCATCCGGGAGCCGCCGCCGCCGCTGCTGCCACCAGCGCTGCTTCCACCGCTGCCACCTCCCCTCCCAGGACCCCGAGACAACCCGAGCGCGAGCGGCGGTGTTGCTTGCTTGCTCCCTCTCTCTCCGCACCCCTCCCCTCGGTGACCTACCCACTCCTTGCAGCCCTCGCCCGCACCTTCTCCGACACCCCGGCATCTCTGCACCACCTGCTTGGGCAGCTCCGGCGGGCTCTGGGAGTTGCTGTGTGCGCTGAGAGGAAGGCAAGCTCCAAACCCGTGCCTGGCAGACGGGCTGTCGCGGCTGAACCACCAGCAGGAGGAGGAAGAGAAGAAACTATTTCGCCCACCGAAACCCCATTCTGCGGGTGCTTCGCCGCTGCCGCTTCTGCTGCCGCCGATCCGCGTCCGCGGGTTCGAGCACCGCAGCGGCGGGGACTGTGGGTCCGGCGGGTGCCGGGAGGAGGACACCAGCGGAGCCCTGCACTCGAGTGCCCCGCTCACCAGCATCTCCTTGCCCCCTCGTTCCTTCCCCAGCCCATTAGAGAAGGGACCATGATTTGGAAACGCAGCGCCGTTCTCCGCTTCTACAGTGTCTGCGGGCTACTGCTACAAGGTAATCCCCGCCCCGCCGCGGGGAGCATCAACTTCACGCCCATTCCTCATCATCCCCATTCCACCCCATATTTCCACTCTCCCCCAACCAGTCCCCCAGTCCCCAGCGATTTCCACCCCCTCCCCCTACTCCCTGGTGCGGCAGGGGGCAGTGGCAGTTTGCACCAGCCCCTCGAATCTCTAGCGCTGGCTCAGCCCTGCTCTCCCGGCAGTCAGCCCCTTACGCGGCACCTTTCGCCTTTTCCTTCACCTGAGCTTCCTTCATGTCACTCCATCCCCGCCAGCATCCTCCCCTCCCACGCCTTTTGGCAGGCAACTTGTGCCTCTGAACATTCTGCCCTCCCACCAGCCCCCACCCGCCACCTCCCACATCACGCTTTTGACCGACCCTCTCCATCTCTTGTCATCTCTTTAACCTCCCCCTTTTCGGGTCGTCTTTCCCTTTCCCCTTCTTTCCACCATCATCATATTCGTGTGTCTTTAAAAAGTGTGTGAGCCTGGGAGCGAGCTACCGAGACGGCGAGAACAGCAGCAGCGGCAGCACCGTGTGCATTGCAATAACATCCCCGGGGGGGAAATGTGTTGTGAGACGTGTCATTCACCTAGGAAGGGAGAGGAGACTCTGTCTGGGATCTAAAAAAAAGAGTAAGGAAAAAAAGAAAGAATGAATGAATGAATAAATCAAGAAATAAAAAAAGGGAAAAATTAAAACACCGAAACCCACTTTATCAACACATCGACTTTTTATTATGCAGTCTGTGTCGTTTCATTTTTTTTTTTTAAGAAAAAAAAAAAATGCTCCCTAGCAGTTACTTTACTGCTAAGGGATTTTCACTTAGATTTCCTACCTCACCATCCTCTCTCTGCCACTTCTTTCCATAATTAATATTATCCTTTCATATGAAATATAAGAACCTCTGCTGACCGCAGTGGAGGGTAACCGCACAAAACACTGTTATTATGCAAATCACTGGGTTTGCATGCGGGGGGGCTAGGGAATAGGGGTTCACTTTTCCCCAGACCCTCTCTTTTGGAGGAGGGAGCGAGGGGGCTGTGTGGAATGGTGGGACGATGCTGATTATGAAATAAATGGCAATGCATGGAGTAGGAGTGCATGGGAAGAGGATACTTTGGGGTGGTGGAGAAGGCAGAGGCGGCGTGCTAGGGCTGGGGTGGGCAGGGGCTGCAGGGCGGAAGATTGTTGCTTTGAAGAGAGTGGTGTAGGGATGTGGCTTGAGTGTGAAATGTAGGGAGGATCCATGTGAAATGATGGTTGATAGAATTTTTTTAGGCTAGGTGACTCTTGGTTTTTTGATTAATCTTTGCCCACTTCTAACCCTTCTGTGATCATTTAGATATCTGTGGGAAAAATAAGTTGATCACATTTATTTTTTTTTCCTGGGTGAAAGGGATCTGAAAGTAAGACACACGTAGACCCACAGGCGAGCAAAACCCGATTGGCCTTTGGAGGATTTAAATGAGGTCAATGAACCATCTTTCAGCAAGTTCTTGGAATGCATCCTCTCTCCTACCCTCCTCCGGGACATGGACTGGGGACCGTATTTTATTTATGCATATTTATGAATGTGAAAGAAGAGGCGGTGGGCAGGATGTTCCTGAATTAACTAACTAGCCTTGCAGAGATATTTCTTAGAAGGTTTTGTGATAATTTTGTGTATTTACTCTGGATGTAAATATCAGATATGTCATGTGTGCCAGAATCCCCGAGAAGGCAGCCAGCACATTCCCCCTGCTTACGTTGCCTCGTCCCATTTCCCACCCCTCACACCCCCGCCCTCGCACCAGTAACCCGGGTAGCTGACACATTACTTGGGTTTCTAATCCGTGCTGAAACAGCCTCCCAGAGACCCTACTTCACCTCTCAGTAACTTGCATTTCTCAGCTCTGTTGTACGTGTGTGTGCGCGCGCGCGCGCCGGCGTGCGCCGGCTAGGAGGAGTGTGATGTGGGGAAATCAGTTAATTTGGTGATTGCGATGAAAATTCGACACCGCTGGATGTGTTTTCCCTAACAGTCTGTGTGTGCTGGCCCCGGCCGGTCATTGCACACATTGCTGGGCTGGTGCGAGGTTATTTATTGCAGAACATGTGGGCCATGGACTGCACTTGGGGTCGCCTCCTCTCTTCCTTCAACATTTCCCTATAAATTGTCTGTTCAGTGCACTGCAAAATAACTGTTTGCTGGTGCCTCTCTCTCGGCCTGGAGGAGGAGGATTGACTCTGTATCTACCCGGAGAGATTCCATCAGCAGCATTCAGGGCATGGGTCTCTTTTATTGACTATGTAAACCAACGATTAAGACAGTGCTGCTTTTCACAGCAGACTGGGGGGGTGGGGTGGGGGGAGGGGAGGATGTGAATATAGCAGAGAAAATGCACTGCTGCAACCAGCACCAGCACCAGCATTAGGTCCAAATAAACAAATAAGCGTCCTATACAACAAACAGGGAAAGAACACCAATGCAACGATGTCTGTGTACTTATGAGCATCTTAGATCAGGTCATATTAATACACTGAAAGAGAGAAGGGGATTAAAAGAGGGGGAGGGGTGCAAAGCACCATTGGATTGTCTTCTCATGTTTATGACTGCCTCACATTTATCAAACACTGCTCCACAGACACATCACACTTTGTTGATATTGTCAGTTCTTGCTCAAACAAATTGCTCATGCCTTCCTTGTCTTAGTCTTGGCTGAAAACATTGCTTCAGGGTTCAGATTTATGTTTCTCCCACCATCCTACTGTTTTATTAGGACTTGGTTAGGTTGTAAAATGAAGGCTTTCTTTTCTGGACACAGATTAAATACTTAGCAGGTCTTTCTATGTGCAGGGAAAGAAGGGTGGCAGGGGAACTAGTCAGCGACTGATTTTGGCTAGGGGGAGACTGCTCTGCCTGCTAGTAGTTATGACTAGGCAAATACTATAGTCAGTCAATAGCTTCTTATTTTTAGCTTTATCAGCACTATAGTGGTATTCTGTCACTTAAGTAATAGCAGTCAATTTATTTATCCCTTGTATTATTCCCCTTCTTACAATATGCATTATTTCAGACAAGAAGACTCATTTGAACATATCTCCTAAGCGTTGCTATGTTTTAATTCACTATTTTACACTGTCATCAACTTTTTACTTTTGCTGGGGAGCAAAATCAATTTTCTGGCTTGTTAATAAGTAAAGTGATAAGCCAGTGGTGAGAATCAAGTCAATGAGAAAATTAGTAAAAACAAAGAAAAAAGGTCTTACTTTAATTGTATGACATCAATCAGTTTGTCTTCAACGGGTTTTAGGAAATGAATTAGATAGAAAATAAAACATATGTTTCTAATCAAAATATATCTTAGAATGTAGACAATTTAAATAGCAAAATTTGATTCAGTGTTAAACTACAAGACATCTTTTCTTATTTTCCCCCATCATAGAAAGAGGAAATTCTGGAATAAGGGCAGGGGACATGTTAGAGAAATGAATTTCTTTCGAATGAGGAGTGCAAAAGCTTGCCACCTGTAACTAAGACCTCTCTTGGCTCTGCTCATGAGTAGATCCAGTTCAATTGCTAACCCTTGCTGAAGTCCTATCCATTTCCATGCCTGAGGAGGCACTGCAAAAATGGCAAGTGTCCTGAGCAGCACAGGAAATGCTCCTGGAAAGGGCAAAAAAGAAAAAAAAGGCAAAATATAACAGGAAATAGAGATACATAGAGAGACCTGGTTTTGCTGAGAAACTTGTTTCCTTTCTGGAGTTAGTCTTATACAAAAACACATCAAACACAAATACTGGGGATTTAGTACTTTTTGCCATGGGATATTCAGGTTAATGATTTGTTATATTTAGTAAGAAAGATCTTCAAGTTAAAGCTCAGTTAGACATACGTATTACTTGCCTCAGTATGTGTCATGAACCTCACCTTACATTTTTAGAAGGCCATTATAATGTATAATATAGTTATAAAACTTATTATAATACTTACAATTCCTAAAAGCATGTCTGTGCAACTCTTACCTCTATGTGTAATAACTTTAGTCTTCAAGCTCATTTCTTATGCTAAATGAAGTTCTTGGAACATGGTTCACTCACTCTTCCCTTATGTGATTAACAGAATTCTAAAAGTTGATTCTGTATATAAGAGCCAATGACTATGACTTGAACAGTTAAACACTAGACGGTTTCTACACTGATTTTTTATCAAGATGTGGAAGCTTACTACATTGTCTATTTCCCATGTCTACAACTATTAGAACACTGGAAATGTAATATGACACATCTAGCATCAACTGAGATGACCTGTTTCTGTGTCCTCCACTGGAAGATCAGATACTTGAAAACTATTTGTTCTCTATTTAAATAGTGAAATAATGTCATTTTTCTTAAGGAAAAAAAGTACTTAAATCACTTAAAGAGCAAAATGAAAGTGCAAAAATGTTGGAAGACATCCTAAAGCATGCATTTGAAAGTGGCCTGGAATCAACATTAAATGACATCTATTTTCTCGTTAAGATCAGGAGTCTGTGGGATACCCAATGACTCAGACAAGTAAATTTATTTATTTTGAAGGATTTGGGAGTAGATTAATAATCTAACATAGGCCTTCTATCGTATTGATGCTTTATTTTATCATGCTGATAAATATCATGTGCTCTATAATATTTATCGGGAAAGAGTCCTCATTTAAACTCATTGGTAAAGTAACCCATTCTATAGCAGCTGGCTGAGTAAGTTGAGGAAGCAGACAGAGTAGGAAAATCACACACCAGGGAAGCAGTCTCACAAGCTGAAGTCAGAAGTCCTTTGTTAAATTAGCATATATTGGTCTGATTTACCTTCTTTAAACAGCTCCAGTGCTTAATGATTATTAAGCTTCATGAGGGCAAGCCCTGAGCTTTACATATCTATGCAATTTTCTAACCCTCATTTTAATAGATGCATAATAAATCATGTTGGATTGAATAATAGGTATGTCCTAATTAGTTCTGATAAGTTCCAGTGGTCTCTTGTCTTCATAATATCTGCACTCACATTTTGTTAAGTCACAGACATAAGAGTTAATTTTGAGAATTTGTAAGCTATATTGGTTTTCCTATAGAAAAGTATCATATAATTAGTTCTTGATATATATCTTTAAATAATAATCAGCTAATCAGCCATTCTTAACATGTAATTCTATGCATTTTTTTTCTTTTCCATGATTAAAAATCCCAGATATTTTAGATTAGATCATAAACTTATGCCATTAAAAAATGAAGGACACAATTTAAATTTACATATGATACTTTTCTGATTTAACCTAAAATATTTAAAAGGACAAGTTTATTGCCAACATTTTATTTAAAAATGTCAAGCATTTTTGGAGTGCAGTTCTGTAGTATCAAAAAAGGCATCTTCTGTAAATTCCTTGTGTAAAGAGGTGGGTGAGGATTAACCTAGAGCTGTGGCAGCTGAAGCCCCCTGCTGTGTGATGATGCAAATGGCATCTCAGGCCTAATGTGCTCTGCAGCAGCGGGCAAGCACACAGGAAAGCAGTCATGTGGCATGAGAGTAAAATGGGAAAGTCTTTTCGTAGCCTGTAGTGGACATGAAACATTCTTTAGCTTTTATAAACAGAAATAATCCAGAGGGTTTGTAATCACTGAGCTCATCACAAAGCAAAAGACAGAACATATATTTTGTTCAGAGATTAGTAAGTAAATATAATAAATTATCAGCATTTTCATCAAATGAATGGTGAACATTTTATTTTCTTGCAAACTATCAGGAATATGGGCCGGCTTAATGAAAATAGATAGCAAACTTAAAATAGGATTTCTATGCATTTATTTGCACATGTTGGGCTGGGAAATACTGTTATTCCTCTCTTCCTTTAGTAAGAAGACAGTCCCTTGGTGTTATTCTTATTAGAGTATGTCCTATAGTATGAGAATACCGTACCTGAGTTTTAAAAGAAATGGTAATTAACTGTTCAGTGTATTTTCAGATAGCTTATGTAGTCCTTATGTGGAATTTGTGTTATGTTTTACCAGTAGAGAATGTTTCTTCTTTTATTTATCATATAGGCAAAATCATCAAATAGGTTCCTTAAAAAAAGTAAGAATTGTGGACCCATTGTGATGTACAGCCTACCATGAAAACCTATCAGAAAACAGTAACTAATGTAGCTTTATTTATTTTGATTCCATTTGGTAGAGAACAAAATAACTGAACGTATCATGCATAGAGATTCTTATTCAAGGAATGAACACTTTGGTCCAGTTAACGTGTTCAGTAGGTTTCCTTAAACAGATATGAAATTGATTTCATCTTAGAAGTATGTAGTCTATTTAAAAATTAGGGAAGTAAATATTCTGATTAATTAGATATTAGTTAAATATTAATGCCAAAATCAGAGATGTAATTATTGAGAAAGGAATTATTCTTCAGTCTCTTGTCTATATGCCCATGTATACATGTTTAAAGTATACCATTATTTTTAAGACTGAAGGACATCTTTATTAATTTTGTAACTAATCAGAGTTTGGGGCTTTTAGGGATAACATGTGAGGGAAAAGGTAAGAGTTTATTTTGTTTGCATCTATTATTTTCTTTTACCCATCTAATGAAAGCTAGAAAATAGTTTTTAAATACATTTTCTTAGGCTGTAACAATGATTAACTTTTCTACTTAAAAACATACACAAGGTTTACAATTTCTGAGATTACAATAGAGTTGAGTATTTTTTCTGGTTCTTTTGTGCTAATGAACTTGAGTGATGAGAATGTATTGCTACCTGAACAGATACAGGGTTGAGGTTGTAAGATCTGCCATAGAGAAAGCTGGCCATTAATTATTCACATTATATTTTAAAGGTCTTTGAAGTAAATATTAGAACAGTCATTATTCAGCCTTAGGGATAACTCTTTCTGAGTCAGCAAATAGTTTTCACTTAGATGTTTAAATTATCTTTTAGACATTTCATTGCTGAAGAGGAGATCCTTGTCTAGTTATAGTTAAAGAGTTAGTCTGGGGGCTGGATACTGACGTCATTAGGGATTGTTAAGAAAACAAAAATAAACACTCTTTGCTTTCAGGAACATAAAAATCTTAAAGTTAAGTATGATTAAATAGTGCAAATAATTTCACATTATAAAAACAAAGGTCCTTTTAGAAGTCAAATTGAGTCCCTAATAATTTTATGTATTTTATGATGGTTAATTTACAGTAAGGATGCGTTGTTTATCTACAGTCGTCCTTGGGAAGAGTGAGAAAGCACCTTTCCTGACAAGGATGTGCTGCCGACTGCTAAGTGTAGAGCTGTGATATTGATTTGGTGTAATTTATAAAGCCAATTAATTTGTTTTTGTAAAGACATATTTTTAGCTTCTGGGCTAAAATTGTTTGCATTTAAAAAGGCAGGTGACTCCCATAATGCTTATTTAAATGTAAAGGCCTAAAATTTATAGTGTGCAAAAAATGTTTTTCTTTTCTGTATAAATTCCTATTTTACATTAGCTTGTTCCATATCTTCTTGGGGGAAAATATCCATAACACCCATACCTATACCTTCTGTTTATTCTCGTAACATATGTCCTCTGCTTTTCAATCTGAAGTTGTAGACTTAGGTTGAAATGAGAGACAATGCATTACTAATTAGAATATTTATATTTAAAAGCAAATTAAAAATGTACAACAAGCTTCTCATTTAATTATCATTCTTTTACTGCATTATATTTTATGTGCTGAAGTCCAAATAATAACTCAGCTTCCTTTATACTTTCCAGGAATAAAATATGCCCCCCTCTCCCAAATTCCCAACCATGCTACCAACCTGAAAGACCCATTAAAAAAAAAATTAATAGGGGATGAAAAATAGTTCAAAAAATGGAGTTTTTCTAAAGGATATAGATTGAATACACAAATTGGGTGTTTTTCCCCTTGACCCCCAAGGCACATACCCCAATGTTTTAGCAAGGATAAAATACATACAATGTGTGTTTCATTGTTTAGGTTATTATTATTACATTTTTTGAGAGTTCCACCTCCTTAGTCCTGTAATAAATGGCAAAAAGAGGAGGAAAGGAATGTGAGTCAGCCAGCCAAACACACACAGAAAACGCCTGGCAAAGCCGACTAAATTAGCATATGCTAGGCTGAGTATTTCCCTCTGTTGTTACATAATCCCTTTCTAATACGAAATCGGTTCTCATACTTAACCCTTTCAGGAGGTTTGGAATTCTCCCACTGTTATATTTTTATTTTGCTTCATTTATTTTCTCACAAATTGTGTAAGTCATCTATTGAAGGGCTTTTATGTCAAGTTCTTTTTTTTCCCTCTTCTGTCTTTCTGTATACAAATGTTCCATTCTGTGTCCAACTTCATGATTCAAGAATCAACTTTTCTATAGCTTTCACTGAGAGAATCTAATTAGCATTTTAGTCTCCCTTTACTCATGTGCAGCTTTCTTTAGAAAATGTATTAGTTCTGTGAAGTTCCCCTAAGGATTCATAATACTCTAGTTTGTTACATGTACTGTGATATTCAGTGTGCCTTAATTATGCACGTGTCCTCATTTCAAAGCCTTTTCAGGGATCATGTGGGATAGAACAGGGGTCTGGCTGTAAGTTCACTGTCATGTATTAATGTGTAGGTGGTATTCAGAGAAAGATGTTTCTGAAGGCAATTATATATCTATGACTCCAATATAGCAAGCAGTTACTCACATTCTATGCTTACTAGTTACCCTGCCAAGGCAGAATTAAATTCACCATTGTGATACATAATACAGTATCTGTTATTTATAATAACAGATACTGCTGTGGGAATGAAATAAAATAATGAGTGGAAATGTGTATCCTTTACCCTGAATAGGGATTGTTCCTTTCACTCTCCCGAACAAAAAGAAGAATCAGAAATTGTTCCTGTGTCAATACTCTATTCCCTAACTAGCCCAATAACACATGTTGCTATGGTGGGTTCTTCAAGTTTTGTTGGTTTTTATTCGAGGCTATAGAATTTTAGATAGTATTAATTATCTGCAGTCTTCATGAACTGCCACATGTGACTACGTTGCCAAATTTGAGACATTAAATTTTCAGGTTTTAATATGGACACAATTAGAACAACTGTGACAGTACAGAGGAACACTGAACTTAACCAAAAGAGAGAGATACAGAGGTAAGGGAGAGAGAGAAATCCTTAAAGAAAATTTTGGTTTAATTTGTAAGTACAACAGGTATTCTTTTATGGCAATAAAACATTTTACAAATTGGTATGATAACTATTTTTACCAATTTTTGTTTCATTATTTACACAATTGCATAATTTTTGAAGCTATATTATTATTAGAGGTTGCTTAAAAATACTGGCAATGTTCAGAACTCATAGGATTTTTGACTAGAATCTGGTGTGCTTGTTTTAGTAGAAAAAAGAATGCCATCTGCCCTTTATTGATTATTTTAACATTTATGTTTCCTTAGTTCTTGGGAGAACTAAGCATTTTATTTTGTCTATTCTATGATCTGTATAACTCCTTCGTATATTTTTTATTATAGCATTTTAAAGGTTATGCATTTATCTGTCTGTCTCCTCTAGTAGACTATAAGCCCCTAGAGTACAGAGTTGAAGCCTTAGTCTTCATTTTCTTTCAAGTGCCTAATCGACTGTCTGGTATGTGTCTCTTTTTAATGTTTTTATTCCACTGATTGATTAGTTCTTTTCCAATACACTTAATTTTGACCCAACTCTTTAGTTGGATCCAGGTAATATTTAAGTATTTATGTTATAATTGCCAAAATGCCAATACAGTATTCTAAATAGAATAAATATTTGCAGTGATTTTCATTTGTATGTAATATACAGGGAGAAGACAAAAATGGAGACTAAGAAACAAATAAATATAAATAATGATGTTCTTCACAAAAATATGAATTTCTTGCTTTCATTCAGGGCAGTCAGTTCAAATTTGCACTGTAAATATTTATCTGAAAGCTCTGAATCTTCCTGATTTCCTTCAGTATCATAACCCCATATCTTTTTTCTACTTACTAAAGATTTCTGTCTCTAGTCCCCAAAATATTCCTGCTGATGATTTTGTTTCAACATGAAGCCACATCATTTTATTGTTCTTGGAGTAGCTGGCATTTCCAGATAAATGTATAAACAAAGAGGAATTACAAGCTGACCTTGATCCACCAGATTATGAGTGCGTACTGACCTGCTTTTATTGCCAAGCTAGAGAGTAGAGGCTCTCTGATTAGTCCCTGAAGTAGAGATTCAGGATACATTCTTCTCAGTTAACAGGAGAAGATTCTGTCCATTTTATTTAAAAGGCTTTTTAAAAAATATTAAATATCAGTCTGCTTTGGGGGGATTTTTTTAATGCTTAATCGTACTTTTGCAATTGAGGGCACATATTTGCTATGGTTGAATTTGATTTATTTTCCTTTTTGCATTTTAAAGACAGTGATGTAGGACAGGAATATAAACTGCTTTTGAAGAGAATTTGAATGTAGTTATATGAAGCCAAACACTAAGGGGGAAAAACTACACAATTTGTAGTGACTATATTCCCATGTAAAGCATTTAAAAATGCTTTTTCTAAGAAGTCTCAGTGAAATGTAGCTTTTCTTAAAAGTCATATAGTTTTTCTTCACATTTTAAAAATTAATTTCCCTGATGTCTTTTGGATTTTTGACTGTTTCATGGCTCTTGGTATTTGAAAAGATATTAATAACTAGGTTAACTTAAGATTTACCTGACACCAGGTGCTGAAATCACTTTATCATCTGCAAGGAGAAATAGACATTCAGTAAATAAATGTCCAAAGTAGATTGAGCTAGCCCAATTTATTAAGGGTTATTGTCCCTTTATAGAGTTGATACTAAGAATTATATTCTCTCTAATTCTTAGCTTCTAAGCTTCTATTAGTATTTAAATTCTTGCTTTATGTTAAAATGTGAGTGTCTGTATGCCACAGCCACAGAAGAATAACCTTCTCTGATGTGGCTTCTGTTTGGCCTTCGATGTTTGACTTTTCAGAGACTAGTGAATAAAGGAAAGGTAGTTTGGGAAATAATTTTTGTAGACTATTTCAATGTTTAGATGAAAAATTATGTTAATCATTACTGAATTTTATTAATTGTACTGAGCATATATCTATAAATGTATGGTTAGATAAGACACTTGATTTTTAGTCGTAACCACATAGAATTGGAAACACTGGAAATGTGAGAAAGAGTTACACTTTCATGTTTTTCAACACTTTTAGTCATAAAGATCCACTCAGAAATTTAATTTCAGTTTAATATAAAAAGGAAAGATTTTTTTTTTAATTAACATAGAAACGTTATGGGAGAGGTAAGACTAATAGTGTTGTGAAACTTCAATTCTCCATATCATTTCACTTCCATGGAATAGCTAAGATAAAGATTTTGCTAAGCAAATGAACTCAGAGTTTTTTAGAGATGAGGTGGAAGTGACTAAAGTCAGATTTACTTTAAATCTTGTTTTGCTTTACCAAATTATATTGATTGTATAGGTATAGACTACCAACAAAGCAGAATATTCAAGGGTACTTCAAAAAGTTTTTGGAAAAATAGAATGAAAAAAATAATACAAATATTTCCACGAGCTTTTTGAGGACCCCTCGTATTACCCCTGAAGGATATAATAGCATAAGAGTACATGTATGTTTGATGGGTATGGACACAGTGGAGAAACTAATCTTTTTGTTATTTAATGATGGACTTACTATAAGATAAAATTAAATTCTATCAGGCATTAGAGATTTCCTCCTGAGACCTTCCCATTACCTAGCTGTACCATGATGGAGAATAAGAATGACTCAGTGATAGAAGAGTGAGGCACTAATAGATATCCCTGACCCATGAGTGGAACACAAGCAGTAGACACGGCCAAACAGCCAAACTGCAATTAGTATGGAAGCGGTAGTGAGTTTGGCATGGTGGGTGGCCTTTGTTTTGTAATGAGAGTTCTCTATTCTGGGGAGGAAGGAGATATCACTGGACCAATTAAGACTTTGATTTTTGGAAGTGCCTTGCGGCAGCAAGACATGATAGGGAAATCAGAGGACCCAAGTTTTCATCCAAACCATGCCATTGTCTTAGCGTTGAGCAAGATACTTCTCTTGCAGCTTCGTTTCTTCATGTGTAGATTTGAGAGGTTGGAGCACATTCATTCTTTGGTGATGTGTTGTAGAGCGATCATAAGGATGATCGCAAACTGCAGAATTGGTGTTCTCTTTATTTTTTCCACCTAAAGATGGTTATAACCCAGTCAGTATAACATTAACTATGTGCTCTTAAAAAAGCACTTACTAAAATTTAATTTTTTATATCCATCCCATTCATTATTCAGTGCTCAAAGTTTTTACATGTGTAAACATTTTTATTCTGATATCTGTGCCTATATAAATTTCAGAGGTTTTCTTTTCTTCATCAGTGAGTTTTATAAATTAATTCTGTAACCATCAGCCAGAATTTGAACCATACATACTCTTCTCACCAAATTACATCCATAGATCAACTCTGAAAATTAGGAAACTGTTGCTCTGTTAGTCATTTTTATTATCAGAAAGTAGACCAGAGTAGGTTTTTCAATTTTGAGTTTCACTTCATGTTTCTGTGCATTTAATGTGTGTGTAAAACTTTCTACAGTCATTTCATTATTCATAGCATTTGGTTTTCTTAAGCATAACTTATTCATTGAGTCATTTCTCAACAAATACCTATTTGAAGGCACTGTTGTCAATGCTGGATATATAAATGAACAAGGTGGAAAAAGTCTCTGCCCTTATGGAGTTTATAGTCTAGTGGTGGTCGTATACTAAACAAATCAAAATATGAAATGCCTGAATCCTTTTTTTCTGAATTAAAACTAAAAATTCTATTTTTATAGTAATTGCTTTTCAACAGCAACAGAATGTTGCTGTATCGATGAGTATGTGAAATCACTGATTTAACAACAATGCTATAAACCTCACTGGACTTTCAACATTTTTTAAGGTTAGATTAAAGGGTTCTCATATCATCTAGTCATTTATCCTAAAAACATTCTCAGTATGATGCCAGTGTCTTTCTTTCTTTCTTTCTTTCTTTTATTAATATAACTTGAAAGAACCTGACAAGTGAACAAGAAATATTCAAGCATGCTCTATTCTAACTGATTTGTTCAAGAGGATGATTCATTTAATTTCATAAAGGATCAGTGGGCCAGAACAGTGGATGACCAGGTCAGCAGAGGGAATGTAGGGGAGAAGAGGTCTGTGAGAAGGATCTGTGTAACAAGCAACAATATTTAGTTTTTTAGAGCTGGGGTTCTGCTTGAGCAATTCTGATGTTACCAGCCACAGTCATTTAAAGAGCTGCTGATGCCTCAGGGAAAACATTTTTAAAGTGTCCTATCTAGAAACAGTGCTCCTTGTACTGTGTCATATACATTAAAACTTCATCCCTTGCTTATATTACAATACATTGTACCTGATTAAATCCTGAACTACTATAATATGGCTTCTTGAGTGTGCCAATTAATTGCTGTTCCAGAAACCTTTCTTCCTGCTTGATCTGCCCTGAATATGATTGAAATATTAACCACCTTGTAAACAAAGCTTGAGAATAAATGGGGATACCATTTAAGAACTTTAAAAATAAAGTTAATTTTATAGACAATTATTTAAAATGAAGAGAAAATAAAAAATCATGTGAACAGGCTACAAATATTTTTGGCATCATTATACTGCTTCCTTTAGTATTTAGCTTTGATGACCCCAAGATGGGAATGATATCATACTTCTAACAGATTATATAATATTTTTGAATATTATTATTTATTGGCTAGTGATATCCCTGGAATAGATAGATGATATATATATATATATATATATATATATATATATTGTGATAGATAAGTTAACTCTGTTCAATTTTTTTAAAAAAATGTATACTTTGGAAATCATAATAGTGGTAGTCCAGCAAGTATAATTACTCTATTTAGAGACTTATTTATTTGGATTATGTACAAGAGTAAAATGCACAATTACAAAACCCTCAGCTTACCCATTATCTTTCATTTTACTTTCTTTTTATTTTAAATGAAACTTAAAAGTTAAAGCAATTCAAGTAAATGCTGTGTTGCAGGTGATAATTTGCTAGAGAGCAGTTTTATACCAAATGATTTATTTTGAAAATATATTCAGTTTTTTCAGAGTAAGCAGAGATGCATACAAATTTGGAAACTTTTATAGACGGAACTAGGTGGTGCTGTTCTGTCATCTTTGTGTCTTAGTGGCTTCTTTGGTCCTGTCTGGATTCATTAAACACTTTCATACATAAGTGCATTAAGTAAGATATAGCTTTGGTTTCCTAGTGGCATTATTTTTTATTAACCAACTCAGTTTATATTGATTTTGTATCTTTGTTTTCAGCAGTATTTTCATACAGCAGACATAATCTAAGAAGCAAGATTTATCACGGTTTACTACTTCCTTCATTTCCTTAATGTTTAAGATAAATTAAATTCTGAAATCATCAGATTTTTATGTTACTATGTCTTTTTGAAACCTTGTATGTGGCTTCTTATTTGCCAAAACTCATAAAGTTATTTCAGTCAGAATTTAAAGTGGTCACATTTTTGAGTTGATGTAAAAGTTGATTTAATGCCACAGATACCTGAGTTCAAGAAAAACATGTTTCTATTATTTGGAATATTACAAATTGAATTCAATCTTTAAACAAAAGAAAAGAGAAACCTTTCTCTTGAAAAGAAATTCTGTTTGCCTAATTTACTTCCCTGTCAAGAACAGTGACCTCAATTAGGCTGCCTGTTAATCTTTTCATGTTCCGGGATATCATTAAGATAATTGTGCCTTCCAGTGCTCTTGGTAGTACCTGATAGTCCAAAATAAAACACTTATTTAAGCCTAAACAAACAAACAAAGTTACTTCACTCTCCATATATATTTAGTACACTGGCATTTCTGAGTTAGATTTTCTCGGAAAGAATTATAGCTTCTTTCAGATACTTTTACATTTCAGGAATGTAGATACTCTTACCTTATAATTTATAAAGGATTGCATTTGTTCCATAAAAATAATCTTGTGTTCTGTATAAACAATTGCAAATTATGTTTCTTAATAATTTTGTAATACCATTTGTGAAGAGTATATTATATTTTTTTTCTAATGAAAATCTGGTATAAAATAATGATGAAGTACTTCAAGAGTCCTATCCATGTCCCTCCTTATAGAATTGCAGTTCTGCATATCTGTCATTTTGAGTGAGAAAAAAATAATTTATAGCCTTTATTTCTGATATAATAAATCCTGCTTGCTGTTATTTAGATCATAATCCCTTAAGTTTTACCTTAATAGAAAAGTGAATGTTATGTAGAAAACTCTTTGTGTTTTGTTATCTTCCAAATCTTTTATCTATGGAAGACAGAATCAATACGGAATTTCACAATGGTTCCCACAAATGTCATCTTACAATGTAGAGAGATAATCTCTGAGATGAACATCTTCTAGACTAATAAATGTAAGTGAAAGTATTGCTAGAGTTCTGTGCTCATGTCTGGCCTCCCAAAAAAAATGAGAGTTACAAATATTGTAAGAGTTTAGAATGAGAGAACTGCATAAAGGTGTTAGGATTATTCATTTACAAGGAATGCCTTCATTTTCTATCGAATGAAATTTTTCCTAAGAGGAATTAGATAACTCCCATTTCATACTGCCATAACCTTAGAATGTGAAGAAATCTAAATGTAAACAGATAAAAATTTTAAGATTATACAATAAGTCGGTATTATGTTTTGGGCAATAATTGTTTGTATTAAAAATGTATAAAGCTTGGATTACACAAAACAATAATGAAAGGTATTCATAGATTTGCCATGTCTACATGTTCAAAAACAGCATACATGATAAAGCGTTGATTCACTTTTTCAAAGTTGACATTTTGACAGAAATACTAATAAGAAAATATTCAACTTTAGTATATTAGATACTATATTTACATTATGGAAAGTTAAATAAGACTATCATCAGGACCCATGCTTTTTTGATAGCCTATTTTTAAAATACATCATACTTTAAACATAATATTTGGTAAAAAAAAAAAAAAAAAAAAATCTAAATCATAAATTAATATATTCAAAAATTTTTTTCTTCCAAAATATAGTCTATCAGTTATTTTGTTTTGTTTATTAAGTATTAAAAATACAAAAAAAAAAAAACCCTTATATTGTAATTCTGATAATTACTTATTGTTTTAGAGGTAAAGTGAGATAGGAAAACACTAAACATATCTCTGGCAATATGTTTCTCCTTGGACTAAGGCTCTAGAATTCACACCAAAAATGCATTATGCATTTTTCATAATTTTATTTATTTTGGGAGGTCTTTTATTAGAATAAGAGGCTTTCTTTATAGTTATTTTTGATGAAGATTGCAATGCAGCATAGCCACTGACTACTAGTAGTCAATGGCAGTAAATAGATTACTCTGGCATGTCTTCTTATCTTTCCAAATGCTACTTTGGAAACTTCTATAGAGGCTTCTTTTCATCTTGCCATGTTTTATCAATGATGAAAGATTTATATCTCATGGATCTAAAGGTATTTTCACTTTAAAAAGTAGACTAAAAAAAAATAACAACAAAAGCAACAAGTAAGGGATTTCTGGATTTCTTTTGAGACAAGAGTCAGATAGCAAAATAGGTGAAAAAAAGAAAATGGACTGATGATAATTAAGAGAATGAAAACAATAGTAAAATGAAGAGGGTAGATATAAAACTTTTGAACCTTCAAGTATATTTTGTCTTATTATACTGAAGGAAAAAAGAATCTGCAAAGAAGGCTTGATGTGGAATTATAGCTGATATCCATAAATCAAGGTTTGATGGACCCAATGGATACTGACATCATCCACATGCTGCAATTTGCATAGAGCTAAATAAGAATTTAGGATGATCTTTGGTGCAGCACGTCCAGAACCTAACTATAGTGAAAGAGCACTGGTATTGAAGAAGTCTAACACCATTAACAGGTAGGTCTTAATGATATTAACCATAAATGACTGAAAATAAAATAATGGTTAATCTTTGGGGAAAATATCTTACCGCAAACTTAATATACTATCATGTACAACTCTTGTCAAACTGGGAACTTTCTAGACATCTTTCCTAGTTGGCTTTGATTATGTCAAGATCTAATTTGTCTTAAAATTAATACTCTAGTCTTTGTGTATTGGCATTAATATGAGTGGAAGTGATGGGTGCAATAATTAGGACGTGCTTGTATTTTGCAGGTCAATCCCAGGAGAAGCTCCTCTTATTATGGCTTTGCAGTTTACAAACTGACAAGTTTTCAAAAAGTATCTTATTATTGGCTACATATATTCAGATGTGAAACTGGGAAAAACACTACAATAGTAGAGCTCTTAAAAATGGAGCAATGGTTTCATCATTGATTTGTTTTCATGAAATATTGACTTCGATACAAAACAAAACTTACAAAAGCAGTCTCTACTTTTAGTTCCCAATGTATTAATCAGCAGGTATTTTAGAAGGGAAGGTTGTTTGCTTGAAACTAAAATCTTTAAATTTGTGGAGAAATTGACATTTTGGGGGGCCACCTTTCTTATCTAAAAGTTTGAAAATAAGAGATTTTTGAAAGAGAATAGAGGCACTTGCAAAATAGTTGTTCTCTTGCTTCACATAAACAAACAAAATATATACTGTAAATTAGAGATGTGTGACAGGCATTTAGAAATGAAAAAGTATGTTTGCTAAGCTAAGCATCAAGAAATAATCCAAATGTGCGAATAATCTAATGTAATACCCTTGACATTATCTAACATATTAGCATTACTATCAGGAATTATATATTGTTGTCTTAACTTGAGTATATTTTCTACCTTTTCCCTACTAGTTGGTAAGCTCATTTTGTTTTTATCATTTACTGTTTTTATCTTCCACTTCTAGAATATTGTTTGGAACACAGTTGTTCAGCAATTTTTTGTTGCACGAATAAATATGATGCTCTTGATTTATTTTTTAAATACCATTCTTTACCTTCTGAGAAAATTCCTATAGTGAACAGAAATCAAATTAACACATGCTAAAATACACCTAATTAATATTAGTTATAATTAAGTAGAGGTCTTTAAAATTCTTTCTTAGGTCATGTCCCATGTTTGATTATATATCATTTGTTATTTGAGAACATCTATAATTGTGTTTATTGCATAAGACTTAAAGCAGAATACAGCTGTTGCTCAGTTAAAATGATAAAATGGAAAATAGATCAGAGGAAATTACTTGCTGAAATGCCATAAGAACACTCCTCGAAGTACTAATATATGTCCTATGTTAGTTGTTTATTACTGCTAGTAGCTCAGGATATATATGTGTTTACTCATGTTTTTAATATCAGAAATTTTTCTGAAGCCATAGGATTGTAATTCAATTATGTGAAAAAAATAAAACCAAAGATCATCATAGGCCATAGGGGAAATTCTACATAAGAAACATGTTTTAGTAAAATTGGATGAAAGTTTAAAATGAGCTCTATTGCACTTTAGATTTAAACATGATCTCATTTCAACCCTATTTAAATCTTATATCAGAGGCAGCACAGTGTAAATGGAAAGTACAAGGGACAGGGCATCAAGAATTAAAGTTCTGATTATAACTGTGCCATTGGATCTCTCCATCACCCAGGGAAACAGCTCATCTCTCTAGGGATCAGCTACTCAGAGTTTGTTGGGCTTGGATCATTGCCAAGGTCCCTTTTCTACTTGAAGACTGACTCCAGTACAGCAGCTAAAATAAAATAAATGGATATTCTTTGGAAAGCTTAGGATATGATTACGTCTTTGTCATTAAATGAAAACTTTTAATCAGACAGAAGTATTATAAAATGATGAAATACATTACTAGTAGTGTTTATAAAATTCTACTTATGCATAATTCTTTCATGTGTTTAAAAATGTATGTGTGTATATATATTAGCATATGTATTGATCTATTGGCATATTTATTGATATATAAATATATAAATTAATAAATCTTATTGTTATGTGATTCCATTTGTTTTAAAAATTTGTACGCATGTATAGAAACATTATTGTATTTCTGACTTTTCACCTTATTCTCTGTAAAGAGAAACATGAATAACTAGAATAGCAATCTTTGAAAAAACATTCATTTTGTAAACCGCTTCTAAGAAAAATTTTAAATTATTAGAAATTATCAGCCTTAAAAAGGGGAGGGAAACTGGGTGATTACAGGAATAGAGTTCAATAAATGGAGATTATTTTACCCTAAGTGCCATAAATAATGTTTTTTTCTTTTACATTCATTAAGGCTCTAAACAAAGATAATGTTCTTAAACTACTCCAAGAATACTTTAAATTTTTATTAAGAAATAATTTTTAGACAGACTCCTAGACTTTAAAATGGTAAGTAGTGAAATGCTTTCTTGGTGTCTAACAGGATAGATTAATTTTTTCATCTTTATCACAATCCTTAAAAGTGTGCCCTCTTCAAGATAAAAAGAACTGAAGAGCCTCAAATCACGAGATACTCCTCATGAAGCCAGTTTGTACAATTTATAAGTAATTCAGAATTTCACTTTTGTCAAATAGCATTGGTTGTTAAGAAAGTCAAATGCTTATTATTTCCTTCATAAGTATGTCACTACATAAAAGTTTTATTGATTAGAGAGGATTTCATAATAACCCTGATCATAATCGTACAAAGAGTTAAATTCCCTTCATTATGGAGCAAGGCAAATGCAGAGTGTTTATGGGCGATCTAGAAGGTCAGCCCTCAGACTAATTCACCGACAGCCCCAGATGCCTGGCTAAGCTGCCAACACAGTTGCTTTCTAAGTCTGCCAGAAAGTCAGCTGCAGCTGCAGGGAACATTCTTTTTTTTTTTCTCTCTCACCCATTGCTAAGCCTGTGGATTTTACAGTCGCCACAGAAAGAACAAAATTAGGAAATGTAATTCAGGGTGATGATCACCTCACTTACCCTATTAATGGGTTTCAAATTAATTTATTATGAACAGCGAAATATAAACAGATAAGAGTTTTTGCACATGTGTATGTTCTCAGTCCATTTAGCTACATTTTGGAAGGTAACCTGGTGAGGCTGTCTTCCAGCAGATTCTGTCTCACTCATTTCTGGAATTCCTGGTAAAACAACAACAACAACAACAACAATAATAATAGCTACCATTTTTTGTTGTACTGTTATCTGCATTTGGAGAAACAACCACAGGTTATTGGTGCAGAGGTGGGTAGTATGGTGTGGTTTTCATCAGACCTAACTTCTGATCTTCCTTTGCTGTGTGACTTTGAGCAAGTGATTTTACTTCTCTGGGATTAAAGTGTTTCACCTGAAAAATGAGAATTGTGATATCTATTTCACAGAGTATTGTGAGGGTTATTTAGTTAACATAGTTAAATGCCTGGTATCATTTCCAGAAAATTATGGGCACTTGGTACATTATGGAGATGTTGTGAGGGGAAATTAAAGATTTGTTAAATCCAAAACTTGCATTAGGTTCCCAGAATTTTGGATGCACAATGCTCAGTGGTGTTTTATAAAATATTTTCAATAGAGTATTATAGGAATTAAAAGAAAAGTGATGAGAAAGATTAGAGAAACTTGAGAATAATCACAGAAAATTTTAAAAGGATATAACATTATATTCTTTCATTTGAAAGTCTAAGTTTGGGCTGTGGTGCTAGAGAGAGGAGGGACATAGAAGGTCAAGAAAATGGGAAAAAGGGAAGGATCTTAATGCAGCATATTACTGTTTATAAATCTGTAAATAAGTATTGGGAGAGAAGTGGTGGTAAAATGTTTTAACAGCAATATATTTTAAAGATAAATTACTTGCATTTTCTATACCCTATAGCTATAAACACAGCTGTATGTTCTTACTGAAGAACACTTCTGTATTCGAGTGTAGACAGCTTCTACCTGCCTAGTTTTCTCTTCCTTCTTTCTTCCTCCCTCCCTCCGATCCACCCATCCTTCCTTCTGGGTTTTTTTTTTTCCCCCTCTTTAAAAGTAAATCAGAATGTACTGCTGGAATGTACTGCAAAGAGTCTTCTTCTTTGTTGAAAGTATTAAATATATTCCTGGAAAGACACATCTTATTTTTGTACAGATGGGTTTCAGAAACTAAATGAAATCAAATATCAGCAACATAGCCAATAAAGTACTACCCAATTGGAAGCTGTTGCCAGAGTTTATGGGGTGATCATATTCTCTTGTTTTTCTGATTTCAAGTACAATTACATTTTAGTAGAAGGTGTTATTTTAGGTAGCAAAGGAAACCCAGCTTGCATTGTCTTTGCACTCCTGTTTTAAGTGAGGTTCACAGAAAATCCACAGCTTTTAACCTGTGCCATTTAAATAATTTAATCAAGCTTTTAAATGGCCATGCTATGCACACATTTGGAATATCAAGATTTATCTTTCCTCTCTCATGACTTTTAGTCAAATGAGAACAATATGGATTTGTTTGTCCTTCCGATGTCACACTGGAAGGACACTTTCTCATTGAGAAAATAATTCTTCTTAGGATTCATTATTTTCAAGGTTATAGAATGTGCTCATTGCCCAGGATTTTTTACTAAATGAAATATTAATTTGTGTTTCTAGATGTAGCCATAAAATGGACTCCCACTTGTAGTATTTCAAAATTAATATAAGCCTGTAAGTCAAAAAATAGTGTTTTAAACACATATAATTTTTTTTTATAATGACTTATGCAGATAGTTTGTATCAACATGAGCTAAATATCTGGCTATAAACCTAAAAAGCTGAAATGAATGTTTCTACCAAGCACATAAACTTAACGCATTTAGTTTTTTATGAACACACACTATTTTTAATTGAGCAAATATTATTAAAAAAAGCAAATAGGTATGTATTTACACAGAGGAAGGGATTAAGAGTTGGTGTTATGTTACTTTGGTATATGTGTGAGTACCATGTATATAATATAAAATATCTTTGTTCTTTCGAAGAATTCTTTAGAATTTGAGCTGAGATTTTTAAAAGTAATGCTAATCTGGAGATATAAAACTAATTTCTTAACAGACAGTACGAAATTACTCTGCTAAAAATAAAATAGATTAATGATTTGGTATGAAAAGTACAACAAAGACTAAAATATGAAATGGCAATATATTGTAATATAGATAAAAATTACAAAGCATACACAATTTTTAAAAATGCTTTAACTTTAGTTAGAGGCTCTTTATAGCACCCTTTTGGAAATGTAATGGTTACATTTCCATATAGCCTATTTGAATACCAAAGCCTTGATATTTTATTTTATTATGCATTTTTTTGGTGCTATAACTGAAAGACCACTAAAAATGGATATTAAGATGTCTTTCATCCGTTTCTTATTTTGAACCAGATTCTTTGGAAATGGCTTCTTCTTCTAATCTGTAAGTGTTATGCTAAAAATAAATCCCAATAGAATCAATTTGTTTCTTCTCTTGGAGATTTTCCATCTGTATCTTTTTTTTTTTTTAAATTACGAATACAGATTTCATTATACCTATGTAGTAATTTGGAATTTTACTAGTATGTCTGGAATTCCACCAAAGTCAATTTCTAATAAAATAAATTTTATGAGAAATTCAATGGATATCTTTTAAGAGAGTACTGATGAAATAATACCTACACATCGCAGGGAAAGCTTTTTCTGTGCGAAGTTCTTAGAGGTGTCAGAAATCATTGTCTACCTCCCCTTTCTGTCTGCCTGAAGGCAAGCCGGGAATTAGGAAACGAAGAGAAGTGCTGTACACACAATGGCCTTCAGTGAATATTATTGATGACTAGACACCTGCTAGGATGTAAAGGCATTTAATCCATATTATTTTGCCTTTTAACTTGTCAACTCAGACATGGCAGTCAGAAGAGTTTTCTGTCAGACATGAGCCTTTATATTGCATTACAATTTTTATTTTTCATTCTTACAATTTCAATATACAACACAGTGGGGTTTTAAATAATATAAATTATTTTAGCTGTATGAAGATAAACTGGAAGAATATGTTCTCTGAATATCAAAACATTCAGAGTGTGATATACACAGATGCACATTATCAACCTCAAAAAATTACTTTTATAGGTAAAAATGCCCTATATTTTAAATCACTTTTGGACTTTCTATCTTTATAAATGATAAAGCTTTTTTCATTGAGGTTAATCATCACCTGCTATTAATGCAACACTAAGAATTAGTTATGTTTGTATTTATTTTGAAAGATATTTTAAAAGGGAGTTAATACAATATTCTTTTTTTCAGAGAACAAACAAATCACATATTTCCAGGAGATGGAGACAGTGAGTTCCTCCCGTGCAGAAGTCTATGTCTCCTGTGCCTAGGTTAGACTATAATACAGGATAGGTTCCAAGTGTTATAACTTGAGAAATCTGTTCTCTCAGATGTGTGAAAACGAATACGGTTTTATCTAATTTTTCTACTTGTGAGAGAATATAAACATCGTATTAGTCAACTTTTGACATTAGAGCAACATAATGTATCCAGCATCCTGGGAAATGATGTGCAACACATATACTTTATGGGCAACTGGGAAATTATTTTTATCACTTTTGATGAAAAACAAGATATTATGCTTTCTTTTGTGGAAAATACTAAAAATAATTTAACCTTTTCTCGATGTCTCAGGGTCATATCATCTGGTATCTGCAATACTAGACAACAGAATTCTGCAAATGTTTTTGAGCCTTTCCATCTCTCACCTAATTGTGCATTATGCTTGATTCTTAGTCACTTCTTTGACTTCTTTTTACACTTTGATGTTAAGAATACAGGTTAAAAAGAAAAAAAAACCTGTTAAAAATTAATTTAGAGAGTATATTGATTGACTTGTTTAATAAGGCACAAACCAAAGCCAGAGGGTTAGTACTGATTTATCCAACAAATCTAGATATCCAGGCCTGAGCTCCTTTCCATATTGCAACTCCTTATTTTGAACTGCCTCCTGGATATCTTCACCAAAATAGATGTGCACACACAAAAACATAACATGTCCAAATAATGAACTCATTATCGTTTCCAATCAGCTGCCCCTCTCCTAGCCCTCTACATGTCTAGAATTCTCTAGCTCAGTTAATGCCATCATAGTCCCACTAAATATTTAAGCTAAAAAAGCCAAATACTTGAAGCTGTCCTTAACTCCTTCGTCTCCTTTACCTTCCATGTTAACTTAATCCACAATCTCCATGTGGCCTTTTCTTTTCACCTCCATTATTATAAACGTGTTTGTATCCTTGCAGTCTTTGATCTTACTATTGTTATTTTCTCTCTTTCCTCAGTTTGTCTTCACTGCCTCCCACCCTCCACACTGTCTCAAGCTTTATAGTCCTAAAAAAAAAAATCAGATTACTTTTTCTTCTATGAAAAGTTCTCTACCGGATCACTCTTTTCAACATTAATTAAAGCACAATTATTTAGCTTGACATAAAAGACATTCTCATTCTGCCCCCAAGTGCTAGCCACTTACTGCTAACTATTCCACCCACTCTCTGAGAGTCCTATTTCCATTGAATTTGCAGCATTTCCACAATCAAACATATCTTAATATGACTTTATTCCTTTACACATGCCAGACATTAACAGGTAAAAGAGTATACTAATGATTTCAAGTGTAATCTTGAAAATAAGCCATATTTGATACCCAGAGCTTTATGTGAGAGTGTTTCTAATAGTGAAATTTAACAGGTAATAAGGATGTGAATCCAGTTCTCTATAGATACCAGAAGAAGGAAACAGATTTTTTTTTTTTAATGTGGGTGTTTCTTTGGGCTGAAGAATTGTTGTTCTGAATCTGATCAGTTTTTGCTTTAATTATGTAACTTTGGTACTTAAAATCAGGTTGTGAATTTTTACAGGTCTGTGTATATGTATATAGTTATGTTACTTTAAAATATTGCCAATAATATGCTTTTTTAACCTTAGGAACTATATCATAATTATAATTCAGTACTTGAAATTAACATATTCAAAAAGGCATGGGCAACCTGGTCAGCAGATATTTTAGTTCTTAATCAGACTAATAAAATATGAATCAAAATAAGATTGATTAAAACTATTTAAGTTATATTAAAGGGTTTTTAACAATATAACTCTTTAGGCATATTTAGGTATATTCATATTTAGGTAATATCAGAATTTTTATAATATAATTTGTATTAAATTAAACTAATAGAGATAATATAAAGAGTTACAGTTTGTACTTTGTCATAGAGATTTGAATCACTCTAGAGATTAATTTTTAATCATTAATCATTAATAATAATTAAGATGAGTGGAGAAGAAAAATGCATGTTCGTAGATGTTTGCTTCTTTCATACTAAATGATTACACATATTCCATTTAAAGTATTTTAATATATTCTTCACTACTACAGATATATAGGAAATAAGCCATAATGTCACTGAAAGTGAACTATTTTATAATATTTTCTGCTCTTTAATAAAAGCATTTATTTTAGTAGCATTGCTGACCTGATAATTGCTAGTGGTTCTAAATTGGATGTACTTCAGTTAATGCATCAGTAAGTGAAGTACCTTCAATGCAATTAAAACATTCTAATCTAACCAAAGAAAATATCTTGTTCATACTGACCACTTTAAATTCAGTATGATTTCATATTCTTAAAGTGGCCCATGGCTTAGCTGACCCCATTAGGAGGATTCAGCTCTCCTATGGCATAGCCAATTGCTGCTGAGTAAGCGTTTCTGAAAGCCCCTGAATGAACTTCGTCAGACAACTACCATTGCTGAATTTCAGAAAGGGCAGCCCTGAGTAAAAAAACAATCAAGATATTTAACATGGAGATTGAGGAAATACTAGATTGAAGTGAGGGATAATAAATAATTTATCAAGGAACAATCGTTTTTTCATGTGAAGTGAACTTGATATTAACCTTTTTACTTGATATTAACTTTGTTCCTACAAGATATTTATTCAAATTTTATCAGATATCTGTGACCTGACCTGCTGAGTTATTAGAATTTTTTCTGTTCCTGTTGTCATTAATTTAGTGATTGATACTTTTGGGTAGCTACCCACAGAACTTAATTTGTGGGGATCATGTTTTCCTGAATGCAGGGCGGTTGTCCCACTCCATCTCCCACTACTATTACGGGTAACGCAATTTTCGAATGAACGTAGAAGGAAGAGTATAAACAGTGTGCCAATGGTACACTTAAGGGGTGGGAGTTTGTTTCTGATTTTTTATTCGGAAGAAACCTTGCATTTCTAATTTAGGGAGCAGACATTGGGGGAAGGATGAAAAACTTCCTATCGCTTTAAAAGGGGTATGATTGGGCCACTAACCTCATTTGTATTCTAGTTCAATTGGTTTTTTGGGGAGTAAAGCAGTCTTCCCAGATTTTGGCAATGGGTATGTAGATGTGGATGCTGGCTAACTCACCAGATGACCTCTTTTAAGTGGTATCTTCTCTTCGTATTTTACTGAGAAGTTGAGAGACACTACACAAGGAACTCTGCCAACCAGATAACATTGTAAACTGCTAGTCTCTGCTTTTTTGTGCAATGCAAGGCGAATTGCTGAGTATAAAGGATATTCTTTACTAGCTGTGAAGGAGAACTAAAGTTCAGCTCCAAGAAACTTCCTGACATCCTGAATTTGTCTTCTGTAGAACTCTGCGTGTACTTCATCATAGTCTTCTTCCCATTATTACTATGAATGGCTTGCACATCAGAGGATAGAACTTCCAGAGGTTAGTTTTTTAGTTTTACTCTCCTACTGCTATGAAATCTGATTGAATTTTGTAGACCTTCAGTTAATGGTGTGAATTGAATTAAAATTGGCAAATCTGGCCTGATTGTGTAGATTCTGTAGCCGCAGTGGTGCTAGCTGGGATTATTAATGTGTGTTTATTAAAAGTTATGGTGTATGTAGTACTTTCCAAGCAGTCAGCAACTCGTATTTGTTTATGCCTAGCCCAGCTGTCTCCCTGACTCCCTAGACCATGCAGTGCCTTGCCATCTACTAATGTACCACAACTGTTCTGTGATGCATCTCTTTTCTTAATTGGTGGAACTGATAAGGATAAATGAGCCCAGTTCTCCCCCTGCAGGGGTGTGTGTGCTATCATAAACTCACTAAATACAGCCCTTATTTTAGGGGGAGGAGAATTACCTCTAGGGAGGGTCCTGATTTGGAGCTGTGGCCACAGACATAGAACATAAAAACAAACCAAACCAAAACAAAAATGAGAACCACCTGAGCTGCTTTACTCTCTATCCATTTTTTGATCTCCATCCAGCCAGAGCCAGGCTGGATGCTGCTTTTACATCTTCTACCTGCTTGTTTCAGAGTGTTTGGGAAACAGAGAAAGACGCATTTCCTTCTCCTAAAGGATATTTTCATTAGATGCCAGATCCAACTGTCCTTTTGATTTGGCACCAGCCTCCATGGTGCACATTTTACCTGCTACTTGGAAGTAGAGAGAGACTTGGAGGAAACTTAAATGCATATTACTAAGTGACAGCACACACACCCCTGAAGGGGGAGAATATTACAGCATCTTTGATGACATTGGGCTTAGGCCAATTTGAAGCCAATGCTCACCTGTGTTATTTTGGTGACTTCCTAGTTGCAGAATGATTCTCTCTTTATAAGCGCACTGAAAACAAGAATTTTTAGCTATTTTATTCATTGCTCCGTCTGTGACACAGAACAGTCCTAACATATAGTAAATTTTCAATAAATATTTGTCGTCATTGACAAATTTAACTCTCAAGAAATTTAGCTCTTTTCACTTTGACTACATTCTTAGGATCACATAATATAATTACATAGTTTGTCTTAGGCTCCTTTGCTTTGGACCCTCGTTGACAGCCTACTTTTCTTTAGCTTTTACCTATTTATTAATCCACTGCTGTCAGTCAAACTTGTGTTTAATTGAATTAGTTTGATTATCTGGTTCCTATTATTCAGACTTTTAGTATGCTTTATCCATTTTCCTAATCCTATCTTCAACTCAGCCACCCTTTCCCATATTTCTTTAAATTCAATCTTGAAACCTTATATTACCTATGCATTGTTTCCTGACTTAAAAGATACAGTTAATATATCTCTCCCTCTACTGCCCTGAGCTGTACTCTGCTTAAACTGTTGTACCAGTAAAATTTTTTATTTTTAAGAATTATTAATTAATTTAGAAAATATTTTTTAAACACCTGCTATGTTCTAGATATAATTCTAGGTTTGGGGGTATAGACAAGAATAAGAGACAAAGTAAAGATAGAACAGTATCATGACTAAGGTGTCATTCATGGCTGATCTAGAGTTCCAGTTCTGACTTTGCTGTTTATGAGGCCAACTACCTGTTTTGCTTATCTTCGCTTAGAGGCCAACTACCTCTTTTGATGTGAGTTTCTTCATATGAAGAAAAAAGTATATGTAATACACCACATCTGAAGTCTTTTATACCTTTACAATTTAGTTATCTCTGTGTTTAAAGGCAGCAGATTTTTAAAAATCATTTATACTGAATAATTTGAAACAATGTTGGTCAGAATATTCCACAGAGTTTTCACCTACATTTTATTTCCCTTCTTGCTCTTTGAGACTGGTTTCACTATAGGCGACCTTAAACCTGCATTAGTTTCTCACCACATTTATCAGGTTAACATTTTACAATGTGTAGTTATTTAAATAGATAAGCCATTAACAATAGCAATTAAAATTAATGTATTCTACAAACAGCTCAGGAGCTGCTTTTGTTCATTTATAGTGGGCAGACTATCTCTGTTGTTGGTAATGGTTAGATGACTTAAACTTTTGTCTTGCATTTCAGGACAATATGTTTTTCTTTCTCTGCATTTTTGTACTGTTTATGTCCATATAATTATAAACAAATACTTGTTTAGCTAATGGATATTATAAAAACTAATTCCTTTTTAGTTGTCAATTTTCAAATTTTAGTCAGAATTAACTCTTAATAACCTGAGCTGCTTCCCACTAAACTGCATATGGTTTTGTGTGTACACCTTAGTTTCTTCAGGGATAAAGTTGTATTTAATAGAACTATCAACCTCAGAGTGTTAATGTGAGAGTTAAGTGAAATAATTTTTTTAACTTAGCACCTTGCCTGTCACATGAAAAGCACTTTATAAATGTTCCATATTGTGATTATTTTCTTCCCCAAACCATATCATTCCTCCAACTACCTGTTTTTGAAGAAGAAATATAAAATAAAAGGGCAATAAAAGGAGAAAGCTAGTCATCTAAAAATAAGAGAAATAAGCTAAGAACAAAATTAATAGGTTTACAGATTCTTATGAAGAGAACTGGTGAATACTTAAGTGCAATGCTTAATTCATTGAATATTGTATATGCCGACAATATTCTACTGAAAGAGATATTTAATATTTAATGATTTCATTATATTTAATAAAACATAAGAGGGTATGGATTTCAAGAATATAATACTATCCATTAACAGGAAGGCTTCATGTAAATGAGTGCCTGTATAATTGTCCTTAAAGACTAAGCACGTTTGCAATATATTAAAATGACGTCTAAAAACCATGTCTGAGTTTCTTGGTATTTTAAGTAATTTAACGAAGCATTTTACTGAAATGATCTGCATTTTAGTTTTATTTGAGCACTTGATCCAATACACATTTATATAATTTTGCTTTGGAGACACTGTTTTGAAGAATTCTGAAGTAACTAGGATGTCATTAAATTTTATCATATTTCAATATTAAAATATAAAATATTGATTTTAAAATAGATTAAAGACTGATTTATTATTTCTTTCCTGCAGTAAAGAAATCAACTTATACTTTTAATTGATTTATTCCTGTTGTATTATCTGAAAAAAATGGCTTTTTGCCCTTAGTTGACAAATAGGCTACAATTGAGTGGCTTATTTATTTAAATTATTTTTACTAAATTATTAGTACTAAATTAAGATATATTTTATAATTTTTGCATATGCATTTAATGAAAATGACTTGGAGAGGACACCGCTTTATATGAATTTAAGTGATTTGTAATTTACACTTAGTGCATTACTCAGAGAAAAATCAAATGTAGAAATAATTTACTCAATAATTTTCATAAGCTTACTGATTCTTAATCCCATTTTCTTAGGTGACAAATCACAAATATAAAAATTATCTGACATTGTATTGAGTAGGTATTTTATAAATGCTGTTTGATATTTCTTGTTTCATTTAAGAAATAAGGTAAAATAATACATATATATGTACATGTGTAATGGATTACAACTCTCTTCATTAACTTTCCATTTTAGTAAATGCCAAAAGAACCGTCCCAGACATATTTTACTGACTTTCTGTTGAATGTGTCAATATTAATTATTCCAAGATAATCTCTGAGCTACCAGCTTTGTTGACTTTATTTCTCAGCTATTTTATAGTTCTGTATCTATGTTAGCCCCATAGCCTGTCAGAGTCTCTCTAGTGTTTCAGATATCTATAGAGATCTTTTAAAGTTTCTTTCTTTTTTTAATACTTAAGAAGATATAAACCTAAAAGGCTCTGAATTGTACTAAAATATTTATTGAAACTAAAGGCCATTCAGGGATGTGGCCATATTTTAGGTCCAGAACACTTGCTAGGTTGTAACCACCTATATACTAGGCCTGTCCTGGAAATGAGCTGGGGGCAAAATTGTGAAATAGAACAGTGCATTTGTGATATTTGCTAGTTAGCTTTCTTGATTGCCTATTGTTGCTTTAAAGCTTTCATAGTTTCTCGTATATTATGAAGTACCTCAATAAAAAAATCAATAACAAATACTAGATTTGGAAAAAAAAAAAATAGTAGTATTCCAAAATTCAAAACACTGACCACACCAAATGCTGGCAAGAATGTGAAATGACAGGAACTCTCATTGATTGCTGAAAGAAATGCAAAATGGTGTAGTTTTGTAAGACTATTTGGCAATTTCTTACAAAACTAAACATACTCTTCCTATGTGATCCAAAAATCACACTTCGTGGTATTTACCCAAAGAAGTTGAAAACTTCTGTCCACTCAGAAACTTGCACACAGATGTTTATAGCAGCATTATTCATAATTTCCAAAACATGGCAGCAATTAAGATGTCTTCTAGTAGGTGAATGGATACACCATCCAGACAATGGCATATTATTCAGCACTAATAAGAAATGAGCTATCAAAGCATGAGGAGTCATGGAGGAAACTTAAATGCATATTGTTAACTGAAAGAAACCAATCTGAAAAGCCTATACATTATATGATTCCAACTATGTGACATTTTGGAAAAGGTAAAAACCATGGAGAAAGTAAGAAGGTCAGTGGTTGCCAGGGGTTAGATGGCAGGAAGCAATGAATGGACAGAGTACAGAGATTTTTAGAGCAGTGAAACTACTTTGTATGATACTATAGTGGTGAGTAGTAGTGGATTTCATGCCCCTGAAATTAAACTTGATTCCCATGTGTAGACTGGATGTTGAATGTTATCAACCCTGGATGTTTGATAATCTCAGTGTCTCTAGTAATTTCACTTCTCTTGCTAATTATTTGCAAGTGACAGAAAACCTAAAACCAACTAGCTTAAGAAAAAAAAAATAAGTACTGGCACATGTAACTAGGAAGTCCTATCATTAGCCCTGGCTGATTCAATGCCCTACCACTATTTCTAGGAATGAGCCTGCTTATCAGCCCCAAGTGGGGACACAGAGAGATTCCTAAAGAAAGGGAGTTTGTTAGCAGGAGAGAGATAGGACCGTGCAAAGCTACCATAGTTCACTACAGTGGGATACAGGCTTTAAAACAGTAAATGTTTGACACTCGGTGGCATGGTCAGGTGACAGAAGCCACAAAATGACTAAACCAATACTGGCTCCCCAATCACATGGAGTAGGTTTTTGGACAAGGAAAAAGGAACACTGGGGGAAAAGAGAGAGTATGGACTGTGGGAGAGGAAGTGGTGGTAACAGTTAAGATCCTACTTGTGACTGTTATGGGGACAGTTTTAAAGGGTAGGTCTCAAACCACACACTGGTGGTCAGTGGCGCACCATTAGGGAAGGATGAGCAGAAAGTCATAAAGTTGTGAGTTTTCCATGGAAAACACCTGGATTTGAGTGAAAATCTGAAAGGCATTAGCAGAAGCACACCGGCTGATATGAACCGTCATTTTTCTTTTTAGAAATGTTCTGAAAAGAGTTAGGATGCTTTATTTAGCTCATTCCATGCTTGGTAGCCTTAGGGACCAGAACAAAGAATGCACTATGACTCTTGTTTCCTGCTATTATCTCTAAATGCATCTTAACATGACACTGAATATTAACGTTGTAATAGGAGTTGTAACATAAAAGTAACAAAATTAAGGTTAAAATTCTTTTTATTCTGTTAAAATCATATTTCATTAGTGATAAACCCACCAAATAGTACCTATTCTTTGAAATTGTTATACTTGTTCAAAAGCTTGCAAATTAGTGTAAACTCAGGACTGCTGAACATTCTTTCAGCATTATGAGATTCCAGAAAATGTGAGTAGGATGTTTCAGTTGTTAGGTAATTTTCCAGATGCCTTTTTTTGTGCTCGGATAATTCAAATGGCTTCCTTTCAACACTTCAGGCTTGTCATGTACACTATATTAGAGTGTGTAACATTTCTGAAGGAATTTGGCACAGACATCGCTTTTCCACTTCTAGCTCTCTAAGTTTGAAGAGTGCCTGCCAAGATTGGTATAAATACACCCTAATAAATATTTTTTCACCAATTTTTGAAGTTCCCTTATCTCAAGTGTCAATATTGTGTGTATTATGATAAGAGTAGTTTAATTAGTTTTGGTTTTTACTGATATTTTGAATAAATACATTTAGGCTAGATTTATAGCAAGCCTCAATATTTGCATATAATAAAGACAGCATTGATTTATATATGATCATTTATTAAGATTCACATTTAAAAGCTTAATATCAGTCAAGGTTTCTATGTTGTTAGTAAGTAGGAAGGTAGGTAAAATTCCCTCAAACCCTATAATTTAGACACTTAAAATTTAGAGTATTTCTTTTCAGTTCTTTTTTTTTCAATGTCTTTTTTTGCTTAGTTGAGATCACGTATCACATTAAATATTATATCCTATTTTCCTACGTTTTTTTTCCCAGCTGGCTGAGTACGGGGATCTGACCCCGTGACCTTGGGGTTATAAGGCTGCACTCTAACCAACCGAGCTAACCAGTCATACCCCCAGTTTTTTCCACCTTAACATTACTATAGCCTCAAAATATGTAGTGGCTGATTAATAAGGTGTTTAAAAATAAAATTTATTATTATTTTTGGATAGACATAAAACTTTTTTAACCAATCTGGAATACATAAGGTACCATCCATCTACAAACGTTTATTCCCCCATGACTTTTTAAAAAGCTTTCTAAATGAGGAGTGAAAATAAGTACCAGAAAATAATTATTACTAAAATGTATGTGGCAACATGGTATATGGGTAGTTACATTTCGTAAGAGTGCCGTGTTGCTGAAGAGCTGCCATAATTTCAAACTAATGTAGTTCTAAACTTATTCTCATGGAGGATGGCAGGTATGTTTACCAGATGGTAGAATGTTAACCAGATAAAGTGGAAATAGAGAGCAGACACAGTCACAGTTAACTCAGTCCACCAACTTTGAGATTATTTGATTCTTAGAGATTTTTATGATTTCTGGGATTAGTACCATTTCAAAATTTGTCAATTAAGACAGAATTTTTACTAGTTGAATGAAAATAACTCAAATGCAACCACATTATAATGGAAAGAAACTTGGATTTGAGTTTGATAACATCTGGGTTTGAATCCTAGCCATGTGTAAATTTAGGAAAGTTGCTTTATTTTTCCAAGCCTCAGTTTCTTCATCTATAAAAGGAGGTTAACAATATATACCTCAGACAATTGCTGTAGATTATACAAAGCAACTAAGTATCTGACCCAAAAAATACATTAATATTCTTCTATTTCTTTCCATGATTGTTAACAGTATTTGACCATTCTTCTGAATTCTTGTTTCCACAATTGGCTTTTAAGAACATTGTTGAACTTTATTTTTCTATAGTGATAACCAACCTAGATTATTTAGGGTTTGCCAAAGATGAGTGAAAGGTCAGAGATGTTGAGAACAAATGCATGATTAATAATTCCAGTTTATTCTGTGATGAGATCGCTGATTTTTGGTATTTGTCCTTGTACTAAATGGGTTTTCTCTGCCTATTAGTTCCCAGGAGGGGAATTGAGTAAACTGGTAAAACTCCAGTGACAAGAGAGACGGTAACCTATTGTCTCATTTCTTTATTAGATATGTGGGCAGATACATGTACACATCTTTCTGCTCAAGCAAAATCCAACACTTCCACCTTCCCAACTCTGCTCCTTGCTGGGATTGTTTGTGTAGGATTTCAGATGAAATGTGGATTACACCAAATTTATTAAAACTAAAAAGTACTCAAAATTGTTTTAAAAAGTAAAGCATCTTTATACTCAAAATATAAATTGGGTATAGAACTTGCTCTCATTGGAACAGAATAGTAGCAAATGACAGGTTTTTAATATTAAGTTAAATTGCCCCATTAATGCTTGAATTATGATGCAATTCATAAATATTAGTGTGCTTAATTACCATAATTTGTACTACACCTTATATTTAATTTACTTGCATAAAAAGTACTTTATTATGATATATACACATGTTCAGTTGTTCTGGACTTGTCTTAATTAGACTGATTTGAAAATAAAAGCTATATTTTGAGAACTTTACCTAGTTATCTACTTTGCTTTACTTTTTTGTATAAGTTTAATACTGGGTTACTCGTTCAATGGCTTTAACGGTAAATTAAATTCATGCTTTGTGTAATTTATCCATGTCTTTATATACTTTGTATTGTAAGGCACATTACCCCATGTGCCTTTTTTTCCCCTTTGTCCAGTAATTTTAGAATATTGTCTATTTGTCAAATATTACTGTCTTGTCTTCTAAATTAATGAGATAATTTATAAAATCAGCATCTTCAAAAATACTCCAGCAATATCCTTTGGATCAGTTTCACTCAATACGTTTGAACAAACCAATGGTGCTCAAGGATTCTTCACAACCACATTGAATTAATTGAAAAGGAAAGAAAACAGAGAGGAACAATTAGCTTCAAGAAAGTGTTTGAATGATAATCCTATTGACAGACACTGAAAAAAGTATTAAATGCTTCCCAACCCCTGTATCTCCTAGACAATAAAAGGAATTGTCTTAAGTGTCATTTGGCATACAGAATGACTGTATCAGAACTATGTAGGAGAACTCTGTCCTGGAATCAAATTAAAGAAATAACATTTAAAAATTCTCTCTGTCTCAATAGTGTTTAGAAGATGTTTTATGCCAAGTATTTTGTCTGATTTCTTCAATAAAACTTGAAATTATTTTACTGTCTCCTGGGATGGATTTCTACATCTTCTACTGAGTTGAGACCTATGTACTCATATTTGGAACCCTCCGCTCAGTTAAAAGGTGTCACTGTTGTTGTCATCTCAAAGATTTATGTAATGCATTTTTAGATAATAGTTACCCTAAATCTCTCTGATTATATGAGTTAACAAATATTTTAATTTTTGTACTGATTTTTTCACTAGTTTATGTACTACCTGAGTTGCAAAAAATTGTCTGTTTTCTTTTGGAATTTACTTAAAAGCCAAAGAGAGTATTTTATAACAGAAAATACAAGCTGGTCTTCATTTTTTTGTAAATTTTGAGTAAAATTGTTGGCTATTTCTTATGAAAGAAGAAATATAAAGTAAAAATTATTTTAAATAAGTTAGTTTTTCTCTTCTATATGTTGTTTTGATTCTATATATATATATCATCTGGTAATATCTGGAGATTATTAACTTTTATTTATCTCATCTTATGGTTTTAAATACTATCAAACTTTTTGTTATATATGAATATCAAAAACATTCCATACATTCCAGTAAATATATTGAAGTTAAAAAAAAAATAGTGAAATTGGTGATTCTTGGTTTATTTTCATTTGATAATAATCCCAGCTTCTAAACAATGGCCAAAGATAAGGCACTGTCAATATGAGAAAACTGTTGCTGACTTTTGAGGGAAGACTATTCTGAAACTCATTTCCTTGGTTGTCATCCTGATGAACGTCATTCTATTTGACTGTGGAGTTAATTTTTCCCCAAGTAAAATTGAAAGAATCCATTTTATTTGATTTTGTTGGGCCCTGTGATTTTGCAAGTGGGCTATATCTTCTTAATTTGTTCATGGTATGAAAAGGCAATATGTAGATTTCACAATAAAAATAAAATCTAACCAAGCCTTACTTATCTGTTGTTTCCTGTGAAGGTTCATTTTGAATCTACTTGAGGTAGGGTAAGCTATTTTTTATGAGACTCAGATAATCAAATGAAAATTATTCGTGATATCTGGTCTCATAGCATGATCTTCCAAAAGTTATCTTACCATTAGAATGTCTTTATAAACGTAAAGATAATTTTGCATTCATATTTTAAACCCCTAGTTTAAATTCATAAAAAAAGTTTTGCTGCCAGTTTTAATGTAACAAATATATTTTCTTGAGCAAATAATTCCCATTCAATTTTAAGGTCCTGATGTCCCCGTTTTAATTCCTGAAGTGCAGAACTGAAGGAAAACATTTAATAATGAAGGACAGATAATGAGGAACAAACCTCAGAAACTACACTACTATCGATAAAAATGCAACATGTAAAATTTTATTTTTTAATGTTGTTAATACTTGAGCAAGAGTGTGGACTTTACTAGTTTGCATCTCTGTAAACATTTACAGTAAATTTTGAGTATTGCAACTAGTGCTAACAATTGTTTAGCAACCCTGGATTTCTCAGGCTTGGTAACAGCCTTATAAGAAGTTTGGCGTGGAGGTTTCCAGGAACAGACACAGAGCCGTGCATGTTTTCCTCTGTGATCAGAGGCAGGCAGCCAGAGCCTCAGATTTGCTGATCTCAATTTGGCACTAATAAATAGCCACCTGGTTGACTGCTAGTTATAGCTCTCCCAGAAGTACTGCAAAAAAATACTTTGTTACAATATTTTTACCAAATATTCCCTCAACTATTTTGATCTAATTCCGTGGGAGTAAGGACAAGACATAGAAAGTTATGTGTGTTTCTGAAGGAGGGCAAGGTTTTCCATCACAGAGCTGGATAACTTTCTCTAAACATGACTGCATTACCACTGATTCACACAGCATACAGCAACAATACCAAGCCATACTGTATTCGTTTTTAACCTAGAGCCTTTCCTCTTCCTAATTGTAAACACCTTTGGAGAGATTTATGTATGCAGTATTAGCATTTTGTACGGAAATTCAGTTCATTCTTATTAAGTTCTATAAAGTCTCGGGAACACTGACTTTATGGATACTGAACTATTGCTCCTTGAGAAAATATGGGGTTAGATTCCTCTGAACCTCTGGTCACAATATTTTTGTCAACCAATCGATATGTAACCTTGTTTTATGTGTGTTTCTATTTGAAGACACCATATTTAATATATATTGTTGATTTATCAACATTGAACTCCTGCCAACAGCATTATAACTCATGCCTGAAGGGAGTTTATGTAACACAGGCATTTTTTCCCTGAGGGACATCACAACCTTCTTGTCCTTGGGAACACTAGATAGTGCTTACTTGCTAGGCTTTGGGGGCTATTTTAAAGAATGAAACCATCTACATAAAGCACAAAAATGAGTGTTGCAGCGTCTTACAGCTGTGTGACAGCTAACTCTCAGGGAGAGGCAGGACACTGAGGCTTGAAGCAGGAAGCAGAGTTTATTGGTGCTGGCACCGGGTCAGCAGACTCATGTCACAAAGGCTGAGCACAGAACGCAGTGGGACACCTCTTTTATGTTGTTACACTTCCGGTTTTTCACATGGGGGTAAAGGGGTGATCTTATATGGTTATAATCTCCATTTAGGCAGGACAAGTTCTGGGCCTGTTTAGCCATTGCAGCAGGGCAGGACACAGCGGGGCATACATGAGCAGGGTGGGGTGCAGTCAGGGGAGCACTCAGGAGAAAATGGGTGCCTCATGATAAAAACGAAGCACTAAATAGACCTCGGAAAGGACACTTGTTCACAGTGTGAGACCTAAAACAAGGAGGTGGAGCATTCCCCTCAGCTGGGAATGTGCATATTGGGCAACTCAAATTTTTTAGCACCATCCACATGTCCGCAAATGATCTTAAAACACTGCAAGTATTGATTTTAGGGTTAGAAACAAATTTTAGCAAGTAGGCAAATTTGCAAATACAGAATCTGGGAATAATGAGGAGCGACTGTACTATGTATTTTGAACGAGAGTGATTTAGAAATGTGTTCATATCTACGATGACTGTGTGGAGCAGCTTCTTAACTATGAGAAGTAATCATAAAATTGTAAAGTTGGAAGAGATCTAAGGGGCCAAGTAGTCAAAACCCCCAAAGCATGAAGGAATTTCCTGTAAAATATCTCTAATGAATTGATATCAAATTTAAGTTTTAACTGGGCTGGCCGGTTAGTTCAGTTGGTTAGAGCACAGCCTTGTAACTCTAAGGCCAAAGGTTCGGTTCCTGGTACCAGCCAGCTGCCAAAGGGGAAAAAAAAAAAAAAAAAAAAAAATCAAGTTTTAACATTTACTGTGATTGGGACCTTATAAATTCTGCACACAGGAACTGATTAGGACTTTGGCTGTTTTAATATAACCTAGATCAGTTCCTTCTGCTTCTCATTTTATAATCCTACAGAGCATACATCCTTCCTTTGTTTAGATTATTATTATTATTTTTTTTTTTTTTGCAAATTCCAAGGTTGCTAATATGCTCATACTTTTCTCAGTGAAACATCTTCCTAAGATGACTTTTTAATACCTGTTTTTTTATGCCTTTATGCAAATTGTTAAATAGAAAAATAAAAGCTGAGTAGGACAGTCTCAAAGTACAAAGTTTTAAAGTCTTCTGCCATGACTGAATGTAACTTTTGGTTCACCATTGTTCATATCAATTTGCTGATACAAATTCACTTTTGTTTTTTTTCTGCCTACAGTTGCTTTGTCCAAATGCCTTTTGAAACACACACGGGTGCGTATATGTGTTTGTGTGTATATACACACACAGCTACAAATAAATACATATGTATGTGCATATGTGAGTGTATATATACATATATAAACAATGCACTCGTGGTTAGCCACTCTAGTGCCATTATCAACAGGAAAATAAAGTAAATGGCTTCATTGATGAAAACAGTCTTAACAAAAAATTAATTTCATATCATGCCATATTTCACACTCAATGCACTTCTCTTTACCACCTGCCCACAAAATGAGTGACATTGTAGATATTCTTATTGTTACAATCATATTAACCCAGATAACTTAATCAGTTCTTGGAGTTTTAAAATTTAATTAACAAATTGGGGAGAATCAAAAAATAACTCTTCATGATGATCTGTTTTGATTCCTATGTCTTATAACTCTCCATTTGGCATTCTCTGTCTGTCTCTCTCTCTCTTCTTCTATCTCCTTTGTCTATCTATTTAAGTATCTAGTTTCTTTAGAATTACTGAATTTTTTTTAATATTAACTTTTTATGTACAAATTATTTTTCATATAAATTTTTTTCATATAAAAGTTTTTGTTATAAAATTTATAACAACAAATTTATAACATTTTTTCATATGTTTTCTGTGACCCTATTATTCAATACTTTTATATTTTCTCTTATCCTAATTTTATTTCTATCTTATCCCTCCATCATCTATGTATCTCTTGGGACATAACTGTAACAGCTTATAATACCCTAAAGTACATAAACTTATTTTTTTGACAAGTTCATTTACTTTTTTAAGATAATGAAAAATAGGTCCAAAGATTTTTCTTTTGGGGGGAAGGCATGTTATTTTTTTTGCTTACCTAGAGATGGTCTGAATGTTTCTTTTCCCATCTCTGCAGACAATGCCAACTATTTATCTCACAGAAGTGTTTTAAAGATAAAGTTCATTATACCACAAGATTAAATATATGACAATGCCCTCTAAGAGGAATTGCTGTTGATACTCATAGCTTTATAGAGGAAAGGAATATTAAATAACTTTAAAGCCTTAGTATTCCTGAGACCTTTCAAATATTTTGCCTTTAAACAAAATTTATGTGTAATTTAAAATAAACTTAAATATTCTCAATCCCACTCTATCCTTGACATACACACCCAGATTTGAAATTTTCAAATGCCTTCAAATATTTGATTAACAGCTGCAGAAAGACTCAGTTGAATCAAAACTGCTAAATATTTTGCTGGTACTCTAATCTAACCAAGAAAAGCCGGAGATGACTTCTGTGATTTGTAGGTATTTGATAGGTAAACCAATGCTTTTTCATTTTTATTCTGCATTATGATGGTATATTCTATTGTTAGGATCATACATTCTTTTTTCTCAGCATGAATTGCTTGATCTGATATTTATATTAACAGCAATTTCATTTCTAAACATTTTTGGTGAACTTTTGCCCTAATTGTATTAGTAATGTCTTTTCTGGCTATGCTTTTTGCCTCCTTTTCCCTTTGTTTCTGTTATATATGTACTATATTCTATTCTTTCCCTGGGGATAATTTTCCTCTTTACTTCTTCACTTTTGTGGTGTCTACCTGTTATGCGCACCTTAGTGGTTTTCAAGGTTGCACCTCCTGCTGTGCACTATTATATGCACTTCTCTTTTAGTGACAATAAAGAGGAATTTCCTACACTCAATCTTATTAAAGTCAGTGTTACAAAGATCAGAATTACTTTGCATCAGGACCAAGAGCATATGCATCATAAAGGCATACAGATTCTTTCAAAAAAAGCACAGATTGACCAATTCTCAGATATCTTAAAAAAAGAAAAATCCTGTGTGTCTAGAACTACAGGTTATTTAGAGAACAACTTGCTATAGCACATATTTCCCATTGTTTTGTCTTTGCTTTTTATATCTTTACAGCTTTGTCTAACACTAATTAGTGAACATGTTGAAATTGAAAATATTTGTGTACAGAGTCACTGAGCAGAATTACTAAATAATGTTTATTACCTGCCTATCCTATTAGAACTTTATTATAAGTATGCACCTGTTATCCACAACTCTCAGTAGCTAGATATAAGGAGTCAAATACTAAAATCAGTGCTCTGATTTTTTATTAAAATAATCTTTTTCTAGTTTGAATTTCCCTTTATTCTTAGTTTATTTAATATAGAATTAAAGAATTTGTAAGAGTTTAAAAAAAAAACCTACTTCAGACTGTTCTTTGTTAAGAAATAAATAATGTTTTGCTACAATGATTTGGATTTTTCGAAGACGAGATTCTTTTTTCTAATATGTTACACTTTGGGGGCTAGAAATTCTGTGAAAAAGCTAGGAAAGTAATTCAATTCATTAAAAATATTAGATGGCTAAGATAGAAAATTCACCATATTTGGTGAAAGATAAGGATCAGACAGCGAAATGGAATCGATTTTTGGAAGCAGTCTTTTGTTACACTCTGTTAGGCAGTAAGAGTTAGAAAGATTTATTATTACCAGTAGTTACAAGTGTGAGTACTTAACCAAAAAAAAAAAAAAAGGGTTTTGTGAATTTTCTGCTACGATGTACACATTTCTTACAGTGTTGTACAGTAATAAAGTAATTAAGGACTCCTAGGCAACTGTTTGGTATATTACACAAATAACTTTTACTTTGCTGTTGAAAATTTTGTAAAGAAAATATGATAACTGAAATCCTAATTTTAAGCATTAACCGTGGAAAGAAGATGATAATTTATGTATTTACAATTTTATTACTTACCTATGGCCTTGAAATAGATGTTTTAACTTACCTGTATACGTATATTTCCTCATCTGTAAAATGTAGATAATAAACTAATTTGAATGTGTAAGCTGTAATTATAGCTTCTAAGTTGTAAAAATAGAGGTCTCTAATTAACCATATTAATAACATTTACAGGTAAGGTAAGATTTTTTTTTTTTGGTTCATAAACTTTTTAAGAAGCATTTAAATTGCCAGTTGCCCTTCTTCCACAAAATTGTGTTCTGATAACAAAATATCTTACATAATTGAATTATTGATTACTGATAATTATGAAAACATTAGGATTTTTCTTTTCAGTTGGTCATTATTTTTTATTTAAATTATTTTTAAAGTTGCCTAAACTGTTTAGAGTTCTCATTGTAGAACAGAGAAGACAAAGGCTTTTATTAGTTAGCACTAATATAACTTTTAATAAGTTATATAAATAACTTTTCTCATTCCATATAACAAAAACAACTTTTTCTCATTCCACACATCTTTTGTAGAATTATGTTGCACCAGTCTCTTGTGTCCTCACCAAAGCAGTTTTAGTATTCTTCATTCATTCAATATTCAAGAAATTCATTCTTTGGTTTAAGTCCTAAGAATCTGGAAATGTAAAATAAAATAAGGCACTTGTCTTTGAGGAGCTTACCTTTTAAACAAGTCATTGAGAAAAGTAAATAAGCAATTCCAATGTAAAGTAATACTGCCATGATAGCAATTAATGCAGGGTGCTTCTGAGGCATACATGTGAGAAGTCTGATCTAGATTAGCGGTTGGGGTACATGAAGTACATTTTTCTGGTAGAACAGTATCTGAGCTGGTGCTTTGGATGAGTGGTCTTTAAATCAGGAAAAGGTTGAGGAAATTGGCAACCCAACTTGAAGGCCCTGAAACAAGAGAGGAATTTCAGGTAGCCAGTTGGGTTCAAGACTTGATCCATCTCATGAAGATTATTTTAAGCCATGTTAAGTAGTTTGATTTTATTTAAAAGGATATGGGATGATGCTCAGGGATTTTAAGCAGTTCTAAGACTTTATAATCAATTTTGTCTTTTGAAAAGCTTTCTCTAACAGCAGCGTGGAAGATGGTTAAGAATGATATCCAGAAAAGAAAGAGAATTTGATGACTTGGTACATCTAAGTTCTGATGACCAATGAACAGTTGAGTGCTCTGGTCTGAAGCTCAACAAAGCAGTCAGTCTAATATCATGAGAAACAATGCTCTATATCAGTGATAAATTCATAACACATTGAATAAGTGTCTGGACTACTTATATTTCCAATGCCCTTGGTAATCAGAGATTATAGAGCATCTGATTACACCACTCTCTCAGATTCTAGAGAAGTAGTTGGCAAACTATTCCTTAAGAGGACACTTAGTAAATATTTTATGCTTCCTGGCCTTACAGTCTCTGTTGCAACTATTCAGCACTGATATTGCAACGGGAAAGCAGTTACAGATAATATGTAAAATGATGGGTGTGGCTGTGTTCCAATAAAACTGTTTACAAAAAGAGGCAGCTGGGCCTCTGGCTGTAGTTTGCCTCCTGGAGCATGGCTAATAGAATTAAAACCACATGGTACACTAGCTTCTCTACATTCAGTGGACAGAGTTGACCTTTGATTTCACTACATACACTAATTTGGAAAAAAAAAAAATCCCTTAATTCTTTTTTTAATATCATTGGTTTATAGCATGGGTCACAGACAGAAGACCAGACTGTAGGGCAGATAAATCAGGAGAAATCCACTAGATGACTAAAATAACAGCATTTTGTGCATTTATGAGATGAGCCAGCAGCATTGTCTATGAATCTGAAGTCCAGAGATGGAATAACACGAGTTCTTTTACCAAAAAGCAAATGGTTCTAAGATCTAATAAAATATGCATTTTTTTCTTTTCTTTCTTTCTTTTTTTTTTTATGTATTCATGTTTGATTTTCACTGACCTGATTTGGATTGGGCCCTGGATATGGGTGCGCTTGTTATTTTCCTGTCTTTCTTTACCTAATTGTATGTTTTATTTTTCAGTTACAAACTCTGAGTGGTTTAGCAACAAATTTTTAATTTCTCAACTTAAAATGGAATTCAATTATGATTTTACCATTAAATTTCTTTTCTTTTGGGATTTTAACTGAGTGGGAGTCTAATATTCTAATTGAAGCTCTATTAATAAATAAGAAAGCGAATGCTCTCCTACTAAGATGTATAGATGTATGGCCAGCAGAAGTAATTGCAAACAGTCATAGGAAAAGAAATGCTTTTAAGACTTTACTGAAACACAGACACAAACAATGTGGCATAGCTGGATAGCTGTGAAATCAAATCGAAACAGCCAGCAGATCGACATTGCGTGCAGTTTTAAGGAATACTTCTGCTTAAAAACAAACTTAGAGCTGACTCTGAACCCAAAAGAGTTATGAACAGCGACAGGCCTTAGAGAAGGAGGCTGATGATTACAATCAAAGGGCATATTTTGTGTGTGCCCAGTGGGGAAAACGCTTTGGGAACTACACTGGCAGTTTGAGCCACACAACCTTAGATCACATTCACTGTCAGAGAGGTTGTCTGCAAACCTGGAGGAAAACATCAAAAGAGTTCCTTTTCTCCTAGCAGCATGTGAAAAGAGAAATAAATAGAAGGTTGGAATTGTTTTTCTTTGAATCACAATTAAACATGATTTATTCTAGTTCAGAGAAGAATTGAAATTACTGAAAGTCTAACATTCTGGAATGCAATTTCTATATCTAGGTCTCTGTCTGTATCTTCATAATAAATGCCAAGAATGTGGTCAAAGATGGAAAAGCATGGCTGGTTTGATTATCCTCAGTTTGATTAACCTTTGTGTAGAATAGCAATAATACTTGCTGAATGCCAACCTAATATGTACATGATGAGATATATAATCTCATTTTTACCACTACATTTTAAGGTCAGTATTGATGGATTATTAATATTTTTAAAGAATCTGTTATAATAATGTACAATCTAATATATATATATATATATATATATATATACATATATATATATATATATATATATATATATATAAGAAATCACCCATGCCACTATTTTGATTTTCTACTTTGTTTAAATTCATATGTCCTCTAATGTTTCTGAAATTGGCAACCTAATTTCTCTTACATCATTGTGAACATCACACGTCCCTACATTGAATATCCCTTTAGGTATTTTCCATCTGTCAATTAGTGTCCAATAAGAACTTGTTTAGATTTGAATGCTTAATCAAATTCATTCTTACTACATATTTATTGTGTACAGAATTAATGCCAGCTATATATTCTAGTTGCTGAAATTATCCAAATTCTTCATGACAGTTGCCTCTTTTATAAGACAGACACAAACCAAATTCTAAACAATATGAAAAAGGTCATGAAACTTTTTTCCTTTCTCAGATAATATGCAAACCTGGGAATACACAAAAATGGATATGATGCAATCGATCTTATTTAAGAATACGCAGTCGAGTGTGGGTGTGGTCAGCAAACTTTTTCTGCACAAAGATAGTGAATATTTCAAGACTGCCAGCCATATAATTTTTGTGGCAACTACACTAATCTGCCACTGTTGCATATAAGGCAATATATAAACAAACGAGTGTGTCCATACCCCTATAAAACTTTATCTACAAAAACAGAGAGCCATATATGTGCCAGTGTCCAAAGATTCTCAACCAACCCCTCTTGTACTGAGTAATAGAGACATATAAAGAAATCATTCAATTTAAGTGTGATAAAAATAGAGTAGAGATATTCAAAAAATGTAGAGCTTAACTCTGAGGGAACGCTTTATACAGAAGTTGGCATTTTGAATGGATACAAAAAATAATGTGTAGATACTAACTTGCCCAAGAAAATAGAGAATAGCAAATGAATAGTCCTAAACACAAACACAAAAAAAGACCATAATGAATTTAAATGGCTCTTACATCCAGGATTGGATCAAAGCATGTTTGCCTGTAGATGAGGCTGGCAATACTGTTGGTGCCTTGTAAGAATTCTTAGTGAATTTGATATATACTGAGTGGCCATTAATGATGCTTATATCAAGGGAGAGAGATGACAGTTCTGTGTTAGGAAAACACTTCTGAAAAGGATTGGGAAAAAAAGGGCCTGCAGGCAATCACTGCTCTAACTGACTTTGTCAGAAGAGCTAATGAAAATGCAGAATTTCTGGGAATTTGAGGGTAGGTTTGGATATTCCAGGAGATTTCATAATAAATAAGGTTTCCTATATGCCTATCTGAAAGAACTAACTGAGTCTGGCAAGAATCAATGCCTCTGCGATCAGCTGGTTCAGCTACCTAAAACACTGCTGCTATTGGTGCATGCAAATTACACTTGCTGATGGTGTCAACTCCAGGGTTTACTTCTGTCGGTTTTCAAATGATGGAATGTGGTAGAAGATCTCTTAACTATTCCTAGCTAATTACTCACATGTGATTTTTTATGACTTTTTGTATATATTATATGAAGGTGAGTTTTGTTTTTATTTTGAAAACTTAGATGTAAAAGAAGAGTATATCCACTTTATTCCCAGATATGGTCTCATTTGATGGTGATACACCCATTCAATTTTTAGTTGGATATTGAATTACCTTACATTTTACATTTAACTTCCCCTGTCTGGGTGCTAGTTGTCAGGAAGCTTCTGGGTATGTTGCAAACTGGGGCTACTTGTTCTTGGAGCCTTATCGCCTGACAAGGTTTTAGACTTTATTGGGAAGTCTTGAGGGTCTACTTTTCATTACATAAGTGAGGAGGAAATATATAGGGAAGTAGGAGCAGAGAATAGACAAGCAGAAATCAAAGGGAAAAGAAAAAAGGAGGACATGCACAAAAACAAAAAAGGGAGAATAATTAATTGACTACGGACTGGAAAAGAAAGCAGAGGGTATGAAAGAAGAGTAAAGAATCATATGTATATATTCATTCCTGTGGCTTTGCATACTTGCCATTTTAATTCTTTTTATTCAAAAGTGCCAAGAAAAGTAGGCTTGTGGTTCATGCTTTTCATCTCTGTATTTTCAGAAAGGAGATGAGCCTAAATGAGGGGTAGCAAATGAAATCTTTAGTCTGCGTTTTAGAGGAAGGGTGGCAAGAAAAAGAAAGAGGAAGATAATATAATAAGGATCAGAGGAAAAGAGAATATAAAGGTAGTAAAATTGTTACAGAAACGGAGGCAAACAGGCTGCTGAGAAACCAAGCAACTCTCCGAGGGTTGGAGAACTGGGGATTTGTTACGCCTGTGGACTGAGAGGAGCTAACGCCCCAAAGTCTGAGTGCAGACGCCGGACCGGCAAGGGGTTATACAGGGCGTGCTCTTCCCGGGTTTAGATTTTATTTTCTCGGAATCTGTGTAGCGGGCACTCGGCTGATCCAAAGTGGCAAGCGGTATTACAGAAGCGGAAGCGCGGGGTGGGGGTTACACTACCATTTGTAGCTTAATAGATTCTAGGTGGGAAGAGGAGAACTGAGTGAGGGAGGGTTCTTTTCTCCCTGGACTTTCCAAATCAAAATTTGTTCTTGAGATGCCCATAGTTCTGGTTCTCATTGTATTAAGCGTCCCTACTATATCTACACTGAGAGCTGTATCTACAGCCAGGATGTCAGCAACATTCAGGGCTTGTTTTCAGCTCTTGGATCACTGGGAGAGGTTTAGAATGAGAAGGCCTAAACTTTCTTTTTCAATGCTTGGCATTTATTCTAGTATGTAGCAATGATCGTGTATGATATTTTTAATCCCTCCTTGTAGACTCAGAGTCCTAAACGTAGAAATGGCTTCAAAAGATTAATAGAGAATAATATATAAGAATTATCTGTGAGTGACAAGGCATGAGTGGAAGATAGAAATTAGAACTTACAAGTCATTTGTTGGACCTACATAAATCACAGCTCAAATGGAGTCAGAAGTCCTAGGTTCTAATTTCAAAATTGCAAACAAACGAAATGTGTAGCTTTGGATAATTCACTTAACCTCTCTGATCTTCATATATAAAATAACGGAAATGGACTAGATGACATCAATTCCAATTATGTTATTCATTCCATTTTTGAATCAATACCAATTCATTGGCCTTGCTAATATCTAATTTGATTTTTGAAAATCTAAAAGTTATTGCCTGCTAAACGACACTATATTTATTATTTCAGCCTCCCAAACATCATACAGTCAGCTGTAGACCATTGAAAAAAGAAAACTAACTTAGAGTTAGACTTTTTGCAAGAGCTTCTAACCATATTAGTAAATAGAGGATACCCCAACAGGGATTTTGAAGAAAATAATTGAAAGTCTTTCTCAAAAAAAAAAAAAAAAAAAAAAAAATCTGTAAACAGTGTTAAAGTGTTTTAGAAAGTTGAATGATGAGTAGAAACTTTCATTAAAACAACCTTATTACATTAGAGTGTCAATGATAAGTCCCCCCAAAAGAACATAAATTATAAAACACATAAAGATAACACAAAAACTGAGATTAAACCAACCTAACGAGGCAACAAGAAAACTGAAACCTAAGACATTTGACATAGTAATTAGAATGTACTTTATAGTCCAGAAATACCAAAAATCTGTATTTTATTGTATACAGGTACCAGCACTATAAAACGAACAGAATTTTTTAAGCCATCTCAAAACATGGTAAGGGCTAAAAGCACTTCTACTTCTACTATTCCAAGATTCTATTACTGACATTGAAGCTGATGTAAAATAATCTTGTAACCTTTGATTCTAAGCACTTAGAACTCTACCAATCCCTGGCATTAAATTTGCCCCCCCCCCCCCAAATCTTAATATACCTTAAAGACTTTATGCCTAGGCTTTACCTGTTCTTGTTTCTCCCTTCCTATGGCAGATATTTAAAAACTTTCATGTATGTATTAGATAGGTGATAATTTTTTTTCTCTCTGTGTTTACTAATTCATCTTGCAATGAACATTGCAAAAATAATTTGAGGATTTTCTTGCAATCTTCACAAAATTTTTTTCTTCTTTAATTTTCCAAAATCACTTTTTCACACTCTGTTTATGTCTCTCTTTTTTCTTTTTTTTTTTTTTTTTTGGATACTTTTATCTTGACTCATGGTATAGTTTTCAATCTACTTGATTTATCTATTATTATACTCTATAAGATGTGTGTATCTACTCATCTTTATATTCCCTGCACCACTTACCAGGGTGTTTTATTCAAACAATATGTTTTTATGTATTTATGTAGGGTGTCCAGCAAGATTTTGATAGAAAATTTTTCCTGTGCAAACTTTAGAATTATAGAATATGGTTAAACCTCATAATTTTATAAAAATCACGAACACATAGCTTCCATGTAATCTGTAGAATTTAGCAATTTATTTTTGAAGTAGGATGTGCTGAAAACAAACAAAAAATAAACATTGTATTTGTTTTCCAAAGAGTTGGAATTAAACAGTCTTCTGACTGTCAGAAACAGGGCACAGAGAATTTTAAATCTACGAAAGCCTGGTACGTACTTGTTGTTTTGAGTGGAAATATTGTTTATGAGTAGAATATATTCAACTAAAAATAGTAAACTATGATTCAACTATTGATTCAACTCTTGATTTAAACTCTGCTAAGCAGAAGAGATATAATGGCAAATGGTCTGTTTCTCTTGATATTTTAGACAGAGAAATATAAAAATCATTTTTTAGTCATGACTTAATTATGGATAGTTTGTATGTAAAGCAAAATAACATTGAGGTCATGCTCCTCTGTCTTTGTCACAGTACATTTTTTAAAATGATGGTGGTTGATGGGTACTTTGTCTCTGACAACATTAATAGCCTATCTACTGTAGTAAATTTGAAAGCATTTCCAGGTTGCTCATACTGTGTTCAACTTTTTGCAAAAGCCTTTTTCTTCCTTTAGCATTTTAAATGCTTGCAAATCCTACATTTCCAATATGACTTAACATTCATTTCTAAAATACTTACTTTATCATCATCAATTGTTCATATTTTTTCAGCCTCTTAAGACTTTCATTTTCTTACAATACAAAATAGTATATATGGCATTTAAATATATGTGTATGTTTATAATATACTCTTTATTTACAACATGCAACAGGTTCATGTTTAATTATTTAAAATAAATTAGGTGATTACGTGAACTATCGGACAATATTTAAATAATTCACTTTGTTTTGAGTCACATGACAATATACAGTCATTTAAACATTTTATATTCATTTACATAAAGTACAAAAAGAATACAAAGCCCAGCTTTTTTCTAAGGAAGATATTCCATATTTATAAGGAGAAAATAATATTATATATTATGAATTCAGTTCCAATTTATTTCTATATTATACAAATTATATAAATCATCTGATATTGACTTTATTAATAAAATCCCAGTATCACGGTATCATTTAGATTGATGGAGCCAATTATCTGCTTTGCTACAGGACAAAAAGAATATCAAGATTCATTTATTTGGTATACAGTATACATTTGTTCTCTTTTCAACTGGTGTTTTACTAGTAAGAGTACAATATTTTGGAGATATTTTAGAAAAATCAAGATTAAAACAAAACAAAAGGTGTTATAAATTTTCTAAACAATTTTTTTTAGATTAAGCCTTGACATAGTGATAGATGCATCATAATGTTAATTTATATAAAAATATTTATTAATAAATGACATTTTTTCATTCTATGATCTGACCCAGTTGAAGGAGTTCTATAATTTGAACTGGAAAGAAAAAAGAAAACAAAAACAAAAACAAGATGCACAGAATCCTGGAGAAAAAAAATTCTACAGTCTGTCTTCGGCCTGTAGCAAATCCAAATACCAGGTTCAAGAAAACACAAGAAAAGGATCCAGGAAGAAGAATTTATTTTATCTTTTTTTTATGACCTGTAGTTCTGTCCTGCTATGCCCAAACAACTGTTGAAAATTTTATATTTCTGATCTGCACCCAGACATAAAAACTTACCTGGAATTTTTATTTGAGAAACACTAGAATAAATAAAATGAAATACTTAAAACATTTGAGTTTAAAGAAAAAGAAAAATAACCCACAGATGTTATGTTTTTATGAGACCCAGGGAGAAAATAAATCTTTAGAAGTAAGGGGTTACAATCACTTTTATTAAATAGAATCCAAATTCTCCTACTATAAATGATTATACTGAGAATATTTCATTAATGTAGTCAACATAAATTGTAGTCAACAAAATTCTTTTTAATATATACATTACTAATTTCATTATAGATAGGCTTGATGGCAAAATTTCTAGGTATCTATGTATTCTGTGGAGTTACCTACTGCCGCATAACAAAGTACCCCAGAAGTTAGCAGCTTAAAACAATATTTATTTTTCACACAGTTTTTAAGTATTAGAGATCCTGGTGCATATTTACTGGATTGTTTTGGCTCAGGGTTTTTCACAAGGTTGCAGAGGATACAGACATCTAAAGGCTTAACAGGAGCTTCCAAGCTTGCTCATATGATTTTGCTTCATGATTACATAATTCCATTCAAGCTTTAGTGCATCCCAATTAGCCTGATATACACTCTCAAGAACATATAGTTAGACACTAGGACCTTTCAATTGTTTCTTTTTTTTTTTTCTTTTTTGTTTTTTCTTTTCTTTTTCTAAAAGTTGATTATCATGGCCAATTACCGAAACCTCCCTCCCTCCTCCCTCTCCCCGCTCCCTCCCAACAGTGTCCTATCAACTTCAAGGAATTGGAATTGTTGTGTCTCCTTCCCTCCCCCCCCTCCGGTTTTTTGTGTATTTATTTATTTATTTTTAGCTCCCACAAATAAGTGAGAACATGTGATATTTCTCTTTCTGTGTCTGACTTGTTTTACTTAATATAATTCTCTCTAGGTCCATCCATGTCATTGCAAATGGCAGTATTTCATTCTTTTTTTATGGCTGAGTAGTATTCCATTGTGTACATATACCACATTTTCCATATCCACTCATCTGATGATGGACATTTGGGCTGGTTCCAACTCTTGGCTATTGTAAAGAGTGCTGCGATGAACATTGGGGAACAGGTATACCTTCAACTTGATGATTTCCATTCCTCTGGGTATATTCCCAGCAGTGGGATAGCTGGGTCATATGGTAGATCTATCTGCAATTGTTTGAGGAACCTCCATACCATTTTCCATAGAGGCTGCACCATTTTGCAGTCCCACCAACAATGTATGAGAGTTCCTTTTTCTCTGCAACCTCTCCAGCATTTATCATTCACAGTCTTTTGGACATTAGCCATCCTAACTGGGGTGAGATGATATCTGTGTGGTTTTGATGTGCATTTCCCAAATGCTGAGTGATGTTGAGCATTTTTTTTTTTTCATATGTTTGTTGGCCATTCCTATATCTTCTTTTGAGAAATGCCTATTTAGCTCTTCTGCCCATTTTTTAATTGGGTTGCTTTTATTTTTGTTGTAAAGTTGTTTCAGTTCCTTGTATATTCTGGATATTAATCCTTTGTCAGATGTATATTTTGCAAATATTTTCTCCCACTCTGTTGGTTGTCTTTTCACTCTGTTTATTGTTTCTTTTGCTGTGTAGAAGCTTTTAAGTTTGATATAATGCCATTTGTTTATTTTTCCTTTGGTCGCCCGTGCTTTTGGGGTCGTATTCATGAAGTCTGTGTCCAGCCCTACTTCCTGAAGTGTTTCTCCTATGTTTTCCTTAAGATGTTTTATTGGCTCAGGGTGTATATTTAATGCTTTAATCCATTTTGAGTTGATTTTAGTATATGGTGAGAGGTATGGGTGTAGTTTCATTCTCCTGCATATGGATATCCAGTTATCCCAGCACCATTTGCTGAAGAGGGAGTCTCTTCCCCAGTATATAGGCTTGGTAACTTTGTCAAAGATCAGACGGCAGTAGGTGTGTGGGTTGATTTCTGGATTCTCTATTCTATTCCATTGATCAGTGTGTCTGTTTTTATGCCAGTACCATGCTGTTTTTGTTATTATAGCTTTGTAGTATAGCTTAAAGTCAGGTAGTGTTATGCCTCCAGCTTTATTTTATTATTATTATTTTTTTTTTGCTCAGCATTGCTTTGGTTATGCATGGTCTTTTGTTATTCCATATAAATGTCTGGATAGTTTTTTCCATTTCTGAGAAAAAATGTCTTTGGAATTTTGATGGGGATTGCATTGAATTTGTATATTACTTTGGGTAGTATGGACATTTTCACAATGTTGATTCTTCCAATCCAAGAGCATGGGATATCCTTCCATCTTCTTGTATCCTCTCTAATTTCTCAGCAGTGGTTTGAAGTTCTCATTATAGAGATTTTTCACCTCCTTGGTTAACTCATTTCCTAAGTATTTTATTTTATTGGTGGCTATTGTAAATGGGCAAGCTTCTTGATTTCTCTTTCTGCATGTTCACTATTGGAGAGTAGAAATGCTACTAATTTTTGTGTGTTGATTTTGTATCCTGCAACTTTGCTGAAATTATTTATCAACTCCAAGAGTTTTTTTTGTTGAGGCTTTAGGCTATTCGATATATAGGATCATGTCATCTGCAAACAGGGATAGATTGACTTCATCTTTTCCAATCTGGATGCCCTTTATTTCCTTCTCTTCTCTGATTGCTCTGGCTAGTACTTCCAACACTGTGTTGAATAGGAGTAGTGAGAGTGGGCATCTTTGTCTAGTTCCTGTTCTTAAAGGAAAACCTTTCAGCTTTTCCCCATTCAGGATGATATTGGCAGTGGGTTTATCATATATGGATTTAATTATGTTGAGATACTTTCCATCTATACCTAATTTATAGAGGGTCTTTGTCATGAATGAATGTTGAATTTTATCAAATGCTTTTTCAGCATCTATAGAGATGATTGTATGGTACTTGTGTTTGATTTTATTAATATGTCATATCACATTTATTGATTTGTGAATGTGGAACCAACATTGCATCCCTGGGATGAATCCCACTTGATCGTGGTGTATAATTTTACATATGTGTTGCTGTATTCTGTTTGCTAGTATTTTAGTGAGGATTTTTGCATCTGTATTCATCAAGGATATCAGCATGTAGTTTTCTTTTTTTGTTGTATCTTTACCTGGTTTGGGTATCAGGATGATGTTTGCTTCATAGAATGAGTTTGGGAGACTTGCCTCTGTTTCAATCTTTTGGAATAGTTTGTAAAGAATTGTTGTCAATTACTCTTTGTGTGTTTGGTAGAATTCTGCTGTGAATCCATCTGGTCCTGGGCTTTTCTTTGTTGGGAGCCTTCTGATAACAGCTTCAATACCCTTTATTTTTATTGGTCTGTTCAAATATTCTACATCTTCTTGGCTCAGTTTTGGTAGCTTGTGTGTGTCCAGAAATTTATCCATTTCTTCCAGATTTTCAAATTTGTTGGCGTATAGTTGTTTATAGTAGTCTCGAATGATTCCTTGTATTTCAGATGTATCAGTTCTAATATCACCTTTTTCATTTCTAATTTTTGTTATTTGGATATTCTCGCTTCTTTTTTTAGTTAGCTGTGCTAATGGTTTGTCAATTTTATTTATCTTTTCAAAAAAACAACTTTTTGATTCATTGATTTTTTGTATTGTTTTTTGGGTTTCAATTTCACTAAGTTCTGCTCTGATCTTAATGATTTCTTTTCGTTTGCTAACTCTGGGTTTGGAATGTTCTTGTTTTTCTAGTTCTTTAAAGTGAAGTATTAGGTTGTTCACTTGCCATCTTTCCATTCTTCCAATGTAAGCATTTAATGCGATAGATTTCCCCCTTAGTACTGCTTTTGCAGCATCCCACAGGTTTTGGTATGATGTATCATTGTTTTCATAATTTTCAATAAGTTTTTTGATTTCCTGTTTGATTTCTTCTTGGACCCATATGTAATTAAGTAGAATGCTGTTTAATTTCCATGTGTTTGTATATAATACGTTTCCAGAATTTCATTTGTTTTTGATTTCTAGTTTTAATCCATTGTGGTCTGAGAAAATACATGGGATAATTCCATTTTTTAAAAAAATTTGTTGAGACTTGATTTGTGACATAACATGTGATCTATCCTGGAGAATGATCCATGTGCTGATGAGAAGAATGAATATTCTGAGGTCGTTGGATGGAATGTTCTGTATATATCTGCCACGTCCAATTGGTCTAATATGTTGTTTAGATCTTGTGTTTCTCTGCTGATTCTCTGCCTAGATGATCTGTCCAATATTGACAGTGGGGTATTCAGGTCCCCTGCTATTATGGTATAAGTGTCTATTTCCCTCTTTAGGTCTAATAGAGTTTGTTTTATAAATCTGGCTGCTCCAACATTGGGTGCATATATATTTATGATTGTTATGCCTTCTTGATGGATCAATCCTTTTATCATTATGTAGTGGCCCTCATTATCTCTTTTTATGTTTTTTAGTTTAAAGTCTATTTTATCAGATATAAGAATAGCTACTCTAGCTCGATTTTCATTTCTGTTTGCATGGTAAATCTTTTTCCATCCTTTCACTCTTAGTCTATGTGAGTCTTTATGGGTGAGGTGAGTCTCTTGAAGGTAGCATATAGGTGGGTCCTCCTCTTTAATCCTGTCAGCCAGTCTGTGTCTTTTGATTGGGGAGTTTAAGCCTTTTATGTTAGGAGTTGTTATTAAAAAGTGTTGATTTAATCCTAGCATTTTATTGATTTTTTTTGGATGTCTTAGGTGTCTTTTGTTCCTTGCTTTCTGATTTACTGTTTGTTTTCTGTATTTGTTGGTTCCTTGGGTTATAGACAGCCTTTTGTTTGTTTGTTTGTTTTTCTCTTCATGGATGCCATTTTTATTATACTAGTGGATTTTAATTTTTCTTGGGTTTTTATGGCAGTGGTAGTTGTTTTTCAGGTACCAAACCCAGTACTCCCTTGAGAATTTCTTGTAAGTGTGGTTGTGTGGTAGTGAACTCCCGCAGTTTTTGTTTGTCTGAGAAATATACTATTTGCCCTTCATTTCAGAAGGATAGCCTTGCGGGGTAGAGTATTCTTGGCTGGCAATCTCTGTCTTTTAGTATTTTGAATATAGCATCCCATTCGTTTCTGGCTTTTAGGGTTTGTGATGAAAAGTCTGATGTTAGTGATTGGGGCTCCCTTGTAGGTGATTTTACACTTCTCTCTTGCAGCTTTTAAGATTCTCTCTTTGTATTTGAGTTTTGACAATTTGACTATAACAGGTCTTGGTTAAGACATTTTCGGGTTGAATACGTTTGGGGATCTTTGAGCTTCCTGAATCTGAAGATCTGTTTCTTTTCCAATAACTGGGAAGTTTTCTGCCACTATTTTGTTGAATATGTTTTCAATGCAATCTCCTTTTACCTCCCTTTCTGGAATACCCATGACTTGGATATTTGAGAACTTAAGGTTGTTTGATATCTCTCTTAGATTTTCTTCAGTGCTTTTAATTCTTTTTTCTTTCTTTCTTTCTTTCTTTTCTTTTTTTTTTTTTTTTTGTCTGCCTGTGTTATTTCAAACAGCCCATCTTCAAGGTCAGAAGATCTCTCTTCTAATTCCTCAAGTCTGCTGGTTAAACTCTCTGTTGTGTTTTTTATTTCATTGAATGAATTCTTCAGCTTGGCAAGCTCTGCTACATTCTTTTTCAGGGCATTGATTTCCTTGTACATTTCTTCTTTCAGATCCTGAATACTTTTCCTTGTTTCATCATGTTGTCTAGCTGAATTTTCTTTTATCTCATTCAGTTTCCTTAGAATTATCACTTGAAATTCCCTGTCAGACATTTCAAAGGCTACTTGTTCTATAGGATTATAGAGCTTGAGAGTTATTACCCTTTGGTGGTGTACTTTCTTTTTTTCTCATATTTCTGGTATCTTTCCTTTGATGTTTAGTCATTGTGGCAGGGGGATTCACAGTCCACTGGTTTGACACTATTGTCTGGCTAGAATGCTGCTGGGGCTGCCAATTTGGTATGGTTACCTCAGGGTCTGCCCAGTTGGCCACTAGTGCCTTGTGTGTGTGGTCGCCTCAGGTCTTGGGCCTCTCCAGGGAGCCACCTCTCTGGTAGCATGCACTCAGCCAGGCTGCAGATGGAGCTGGGTGGCAGCAGTGAGGCCTACCTGCTGGGTCGCATGCCGGCACCGCAGGACGTGTGGTCTCTGCAGAGCTTCTGCCTCCCCTGCTGGACATCTCCCTGCTCCATGCGCACTGGGCTGGGCTGGGGATGGAGTCAGGTGGCGGTGGTGAGGCCTACCTGCTGGGTCGCATGCCGGCACCGCAGGGCATGTGGTCTCTGCGGAGCTTCCGCCTCCCCTGCTGGATGTCTCCTTGCTCTGTGCACACTTGGCCAGGCTGCTGGGTTGCGTCAATTGTTTCTAAAACTGTATCTTATATTGAATGCCCTTCTGTTAAATGACATTTTTTTTTTTAGAACAATGCAAAATGTTATGCTAAGCACTTGAGGAATACAAAAGTGATTAATATAACGTCTGCTCATAAGAAACCTTAATCTTGTTTGGGAAAAACAAATTCACAGTAGATTCCGTTATTTGACTAAGGGTCAAAAGGGAAGTATAAAGAAAGTGCTTCGTGGGTTCAAGGAAGAGGATCATCAAGTGGCCTCTGGTAGGCAGAGAAAGAACACACTAGCAGATTAAGGATCCTTTGAACTAGGTCTTAAAGGATGAGTAAGGTTTCCAAAGGAATGAATTAGAATGAAGTATTTCAAGTGGAGATTTTGGATCTAGCTGGAGTATGAAGGTCTAGAACATATTTGGAGAATGCACAACTGTCTTGCTTGGTTGAAACTTAATTGATAGGAGTGATATGAGTATAAAAGCATCTCTCAGGAGTATTGAGAATGATTTTAAATGCTAGCTTGAGGAGTTAATACCTAATTTGGGAGGAAATGGAGACCCATTTTGAGCAACGAAGAGACAGGAGCAGATCTACGCTTAGATTAATCAAGAAGTATGTATCTGAATACATTATAATAGAAAAAGATGGGTGAAAATTCATCAGACAAAGAGAGCAGTTCAGAAGAATATAAAGCAATTGTAGGTAGAGTGGATCAGTTTCTATACTGCAGATATAGTATAATGAGTGCCTAACGTAGAGTGTTCCCAGAAGAATGGGAAGAAGGAAGCTGAAGTGAGTAACACATGGAGGCATTAATTATATGAATAAATATTTTTTAAAAATAAGTGAAGAGAAGTCAAAGCTATTTAAACAAGTTTAAATGGTTGGAAAAATCAGAGAAAAGGTAAATGAGGAGAGAAGTTGGTTTAGGGAATGTAATTACAGTTTGAATTTTGACCCAACAGGTGTAAGATTCAGTGCACCCTCTTTTGCACAGTTTAAACATAAATATGTCAATATGTATTCCAAGAAAATGTTGGAACTAGAGTCAAAGACCACAATTTTGAATTTAGGTGAAACAACAGTGAGTGGGAATGGAAATAGGTAAGATGCTTGAGTGAAAAGGCAATGTAGAATGAAGCAGCAACCTCAAGGACTGTCTCGACCATCAGGATGGTTGGAACAAATGAAACCCACAGGTTCTTTGAGATATAACTAAGATCCAAAGCATATGAAGGAGCACGTGATCAGCAATTCCTAATGTTACAGCGAGTTTTAGAAGAGAGAAATGGTGGGGGGTGCATGATCTAATGATTAGAAAGCAGATGAGAAGAAGAGATGGAGGAAGAACATAGTGGATGGGTTTAAAGAAGGAATGACTAGGAAGCACATGGAATTCCTGGAATTATACCACTCTTTCAAGAAGTATAGGTGAGAAGGAGATAATGTGATAGTATGAGGAAGATATTTAAGTTAAAATTACTTTGGTTTTATTTTGAGGTCACAAACAGAGGAAGCATGGAATTTTTGAAAATTTTCTCAACTCAGAGCACTTTTTCATGAAGCTGAAACTGTGTTCTGATGCAGCAATGCATTATAATGCTATTTCTTCCCCACTTTTATCTTCATTTTAAAATAAATGTTTCCTCAGTTAAATTCTCATTTTAGCCATTGGAGAAAAGAACTCTTATCTTGATATATTTTTGATAAATGCTAATTTTTAAACACCCAAATTCAATTCCATATTTTTCTTGCTTCATTTCAACAAAATCCTGACAGCCAAGTTTTCATATAGTTTTTCTCACCTTGTCTTAATTTTAAAACCTATTATTATTGCCTCTCTAGCTAAAATTAAAGAAAAAAGTAAGCCATGTAATAAAGCTGTCTGTAAAATAAACTCTTGATCTTAACACAGCATTATTGTGTTTAAGTTTCAGGCTTGTTTCCATGACATGGAAGAAGAGAATATTAGATTATTAAACTTGAAACTTTTATTTTGTTACTATAATTTGAGTTAAAGGTCATTGAAAGTTAGAGGGAAAAGTATTTTAGGAATTGGCATAAATACCATTTAAGACAGGGAATCAGAAAACTAAGAAAAGCCTCTTAGCAGGGCTGCTTAATGTGTGGTCAATGCATGTTCCCAGAATGGCCTATCTGATTACATAACAGACTTGTCAGAATCTCTGTCAGTTTTTGCAATGTCTGACAACTTTCCAGTTGAACAGTAATAGACATTTCTGACTGAAAATAACATGTACCTGTCGTACCTATAGTTATTGCTTTGCAGTGTGTGTACGTGTGTGTGTATGTGATTATAGAATATGTAAAGGAGACATAGCTTAATAGAAGAACATGGAGTTTGATATAGAAGTCATAAGTTTATTTTTAGGTTTGGCATTTACCTTTGTGGAAACTGGGGGAAAATAAGTGACAACAGTAACCCCTATTTTTATCCTCTAAACTGGAGTAAATTATTTCACTTGCTCATTAAGGCTGTCAGAAGCAGTAAATAAACACGTGAATATTTGAAGTTGCTAGGTGGACTTTTCTCAGAATACAGTAATGTTCACGAAGACTGGCCCTTTTGTGGCTGCCATATGTGCCATCTCTTATGGGAAAAAACAATTGACAAATTACATTTGCTTTCAATATTATTTTAAAATAAGTCTGGTCTTTTAATTAGGGTATGCTAACAGATGTAACAAACAACCCCAAAACATCAGTGATTTAACACAGTGCAGTTCATTTCTCACTCACGTCACAGTCTGATGAGACATGGGAAATCCTCCTCCACACAGTGATTCAGGACCTCGAATTGTCTCCATTTTGTGGCTCGATGATCATGTGGCTTGGGGATCACTATGCTGTTCTCATCAGCCAGCAGATGGAAGGAAAAGATTATTGGGAAGGTACATATGTTACTTAACTGACTGGCTGAGAAGTGAGCACATTATTCCACTGGCCAGAGCTAGTCACATGGACCAACTTAGATATGAGATCCTAAGAAATGTAGATTCTGGCTAAAATATAATTACGTACAAGAACAAAATGTAGGTGGTCCTTATAAAGTCATCAGCCATTCTGGTATGACAAAATTTCCCAATTCTGGCTTTGAAAACTCTGCGTCTTGGAAATCCTCTCAGTCCTGAGCAAACCAGAACATTGGCCACTTTAGCACTATCAACCATTCCATGCCACAGGCTTGAATGAAATGCTTTATGACTATGTGTTTACATTTCATAAGAAAGAAGCAAAGCTAGCAACAAGAACTCCAATATATTATCCAGGCATTACAATTTAAACCTGAATATAGCCCAGGGAATAAGCAATAGCAGATGTCAGTGTTATAATAATCATCATTGAGGGCCTACATTGTGTGCCAAGCCAATTATATGTTATAACTAAGAGAAGAGCCCTGTAAAGTAGGTAAAATACTCCATTTACAGTTATAGATCTTGAGGTTCACAAAGGATAAATGACCGTCCAAAATCACACTCTGGCTAGAGGTTGACAAGATTCTAAAACAGCTGCAAATGCCAGGTTCTTTCCTTCAGGTCACTGATCTTAGGTGATAACACATACACACACACACACACACACGTATATGTTTGAAATGACATGAACTCCTGACAATACTATTGTAAGTGTGTACAAATGTAATCATCTCCCAAATAGAGATACCGTGATTACTAACCACTGAGTTTTGAAATAAAATTTATTTATTTATTTATTTTTATTTTTATTTTTTTTTGTCTTTTTGTGACCAGCCACACTGCGCTCAGCCAGTGAGCAGCGCACCAGCCATCCTTATATAGGATCCGAATCCGCGGGCCGGAGCACTGCTGCGCTCCCAGCGCCGCACTCTCCCGAGTGCGCCACGGATAAAATTTATATTCTGGAGCACTTTATTTATTTTTCTTCTCTTAGTAAGAAATGGGAATGGGGTTTAATTGTTATGGCAATTGGATCCTACTTAACGTTTCCTGGTGTGGTGGTTTCAGTGAGAAAGATTTTGAATTCCTGTTGAAAATATCAGAAAGGATGCCATCCAGAACAGCCCTTTAACAGAGTTAAGTATTTAATTGATATTTGCTAAAGGATTAGATAAGGAATGATTTGGCTGCTTAGATCAGAATTTTCCAAACCTCTTGATCATAGAACAATTTAAAAATTATGATAGATACCCAAATATCAGCCAGCAGCAAGTCATGAGATGTAATGAACATATCAATCAAATTTGAAGTAAAAATGGTGTCATATACACATTCATAGCTATACTAAACAATCTTATTTTATTCATGACATTCTTTATACATGAATGAAATAGAAACATAAATAACATTATCTGATAAAGAATAAAATGTACAAAGTAATACAAGTAAAGAGAAACATCTTTCATTTTACATTCTGGTAATAATATTCTGTTTAAAAAATACCGCTTTTAAAATGAGAACATCGTTCTTTGTCTCTATCACATATCAGCTTAGTATTAGGAGTGAAATTGATAAATCAGATAGATACATGCAAATCAGATATATGTATGTGTATGTGTGTATACATGTATATACACATATGTGTATCCTTATGTGTTTTATTGTCATTGCAGCATAATATAAAAATGCCATTTTCTACAGGTAGCAAATGGAAAAAATTTAGAACTATGAATTTTGGGTAATTCTAAAATCATTCAGGGATTCATTTTATAGGGCTTTAGTTCTTTTTCTCTTTAGAAACAAAGCTGCTTATATGATCATCACAGTGAAATAGTCCAAATTTTGTCTTTTCTTTTTCTGAAACAATTTGAGAAACACAGAATCCTGCTTTTAATGTTCGACATTCATTGCCAAGTTTGATCGGTAACTGCTCCTGATGTATCAATGAGCAAAATGAACAAGTTACTATAGGTGATTTTGCAGGCCACATCTTGATCTGACTTTGTTATGAATAGCACTGTTTCTGAAAGGCATAGACATTAAGGAATAAGTCTCGCTACAGAAATACGCCTAGAATTTTTTTTCCTTTCCTTATTTAAAAATGTAGTATAGAGAAAAATATTGGTAGCCTCTATTTGTGTTGTACTTGTGAAACACCTGTTCTGATCTTACAGAACTCAGTTCGTGATTGCTAACTTAGCTGATGGAATATGTTGTGCCAATAGAGCCATATCACACATATATTTTTCTCCTTGGCTCCCCTTACAGGGACTGATGCATTCTAACATGCATATCATTCTTCCAATAACATTGTGTGTTTCTGTCAGTGTCACTAAATACTGACAGAGGGAACAAAATGACATAAGAAAAAAATGGCTTAAGAACCTGGGGCTCGTAGATGTTATTGGACAAAAATAGGAGGGGCAGGCTCATATGAGAGCATTGAGAACAGCACTATAGTGCCACCTAAATTTGTTCATAAGAATCCTCTGAGAACACCCACCTTCCTAAATTTCCCACATGCAAATATTCTAAGCATCTCTGGTCTTTATCACATATTTAATCCTGATTATTTGAGCTTATAGTTCAACTTGGGTACAGTTTGTGCTTGTAATTTTAGGGCCCAGGGCAACTATAGAATATTCTTGATTTATGGAGCAGCAGCAGGGGAATTGGTCCTCTCTGGGTCTTTCTTATTTTCCTAGTAGTCTTTATTTGAGAGCAAAGGTAGAAATTCTGCTCCCCCAGAGAAGTGTTTCAAGATTGTTACTTAGTTTTCAAGCTCTACCAACAAATTGTTTTCATATGCCATCTCTTACTAGATTCTTGACCTAAAATGCTTTTCCCTTTCTTCTCCACTGTATAAGCCTCCAGATCACTTTCCTTCTCTGTTCTACCATTGCCTGTTGTATGCACCAATGTTGTAACTCTTGCCATACAGCACTGAAATTATCCTAGTGTGCTTTTGTCTCTCTGCACTTTGAATTCTATTAAAGCAGAGGCTGTGTCTTATTCATCAATATATATTCACCTGTATCCACAACATATAATGGAGACTAATAAACACTGCAGAAAAAAATAAGTACACAAGCAAAAAAATTTACTTCCTCTAGTATTATTTTAATCCTTAATATAGTGCATTCATTAAGACTCCTGAAGGGTTATATTAGACCCTTTTCTTATTTTATGATATTGTATAGAAGCTACTTGAACCCCAAATTTCTTCAAACATATAGAAGCCATTTTAGCAGTGATGCATTTAATTTCCTATTTACAAAATGAGCATTTTAGTCTATGAAATAGCAAAGGCCATTCAATTGCTGAAATGCTTTCAGAATAATTCATACTATAAGCAAAGTGTGTATTTCTACTAAAAATGGAGTTTTGTGTTAAGTACCACTATATGGAAGAGAATTGCCAAACTGGTTTTAAAATGGATTCAGATAAGATTTTTAAAAAACATGATGAAGATGTTACTTATACTTACTTTTCGTTGTTGCTTTTCTTAGGTTCTGCTTTTTGTGGGTTGTCTTTTTTTGGACCCTGCTTCAGCTAAGAAATTCTCTCTATCATTTGTACTTATTACCTCAGTAGGATTGGGTTGTGAGGTACTTTTTACTTTAATATGTCTTCTATCTTATCAAATCTGCTTTTTATTTGCGATTTCTCAGGCAATTTTTCTCTTTCCTTTCTTCCTGAAACAGGGCTGTATAGATTGCACCAATTTTATGGTTTTTTCTGCCTGCCCTATCAGTTTTCCCAGTAGGTTTATTACTAGTTGTTTAGATTGGATTCCTTGTTTCATGAGTGTAGAGAAAAAAGGTCTTAGCCTCTCTCCTTTTACTAGAATTGGGATTTTTAAAAATTCAAACTGCCATTTTATTCAAACCAAGAATATGAAGCATCTGTTACTGTTTAGAACAATAATTTATAGCTTTAAGCACTTGGAATTAAAGTTATTGTGTAGATTAATGTTTCAACATAGGATAAGTGGTTGTCTCTCCTACATAAAATATATATATAGGACTGTTCCATGCTCTTTAAGTTACTCATTTTTATCATTTTTTTCTTAATTTAGTGTTTTGTATTTTAAAATTAGATGCTAGAAATAGTTAGGTCCATTTCATTATATTTATTTTTCTATATGCTTAAGAATATTCTCACTATCCAGGTCAGGTAAGTTATTACTCATCTTAACATGAGTTTCAGGTATGTTCCCCTAGTCATGTTATACACATGCAGTAATAATTTCAGAAGTTTTCCACATGAAAAATAAGAAATAAACTTTTCTTGCTTACATTTTGTGTGGGCTAAATATGAAGTTACCAAATACATACCCATTTTCACCAGCTACCACACTTTTAAACAGTAGTGATTGAAAATACAGAACTGGATTGCTCTATTGGCACAGTGAGTTAAAGCCATTTTTGATATGGGATCCACAAATATCTTACAAATTATATGTCGTCGAAGGAAAAACATAAATAACTACCATTTAATAGTGAGCACTAGAAGCCCAATGTTGGCCAGCGTTTCCCCGCATTTCATTTTCAAATACTCTTTGAGGTGGGTCGTAGCACTTTTCCAGTGTTATAGACAGAAAAGGGAAGCTAAGGACATTTAAACTCAGTTGCCCAAGATTATGTAACTGTTTAATGTGACATAATAAAATGAGTCAGGATTCAAAATCCAGGTCTGTCTGACTTCAAAGCCTGGTCTACTTAACTGTTCTCCTATGTTGCCTATTCAATGATCATCAGTAAATTATAAAAATTTCTGACTGATCATAGTATGATCACAGATTCTATGCAAATATTACATATTACTATATGATCAAACATAGACTGATATTACAACCTTTTGCACATAACAAAATTTATAAGCCAAATTATAAAGCCATTTATGAGATGTTAATATAATACGGACTTGGAATCAGCGACAGAAAAGAACAGTATGTTATAGTATTAGTTTTTCTTTCTTTCTTTCTTTCTTTTTTTGTTGTTTACTAAAATATAAAGTTACCATTGGAAATAAGTTAACGTATCCATTATTTAAAACAAAACCCCTAAATGCTTAAACTCAAACAACTTGTAAAGGAAGCAATGTCTGAATTTTTGTGTGCATTTTATTTGATTCAAAAGGGAAACATCGGTTAATACACAGTAGGCTTATCCAAAAAAAATCATATAAATATTGAAGATATAATAAGCTTCTTAATTCTTAGAGAATACGAAATCCAGTGATTGTGTTAAGGCATCAATATGTTTTAGTTCAAGTTTTCTTTTTCTTATTTGTTTCATTAAATATAAATCTAGGAAAATGTCATTTAGCCTTAAAACAACAGTATTTGAGCCAGGTTTTTCTATAACTAATTAAAACTAACTTACTCTGTGTCAGATGAGACTGAAAAAAATAATTACACTACTTACCATCTCTCATTCAGTTTATCTTTTCAAAGTACGGAAATTCAGTGACCTGTAAAACCATGAGGTAATTTGTGTCCAAGTGAAACAAGGTTCTTTCACGTTCCAGTTGAGTCAGTTAAAATTATACCTGGTTTATATTATTTGTAATCTAAGATCTAAACTGTGTTCTTAAGGTGCTTGGCAGGTTATCTGAGGCCATGTTGATGCAGTTATAGTCAAAAAATTCACCAATTCAAACATAAAAATCATTGGAAGTTTAGCTATATGCTTTATTCAACCATGATTTACTCCAAGTTCAAAGACGTCATGTTGTTCACTCTCTCGGGTCATTTTTTCTTTTTCTATGAATAAAATTTAGGAAATATTATTCATATTTAACAAAATATAGCTGACTTAATAAGCTATACGAGTATTACATTAACCTAACACCTTGGGCTTTCTAGCTATTGACTTAGTCATTGCCCACTTGCATGTCTTTCCTGCTTGTCAATGAATGTCCACAAACATTGAACAATGATGTTAATAATATGTCCGTTTGTGCAGTGCATTACAGTTTATAAAGGATTGTTACACATGCCAGTTCACCTGGTTCTCAAAATATCCCTGTGAAATAAGCATTGTAGGTTATTTTTTCTAAATTTGCTCTAATGGTAAGAGATGGGGTTAGTATTAAACAAAATTACTGATTCTAAATGTTTCACTATATCATATTTTAAAAAGTACATAATTTCTAGAATTCCAGAGATGGCAGAGAGGTTTTGGATCACTGACCTAAACTCTTTTAATGGGTGAGAAAAATTAAGTTTGTAAAAGTGAGGTGATATAAAGGTTTATATCCGTTTGCTAAAATATATAAAGGTTTCTGACTGTGAACCTTGTTTACCTTCTTCTCACCTAGCCTGCACATTATTTAAATTTAGTGTTTGAAGGGCTTTATGGTTAGGACAGTGAGTGACCGAACACCAAACAAACTGTAGATTGAATTGATTTTATGTCAATGTCGGACTTGCAAACATAACTATTTAATGGTAAATATTCTCTTTCAGAAAAATTTGCATCATTCTTGAGTAGTTTTCATAGCAGATAAAAATTTCTTTGTGAATTTTATATTGATTTCCAATTTTTAAAAAAATGTTTGCACTCATGTACATTCCATGAAGCGATGATCACATGTTGCTTCTCTTGGATAGACAAATGGTTACTTAATGGCAAGCCAGTTGCTAAATGAATGTAGAGTGGTTATTATTTTACTTAAAACTTACAATATTTTGCAAATATATTTATTTGCAAATAATTGCAGAGTTTTCAACCTTATTCAGAACTATTTCAATAAAGCTTAATAAAGCAAGTTTCCAATTATTTGATTTGCTATTTAACTTGTTAGCTTATGAAACATTGAGATTAATCCTTGTAGTTTTGTATTTTGTCCAAATGATTGTCATTTTCCTTTATGTATGTACTCCCAGTACTCATGATTTATTGCAGTAAATTGAATTGTAAGAGAAATCGAAAACAAAATGCATCGTTGAAGCATATCTTGTATGTGTACCCCAAAAGGCAATGCACGAAAAATTGTAACAGTTCTTGAAAACATCCTTAATTGAATAGAGAAGTTGCCTAAGGGGAGTTGAGCAACAAGTTCCTTATTGTCAGAGCTGGCAACACTTTTCAGAAAACATTTTTATACTGGATTGAAATCATGATAGGAAAACAACTATACGCTCTGCACTTTTTCTACTTAGTGCTCTTGATATTTATTCATTTGACGCTTTTATAACACTATTCTTAGCTGTTTTTAAAAATCTCTTTAAATAGGCAGAATAACTGAGAAATTCTATTGGAATAACTTTTATAATATAAATATATAATTGTCTTTTAATAATCATGGCTTATATTTGACTTATGCTCTTTTATATTTTATTTTTAATATTTCTAAATTTAAAAATGAGCAAAGGTATTCTTTACAAAAACTGATTTATTTTGATTTGAAAATCTGAATGTTGTCAGAATGATAAAGTCTAATATTTTCAGATCATTTACTTTAAGCCAGGCGTATAAAGAGTGTTACACGAAATAATTATTTAATCCTCTAATTAAACTTTTGGTATATTATAGATATCATAACAATGAGTTTCAAAGAGTTTAGTAATATTGCCCATGATTGCACAGCATGTTAGTGGCAAAGAGGTCTTTTGTTTGTTTCTTTGTTTGCCTTTTAGTTTTTTTATTCAAAACATTTTAACATTTATTTGTACACATTTGTGGGGTACAGAGTATTGTTTTAGTACATGCATATACTGCACAATAATTCACTTAGGATAGGTAGCATAGTTTTGTAACCATTAGTTGACCATTTTTCCTCTTCCATCCATCCTTCCTCCCTTCTCCCCCCATTGCCTTCACCTCTGGAAATGATTAATTCTACTCTCTACTTCTATGAGAACCACATTTTTTAAAAATATATATATATATATATATATGCCACGTGTGAGTAAAATCCTGCAGCATTTTCCTTTTTGTACCTGACTTCACTTAACATGGTGGTTTCCAGTCCCATCATGTTGCTGCAAATGATAGGATATAATTTTTTTTTTTTTTAATAACTGAGTAGCATTCTATTGTGTATACATGCCACAGTTTTTATATCCATTCATCCTCTGATAGAATTTAGGTTGATTCCACCTCTTGGCTATTGTGAATAGTGCTGTTTGAACCTGTAAGTACAAGTGTCTTTTTGATATATTGATTTCATTTCCTTTGGGTATATACCCAGTAGTGAGATAACTGGGTTGTAAGGTAGATCTATTTTTAGTTCTCTGAGGAACCTCCACACTGTTTTCCACAGTGGCTGTGTCTGTTTACACTCCCACCAGCAATGTAGGAGGATTCCTTTTTCTCTGCATCCTCACCAGCATTTGTTATTTTTTATCTTGTTGATAATTGCCACTAACTGGAGTGAGATGGTATCTCATTGAGGTTTTCATTTGCATTTCCCTGATAATTAGTAATGCTGAGCTTTTTTTTATGTGCATGTTGGTAATTTGTATGTATGCTTCTGATAAATGTCTATTCAGGTCCTTTGCCCATTTTTTAATTGTTTTTTTGGGGGGCGGGGGTTTGCTGTTGAGTCGTTTGAATTCCTCATATACTCTGGACATTATCCCCTTGTCTGATGTGTAGTTTGCAAACACTTTCTCCCATTCTGTAGTTTGTCTCTTCATTTTGTTGACAGTGTGTATTTTTGCTTTGGTTGCCTATGCCTTTGTAGTTTTGCTCAAAAAAGCACCGCCCACCCCCATTTCATGTAGAGTTTCCCCTATGTTTTCTTCTAGTAGTTTCATATTTTCAGGTCTTAAATTCAAGTATTTGATTCATTTTGAGTTGATTTTTGTGTATGGTGAGAGATAGGGGTCTAGTTTTAATCTTCTGCATGTGGATATCCTGTTTTCCCAGCACCATTTATTGAATACACTGTCCTTTCCTTATCATATATTTTTGGTAAATTTGTTGAAAATTAGTTGGCTGTAACTGTGTGGGTTTATTTCAGGGCTCTCCATTCTATTATTCCATTTGGTCAATTTGTCTGTTTTTATGTCAGTACCATGCTGTTTTGGTTAATATAACTTTATAGTATATTTTGAAGTCAGGAAGTGTGATGCCTCTAACTATGTTCTTTTTGTTCAAGATCATTTTTGCTACATGGGGTCTTTTGTGGTTCCATATAGGTTTTAAGATCTTTTTTTCTTTCCCTCCTTCTGTGAAGAATGTCATTGTTATTTTGATAGGGATTGCATTGAATGTGTAGATTATGTTGGGTAACTGGACATTTTGATGATGTTAATTCTTCTGACACATAAACATGTGGTGTATTTCCATTTATTTGTGTCCTTTTCAATTTTTTTCACCAACGTTTTATAGTTTTCATTGTAGAGATCTTTCACCTCTTTTGTTAAATTTATTTTTACATATTTCATTGTTTTGGTAGGTATTGTGAATGGCATTATTTTCTTGATTTCTTCTTCAGCTATTTCATTGTTTGCATATAGGAAGGCTAATGATTTTTGAATCCAGTCTGCTGACATATTTGCCCAAACCAGTCTTAACTTTAACATAAATCTCAACCATAAAATTAGCTGTCTCTAATAAACCCTAAAAAGACCCTTTGTCTTTTACATGAAATGTAATGACATTTCATGTCCTTTACATGTAATGTCTCTACATGAAAAGGGGGTGGGCAGTGCTTTTCTGAGCAAAACTACAAAGGCACAGGCAACCAAAGCAAAAATACACACTGTCCACAAAATGAAGAGACAAACTACAGAATGGGAGAAAGTGTTTGCAAACTACACATCAGACAAGGAGCTAATGTCCAGAGTATATGAGGAACTCAAACAACTCAACAGCAAACCCCTGCCCAAAAAAGAACAATTAAAAAATGGGCAAAGGACCTGAATAGACATTTCCAAAAGCATACATGCTAATGACCAACATGCACACAAAAAAATGCTCAACATTACTAATTATCAGGGAAATGCAAATGAAAACCTCAATGAGATACCATCTCACTCCAGTTAGTGGCAATTATCAGCAAGATAAAAAATAACAAAACAAAGCTGTCTCTAAAAAGACCCTATTTGTATATGAACATAGAGGATGCTTTTTTTTTCTTTTTCTGTTTTCAAATCATGTTGCAACTATTAAAATAATACACTATTAAAAACAATATAACACCTTAAAGGGGCTAGAGATGAAAAAAAAAAATTCTCCTTGAATTCATGGTATATGAGAGGAGGCACTATGTTGGTTCTTTTCATAAATTTCCCATTTAAACCTTAATAGGATAATCTGAGCTGGGTGTTGCTATTTCCACTTTACAGATGAGGAAACCTTATATCAAAGAAGTTAAACATGTTGTCAGACCTACACGAAAGACTTGTTATAGTCGGATTTAAACTCAGGGCAGTAGGACATCAAAAGCTTCTGTTCTTTATGTTAACCATCTACACACGACTGTGACATTCTCCCTAAACTGCATCCCTCAACATGGGAAGGGATCAGTAGTGACTAATGATTCGTAACAGGGGTCAGGCTTGTGGTAGACTTTTTATTAGTTTATCTCATTTAATTTTTAGAAAAGCCATGTGATGTAGGAATCATTATTTTTATTTTACAGCTAAGAAAACTTTGAATCATAAATTTTAAATAATTTACCTATGGTCTTGGAGTGCCAATCAATAGCTTTAAATACAAATTTATCTGATTTCAAAATCTCTAAAGACCAAAATCTCTGAAGACTTTTTGGGCTCTTCTGTTAATTCAGGAAAAAGCAAATATATTTTAGCATATGCCAGAAAGGGAATAGAAATCTAGTGGTATTTGGTGTCAGCATACACAAAACTGGTTTGCTTAGTTATGTAAGAACTAAGAATCCCATCTCCCCATTAGACAGGTCTGAATTTTTCCAATAACAATGTGAAAACTCAAGAAATCAGGAAACATGGTAAAATGATTCTTCTATCTTTAATTTCCACTCCAGGACTATCATACATTTGCCATGTCAACTTTTTAAAAATTATTTCAAAATTATTATCCACATCCCTAGAATATGTGGAGCTTATTAATTGTATAGTCAAATTTATTCATATAAAGTTTTACTGAAATATAGCAATTTAAATCTGTTTCAATACTTTCATAACATTTATTTCCTTCCCTACTTACAGATGTTAGACCAGAATTTGACTGTATATCAATCAGCTCTAGTTATTAAGTAGAATTATACTCTAGAATTCTCTTTCTGTTGGAAGAACAGATAATATTTTTAAAGTGTTTTTTAATATATAAAAGAATAAGTTATACTTTTGCTTTTTGGTTTGAATTAAATTTGGCATTGAAAAGTTTGTCATTTTACTAATGCTCTATACATATAATAGCAATAAATCAACTGCAGTTTGAGTATTTTGGACATTTATTGACTGAATTATTCATGCTCAGCATTTCATCATTCCACATTAATTATAGTGTAAAAAAAAACCACTGACTTTTCTATGATCTGGTAGTAGTTATTTCTTGAGATGGGACAAGGGTCTTTTTCTTAAGACTCTTTCTCTTAATTGATGTTCACTTGATAAAAGTAGATGTTAATTGTTCTTTGTCTTGGTTTGATTTACTTTGCTACATGTTACAATGCAAGAGTTTATATAGGGCAGTATGAAATCTTGAAAGGAATATGTATCAGAGGTGGCCAAGGCCAATCATGTAATGACTGAACAGAGGGCAATGAGTTCCGCAACATCATGGTCTTGAAATGGAATATTCATTCACTGCTAAAGTTCAGTGGGCTTTTGTCTTTGGGCTTGTCATTCTTATTACCTTCAGTCCTAACTCTTTAAATCCATTCTCAACCTGCTCCTCTCCCTCCAAACTTTGGCCCTCTGCTCTCTGAAAACCTTCTATTGCCTTCAAATTAAATACCTTGAATCTGACTAGTGACACTTGTTCTCATAAAAGATATTCAATGGGATTTTCCTGTGATTTTTTGCTTTTAGCGTTTACACAGGTGACAGGGCTGATGTTTTAATAGCACTTCACCCACTCACACTCCTAACTTCAAAACTGGGCATATGCTAAAGTATTTCAATAAACTGCACATGTCAAATTCTTAATTCTAACAGATTTCTTTCATTCTCACTTTCTCTGCTCCAGCCCACTTCATCAACTCATTCCTCTGGTCCCCAGGACATTATCACTTCCAGAACTACTCAGCATGAAATGTAATAAACTCAAAGATTTACTCTCTGACTACCTCTCCCAACCCAATGACACTGCTCTCATCTTACCTCTTAAAACATTTACACCATTAACTGCTCCCTCCTATTCTACTCACTCAACCTTTTCTACCTTAATTTCATTTGTTACGTAACTTAGCTTGGATGATGGAACAATTCCACTGAGCTCTCACCAGGAATTTCCATTTCTTTGCTCTGCTGTTCTCTCCCCTCACTCTAATCCCAGTGGATGAATCCCGATATCATTTGTAAGACACTGCTAGAGAAAATGGCAAATCCATACAGACCAGCATATTAATCCATGGATGATTTCCAACCTCAGCTGCTTATTAATTGTTATTTTTGTCAATAATTGACTCCCATTCCCATTGCTAACCATCCTCATCAACTTGTGAGCCTATCCTCTGCTCTCTCAATAGGTAAGAAAGAGTAAGAAATCACTGTGCCATCTAACAAACAAATAAAACTTTTCAAATATGATCTGCCTTGAATTCATGTGACCCTCTGTTTTATTCATATGTCTACATGTGGGTGTATATATGTATAAAACTACATCTGTATCTATATCTTTCTATATTTCTCCTTCCAGTCTTGGAGGAAGAGAACATTTTCAGCCCATACCTTTTCTGCCCAGTCAGGTCTTTAATCTTGGCTCACCTGACTGCCCAATGACCTTGGTTTGTGAGTTAATTTCTCTTTTTTTGAAACACTTTCCATCACCTTCTAAGAAACTCCCACCCTAAAAATCTAAATATCTTTCCATCTTGTATCAGTCATGTTTGCAGCAGAAAACAGATGGTATACTAAAATTAGTTTAACTTGAGTAGAATTTCATAAAGGGACTATTTACAGAGGTGTAGGCAGGGTGTAGGAAAAGCATAAGGGATAGTGAAATACCAGGGACTAGTCTTTGTGGGGTACTTTATCATCTTGCAGTGTGTGGTGAAGGACTGCCTAACAGTGGCTGTGACCTTTGTCGATGGATGCAACCACTGTCCCACTCATAGCTACAATCTAGGGCAATAAGTACTGGGACTCAGATCTTACTCTTTTTTTTCTTTTATCTTCTACCAGTGTTTCCATTGACTTAACCCAACAGACATTTAGAGGACAAGGGAGCTGAATGAATGGTGAATCTAGATGGGCAAATGGAAGATATTCTCCATATCTCAATTTTCTTTACCTTTTCAGCTCTTTTGAGCAACTTATTGATCTCAGAACATAGGATGCTCTTTCTGAGAAGCTGTTTGGGCAGCTGCACGTGTTCCTCCTATCCAGATTGCTTTTTGTTTTCTTCTCTAGCTGCTAAAACCCATATCTATTCGCCACTTCAAATGTTTATTTTCTAATATTATTTTCTCATGTACATCAGGTAGTTAATTACCCCCTCTGCTATTTTCCTATACAAATCTTTATTTGTCCCCAGCAATTTTTCCATTTTATGGTCCTGCAAGTACCTTTATAGCAAAGATTCTATCTCATTTGCCTTTGTGTGTTGTTTTTATCATTGCTTGGTCCATGTTAGGCACTCAGAAATTATGTGTTTTATTAATTTGCATGCTGTCTGTCTTTCTTAGTACTGATTCCTTAAATGATAACTGCTACACTATGATCATCTGTATGATGAATACAGTTTGTCAAGGGTAATCTGTTTGGGTTTTAAATCAATAAGTGGCTATATTTGAAATGAAAATCATTTTCTAGAATATTTGATAGTCTCAATTATTGTCTTTTATCTTGAGTTATGTAAGTTGGAAAGGGTGACCTGCAAACAAGGTCACAAATATAACACTGGCACGAAAGACAATTCAAGGGAATTCATGAACAGAGAGCCACATTGCCATTTTGAAGAAGCAGCATGTCTTTCTTTAGTGCTGTTATTGCAAAATCATGGACAGGAAAAGTTATGTTGAGGCACTCAGAGTCAAAAGAAACAAATTTACCTCTAAAGACACATGCAGAATATACTAAAATTGTGGGGTTTATTTTTAAGAAAAAATATTGACCACAGTGTAAGTTTTTGATTTAAATACATCCTTTAGTCTACAGTGCATTTTTCTCTTCAATAGTATGTTTCAATTATTTATGTATTACAACGAAATATTTAACTGCTCCTCCCTTTAATCACCTGAGAAGGAGTCTACATTCTTGTGTTGAGAATTGTGTTGGAGTAGGTTTTTGTCAAATTGATCATGTGGTATATCATCCTTTCACATTTAGGATTAGTTCTCTCAAATGATTTCATTGTTCACGTGCTATACGAGAATTCCTACATGACTTACCTTGACAAAGAGAATAAAATAAACTAAATACACATGCTGTGACATCAGTGGCCTTCCTTGCTGCCCATTTAATGAAAAACTTCACATTAACCTCATCATGGCAATTGTAAGAAAATAACATTTCTTTTGCTTAATAAATCCTGTTTGTTTTTTTATCTTCTGCTGTCAGTATATTTATATATCAGTATATTTTCTTTCTATATAACTTTTTTTCATAGTTATCAGTGTTGTGTGTGTGTGTTTATATATATATTTATATATAAAGAGAAAGGATAAGGAAAGAATCTGCTTTTTAATTTAAATTTGCAGATAAAGAAATGTAGCTGACATGTTTTGCTTTTGCTTTTACTTAAGCAAAATCGAAAGATATGTCTCTCCTTTGGTGCTATTATTTTTGCTTTTTGAGGTGATAAAGTCATCTTGTTTTCACAAAAATGTGAAATTAACTAGTTATAAAGGACAGTATTCTCTAGCCATCAACAGTAATTAAAAGGTGGTTTTATTCCCTAACCACATCACACTTCCCTGATTGGGTGGAAATTTAAACTTTATTTTTAGTTAGTTCCTTTGTGTTTACACCATTTACTTTCAAATTCTTAGAGACAATTATAACTAAAATGCCAACGAAGAGAATTTTCAGCATTCTGAATAAAGTTATTAAGGTTTTGTTGAAATATATCCAGGAAAAGCATTATCACCTTTCGTTCTCATCAAAAATGTTTAACAGAATCTCTCTGTTACTCCTTGTACTATAATAATATTCCTTTTATTTCATTATGGGATTATGAGCTGGGCAAATCAAATGATAGGGAAGAAATTATCTAAGAAGGAGAAAGAAGTGAGACACAAGAGCAGGAAAAGGAATGACAGTCTGAGGTTTTAAGGGTTTTGAGATCAATGAGACATTGGTGAATATGTAGTTTGTGCATGGGGAAACAGGATGGTAAGCATAATATATCTGAATCAAAAGGAGAAATGGCCTAACTGATTAGAAATCGAAAAGCACACAACATTCTACAGAGCAGTTATGAAACCTGCTTCTGCACTTCCCCTTATTGTCTAACCAAGAAGCATTATTGGTTATGCCCATGTCTTCATTTGTATGTGTTCATCTGAACTATGCTATATTGGCTTCACCCAAATTTCTGGTCATTATATTTATGTAATCTATTTTTCAAGTAGTAACCATAATTCTGAAATGTTTTTCCTCTAAAGATGTTTCTCAGGAAAATATATATACATTGCTTTAAGCAACATCAACTTATGGAATGAGTAAGAATAACTACTATTTTTATCTGCCTACTACATGCAAGGCACAGTTCTAGCATTCTACTTAATAGGTATTGTCCATTACATTAACTTTAAGGGCTAAGTATCACTATCTCTTCTTTAAAAATCATGCAAAATAAGAAATACTCTTCAAATAATGGATATATAAGGATGCTGAGTTTTAGTTGTCATATACTGTTACAGTTCTATACATTTTTGTTTGTTTTTCATCCTGTGTATTTCTTTCTGTGGTTCTGAAACCCTGTTAATAGCCACGGTATAATGCATAGCATTTTTAAAATAACCTAGAGAAAAGCATTGGAATTTAAACCAAAGGTACATTTGAAAGAATCATTGTTTAAAAATAAACAAGATAAATTTTAAATAATTATTGCAAACTTGGAACTATGGACAAGTATGTAGAACTTTTCTACCCAATTGGGGTACCAGGATAGTTACTAAATAGGCTATTTATATTCTTTCACTTAGTTCAGGTATTTCTCTTATATCTACATTTAAAAGGTTTTCCTAACTTAGGGGTAAATAAGTTGAGAAAAACTATAACCACACTGTGGAATTTATTATGATATTTCTGGTAAAACCACAGTGTGGGACCGATATTAAGATGTAATTTCACTTTAGTGCTGCTGTAATGCTGGCAATATCCAAGATTAGTGACAGGGATATATATGAATGGTCCCAGTTAGCCATCTTCTTCTATTTTCCTCTTCCTGGTTCTCTAACTCACATTTTCCACTTTATGCAGTGGACATGCAGAATTGCCAGATGAATGCCAATGCATTAAAACTGCAAGGACACTCACTACTTCTTTGTGGAGTTGCTCAAAGTTCACTCTTGAAAGTACAAGCTCTAAGCTAGATTAGAGATCACCAACTATATGTTGCTCTTGCCTTTTCTATTTCTGTTCTTAGTTGCTTAGTACAAAAAACAAACAAAAAAAAAAAACAAAAAAAGCGTTTTTTATTCCTATTCAGGTACTACAGGAGGTACAACAATCTTTTGTTACCCCTTTCAAATGATCTCTGCAAATGCCTTCTACCTCTATAGTGGTGTGGAGGGTGGGAGTTTCCATTCCTACATCTTTAAAAGAATATCATCCAACCTGACTGCATGGTAGACCTCTCTCCCTTACTAAGAAGGGCTTTTCTTTATGTTTGTTCCTTATCCCTCATTGTATTACATATGCATTGGGACAGAGCCGTGCCTAGGAACTTTGCTACTTAATTTAAATTCAAGTCAACCCCCAGTCTCTGCATATAAGAAAGAACACTGCCCTCCTATCTAGAAGTACTCTGTTATATCAAACCCTCTTTCTTTTTTCTCTCTGTTCCTCCCTCTATTCTTCCTTTTCTACCTCCATTCTTGCTCTTTTTCTTCCTTCCTCCTTTCATTCCATTTCTTAATTACAAAGGTATTTACTTGGGCTAATGTTAACATCACTGGTGGCCTAAAAACTGGGGGGGGGGGGATATTAAATTCTTAGAGGTCAAAGAGAGGAACAAAGAAAGCTTCTTAAAATTTTCAAAGTAAAAGTACCAATGCCTGTTATATTTTGCATTCTTTTCTTAGTGTTTAGTTAAGTGATGATTCCAAAGTTTATTTAACTTTCTCTGAAATTTTGAAACTTTTTTTCAATTTCAGTTTAATAAGTATTAAGTAGGAGTGCTGGCCAGAAAACATTGCAGAGTCTGATCATCATTTCTAATTTGTGAGACCTTAGATACATTTCTTCACAGTGGTTTCTGCACATGTAAAGTGAAGGATACTTATGCATATCACAAATTGTTAGGTGAAATTTTAAAAAGAAAATATATAATATGTGTATGGCTTAGTTAACATCCTAGAACACATTAAGCACTCGGAACACAAGTATTGTATGCTATGTGTTTCAAGGGATACACAGATAGTATTGTGTTTAGTAATTAACAAATGTGCTTTCTACAAACTATCATATAAACTCCCTAGATCTGATGTGGGATCTAAGAATATACATTTTTTGCATCAAACCTGACAGCTGGTGAAAGAGAGACCTCAGAGATTAGGAGCAGAGACATGGGATATATACATTCCTGTGATCAATCTAGTCTCTGACATTTACTAACACATGACCTTGATCTGGTTATTTAAACACTATAACCTTACTTTAATGGGGATAAGTGAGATGTCTACTTAGCATATAGTAAATGCTCAGCAAATCACTTATTTATAATCTACTGGGACTATTTCAACTTAAAGAAATGATTTGACGACCTCCCCAGAGTTGATTATAATACCAAGATTGAAGAAGAAATAATGTTCTGACCTGGAATTACCTATATTACAAATGCAAATGTAACAACTTTTCCACCCCCTTGTCATCATAAATCCATATTGAGTGGAGGAGTTTGTATCAAAGATGTGCTTCTAAAATTATTTTTAAAACTCTTCCATCATTTTGCATACTTTAGGTTGTTTTCTCTATTTTCCACAGAAGGATAAATAAATACAGAGAGAGAGAGAAAAGAATCTTAAATAAATGAAGGAATTGGGTACATTTCTAATAAGATCCTTAAGATCTTTTGGCTTGAATTGATTATTAGTGAGAAGAAAGTCCGAGCATCTTAGTTCTAAATTTACCTCCCCCTTATAGTTCTAGTAGTTAAGTTCCACCTTTTCAAATAACTCAGGAATTGCATAGATTTTCTTAAAGCTACAGTGCACTCACAAAAGACAAATACATGTATTTTACCAATATTCTAATAAGCTACAACACATAAATTTTAGTTTCTACCTTTCCCTGCCTTCCTCTTAATGTATGCTTTTCTTTTTTAGTCCGATCAGTAATATCTGTCTTGAAAGAAAATTACAAAGGCAAATTGCAGATGAAGAGACCAGTAGGAGGCTTTGTTTCATTTTTAATGTTGTCAGTATCTAGTTAATTTAAATACTGAAGGAGAAATCAAGTACCTTGTCCTCCATGCTGAACATCAAGAAGCTCAGTGTGGTCCTGTCACTTGCTGCTACTTGTCTTAACTGGGTAGCAAAAACAGTGAGGCAGGAAAAAATGGCATCATCCAGCAATAGTCTCAGTAGCCAAAAGTCAATACTTCCTTTAGACTTAATAAAAAGCAAAGCTTCCACACCTTAGGTTGATTCCAACAAGACCAAACCTTCAGGCAGTATCAACGTAGCTCCAAGATTCTCAGTTTACTGAGGACAAAATTCCATGAGTTTTCACATAATGAGCAATAAGTGAACACAAGTATCAAATATTCAGACCCTAATAATCACTCTGAAAGTAAAGGATGATTTTGTACAAAGATTTTGAAAAATACAAAGGATAGGTGACCTCTGTGCAGTTAAAAATCACATTTTAGTTTTTCAGTCTTTTGAAACTTTGCATCTAAACTAGAGAGACTGAAACTACTAAATATATAAAGTCTTTGAGCCAATGCAGACTTCAAGCTCCTAAGCGGATCAGAAAATTAAATGATCCTTCTTTGGAACATCCTTTAAATAATAGATTTGTTCCTTGCCTTTGTTAGGTTGTTTGTTTATTTGTTTGTTTTAATCAACAAGTCTATCCTTGTTCAGCTGCTACCTGCAACTGAAGTGATAGAGAGACTCATTAATGCAGATTAGGGTCTGAAAGTGAGCAACACTTATAGATAGCAATTCTTGTTTTCCTTTTCCAAATATTCTCTTGAGTGAAGAAAAGCCAAGGGGCTAGTTGCTAGAGGAGAATTAAGCCATCTCAAACAAACAAACAATAGATTTAATCCTTTTTTACTATGGTGTTTATAAAGGAACAGATTATCCACAGTTGGAATAGATGTTCTGCTGCTTTGCATTCTGATGATAGTAGCTGATGGCAACAATGCAAGTACAGTCCCCAAATTTAATAATAATGCACATTTTAATTCCTTCAGAAACAAAGTGACAAATTTTCACTACATTAAGCACTTTAATCTTCGCTGAGATGGCATACCTTAGACCCAGAAGAAATAACAGATAAATCAGAATCTATGTGCAGGAAGACTTTATTACATGAACATTTTATTACATGATGTAAGAAAATATTACAGGAGTTTGGCACAAAGTCAAACTCATTGCACAAGATCAGATTTAAATATAGTATCATGTTTTAATCTATTTTTGCCTTTGTCAAATTGACTGTCATCTTTTGTCTTGTAATTAAATATCAGTTTGGACCCTCAGGCCTCTGAGACAAATTGGTTGTATTCTTATATGTTAAACACTGACTTAATTCAGTTCAATCTTTTAATTCTTCTTTCTTTAATTACTTAGTAGCTAAAACTAATAACTGGTTTTGTTTCTTTAAACTTATCATGTAGTCTTGCCACAGCAAATTGCTATATCTAATTTCATATGAACGCCAAGTTGCTTAGCAACTTAAATCTGCCTTATATTTCATCTTTTTTCTTGCTCTTTAATCTCAAATTTTTATCAGGGTGTAACTTTAGGCATATATCTTTATTTATTCAGTTTTTTTAAAAAATCATACAGTGTACAGTTTGTTCCCCATTAAGTTTGTAGTTGTGTGTTTGTATGGGGTAAGGGGTGAAGGAGAGAGAGAAAAAGAGAGTATGACATAGACATATAGGAAGTCAGAAGAGGAAAGAGAAGAGACTGAGTGAATGCATTTATAATATCCTATTCTTGTTTCTTTTAGACTCTTAAATCTTATTTTTTCCCCCTACTTTTCATATGTGGTTCACATGTCCTCTTTTGTCCTCCGGATTCCGAGGCTCTTGTTTCTAACTCAAAGGATTTAGTCATCTATAGTAGTTCCTGCACAATTTCATGCATAATTGGCATTCAGGCTCAGAAGATTCGTAGAACAGATCCGATTCAGAGCCTTGTGTGGCTTTATCCCCAGAGAGAAATTATCCCTTTGGGAGGTTTGTCATCTTTGGCAGGAAGAAAATGGTGTTACCATCTCGTACTTTCCTTGTGTCGTGGCAGACAGGCAGTGACTTTTCAGCCAGGTCCATAAAAACTAATTGTAGAAATGATGGAAAATGTCAGAATTTAAAAGAAAAAAATGTCATAGAGTAAGTGACAGTTGTCACTTTGCTTATTTTTTATTTTTTATTTTTTTTTGCTATTTTCTGTAATAGGCACCACAGTATAAAGGAACATTTGAAGGAGAAAAAAGATTTGTTTCACACATGTATAATATTGAAAAGAAATGAGCTTTAAATATTAGTGTGCATTGGTTCAGAATGTAATTACCCTACATTACCCTATCAGTCACTCTTCTTCATCAGGGGCCAAAAATAATTTCTTCAGCAAGTCTCCATTCTTCCGTAAATATTCTCATAAATGCGTACTCAGAGGTGTGTTGCTTACAAATCAGAAAAACAAATGGCAACAGGGAGAGTAAGTGCCCATTAATTTCATGCTTTCTTTTTGAGAACAGCTGCTTCAACCAGCTATTATCTGTCTCAGGCAAGAAACAATTCTGAAGCTTAAAACTATGAATTATTGGTTTCAACATTTTTTTAAATTTTTTAGATTGGGGCACAAATTTAAATAAGGCAATGACAATATTTGTCTAATGAATGCTCAATTATTTTCAGTTTCTGTCTATGAGACTTTGTGTTTTTTGAAACATGGTTATATTTTTTCACTCTTTTTCCCCCATTTCTTTTTAGAAGCTCTATGGTATATGACTACAGCCATTTTTGAACAGACTTCATTTCTTCTGCATCTTATAATTTGCCAATTCTTAAAGGAATAGTTTCTTACCTATTATTTTTTTAAAGTGAATGGCATATGTTAAGTGCTTCTGTGTGCATTACAGTAGAATGGTTTTGCACAGCTCAAAAGCCACATAGCTTAATATCTTATCTACATATGGATGGTAGCAGTCTCAGTTCTCTTCTAAACTGTCCTCCTGGTGATTTGAGGAGATAGCCTAAAGGGAAGTGTAGGGTAAGCTAAAGATATCTCCACTCATCTTAGCTCTTCGTTGGGATCTTCAGCTGGGTCTAGGAACCAAATTGGCACAAGAAAGATTAACAGGAGAAAAGCATACATGTTTGATTAATTTTCACATGTACGTGGGGACCCTCACAAAAGAGGGAGGACCTTTAAAAAATGGCCAATGCATGAAGCTTTATACCTTTTTGACAAAGAAATGGTAAATTTGCTGAAAAAAATGATAAGACAAAGGGGTTTGGGCCAGGAGGCACTAAATTGTGGGGAAGGAGCTATACAGGAGTAGGTGTAAAGCTAGTGGAAGGTAAGGATTATTTTAGTAGGTTTATTTGTACAGATCCATTGCAGCATCAATTTCCAGTCTCTGGTATTAAGGATTATTTTCTCATCCTGATACAGGGAAGTCACCTTTCTCAAAGGAATTTTTATGGCTTGCTGCAGGTAGGAGAAGGCAGGTCAGATAGTTCGTTCTGCAGCTACTGTTTCTCAAGTTCCTTCAGCTTGAAATAAATAATATGCCAAGTCAGCATCTTTTGGGTTAGCATGTCTTGAACTCCTTCAGAAATGTGTGGCCATGCATTCTCGTAAACACCTCTCTCAACTTCAAGCACCATGTGGTTCCCCCAACCTCCATTACCATCTTTCTTTCCTGGTCAAGTTTATACTTATCCTTTCCTGGGGTACACAAAGCCACTAGAAGAAATTGTATCTCTGCTGTTCTCTGACATGTAAATCTCAATATCCATACAACAGAACCTTATATGGATGCTATCAAACTTCTAATTCATTGATTACCAAAAAGAGCTCTGGTTTCAGATCTAAATGGGGAGAGTACTTTCTCCCCCACGTTATGCCATACCATGTGCCTGGGCCTCTGAATCTCCTTGTATGAACACACAGTGGTACATCAGTGTCTCCCTCAAAATCCTCTTGGCCTGAGTAGGGGCAGGTAGTACTTTATCCACGTTGTCACTTGATGACCAAAACCTGAGCCCTTCATCTAAGACTACAAAGTCTCCTGTGCTTGTGACCCAAGAAGAATAAATTCTGAAGGTTATATGTTCCATGTGGGTGAGAGGAAGGATGTTTTCTGTTAGTAGCAGCTGGACAAAACCATGCTGAATACACAGTCATATTCATTCAGTGGTAAATGGAATTAATCTCCAAAGGAGAGAATGGGGAATGTGAGATTTAAAATGTAATCTTCAAAGCAGTCTGGCTTTTCCGCTTGCCGATGATCTACTATAGCACTGAGTGATGAAAATTGCTTTTGGCAAAGAATTTCAGGTCAGTTGAAGGGGTTTGTCCTCTCTTCATAATGAAGAGATACATTTCAGAAGAAATTAGCTAGGGTTGGTATATCAACTTTCGAAAATTGTTTTCTCTCAGCAGTAAGGATATTCCTTGATAGAGGTTATTTTTCTTTCTTGTACTTTCTGCCAAGTCTTTTCTGGGCTAAGACTGTGTACCCTGTCTTTACCTTTTAGGAAAGACTTACCAACCAGACAGGAGTGGTTCCAGGAAAGTCAGTTGCCAAGAAAATCAGTGAAATTCTTGGGTGGATATTTGGCATCTAAGCTAAGAACATCCCGTTTTTAAAATAAGTTTTAGTGTCTTTCTTTTTTATTTTTTGAAAGAATCTCAACTGATAAAGAACGAACTAGAGAATGGATATGGATTAGAAAAAAAGAATCCCTCAAACCGATATGTTTCTCACACTTTTCAAAAGTGGACATGTACAAAGAATGTCCTTTGGAGTGTCACCGAGTACACAGCCTGGCACTGTCTGAAATGTCACCCTTCCTCTAAATGACCTGGTTTGCATGGGATATTCTTTTAAAAAGCCACCTCACCTTTCACTGTTAGACTGGACTGTTTACAGTTGGTTCCCAGAAGCCCATTGCTTTGCCACGTCGTTTGATGTTGTGGTTCGTGCACCTTTCAAATCCGTATTCTGATCCCTAGGTTCTACTACCTTACTTTCACTCAGTGAACGACGGGGGTAATCCAGAAGCTGGATATTAATGTGACACAATAATTATTTCAGTTTTGAAATTCTTGTTTCCTTCTGACCTGTCAATTTTATGTTAGATATTAGTTACAGAAAATACAAATTTAATAGAAGAAAATAGACTGTTCTAGTCACATAATCTTTCAAATATGTCCAGTTTTTTGTCTAGTTTGTTTACACATTTCATTCTTTGTTTTCATGCTTCCTAATTTAAATATATTGTATTCTACAATGTGGGCTGTACACAAGATAATCGGTTCTGGTGTGCGAAAAATTATCAGGAACTTTATTTCTATTTATTTTTTATACCATCTCATTTCGAATGGATTTTATGTGTATTTTATAATCCTCCTAATGAATGAGTAGGGTGGAGTATACACACACACACACACATATAGTAAATATATTTAGTGTAAATATATAGTAAATATATATAGTATATATATAATAAAAGTATGCATATGTGGGGAGGATGTGCAGACTGTTCTTTTTGGGTTTTTTTTTTTTACTACAAATGTGCAATCAAATAAAGGTATAAGTAAAATTGATGGCATCTTTTGGAACTGTTTCACCAGGGATATGTTGATAAATTCCAACACTCCCTTGATGTAAGAAGATATGTGGTATTACTTTCATGGAACATGAATCTTTTCTCTTGAAGAGTATATATCGGGAAAAGGTTCACATAATTTAACAAAAAACACATTCCATAATCTTTAGTGTATTTTTAGTATTGGTCTATTCAGCAGTATTCCTAAATAACCATCTTAGGAACATTTGATAGTGTCTTTTCCAGTTGAAAGAGTGTCCCAAAAGATTAAAGAGTTGGAGGATAGAAGAAGCCAGGACAGGTGGTTATGTTAATTAAAACTGTATTTATGTGCGTTTTGATTATAAGCAGTGGTTTATGCACTGGGAAACAAGCAAACAATGTGCACAAATCTCATTCCTGAGAGGTCTAATTATTTTTAAGGAAGTTGAATAATTCTGACTACACTGTCAGTCATAAGTCATGCTCATTCAATTGGCCTCTGGTGGTGATTTGTTTAAAATAGCCAAAGGACCTTATCATGTTGCATTATTCCAAAATATATACAAAGACTCAGTGAACCAAAACTTTACTTTTCCTTTAGCTGCCATATTCCCAAATCCACTATAAATTTCTTTTATTTTTTTAAGAGATAGATCCATTAATTCATTGTGACCCTAGGCATGAAATTAAACTACCATTTCCACAAACAACAGCAAAAACCCCGAGGGTCAATTATAGTTATTGGTCTGTTTTGTTGATTGTATCTTCTAAAGTGTAAAGTATATTAGTTGGCAATACACTGTTATATTCTTCAGCATGTAAGCAGCTACTAATTAGTAGAAAAATGCAAATCTGCTTTATCTCTAAGAGAATAAATCAAATCAAAGGATGATTTTACAGAGAACTATAATTTTAGAACAGCATTTTAAAATCCTTATGTTATGTGACAATTAAAAATGACTAAATATAACTTAGAATAATTATGAAATTAATATAAACTTTTTTGCAATTATATTTTAGCTACAGTAATTCTCATGAACAGATTGCTTTAAAAATGCTTTCAAAAGATTAAATAAAAATATAATTTAAGAAATATTATTAATTACATTTAAAGACCATTGTTACATTAGCATAAATAGTGGTTAGAATGTATATTCTCTTTTAATTACCAGCACATCACAAATCAAGGTGAGAATTTTTTCCATGGCCCACAAAATATCTTACCAAGTATCCAAAATAGAGAACAATAACTTAGCAAGTCCTGAAAAATAAGAAGACATGAGGATTTCTGCAAATTCATTCTTATAACATGGAATTAATTAAATAGAGGTATTTAATAAGCAACATAAGTGACATCAAAGAAAATTTTGCAATATATTCCATAAGTTGACTTTTCTTTTTATATCATGTTCCCTTGGGTAATAAATCCCATCCAATTTTCTGTCACCATATTCCTTGGCTCCAGCCGTTTTTCTTTATGTTTGTCACCAAAGACATTGCATTTGCTTCCGTCATAGAACAATGACATCCTTGCTGGCCATTCTTTTACCACATTTTTGTCCTTCATGACCTACCTACCAATATTTTATACACACAGCATGCAAAAAAGCCATTCTTCTGGTGAGAAGATAATCAGTTTTATACTCTGGCTTCACAAACTACTATGTGTGCCATATGTCTTAATACGGAAATTGCAATACAAATCTTAATGGTGGGTTCTACAATTCTGGTCATAGATTATACAGCTTTTCTAACAATAGAAATTATAATAAGGGGTTCCCCAGGATATTTCAATTTGCCAATAATGATCCAATACCGGGTAATTCTTGTAAAAATTTATGTATTGCTCTTAAAAAAAAGGGAAACAAAATTAAGGAGTAGAAGCTTGCAATCAGCATACCGTCATGGGAAAGAAATTTATAAAAGGGATTAAAATTTACTAAATATACACTGTATGCTACAAATAATGCTTAATATTTTTTCACGAATTATGCATTTAATCTTTTCTTTACAAATGGTTTTATAATTAATATCCCTTTTAACATATAAGAAAACTGAGGCTAAGTAACTTTGTAAAAACTATAAAATACTTTATCCAATGGTTTACTTGAACTCCTGTATCAATTCTTATAAACTAACTTACGTATAATCACTCACAGCTCAGCATGACCATTTTTGAATTATCAAGAAGAATATGACATACAAGTTGAATTTTGAGAAAAGCGACAATTTACAAGCCTGTTACCCAACATTTAACTCATGTATATCTACTATAAAAATACTTATGGGATACCTATAATATGCTCAACACTGTGTTATGTACTTGCAGGGAAAATAAAAATAAAAATTCGAATACTTCTTTTCAAGAAACCCTCAACTTATTGAAGAAATAGTTCAGAATCAGCATAAGTGCTAAGAGTATGTATGGAAAAGAGGTTATTGGTTCACATCACATTATAGGTAGTAGAGGAGGAATTTGATTTGGTTTATATTATAGATAAATTTTGACATATGTCTTGAAAAATGAGTAAGATTTGGTGGACAAAAAGGATGAAGAAAGGTATTTTAGATAGATGTGTTCAGAGACAAAAGATAGTATAAAGTTCCCCAAACTATACTTCACTATGAGAAGTATACTTAAGTTTCATACATACAAGGGTACTTCAAAAAGTTCATGGAAAAATAAAATTAAAAGATAATACAAATCTTTTCACAAACTTTTGAAGTACCCTTGTATGTATGAAACTTAAGTATGAAAGATAGGCAAGGACAAAATTCCTCAGAGCATACATTCCAGAGCTTATAGGAGCAGGGATAAAATGATCATAGCTGCAATACAGAAAGACTATTCTGGAAGCAGAAATAAAAATATGCATAGAGAGGATCAAACTTGAGAAGAGGAAATCAGTTTGACTGTTGCAAAAATCAAGATTAGGTATCCTTAAGACTTGAATTAGGACAATTGCAGTAAGGATAGAGAAGCAGAGCTGAAAAGTTCTCAAGATAAAGGTGTGTAATTTAGAAGACTTGGTGACTGATTATATGTGGCATGAGAAGGAGGGGGTTGTTGAGGGAGCTCCCAAGATTCCAGATAATAAATAAGAGAGATGAATTCCATTTGGGTCAGCTGAGTTCAAGATTCTGTGAAACATAAAAAGACATATCTAATAGCCAATCACAAATGTGGTCCAAAGTGTGGTCAAGATTGAAAAGAGAAAAGTCAAGATCCACGATGATAGCTAAGTCTTGGGCATAAAGAAAATCAGCAGGGAGAAGTTTTCTGAGGGAAAAATGGAAGGCCAGGATGGCCAGGAATTGAATATATGGAAAAACAGCATTTAAGAGTCATTAGGAAAAAAAAAAAAAATAGTGGATGATAGGAAGAGAACCATGTGGTCTGGCAAGATGAAAGCAAGGGATGAACAAGTTTCAGGAAGAAGGTAGTGGTTAATTGCATCAAGAAGTTCAATGGTTCATTTTGATGAGGAGAATAAGTAAGTGACCCATTGAGCTCAGCGTTTAGATCACCGGAGACTTTAATGGGAACAGTTTCAGTGAAGTAGTAAGGATGGAGGTTAGCTTCCCTGGGTCTCATAACAGCGTTTCAGTCAACGATGAACAGCATATAAGATGGTGGTCCCATAAGATTATAATGCAGCCTAAAAAATCCCATCACCTAGTGATGCGGTAACCATTGTAACACTGTACTACAACGCATTGCTCACATGTGTGCGGCGGTGCTGGTGTAAACAAACTTACTGTAAAATATGTTGAGGAGGATTGCCTAGCTTACCCATGGGGGACCAATTCGAAGGGAGCTCAGACGTTTAAGATAGAAAACCAAGCATTTGACACATTAGATCTGACCCCAAGTGGGAAAGATATTGTCTACTTTAGATTCATGCATTTTTAAATGATTCTCGCCCATCCTCATAGCAAATTAATAGTTAATAATAGCTAACTCTCGTTGAGTGCTTGTTGAGTGCTAGACACAATCCCTACCTGTAATTCAAATTTCGTAACTCTCTGAGGTTGGTATTATTCTTATTTAACAGATGAAGAAAGTGAGGCACAGAGAGATTTAGTAACACAATCATAGGGCCCACGCTCATGCAACTAGTCCAGTGTACACGGAAAATTCACTGCTATTCCCTTTCATGATACACTTTCACATAATGATGAAATCACTTAACAATTCTCAGAAAATATACCCCGCGTTAAGCAACACATGACTGTATTTGTTTCCCTGTAATCTGAATATATTCTTCGAAATTTTGCATGGAATCTATTTTTAAATTGGAGAAAATGGCTTTAAAACATAAAAACACCACCTAGATAATGTGGTGTTCAGTTGTTCCTGAAAACTAATGATATGGTAAGACTTAGATAGATAAGTTCTTGTCCAACTTTTTCAGTAACATAATTTTCAGTGATTTAATGTTATTAGCCTTCTTCCCCTACTATACTCATGCATTTCCAAAAAATTAATTTTGACAGCACGTTTCTGTAATAAAGTTTTGCTTTGCTACTTTACCACCTTAATATATTATAAATATTCTATTTAAAAAGTGTTTTCTTTGGTTTGAAGTAAGAAGTATATCAAGTTTCTAATGTATATAATAATGTTCATATATTGCAACATACTTATAATGTTAATAGTATAAGTTAACTGCAACAGCAGAGAGTTGAAGATCACATGCTATTAGAATCAGAAGTTCTAGGATATGAATCCTAGTTAATCCAAGAACTAACATAATGTTTATCAGGTTATTCAACCTCAGTTTTCTTGTATGAAAGTGGGATATTAATTTTAAACACACTTGTGAAGATTAAATGTTTATGTAAAAGCTTTTCATAGTTCCCAGAATATAATGTATACTCACTAAATTATTTTTATTTCTGTCTTTAATTTTCTATCACAGATGAGAGCTTGAATTGTAAGCAACTTCTCATATTTTTTCCCAAAAACCTCGCTTATTACAAAAAAAAATTGGTTAAGTGTCAATGTAACTTAAAGAGACTTGGGTAAACTATTTTATCTAATTTTTAATGCTGGACAAATTATACATTTCATAACAAGGAAGCTAAATGTCTTTTAAAGTGACTTCCTTAAAATATTTTTGTACAACTAAATTATTTATATGGAAAACACTTGAATAATCTTAAAGCAGTACTTCCCAACCTTTTTCACATCACAGCACACATAATAAGTGATTCTATGTTTTTGTGTACGGATGAATGCTAGAGAGAGTTGGGCTATCTAAGAGTCTTGGTGAATATTTTTTTTAACATGTCTTCATGTCAAATATTATGATAAAAATAAAAACCCAACAAAAAAACCTAGCATCAAATACTGAAAATATTGACGAATCTCTGATTTCCAGAATTTGAATGCAATGTTAGAACTGTCACTCTGTAGTACCTTGGACACCACAAAAACAATACATTAGCAGCAAATGGACAAAGTCTCCTACTTTGTTTGGAGACAGAGATTCAGGGCTTGTATGTTTAATAGGAGTTCCCTGCTCACCTCTCCATCTTCCCACTAGCCACATCTTGGGCTGGGATCCCTCATTCTTGACTACCAGGAAAATAAAATTCTTCAGTTACTCCACCAGCCCTCTTGAGAGGCAGTTTATTTTATAGGGAGACCCTGAGGCAGATATTGAGAAAACTGTGTCTCCCAGGCCATACTCAGTGTGGAGTTGGGGGCTGTGGATTAGTGGACATTGCTCATTATGCGTAGTAGCCAGCAAGCTGCTGGCCCCTGATAACTCTCATAGGAGCTCAGAGGCTGCTTGAAGCTAGAGATAACTGGGTAGGAGGTTCTAACTGCCTTAACCAAGGAGTAAGGGAGTCAGTATCTTGAAGTACACCTGTACCCCACAGGCAGAACACTCGTCGGGCAGATCTGACATTGAATAAATAGAAAATACAATAAAAGAAACCTTAATATATCAAGAGAACTGAAACTCTGGAAAATGACCAAAATTTTAAAACTTGGTGTGGACTAAAATAGAATGCAACTAATTTGAGGATTTCCCCATGACATAATATATCCACAATCATTTGCAGCAAGTTCTACAGTTTTCTAAGTATATTTGATGACATTTGATGCTAAAACCAACACCATTAAGTAAAAAAGGAGGTAGTATAAGCATTTTACAACTGAGGGAGTAAAGTGAGAGATCGGGAAATTAAATGACTTGCCCAAACATTAGAAAAGGACTGTACGAGCAGGCACATTTTAAAAATCCAGTTAATCACTGTTATTCAAGGTAATTATGGGATATTCTGCCACAAACTATATCTGTACCTAATTCTGCACTTAAAAACTTAGTAATGAGGTATTCAGATTGTGAAAACTACATTTAATTTTTCACTCTTCCCTCAAATCCTTTGAAAATTATGACTGTGGTACATAATTGCTGTTTGAGGAGAAGTAACAAGAAGCTTTGAATTCTTCAAGTTACATATTCCAGGTAAACATGATCAAGGTGGCAGGGATATGCCCCTTTCTCATGTCAGCTTACAGCTGGCATGAGAGAGTACACAAGGACTGTCAGAATTCACTCAACTGCTGCTGAAAAGCCTGCCAGCCTGCTTCATGCTATTCTTAAAGAAAAGAGTGAAAAAGCTCCAGGCCTTTCCAAAGCTTATATGGAGACTAGCCAGACTTCTGGGATTCAGAATGCTTGATGACTTCCTCATCTGTCATTTAAGCTGCCCTGACATTCAAAAACTTTGTACAAGTCCTTCTAAGTATATATTGAAGGTCAGTGATGGAGTTTGGATGTATTGTCCTCCCAGAACTCATGGGGAAATCTGATCCCCGGTGTGGCAGTGTGGCAGTGTGGGAGCTGTTTGAGCCATGGGGGTGAATCTCTCATGAATGGATTAATGCTCTCCCTAGGTGGGAGGGGTAAGGAGTGAGTTCTTGCTCTATTAGTTCCCAGGAGAGCTGGTTTTTTTAAGAGACCCTGGCACCTCCTCTCTCTCTCTTGCTTCCTCTCGCCATGCGATCTGCTTATACTCACTGGCTCCCTGCTGCTTTCCACCATGAGTAGAAGCAGCCTTAGGCCTGTGCCAGATGCAGCTGTCCCAGAATCATGAGCCAAATAAACCTCTGTTCTTAATAAATTGCCCAGTCTCAGGTATTCTGTTATAGCAACACAAAATGGACTAACACCATCAGTAAGTGACTCTATAGTTTGAAAAAATTAAGTCCTGCCTCATATTACCATCCCCAAAAGATTTTATCATGTTTGTGGACGTTGTTTTCAATAAGCTTGTGAAGGCTATTCAACTATACTTATTACAAGAGAGATCTTCACCATTTAACTGTAGGATGCTTCCTCCTCACCACCCATGAATACCTTGCAATTATATTAAATGCGGAAATCTTAGGATATATGCGTATAGGTACTTTAGTTGGAATAAGGAAGAGTTGTTTCAGATATTCACTAGAGATATTTCAGAAATCTTTTATCAAGGTCAAAACCATTCCCACAGTATAGCTAACTGAGATGAATATCCAGATCCCATGTTTTGGGAGGCTGTGTTGTTGGTGGTTTGGCCACATCTTAGGAAGACTCTTAATGGCAGTATCACTACCAGTGATTTCTTTTAAGTGTCAATATGCATCTAAAATGTCCAGAAATAACTCCAAGCCTCCCCTGAAAGCAAAGTGGGTGGACATGCCCTCCACATCTTTTCACACATTTCCATCTGTCTCTCTTTGAGGTGAACTTCGATCATATTGTCGATTTGTTTCTCTTCCAAATGCCCTTATATTTGTTTTAATTTGATCTCATGATTAAAAAAAAATAAGGAACTCATAGTTGGGGCTGGGGAGAAAGCAATAAATTATTCCTGTGGGATAGTTAGGATGCAAACTCCCCCTCCAGATATTTGAAATGAAGGGAACTTCTCTTTTAATTATGCCATTTGCTTCCCAGAACCTAAAAATGAAGGCTTGGGAGCTCAAGTTTTCTAGAAGTTTCAATGTAAATGGAATAGATTTGAAAACCAAATCTGGAATTTCATTATAACTGTCTAGCATGTTCCTTGCCCAGAATATGTCATCTGAATATAAGTTTAGAGGAGAAAAGCCGTGACTTGATGGTACTTTCTCTCCATTTAAAATCACATGTAATTAACAAATAATAGCTTTACATATAGCCAAAGATACAATTACTGAAATGTGCTTGGGGTTCAGTCATGAGCAAGGATAATTTATTCTGACTGGATCATGATGAAAGTAAATAAGCCATTGAAGCAAAGGTTGTATGTGCATGGAGGAAAATCTCTGGTATCATGGATGAGGCTGCAGAAAGTATCCAACCCTCCCTCCGTATCCAATAATCACTGACTTGAATCAAGTATTACTGATGACCTAAATGGTTACCCTACTCCACAAAAACTTCATTAGGGTTTTCTACAGGAGTTTCATAAATATTTGTTTGATGAAATTAAATAGAATGATTCTCAACCTTTATTTCGGACGGCTTTTGATTCTAACTATGTAAGTCCATTTTATCTTTCAAAATATACACTTTCAGGTGACCAATTACCCCACCTAACAGTACAACTAATTTTACAGTGTATTGGTCTAATCTAATGCCACTTTCTTCCAATAAGAAATCAATTCATAATTCTAAGGAATGGAAAAGTTATTTTTATATGGTAGTTTGCCCTTGAAGTAAACAAAAATGATTTTTTTCAGTCATTCCCTTGAATTTCTAATTTACATAACTGGTAATTTTAAAGCCATTCTACTTTTAAAACGTGTATTTCAATTAGTTTAGATTTGTAAAATGTTTATGTTAAGTATATACAGCAATGTCTTTTATATTACAAAAACCATATAATTACATTTTTCAGACTTGAAAAATGAATTAGTGCTGAATTATAAGTAGTGACAAATTTTCTTGTTTGTTCTAATTTCACTGAATAGCTACAGTAAGCTTCCTTGGCACAACTTAGAATAGCTCATTTGGCTCTGAATGCAAAAACTTTGGTTAGTGTGAAAAGACCACACTAACTACTGTAAGTACTGTATGAAGGAAACAAAATCATGTTTTTAAAATTCTAGAAGACAAATACTGGTATTAAGGATTTCCCAGTGGGACACCAAATGTAATTCAAAATTGCTGATGACAGAAAAAGCATTTGTCAAGCTAGTAAAAAATAATTTAATTTATATAATAAGGGCTAAAGTTTTCAAAGCTAAAGCAAACATTTGGAATTACAATAAGTTCAATAATTGACCATAATACAAGGTTGTCAAAAATATTAATGGGAACTTTGGGTGACTAGCAATATAATGTCTTGTCACCAGAAGGTGGTCATGGTGTCTCTATTTTGTTCTCTTTGGTCTATCTCTGCAGTCTGGGAACAGTGTTTAAAAATTATATTGACCAACTGGAGAGCACATACAGGAAAAGTGGCCTGAGTAATTAGTCAGAAGAACTGGCAGTGTTAAGTTAGGAGAAGACAAAACTTGTGATGACCAAAATCATAGTTGTCAGATAATAGAGGGCTCTGTTGTGAAACACAGATGAGTAAATCTCATACAAGAGGATGATATTGGGCAAATGAGTCACAGCAGCAATATATTAAAAGGAATATTCTAGAAATTAGACCTGTTTTTCAAATGAAAAGGCCTACTGTACAAGTTCTGAATTCCCAGTCTGTGTAGGGAATTAAGTTGAGTTTGGTATCAGATAATTGTTTGTAGAAGAAGTGATTCAGAAATTGGCTTAATGTAGATGAACTTAAATGTCCCTCTTACACTGAAGTTCTCTGACTATGTAAAACTTTTTATAAATATGTCTTTACCATCTGGAATGGCTGCCACCCTCATTTTTAATTGGTACAGCCAATCAAAATCTGAGGTCTCTTTTCAGATGGAAATGTTTTTAGTTAATTGAATTTCTTATTTTAACAGAACAGATTCCTGTAGTCCTCATGATTGCAATGAACCTTCTGTGATATTTCTTCTGTTAAAAAGAGCTAAGTAATTTCAAAATGCTTTATTTAATTATCACACTAATCATCTACTGTAAAAAGTGTTTAAGTTTGTTGTTATTTGTATTTACTGAGAGCCTATTATGTGTAAGGCATAAATAATAAAGGTTCTTTGAATTAAGAGTACTATCATAAGGGTGCAAGAAGTAAGAAAAATGAAAGAAAAAAATTTAAAAGCTTATCTAATTGGAGGATCAGGAAAAACTTCATGGGGGACGGTGGAGGAGGTGGTATTTAAAAAAGATGTGAGAGATGTGAGAGAATTATTTGAATTGGTAGAGACAGAAAACTGTCTAAGTACAGGCAACAGCTGGAGGAAATGGAAAGAGGAAGAATATAAGGCATATTGTAAATTGTAACTTCAATAAATTGAGAAATAATTCTGGAGATATGATTGTAGGATCTAGAATATGGCTTTGTTAAGCTTTAGACATTTTGTATTTAATTCCATTGGCAACAAGGGATGATTAAGGGCTTTGAGTAGGTGAGCCATAGGATTATCCATGACGAAGGTTAATCTTATGAATTATGTGGCATGGATTAAAAGGGGCGAGAACCTAGCTTCAGTATAACCAGTTATGAGGTTATTAAAATTGTCTGACTGGAAAGTTTGAAACTAAGGTGGTAGCAGTTGAAAAAGAGAAATGTGATCTTTGTACCTAAGTCATTTTTGGAAATCTTTGAATGCTTTTGCTTAGAATCCAGCTAGAAGAGCTCTTGTAACTATTTTGGCCACCCAGTATATAAACATAGACTTTAACTTGGGAAGAACGTGCAAACACTCTTGATGATAAATGACACTTGTTTGGAAATTCTACTTAGAAACATAAAACAATTGCTTCTCTGTGTGATACTTGATGTACCTGAGTAAATAGCCCTAAGTCTACATGGATCTTGAGAAAAAAATATTTATTAAATATTCGAGAGGCTTCACTGCTGTGAAAAACGATTATGACTACCACAGCAAGCAGTGGGATGCATAAATAGAATATTTAATGTACTTAATATCAAGTGCTGAAAGGGTTTTCATTTTGTCCCTAATGCACTGAAAGTGTTTTAAACTACTACATGCAGTGGGTGCTGCCACTGTACCTTTGCCATGACCTCATAGGACCATCATTCTGTTCATTTTCACTCAATGCATTCTTACTTGTGATAATGAACTAAAAGGTAAGCAGAGGCATCCAAGGTTGGGATAAATGAGAAAGGACTATATGGTCTTAAAACTGATAGATCAATAGACTGCTCATAGAACTTTAAAAACCAGTATGACAACATGTTTTAGGGTTTAATCACAGCCTGTGGATCAAGGACACAAAACTATTCATGTGGCGTGCTTCTTATTCTGATGCAGTCCTTGGAAACTTTCTTTTCCAAGTCATGAAAAATCTGTTTTCAGACATATCATCAAGTTAATGAAATGAAATTGCATGCATGCCTTACTTTTCCCCCATCATCATCCACATTATTAGAAAGTGGGTGTCATCATCAAGTAGGATTTATTAAAAACTTGTATGCACTAAGTGCTTTAGTTTTAAATTCAAGTGAGAATTCTCTTACATATTTTATATGCATATTTTGGCAGTATATCCATTATTGAGCTTTTATGACAGTTTTTATAGGCTGACATATTTCCTGAATTATTTGCTTCTTATCACAGAGTGTCCATTGTAGTAGGGTAGTAGACCTTCTTCCACTGCAGTAACTGCTTGCCTCCTATTAACTTTTATTTCTATTTTAGAAATAATTTTAATAGGAGTTCCAATTTTTGGTACAACAGAATAGACTGATATGTTTCTGTTCCTTCCTAGTCAATGTGAGACTCATGCAGCACATTTTGAGTAGCACTGGCATTACCTGGAATCTTATTGAAAGTGCAGCCTCTCAGGCCACCCTAGCATGCACCTGGAAGTTGCATGCTAACTGGATCTCCATGTGATTCATAAGCTCTGCGATGTTTGAAAAGCACCATTGTATTTAGTTTTTATTGTACACTAGTTTGAAATCAAATTATCATAGCCAGATCTGGTAACAAAAGGTTAGTTGGGGGCTCTGTGAACCTTAACGTTTTTATCTATGAGATCACTGAACTGCTCAGGTGAAATTTATCATACGAATTAATTATTCCTTAAGTAGTAGTTCCTGAGTGTATGTCTACTATCTTCTCTCCTTAGTATCTACTAATGCTTCCACCTTTGCAGGGTAATTTTTTTAAACAGTGTCATCTGTTAAAGAAATGGGGTACTGATTGATCATGAATGAGAATGGACAGAGTGGGACAGTAGAAAGAGCACAGGATGGAGCATGAGAAAAGGTATTTTATGGTTTTAACTCCATTTTGCATTAGATATGTGCTGGTAGATAAGTCACTTAAACATTTCAGAGTTTGAGAGTTTCAATTTCTTCTCATTTATGATGCGAGAATGGATTTACATCAGATTATATCTCATGTTTTCAATTAGAAAATTTTAAGGATTATAGTCACAATGAGAATTTTTATTCATGTTTAATTATAAGTAATAGTGAAATATTGATACTAAGAGGGTTTCACAGATATAGAAAGATAAGGTCCTTAAAGTTACAGATATGAGTTTCGATTCAGGCACACCTAGTCATAAATCTAAGCCCTGCCGTTTATGAAAGATTGTTGGGCACTAAGTGACTTTACTTTTGCACTTAATATCTCCACGGGGCTTTTGTGAGAATTAAATAAGATAACATATGCAATATGTCCCCTAGTACAATGCCTTACACAAAAGGTCAGTAATAATTGACTATTATAATTACTTTTCAACTTCTATAACTGAGAGCAAAACAGCAAAAATGTATTGATTAGCAATGCTTTGGAGGACATTACACTTACACTTGAATACTTATTATTCTCCATAGCACTGGTATCTACAGTATATAAAAGGTGACTAACTTTGAAATATTTTTGTAGCTTTGAAGAATATCCAACAGATGATGATATACGGCTCTAACTACAAGATTTTTTTAAAGTGAGTATATTCATCTGATATGTCCTTGATACTAGAGTAGCAGTTTATGATTCTAAGTTATTTGATACTATTAGTTGACTTCATGAGGAAGCTGAGGTAAGAAGGTAGATAAAATGTGTAAGTGTGTGGTTTTAAATACTGCTCAGAATAATCACCTGTGAAGGTTTCAAAATACGTAAGCCCAGGCATACTTACAGAGTCTCAGAGTAAATTGATCTAGTGTAATTCTCTAGCATCGGGTTTTTAAAAGCTTCTATGTAATTCTAATCTGCATCTAGAGTTGAGAATATCCAGTTCAGATAAGCTCTTGAATTCATTGTTGGCAAATGCTCTAAATGAACAGAATATATTGACAGATTTCTTAAACAGATGAAATTCAATCCCTGTCAACAACTTATATGTGAGTACACTTATTATGCACAAACATGCTCACCCATCAAATCTAAGGAAATACTTGGTAAAATCCAAACAGCATATTTGCAGTAAAAAATATCTAAACAACAGCAGAAAAAGTCATCTAAGGACAATCATTAACTTGAAACTCATCACTTTCTGAAATGTTCTGTTATGAGCTCTTCCTGTTGGTTCATGAGGTGTTACAGACCTTTCATTTTTAAATAAATGTTTTATGCCATCTTCAATCTTACATAAATCAGGATATGCAACAAGACAGTAATAAAAATTATTAAAGATTGTATTAGGATATACTATCACTATAAACATTTATTTTAGTTATTCTTTAAATATAGAATCTGATTTTAAGATTTAATATTATTTGTGATTTGTACTTTTTCTTTATCATTAGCATGTATTACAATGTTTGTAGTTGTCCATAATTAAATGTTCAAAGTTGGACAGGATGTAGTTTGTTTACAAATAAGTACAAATAAGTCTCACAAATGTATCAAAATTTGATCAAAAGACAAACTAGAACAATACAGTTTTGATACAGTAAATTGTTGGCACTTATGCCTTCTAATAAAAAAATTGAATCACCTCCTCTTTTGCATGATTCACTTCTTGTTTCTTAAGACTGATGATTAGCAGATGTTGTGAATATAGACCTTTTTATTGCAAAAGCCTTAACATGTATGGTGTTTTTTTTGTTTGTTTGTTTTTTCAATATGCTTGAATTTTCTCCAGAAATTTTTGTTTTCTTATCCAATATTTTTACTGTAGGATATTTTTCCTAAAAGCTGGTATTAGATATTTTTCAAAAGCATTGCAACTCTTAAAATTTAGATGGACTGATTAGTCTTAAATTGGTGCAGCAAACATTTGTTGGAATTATAAAATTCTTTCTCTCTCTATTTTATATGTGTGTGTGCACCCATGCACATGAGTGTAAACTCTGGAAAGAGTCATTATTTGGCTGTAAGTTTTGTGAAGTGCAATACTAGTTTGTTCAGGTAATTGAAGTAAAATTTATTATAGGTTTGGCAGACAAGAAAAAAAAACTAGTTACATAAAAAGAGAATCTTCCTAGTCTAGGATAAAACAAAAAAAGGGGGTTATGAAAATGTATTTATACATCTGTATGCATTTGTATATATGCAGACACACAGATATGTGAATCTACTTATAAGTGTGTACACACACATTTTGAAATCATTTTGATATGTTCATATTTATTAAGATTTTTTGTTAAAATGATTTTAAAAGTAATCAGTGTTTCCATTTACATTAGAATTTATTCCATTATGCTTGCTTATATTTTATTAACTATGTTTACATAATTAGTATATATAAAGTTAAATATCAAGAAAATTAAATAAAAACTACTGTATGTGTCTGTAAAGTTGCATGGATTCACCTTAGAAAAGGAAGTGAAAATAAGTGTATCAAAGATATCAGAGAACAATTAATTTTTTGTGATTTTTTTTCCTCTGTGAATATTTGAATTCATTCATTAAAAAATGATAGCTGACATGAGGGAGTGGATGAAATGAATCAAACAAAGTCTCTGTTCTTGATGACAAATAGAATCACGTATTTCAGCTCTTTTTATTTTATGGATAGTCTAATTATAGTCCACAGAGAAGAAATTATGAACCCACAAAAATATAGATAGTTTAAAGAGCAGCCAGAGATGAAATCAGTTCCTTGTCTTCGTATCTCACCATGCTACTTTAATTTCAATCATTCTCTATTTAAGGCTTTCTGATTTCCTGTGTCATCTTCTCAAAGATCCCAATTCAATATGTATGATACGTTTTTGTACTCTTCAGGCTTTTATTGGTGCCAAAAATAAATATTGGTTTTATTCCTGCTTAAAACATCCTGAAATCTATTCTAATCACAAAAAGTAAGAATACATTTACTTCGGGGTTATCTTGTGGTAAATGAAACTGTTTTGTTTAAAAACATTTATTTTAAATCTTTTATGTTTTTATTAAAATCATTAATTGAAAATAATTGTAAACAAAAGGTTATGTTATATATTTTATAAATATCTATTAACCTACCTCTTAATCGCTTAAAAAATCTTTATCTTGACAAATAATATTCATAAGAATGCAACCAATAACATAAAATAAGTGTGAAATGTAATGGAATTGCCACTATGTTCCAAACAATGCAAGTGTGCTATTGCCAAGATATCAACCTGGGGGGGGGGGGGTCTAGCTAATGCACAATTATAGTAAAAAGATATAAAAGGTTTAGCTATTAGAAAAGAGAAGAAAACGTTTTCACTATTTGCAGATGATTCTATAGCCTCAAAATTTCAAAAAAAAAATCAATAAACTATTAGAATTAATAAGAGAATCCATTAAAGTAGATAGATTCAAAATCAACATACTCAAATCAGTAATATTACTTCTGTCAACAATTAGCAGTTAAACATAATAGAAAAATAAGCCCATCCAAAACAGTAGTACATGTGAGTACTTCTAACAGGAAATGCACAAAAATGGTTACTGAACCAGGAACAGACACTGAAGATCTATTAATTTATAATAATGACAACAAAGAATTAGTACAATAAATAACACACAGCTGAAATGTTGCTTCAAAAATGAATATTTCTAAATTAAATCATACTTTCCCTCCAACTTTTATAGCAATATAAGAGGTAAAGTTTCTATAGGAAACTATTATCTCTAGCATAGTAGTTACTATTAAAATATTTCTCTTAATGGAAAAATACCCCTGCCAAAAAAAGTTAAAATGCTCATTACTAGTCGTGGACCATGCAAGGAAGACCATTTATGAGTTATATTCAACAGTACAATCCATGTCATGGATGAATATAAATAGTCTGCATTCCCCCAAAATTTTACATATATACATATGTGTGTGTGTGTGTGTGTGTATAAATATATATGTATATATTTATGTGTGTGTGTATATCACTAGGGCATCATATTGATGACAGAAACTGGCAATACTAGATATGCATTTCAATATTTCTTTTTCAAATAAAAGAGGATAGAGTTTACAGTTTACATAACCTTTGGTCAAAAATGACTAGTTTGCCACAAAGTTTTGATTATTACTAACTAGCTTATTTCCTTCAGGTCTATTCAAGGATGCATCTGAATAGTGGAAACTTCTGGCCTGTGAACAAGTCACAATTGACAGTCAGGATGACCTTAACTGAATGTCACTAGAAGGGCTTTATTTTCTCTTTTATTTAGCCAATCCAAATATAAGTACTGTCTCCTACTACATCTCAGGCACACTGATAAAGCTGTAAATAAGATAAATAGATATGATGTAGGATAAAATACAGTTTATTTGTTCTTGGTATTGGAATGTAGTAGAATTTTTCTTAGATGTTTTGATTGTTTGTTTGTTGATTTGCTTAGCTGCAGACTTTCATTCCTTCAGAATCATACAGAGCAAATGATGGCATTAAAAATGTTTTGGTAGAACATTTTTTTTTTTTTTAAAGAACACTATCAGAAAAAACAAACTTTCAAGGAGTATGAGATAGTGGAGAGTAAAAAATTTGTTTATATCTTAGAACTTACATATACACATTCACCACCCCCCGACCCCCCCATAGCCAAACTCCTTGTTCTCAACATACAACTTGTTTCCTAACTTCTAGTCTGTTGCTGTGGTAATTTCTAATTTTTTTCAAAGTAAAATAAATCTTGGATGATCAGCACTGTGCTTTAATATTCTATCTTTTAAATTTGAGGGGGGAGAGCTCACTCACAAATACATTTTTGGTAAGGCATGAAGGCCAAAGCAAATCAAAACAAACAAACAAAAACTAAATAGAAAAACAATCCGACCAACATTTTCCATCGTCCTTTTTTTCTGTTATTAATAGCACCAGTAATTAAGCATGTGAGTTTAAAAATCATTTTGCATCTATTCTTATCCTAACTGATTTTAAATAAATTGGAAATATTTCATTTAAAATAAACTGGAAAGACGTAAAGGACAGGGCCAATAAAAAACAATTTCCAGTTGGAAATCATTTTTTTGTTTTTTAAAATAATTTTTATTTACTTTTATTTAAGAGCACTTATTTAAAAAGCTCATTATAAGTGATGTAACTATAAATAACTCATTAGTTAATGTAAGTGATAAAATACATTAATGTAATGTTTTAAGTTTAAAATAATGTATGAATGCAACATTCTTTATTTTCCTTTCAGTTCTTGAATATTCAGAATTTTGCTTTAAATGTGACAGCTGAGGAGGGTTACTATGACATGAAAATTCAGAAAATTCTCATCCTTAATAATTATACTTGTGTTCACTATGGAATTTTTCTAAAATTAAATTTCAGCCTTATAAATCAAATCAGAAATAAAGCTATTTTTTCCATTACAGTATTCATTTTTCATTTACTGTAAATTGATTATGTATTATGGGCTATTTTAATTGAAATTAAGGCATCATTCAGGAATTGAAGAATCTAAAAATTCAACTTTTTAAATTCTCTGGTAAATCAATAAGAGGAAGTTGAATAAGTAGCATAGTATTCAGAAATCTCTTGGTGACCTGATTTAAACTCTAAATGTATTTACAAGCATAAACTACAATTGACTGTAATATTGTGTTATTACATAATGATTTTCAATATTCTTATTTGACTGTAATGGTAATAGAAAAAAACAAATTTTAAAATGTTTTATACCTTTTAAAGTAAAACTGATTTATCTCTGAGTCATGGAGAATACATATTATATTTCTATCAAACTTCAATAAGCTTTTGATGGAAATTTAATTAAATTGAATCTTCTTAATAATTTAAATTATTTTTAAATGCCTTGATTTAAAAATAAAATTCACTCTAAACTGGGATATATGTTTTCTAAATGTAATCTCCAATCATTCAAAGCAAGAAAATCAAAGAAAAGCCTTTCGTGTGATAATCAGCAAACAGCAGATTTTAGAAATAGAGAGCTAATGCCATGTACTATATATCATAGACACAGGCACATATGAGATGACATAAGTCTTACTATTAGACTTGTATATTTTTAAACATTCAAGTATTTGGATCATAGAACAAGTAAAGAAAATTTGAATTGTGAGTTAGAATGAAAGAAAAGGGAACTAGTAACAGTACAAACTTTCAGTGGGCTCTCTTATTTTAGTTGGCTTTAAAAAGAAATTAGTGAGGTGCTTTTAGGATAAAGGGAATTGTATTTGAAGTGGACTATTTTATTAATATTTTGAAATGGAGTAAATATTTTTTTTTTAACTAGTCAGTTATCTGAAAATGAGAACAGGAGTTCCACCTTGAAAAGCAAAATGTCTTCAAATAAACACTGGGGGTGTATTAAAACTCATCAGAAAATGCATGGAAAAAATTTCCTGTTTCACTTGACAGCTCACTCTAACGCATTAGCAGCTTCCTCCTGGGTGTTGGAATTAATTCTGCCACAAATATACTTAGTACATTTCAGGTCCCTTCCCCAGTAGGTTTCTGCACTTCATTCTTTAAGATATTGTTGCTTTTCTACATCTCGTGCTGTGTAGAGAAATGACAAGACATTGAGGGAAAACCGATTACTTAGGATAGTAGACACAATCTGTCCAATTGTTTTTTGATACAGTTACTTCTTTTCCCCAAGGAATTCTCAGAGTTTCTTGCCTTTGCTAACCTTGCTCTAGGAAGCAAATTTGTACCAATTGTTATGCATTCCATTTACAGTGTGACATGGAGTTGACTAATATTGCTGCTGTCACTCATTTTCCAAAGAGTACTTTATTTCATACCAATAAGAATTAAGATTTTGAGATATTATTTAAAGAGGAATATTGGAAGAGAGCATGTTTTAAAAATGAGTGATTTACATGATTCTCCCACAGGCTTGTTCCCTCTTTTTGTTTGTTTTTGCCCAAGAATGATCAAATGATCTACTTTCTCTTGTAATCACCTATTCTTTTCCTTGATAGGATTTTTTGACTTGTTTTAGTGAAGATAAATGGAAGTGTATGTATACAAAATAATAAAAGAGACTTTCAGATGTTTTACCCTGAACTATAATTTGTAGTTTCTGAACAGAGCTACATATTTTCATAGGTTTGTGATCATAGTAACCACTTTTCTTAATCTTGGCTCCTTTTGGTCTCATTTATAAAGAGGAAGGGCTAGCTAGCATTCTTTGAGAACAGCTTTCTACTCCAGGAACATTAGAGAAATGATCGTTCTTAGGGAATATTGAGACATAAAGGCAATAATATGTGTTTGATTGCTCATTGCTCAGAGTAGACCACGTTGAAATAATTTTGTCATTCTCTCTTCTCTGCTGGCTGATTGAGTGATAGCTGATGACGGCTCTCCGAGCAAGGTGGAATACAAAGTTCTACTGGTTTAATTAAGATTGTCTTTAAAGAATTCAACAGGCAATATGTACATTTTTTCTTCACCAGAGTAATTCATTTGTTGCATGTTACTAACTGGATGTATTTTTCAGAGTACTTATCTTTTACAATGTCCTATTATAATATCTGTAGGACGTACTATAAGGGAGATTTGGAAAGTTATCCTTATTACTACACACATGGAGTTTTAAAATAAAATTGCATCACACAACAGAGGTTGTAAATTTCCTTTTTAACAGACAATACTAATTTTTCCTGTACTTTGTGAATTAGTAAACTTTTATTTATCATGAAAATAAACAGGACAATGGTGGTTGTAACCTGAGCTAACTTTATCTGATGTTGCTATTTGAATAATTTGTGTTTAATTTAGGTATTTTTAAAATATTTCATACAGATCTACTGAATGGAATCAAATTGACTGTGTATTATATCTCCTAAATATATAATTTTAGTCTACTACAAGTTAGACTGTTCCGTTTCAAAATATAGTGGGTTGATATACCATTTTCAATTTAAAATTATGCTAATTATGATGATCGAGGTTTAACTACTATAAATTAACTGTTTCTTTTTAAATCATTTTTCTTTCTGGTCCCTAGATTTCTCATTTATAAAATACATAGATTGAAAATTTCATATGTACTTTCATGCTCTAAACTTTCTTGATTTATAACTGTGCTTATAAACTGTATCAAATTTATAATTAACTTCTGCTCTCTCAAAGAATGATTTCAAAGTATTTGAAGATGTAAATAAGAATATTTCTTTCCAGCACCTTCAAAATCCAAACCTGTGGGATGTTGAATGATTAAAAATTGATCTTAAAGTTGCTCTGTTACACATCCTTCTATTCATGATTAGGTAACATAAGCCACAGAATTGTGCTTAATTCATTCTGGCCATCTTCACAAAGGAATTGTTTTCTTAGCAATCAATTTCAATTGTGTATACTGCAGAATTTAGATGCAGAAACTTACTTTGGTACAGATTTGGTCTCGTTAAAAAAAACACTATAATTTACCTTCAACAATAACATTCTTTTCCTTAAACTGTAACAACAATTTATTAAGCAACTATAGTACCATGCAGTGCTCTAGGGGATGTGTAAATAAACAATAAAAAAGATCAGCCATATTTTGCTCTCTTTGAGGTTTACTTTGAGTCTGTATACGTATGGATGAGTCAGGGTGGGGCTAGATACTAAACATGTAATTGGACAATTGAACAGGGTGAAATGCTACAATAAAGTTTAAAAATCTTAAGAGACGTAGAGTAAATGTCAGGCTACGTCAGATAGGGTAGTCTGGGAAGTAAGCTCTGAAAAGGTGGCCTTCGTGGTACTTATTGCATGCTGGGAGACAAAGAGGATTGTCACTGTCCCTAATGTAGAAGGGAGAAGGTATAGTTATCAGGTACGGTCAAAATTTTTTTGCCTGTCTATTGCTGATGGGCTGTAGGAATTGTTCCCAAAGTTGGCTAACGATTATAGATGGTGAGTAAACCAAAACTAATGGCTGCCCCCCAACTAGGGATGGAATCCTGGAATCTTTTCTTTTTTAAATTCTCACAGTGATGTGATATTAAGTCATATTTGAGGACTGACTATTTAGGATGCAAGTTGTTGAATGATGTTTTGACTTTATAATCTGGCACCACCATCTTTTTAGCCTCACCTCCTTTGTACAATAACCCCCCCAATGTGCATGCACAAGCATGCGTGTGCACACACACACACACTAGTGACGAACGTATGCTGATATCAATGTATTATCACCAACCTGTTGGATGCTCTCCTGACTGGGCACCATCCCAGCAAAAACTCTCCTGTCCTCTTCCCTGCGGTGTGCTCTTCCACCTCATACTACCTCACTCCTCCCCTGGTCAAATCTCATTGTCTCTTCAAAGACCTGCTAATTTTTATCTTTTTTGTGATGTCTTATACAGTGGCACAGGAGTTCAAATTTCTTTATGTTCCCGTAGCATTCTTTGTATGTCTTTATTACATTTATTGCAGGCTATTTTAATTCAATGTTTAAAGTAAGACAAAGCAACTTTTTAATTCAAGCAAGTAAGCCTACCAAAATTAGAGAACAGAGGAGTGGGTCCAAGAAATTTTGCTCTGGTATGAATTGAGAATAGCAAACTCAAAGATTCAAAATAATAGAAGTGAGTTCTTCAATAAGGGTTACTTATTTTGCTTACTAAAAATTAAGGTAAATCTCAGTCATAAGTACAACTAATTTCTTCTTAATAGTTTCCTCTCATGTGCTTCATTAATGGGGTTGGGTGAGCAACCAATGCACTGCTATTAAATATTTTTTTTAAAAAACATGAAAAATTTGACTTTTTAAAAAATTGATTCACATTTTTATATCATCTGTTTTTTCATTAGATGGGGTGTTGCTTTGATATTTTAAGTTTAAGATGCTCTATGGGATTTCCCACTATCTCATTTACCCTATGTTGAATTGCTGAATTTTTTTTTTCTAACATAATAGTGACTATCTTTGTATACTTGTCTTCAAGATATCAGGATTATAATCACACTTCACTTTGCATGGGATTATTTTGTTGCACTGTTTTGTAAACAAGCTCTTGCACTGCCTTCTGAAAATCAACTTCACATAAAGTTTGAGGTTACAGCTTAAGTTTTCATTTTAATCCAGTTAAACTGAATTAGATAGATTTGTTTATTGATTTTTCTGAAGTATTGATACTTACTGCTTTCAAGGTAAAAACCCCTTTGCAAATATTCTGTAATCTTCCTTAACCTAGTTTTACCTTGAAGTATATTTTGCAGACTAAACCATTCATTCTTAGGACATTCCATACTGTCTCTTCTTGTGTATTATGTTTTCTCTCATTCTTCTCATTTCCTTGAAATCTTGCAGTGCAATGGAGAGATTTGTTTTTCATTTTCATAGTGCTAGATTAGTATTGTTTGTCTATTTAAGATAAGGTATTAATCATTTGATCTAGGTTAGTATATAAGTAAGCTTAAGAAAAATTTTGGTTACAAAACTATTCATTTTTTAATTGATTTACTGGCTTATTTTATATATATATTATAATTCATATATATATTTAAATATATATATATTTAAAATTTTATTCACTGATTGCATTTATTTGACTGCATTTTCTTAGTAGCAGTTGATAGATGAATTTTCATGATATTAAATATGTCCTAAAATTGTTACTTCTTTTAGGAAAGTACAGTTGATATTGATGTTGCCTACAGTTGTTTAGAAACAATGTGCATCTAATTAAATGTGTGTGTGTGTGTGTGTGTGTGTGTGTGTGTGTGTTAGATATTCTTGGAGAGATGTATTCTAAAGACATACTTTTCAAAAAAGGAACAGAAAGTGTTGGCTTTGATTATAATGTGAGGTATTAGCTTCCTAATCTATTTTCATAGTAAGAGTTATTAGAACTATTTCATTTATGCTTTGAAGTTTATAGAATATATTAATAATTCTCTGCTTTTATGAAAAACAAGTGAAGAGAGGGAGTCCCTTACTGGTTTAACCCAGAGAAATGGAAAGAGTGTGACAGCTGGCGGCATGGTGGGCCACTTGATTTTATTTTAGGTAGCTATCGTTACCTCTACAGAAGCATCATTAATGACCAATCATAACAGAGTCTTCTTTCTTTTGTTTTTCTTCTGTAAGCTTGTCAATGGATCTCCATTTTCATTTGTCATCTACTTCAGGTGTTTTTACCAATTAATTGTTTTCCATCCAGGGAAACTAGTTTCTGCATTGTAGACAGAATTACTCTCGGTTGCCTGTATTTTTGAAATACATTGTTTCATTCTCAAGAAATTTAGTTACTGTAATTTTTAATAAGGTGAAGTAAGTGAAATATATGTGGACCATCTTTGCACACAAGACAAGGTGACTTGGTTAGGGACTATTTAATCATTTTTACCACCAAATGTTCTCTTGAGAATTGAGTATGTATATATTTGTTTCTTTTCTTCTTTGGGGGGAGTGGGGGTGGGGGTAGGGAGAGCTGATTCAAGTCAACAAACTCTCAAAGGGAAAAAGAGTTATAGAAGCTCAAGGAAATCAAACCTTTTCTTTTCTTTTCTTTCTTTTTTTTTTTCTAGAAACCATTTTAAAGCAGACTTTAAAAATCATTTTCATGGCTAGATATTGAGCAAGCCTTCTGTTATAATATTTATTCCTGGCAGTTTAACAGTGGAGAAATTGTGGCAGGAATATCTCTCTACACATTGATTCCCTCTCTAAAAGAAAAAAAAACTAGGTTAATATTCATCAATCTCTCCATTAGTCCATCTATCCCACCACGCATCATGTGTCATCTCCCCAAGCAAGGGTTAGGAAATGCACACTAAGGAAGCTGAATGAACTGGGACAGACAGCAACAGCAAGATTCTACTCCAGACACATGATCCTGGGACTCCGTCAACAGGATCAGTCGGCAGTGCCTGGGGAGTTCACGTGTAAACTAAGATCTATCCAGAGGTTGAAATTTAAATGGGCAAGGGCAAGGTTAGGACTTGGAACACTAAGGAAATAAATAATCCTAATGGTCTATGTAGTTAGAAAACTGATGAGAATAACGCTCACTAGTAGTTCCTCACATACTGAATGATCTAACATATTCAACCCCTGATGCGATGGAGCCTTGGGAACCATTTATACAAGTGCTCAGTGCTCAGAGTAAAGTGACTTTATAATCACAATATTTAAACTGTTTGAGAACACCTATAAGATACAAGATATGTACTTCAGGTAAGTTGTTTTCGTGGTTGTTGTTTTTGTAACTTGCATTTGTGGATAGATCTCTTCATATGGCGACATTAACTTGGTATGCCGCATCGTTTTCTGAAGATTGTTCTATGGTGATGAATGACTTTCATGTAAGCTGAACTCAAGCCAGTGATTTGGAGTAACAGAATCTTTGTCTCATCAATCTCATGAACCATTTAGTCCGCATTTCAAGAGTAGTTTTAAGTCTATTTCTAAATGTGTATTCTATTTTTATATTATGTCAATCAAATATGCTCTCAAAGGAAAGCTGAGTGAATGGCTCAATTATGGCTGTGGATGCCTTTCTCCTCTATTTCAGGACCAATGCTTCTAAATTACTGTGGGCAAAACTTGGATGTTTCCCATGGGGAAGGATAATGGGAGAGAGAGTAAAAAGAGATTTGATAACTATAGATTTAGAGTTCAATATTTTAGCTTTAATTGTTATTCCCTGGACTATTGTTATGGAGCTATAATATTCATTTGTGACCTGCTTACAATTTTAGGATATTGCATTTGTTTTATTTGCCCATTTTATATTAAAAAAATTCATCTGTGCCAAAAACTTAATATTTTTTACCAAAAAGCATACAAATATTTTTGCAGAATACAGATGTGTAATTATAAAAAAAAATACATTAAATGAGAATAATCAACTCTTTTAGCTGTTTTAGACTTTCTAGTAAGTACTGAAATTTTCTTCTGATAATAATTTTTAGGAAAGAGTTGAAAAATCAATCCTGAATTAGAATATTCACTTTTATATTTTAATTGCGATCACTATTTGTAATTTCCCCTGTATCTTCTATCTATAAATAGCAGCTATACTAGAGAAATAGATATCAATAATACCTTTGACAAAGTACAGCTCTGTAAAGCCTAGGACTAAAAAAAGTACAGGAATGTGTGAAAAATATATCACTTTTCTTAATGACTAGACATGACACAACATTAGCCCTGTTTTATTTTTTGACTGTGAGTTTGTCTGAATAAGCTGATGTTTTATCCTAAACACGATGATGGCTGCTATAACCTGGGTTACATGTTGACTTTTTTTTGCCAGGCCATTGTTATTATTATTATTATTATTTTGCCAAATTTAATAAATTTATACCTCTCTAACAGTATTCTAATGCAATCACATGCAACAATTCCATTGTTTTCTGTTCATCTTTTTCAAAATTACTGTATTTCCATTTTTCAATGAGCAAAACCTTTCCTAAAAGTATTTTATGTTGCATAAATGCTCGTAACATGTTAAGTACTGACATTTTACTATATTTTCGTATTATACACTCTATCTGATTTTATCTGCTGGCACTCTTCTCTTTTCCCAGCTAAGAAATGCCCTTTATCTCAAAATGTGGTGATAGTGTGGGCTAAATTTATTGATTTTTAAACATATGCCTAAACGGTTGAATGTGAAATGTGAACAAACTAGAGAAAATCAGTGTGAAATTCTCTTTTATTCATTTAACACAACTTCCAAAATGTGTAACATGGCTGTACTTCATACCAAATTATTCTTATGGAAAGTCTACATTCTATTCCTCTATGTTGTCTAGAAACATTTGCTTAGAACATTAAATGTGAAAATTAGGTTTTTTTCTGTTCTTTTTTAAACACTTTAACCTAAGGAAAAACACAATTTTGATTACCTTGACAAGGCTTTCAGTTTTCCAATAAACATTTATTTTTATATTGGTAGAAAGTTTTCTGAGCTATAAAATTAATGAAGTATGGTTAAATTAAAAAAAAAAAAAAAGAATGGAAGTGTACTACTTCTTGTATTTGATAGTAAATGCCTAAGAATAATACTCCCAAGATGTGGTTTGGAAAAGAAATATAATTTAATTCACAAAGTCTTGAAAAGATTTATAAGCCACAGCATCATAAATGATTCTTGAAACAGGTTTGACTAGAACTGTCCTCTAAAGCTAACATCAGAAAAATAGCTAGGTATACCCTGGACTGAATGAGCATGAGTCTGACTTAATATGACAGTCTTACTCATAATTTAACAATTTCCTATAATTCTTTGTTGTGAGTTTTCAGAAAAAAATATATTCTCATTTTATGATGGGCTTTGAAATTTGTAATAGCATCATGGCATGCTAGTTAATAAGATGGATCTGAGTCAGACTATTTTGGGTTCTAATCCTTACTCTTACACTTAATCATCTGTGACCTTCAGCAAGCTACTTTCAGAACTTTGTGTTTCAGTGTCACCATGTGTAAAATGGAGATAACTTTAGTGTCATCTTCATAAAGTTTGTATTTGTTAACATTTTTAACATGCTTAAAATGTCTTGTGCAGGGAGTAGCATGGATAAAGCTCTCTGTAAGAAAGGTTAAATAATTAACAAATTTAAAATACTTTTCAAAAGCTTTTGCTTATAAAATAGAAAATATATGTATATTAGTATAATTTTTAAAAGTACGTTTGGCAGAATGAGATGAAAAGGAAGGAAAGGAATGTCAAGAAAGGGACAATAGCCAGGACAAGTTCTTTTTTTTCTTTTTCTTTTTGGTGGCTGGCCTGTTCGGGGATCTGAACCTGTGACCTTGGTATTACAAGGCTGTGCTCTAACCAGGTGAAGTAACTGGCCAGCCCTGCCAGGACAAGTTCTTATAAAATGTGGTGGGGAGGCATGTTATTTTAATGTGTGTGTAACTGAATTTTTTAGAGTCAATTTTGTTCATGATAAAGGGATGGAAAATCTTGAGCAGTAACTTACAGTAGTTCCCCCACATTTTATCCTGTCAATATCAGGAACCCTGTGTTCCACTTAAAAAATGTGACCTCAAGGATCCATTAAAATGTTTTCCATAGATTATCCTATAGGTGGTATAGTGGATTGAATTATGTCCCCCAAAACTCATTGAATCTTGAATTGTGTCCCCAAGTTTTATGTATTAGAAACTTAGCCCCCATTGTGACTGTTAAGAGGGTGGAAAATCCTATTATGGTAATTGAAAGGTGGAGCCTTGAAGAGGTGATTGGATTGTAGGACCGTGCAGTAGTGAATGGATTAAAAATGGTAGTCAGGGGCGTGGTTCTGAGGACTTTAAAAAGAAAGAGCACAGAGTCTCTCTCTCTCTCTTGCTGTCTGCTCTCTCTCCTTCCACCATCTTGCAATGTGAGACCCCTGGGTCACTGTTGCCACCACCAGATGGACATTGGACTTCCCAGCTTCAGAATATGCAGGCAATAAATTTTGATTTGTTATAAATCACCCAGTTCCAAGTATTCTGTTATAACAACACAAAATGGACTAATATAGGTGATCTTGAGTTTTTTTCACTGTGGTGAACATAAAATCATGTGTACATTGGATTTTAAGACCTTTGAACAATGGCAATATGTATTTTTGAAAAGGGGAGAGGATGTAATGATAAATGAGAAATGAGCCTAGACGATTAAAGTTTAACTGAAAATAGAAGCAGCAGAATCCAATTTGCTTTTGTTAGGTATTGCGTATGATTCTTTATGAAAGCATTTGATATATGATCATTTTTGTGGGGCAACGACATTTTTAATTAGAAACCATCACTCTGTCAATAAGATTATTTTGTGTTTTTTTAATCACCACAGCCAGAGGACATAAGATTGTATTTTCTTCTATATAATAACAATATTATATAAATATATAAATGAAGTGATAAACTATAATAAAGTTAGCTTTCATAGTGTCATCTTCAAACAAAAATTTATCACAATCTATAAGAAACAAATTATGACTCAAGTTGAATAATCTTTGATATCTTGATAATTATTTTCAAGTAATCATAATTACTATGAAAAAATAAAATAGTATTTTCTCATGTATTATGAAGAAATGATATCAAATTAAATTCCTCCTTATATAGCTGTCAGATTTTTCCCCCTGAAAGCTGAACAATTTATAACCCCAAAAGGACAAATCTTTGAAAGATTAATCTATTTTGTGTCCTTTAGTTGGTTAATAGCTTCCACTTATTAAATATTCCCTGATGAGAAATTACTGCTTTTACCATTCAATCTCCTATTTTAAAAACCCTACTTCACAGGTATTAGGAGAGATCTAAGTGAAAAATAAGCCCAGTGAATGGCTGTTCAATTAGGGTGTAAAACCTTTTTAAGTGCTATTTCAAAAAGTCAGACTATGTACTTAATAGAACCTAGTGGAGGTCATGTGCCAGAGAATTACTCATAATGATTTAATTCATCCATTTTATAGATTACAGTTTCTGCTTCCATTGATGCACGATGGGTTTATGTGTTTAACTCCCATTAACACTAATGGCAGCTTTGTGCATAAAACAGAAATACATTTAAAAGAAATAGTCTCTTTTTTATATATATATATTAACTTCTACTCCCTTCTCTTTCTAGTCCTATGTAAAAATGTGAATTTAGATAAAAACTTAAAAATTGCATGATAAGGACATTTAAATTATCCATAGTTACTTTAGAGGGATCTCTTTATCATTTAAACTTTTCTAAGAATACTGCTTAGAAAAACAGAGACGTTTTTCTTTTTAAATGTGATTATTTGGAATTAGTTATCTACACTGCAAAAACCAATTCACTGCAGGACATTGAAACCTTGAAATTAATAAGTATTGTATTTGTATAGATAATATTTAGCTTAAAAATCCTCCCTTTTGGGCCGGCCCCGTGGCGCACTCGGGAGAGTGCAGCGGCGCTCCCGCCGCGGGTTCGGATCCTATATAGGAATGGCCGGTGCGCTCACTGGCTGAGCGCGGTGTGGGCGACACCACGCCAAGGGTTGCGATCCCCTTACCAGTCACAAAAAGACAAAAAAAAAAAAAAAATCCTCCCTTTTTCTTGATTAAACATTAAAAAATTTGTTTTCCATTTTTAGAGTATATCTTACTTCTTAATTCCAGTGTAGCTCTAGTGTAGAGAACATCTAAGATGATGGTGGCAATGTGTTCACATGAATTTCTCTAACACATAGATTGCAAAGGCAAAATGTATGGACATTTATTTGATGTAATACTTGGGAATTAGCACAGAGATCTGAAGGTATTTTTGAGTGATGTTACTGGATATAACGGACACAACTTGGCACTCTTTGTGGAATATGAACTATTTTATGATAATTCTGTTTAAATCAGCCTGCTATCTCCTGCACTGTGTCCAATGGGAAAAGAACAAGTGTCAGAACAGAAGACAATTTCCTTATAATGGCTTGTGGCACTTTAATAGAAATATAATGAAAGACACATGTGATTGTACATTTTCTAGTAGTCACATTAACAAAGATAAAAAGAAACATACAAAATTATGCTTAATATATTTCATTTGAAACAATATATCTAATATCATTTTAATATATAATCAATAATGAAAATTATTTTTTCCACCCTTATTTTTGAATTCCAGTGGGTAATTCCCACTTACAGCTCCTCTCAATTTTGATGCTAAATTTTTTTCAGGGATACTTGATTTGTATTTAGATTTTATAAAATTTACAGTTGAAAATGATTCACATACACTGGATGTTTCAAACAGACTTAAAACTTTTCCAATAACCAAATTGACCAAAAAAAAAAAGTCCAATAATATATGCATCGACACTGACAAAAGTGCTTCAGTTTTAAAATTTAAATTAATTAAACTTCATGTACAATTAAAAATTTGATTTCTCAGTTGCATCAGGCACATTCCAGTTGCTCAGTTTCTACATGTAGCTGGTGGCTAACATATTGCACAGTGCAGCTGTGTTTAGGAAAGCTCTGGCTATCATTTGACCCCATCTTCTGCTACTCTCATTCCCACTTCTTTCCAGCCACATTGGCTGCCTTACTCTGCCTTAAACCCTGCACATACTCTCCTGTCTCAGGGCCTTTGCACTGTTTCCTCTGCCTACTATGCTTTTCCTCTAGATTTTGGTATTGCTAATTCCCCCAACTCCTTCAATTCTTTGCTCAAATCTAAACTCAGTGGGGCTTAACCTGACTGAGCTATTTAAAAAAAATCACTCCCCCAGGTCTACATATATCCTGCTCTAATCTTTTTTTCACTTTTGCTAACATAATAAATGATTCTCTCTCTCTTTTAATGTTGATTATTTCTTTTTTTCTTTTTTTCACCCTGACTGGAATATAAACTTCAAGATGATAGGATGTTTTTTTAATCACTTTTCTTAAGAGACATATACCAAGCAGTTAGAATAGTGCTTATAATAACAACAAAATAACAATTGGTGTACAATATATACGTATTTTTAAATTAATAATTAAATAGCTTCCTATAGTTTAGATTTGCAACCTCAGTTAGCAAACTTGAGGGGGTGGTGTACAGAAAATGGACCCTTTAGAAGATGAACTATTTTATGATAATTCTGTTTAAATCAGCCTGCTATCTCCTGCACTGTGTCCATTGGGAAAAGAACAAGTGTCAGAGAGCATTGGAGAGGGAGCCAGGAGACCTAATTTCTGTTCTCAGCTCTGTCACTATATAACCTTAGGTAAGCCAAGTCACGCTTCCAGGATTGAGATTTTTCTCCTCTGTATTATGAGAAAAATGGAATAAACATCACTGAGATTCCTTAAATTTCTAAAAATCCGACTCAGAGCTATTCCTCTCAAAAAACAAATTTCCAAAAAAAGTTTGAATAAATCCATCCACTGGGAGCAAAATACAATTTAGCATAACTCAGTAAGCAATCTAATGCTGTACATATTTGCAGTGTTCTGCACTCCAGAGAGCACCATAAAAGCACAGCCCAGAAAGGGGAAACAGTGAGCAAATAAATGAGAGGAAATTGTCACAGCCAACATTTGAGGCAATGAATAGGGAACTTATAATGGTAAAAAGCTACTTTATTGAGAGACATTGGTGTAAAATACATTAAAATATGCCTTACTGATCAGGCCCAAGCAATTTTTAAAAAATATTATAAGAGGTCATAAACAAAATTTGAACCAATAGGAGTTTGGCAAAGTTTGGAAATGATATAACTGCTACATTTAGATTTTCTTTTATAAGTAATTGAAGTCTGTATGCCATGGAAGATGTGAATATAAATAGCTACCTGTGATTAAGAAGCTTTTACTTGAGAGGGAAATATTTAAAGTGGTAATATAAGACAGAATGTGAAAATTTCTTTTAAAAGGTAAACATTCCCATAGAATTCCAGAGATCGGAGAGATTGTTTGTGACAGAAAAGATAAAGAAAAATTTTATTGGAGAGATGGTCTCAGTGTATTTTAACTTGTCTCTGTGTTACATTTTCTTAACATCTCCACTTTGTTTTGTTTCTTATTGTTGTTTCAGTATCTCTCTATATTAACACGTTTCTGTTGCTTATAACAGAATACCTGTAACTGGGCGATTTATAGAGAAACAAAATTTATTTCTTACAGTTTTGGAGTCTGGGAAATCTACAGTCCAGGGGTGCATCTGGCAAGGGCTTTCTTCTTGGTGACTCTCTACAGCAATGCAGGGTGTCACATGGCTCAAGAACGGGCTGAGCAAGAGAGCTAACCACTTCACTTCCTCTCCTTTTAAAGCCATCAGAACCACACCCATTACTCCATGAATCAATAAATCCATTTACAAGGGCACAGTCCTCAAAATTAATCACCTCTTAAGGATCCCGCACTTCAAATCGCACCTTCTTAATACTGTTATAATGGGAATCAAGTTTCCAATGTGTGAAATTTTGGGGGACACATTTAACCCATAGCACTTCCTTATTCAGTACTAAATACAAGAATATATGAAATTTAAGGAGTGAGAATCCAGAACTAATTGCTGATTTTAGAACTGTAGCTCTCCCTCTCTTTTTCATTTATGTATGTATATCCATACATACACACACATATATACACACACATACATAATTGTGTGTTTTGTATGTATTTGGTTTTGTACTCACACTATAAACTATGCAGTGAAAACTAAATAAGTGATATCTCTCATCTTTTGCTAATCCAAGGGTGATAGCTGAGTACTTAAAAAGAAAATGAAGAAAAATAGTAATGACCAATTAAAGTTATTGATTTTAAAATGCTTATTATTATAAAGCTAGTCATTTGCTGACTTTTTCAAAATTATTTTAGTGATGCATGATGATCTTGATAAAAGAATACTTCCATTAATATTGCAAAAACTACTAAAAAAAGTTCCCATTTCATAATTAATATTTTCATAATTAATAATTAATGATTAATATTGTTAGTAATATCCATTAAGCTAAGTCTATTCAAAAGAGTTGTAGATTTTCATTTCAGAATGGACACAACCAAAAAATAAGGTTGACATTTCTTGAATATTGTAAGACTCTCAGACCCTTCTATAGGAAGCCAAGTTACAGACTTCAGAAAAAATTGTTTTCCAGGATATGATAGTTAGTCTCAAGGCAATTGTATATCGTTATATGGTTGCTGCTGTTTTGTTATAGGTTCTAATTTTTAAAATAAACACAATTTTTAACATATCGGTATTCATTATTCACTATTAAAAAAATGAGATGGATCCCTTTTAAGGTACAATTAGCATTACTTAGCCAAGTGTAGCTTGTCCACACACATAAAATATACTTAAAATCAGGAATTTAAAGCCATATTAGAAGTGAATCTAACCAAAAGTAATAATTATTTCTTTGGGGAAAAAATGTTACATTAGAGCATAGTAAGCTAATGCTATCAAAATGAGACTCTACTATTGAATTAAAATTTATTAAATTCTTGAGAACTTATTACATGCCAGCAGTATTTTTCCATATACTTCATGAGATAACAACATAAAGACATTTTCAAATGTAGTTGCCTAAAAAAGCTTTAAGTAAGAATTGAGTAATTACCATGATAATAGTTGCAACGCTTACCAGTGAAAGCATGTTATGTTGTTCAACTAATGTGCAAAGGAAAAAAAAAAAATGTGAGTTGGTATATCTTCTAGGAGAAAGTGTCAAGATTCTCTAGCTTCAAAAAAATAAGTATGTGCCAAGTACTCTTTCTATGTTTTCTATGCATTACCTCGTTTAATCCTTTATATAAATCATATGGAACATGTTCTATTATTATCCTCCCCAAATAACTAAAGAGAAAATTAAAGTACTAAGACTTTAAATAGAACTTTTTTGCATTTGTGATGCAGACAGAATTTTAACTTAAAATATTTGATTCTATCCACTGAGCTATTAACCATTAAACTACAAAAAAAGAAAAAGAAAAGAAAAGAAAAAGAATCTGCTGAAATAGGTATTAATTTTGCTAACATGTTTATAATATATTTTATATGTTTTACCAAAAATGCCCCAATCAAAACATTTTGGGAAAGCAAATCTAAGCCTTTTACTATTGCTTCTGTTTATGGAAGCTAGAGGACACCTCAGAATCATTAATAGATCAAAGAGCTCTATACCTGGAGGTTATCCATCGCATCTGGTCAAGGTCAATAGTAACTAAAATTATTGCCATGTGTTTGGTGATTATTAGTTCAGTTTTTTTTTTTTTTTTCTTTTCCTGCAATGGTCCTGTATTAGGAAGCATTTTAGTATAATGACAGCTTTTTAATTGGAAAACGTGACTAAGGCTCTAGTAGTAACAGATACTTATATTTTCATTTTTTTTTTCTTACTGCTACAAATATCTCTGGAGATCGATATAGTGTCCAGATATCTAATTTTTTCTTATAGCTCTCCCATAACTGTTAGGTTGAGGTACTAAGTTGTTTAGTGTTTGTCATTTTATATGTGCACTGTTGCCCTAACAATCCTGGGGCATTCATTTTGAGACAGTGATGACTATATTCTTGTAAATTCAAACTATAACATTTCCACTGATTTAATTAACAAGCAAGCATTAGATAGTTATTGTTTCTTCTTAAATTCACCCCTAGATCACTAATGCAATATTACCTAACAATTTCTTATTGAACATATATTTTTATTTTAAACATTTAAAAATGCATTCTGCAAATACATGTGAATGTGATTATATATTTAATTCAATTTTGACACAAAATCATGTAAAAAAAATGTTTTGGTCAATTGCCGTGCTGTAATTTTGTTAATAAAAAAGTGACTTATCTAATGAAAGTTAACAGTAATTTATATTACATATAAAATATAATTCTTTAGTAAAGCACCCTTAAGCGACTTAATATTATATGATATGTTTCTCACTATTGTGTAGAATTAAAATCTTTGCCTTATATTTTGTGCATACAAACTCTACTAAGAAAAAAATAAAATTACCTTTACGACTTTTTCTCCATTGACAATTTTGCATGCTTAATTTTTTAATGCAGAATTATGTGCATTAAATTTCATATGGAATATGTTTGGAAATATGGTTCAAATAAAATTGCCAGTATTCTTAGTGGGAGAAAGTCATTTAGTAAGGGATAAGTACCCGGTAGCTATCCTTTAAACAGTTTGAGCTTTTTGTGCCACTGCCTTTCTTTAAATGATCCTATTTTTAAAAGTTGTCTTGTAGAATGGGAAATAACAGAAAATCCATATTTAGTAGTCAACCAGTAACACTCCCTTTGTGTTTCCAGATATCTCAGAAAACAAATCATATTGAAATACATGGCATTAATACAAATAAACTGTTTGTTCCTGCTACAGCTAGAAGGTTGTGATTGTGATTTGGAATCACCCACTAGCTTTTCAGAGCTAAGAACAAAGCAAAGATGTTCAATTTTGGATTAACATAGCATCTTGTAGAATACATTTGTATATAGTTATTTATAAAGCCGGGGTAAGGACACTTTCGTAGCATTACATCATCAACGTAAAGCTTAACAGAAATAATTGAAACAAAGAGCATTCATATGCAGATATCTTATCTGTAGAAAGCCCAGAAACTGTCTCCCAGTTTTACATTCATAACTTTCATTCACAAGAGCCTAGTGAATAGATGTTCTCTGAAATGCCTCATTATTTCTTTCTTTCTTGAAATGAGCCTTTTACAATCTATTAGAGGAAGATATAGCCATTTTCCCCCTTGGGCATGTTCAAATGCATGCAGGTCATCACCTAATGTTATTTGCAACCTTATGTTTTTCTTTCCTGTCAAAGGATTTCTTTCATTTTCACTCTTGCTATAGGGCTTTAAAAATAAACTTTAGGTGTCTGCGTTTCTAGGGTACCTAAAGTAACATACAAATTTAAACAGTGTATTTTGGCATTATCACTGTTACAACCAAGAACGTTAAGTGGTCTGATTTTTCACAATAGACTTCTGTTTAATGGTTATATTGTGTGACTCATACTGAGAAAATACAGTAAATGCAAATGGGCTTAGCTGAAATTAGATTTTTTAAGTATAATTTAAATTTCATTCTCTAAAAGAAAAATAATCCATTCTTAGTGATAATTAATCTTCTGCAAATGTAGAAAATTTTGTATATCCATGAAACAGCAGAAATTTAAATATATCAAAACATTCATAATTTACTAATTTAATAAAATAAAGCAATTTTAAAGCACATATTACATTATTTTATGTTCAATACACTTTCACATAGAAAGACTGGGATGTATTGTGGATGGTCTTTCCTAGACACAGGTAAGTCTTATATTTACATGAATTTTTGCACAGTCTTAACGACATTTATGGTTGTATAGATATAATCTATATTGACCAAGGAAATGTATCTTTATTCCCTTAATTGTAGAATGATTGCCTAAAATTTGTCAAACTATACTGTTTTTTATTTCTAGGGTTCTTAACAGGAATATTTTAAGTATTCATGTTCATAATTAAAGATAAGGAAATAGATATAAAGACAGAAAATTAGAGGAATGTAGTGGTAGGAGTATTTAACCATAGTGCTATAATTTTTTTTTTTTTTTTTTTTTTTAAGAATGATCACACAATGTTGATTGCAACTCAGTCATCTCTAGGGTATATCATTTCAATTTCTGTAGCTTTTGTCTCATTTATTTTTCTTTGAGTAGCAAAATAACATACAGTAATAGATTGGGGAGTAATAGTAAGACCACCACATTTAATTAAAACATCTCCAAATTTTATTTATATTTGTCATATAAAAACTTACTTTTTAAAATAGTAATCTTTTAGAGAATGCATAAACCATGAATTCAGAAAGATCATCATCATTTTTTTTTTTTTTTTCTGACCGGTAAGGGGATCGCAACCCTCGGCATGGTGTGGGCCGCACCAGTGAGCGCACCGGCCATCCCTATATGGGATCTGAACCCCCGGCCTCGGAGCTACCAGCGCCGCACTCTCCCGAGTGAGCCACGGGACCGGCCCGATTATCATCATTTTTATAGAAGCTGTTCAGATTGTGAACCGGTTAAGGAAGGATATTGAAGAAGGCACATACTACATTCCTACTCTTTGATACATTGTTGGAAACCAAAAATAAAAAAGGAAAGTACAAAATAAATTTTAGACATAATTGTAACTATTGGAGAGTCAAGAAAGATACTTTTAAAATACTAAACAAATATCGTAATACCATTTTTGTAAAATCTTGAAGGGTCTTTAAATGTCTGAATATGGAAGTGCATCAATTAACTCGACTGATGTACATTCTCATGCCTTGCTCTGTGTTGTAGCTGGTGAGACCAACCCTTACAGTCTAATACATAGACAGGAAGTAGGCCAATTTTAGAAAGTTCATTACATGCCTCTTAACTCCTATTTTTATGTGAGTATTTCGCTGTATAGTCACTTTAGCAAACCATGGATTCATGCTTGGTCAAAATCCTAGCAAATACATATCCTTTCTGTTTAGCTGATCTGTCAGAGTGATTTAAGTGCTGAAAGAGGAATACAAATTCAACAAAAGCTCAGTAATATCTCAGGCCAGGCAGTTCCAAGGATACTGCTTCAATGGTCATATACATTGGAGAGATTATATATCACATAATCAGAGACAGTAACATCAAGTTCAGAATTGTCAATAGAAATATCAAAATAATAGTCTTAATTTAATGTTACCTCAGTTTTCTTTCTCAATGAATATAAATAAATACTTTTTGAAATATAAATTATCACTTGGTCTCTCTTCATGCTGATGGCACATTAAATAAAAGTCTTTGTTGTATATATGGGTATTCAATAATTCTCAGTTGGCCTCTGATTTGTTCTCTTAAATTTGGATAAACCAAATCTTACATTATGCCTCTTTGTCCAGATATTTTATTCTTATATTTAAAAAAACAAAACAAAACAAAACAAACAAAAACCTTCAAGTAGGTTACTTTAAATTACTATCATAAAACAAATTTTAAGAATATTTAAAAATAATAGTCATGCTTCTAATACTTAGGCTTCACATTCTCCTTCTTATAGTAAAACTAATTATTAGAATAAAATCTGGGACTGTGTGTTATACATGTAGGGCAGAGAAATAAGAAATATTTCCTAATGAGGAAACTGAAAATTTCTGAGCTTAAGAAGTCTGAATCACTACCCAATCTTTATTTTACATGTGAAATCTGCATATCATTATAATTTGTCATCCTAAATACATTACAGAATTTTTGCTTTCTTCATCAAAAATTACAATACAATGCATATTATGATAGGTGAAAATGTTCTAATATTGATTGAATTGCATTTTATTTGGGGTTTATTTTATATGTAGTCATTTACTTTTCTGTTACGTTGTTGTCCGTTGTATTACAAAAATGTGAGTTGAAATCGGCCAGTCGTTTACCCCACTATCTGACCATGTGCAAGTGTCAGAACTTCCTGGGCTTAATTCCCTGTGTGTAAAACTAAAATGAGTTATCGCATGTAAAGTCCTATTCACAGTGCCTATTATCTGGTAGGAACATGACATGTAGTAATCTCCTTCACTCTGTGACTTCGTTTTGAATATCTGAGGTGTTTGAAAACACTTAGTCACACCAAGTGTTAAGATTTAGCAAATTTGGCCTAGCTAATTAAAAAAAAAAAAAATGCTATACATTTTGTGGATAACAATTCTTTTTCCTAAATAATAATAAAAAAGAAAAAAAAAACAGCATTGTAGAGTGACTCTTCCATGTTTAATCATCTCAATGATTCCTTTTGTGTTTGGGAAGACAAATTATGCCCCAGGATGGTGCACAGAGTGAGGGAAAGACTGGTTCTGGCCCTCTTCCAGTTCCTCAGCTTTGGTCCAATAGCTCTACTCCAGGGCTTTGGGAAAGAGGCCTCTGTTCTCCTGTGGGCTTTCAAAGCTGACACACGGGATGATTATAACTGAGTACATACCATTGTCTGTAATGCAGATCTGTGTGGTAAACAAGGGATATTTTCAAATATTTAAAAAAAAATAAAACAGAAGGGAGCCTGAGTATACAGCAAAAAATAATTCCCATATATATCATTGCTAAGTGCTTGTCAGCTTGATGCAGAACAGTTGTGAAAGATTTGTGAGACTATCACACAGAAATGTTAATAAATATCACCTCATTTTTTCTCACAAACAGTTCTGAGATTGTATTGGGACATATATACTATTCACATTTAATAGAGGAGGAGGGGAGAAATAGAAAAATTAAATTGCTCAAGTTTGCCCAATTAGTAAATGATATATTCAGATCACAACCAGGTCTTTTGTCATCCGGCTGATATTTACCTCATGTTTATATATACACTGAAACTAGGTTACTTTCTTGAATCCAAGTTGGAGAAGAAGCAATGTACGATTGGAAAATGAAAAATATTAATATTCACTAGATGGATATATACTTTGTTTGGGGCCTTATTAAATATAATGTCTTCTATTTTTGCAAGATAGATAAATCTGCATGTATGCTTCACAAAGAATTTGAGAGATTCTTGTTTGTACTCCAATGCACAGGGCATACTGTTTTGCAATACATGGACATAATGTGACTCTTTATGAAGGACAAAGTTATTTCACAGTTCTAAAGGCCATGCTCTTTCTTTAGAACAGTGACTACAGATTGAAAAATGCAAAGCCCTTTGCTCTTCATAGTTATTTTTCCTCTCAGTTAATGGCATAAATCGCTGAACTATCCTGAAACTCAACACATTTCTTGACCTGTGACATAGAAGTGACTCTATAACTAGGTGCCTGGGTGCTTGAATACATAACAATGAAGGTGTTCTTGTAGATGTTTAGAATTTAAGGCACATGGGTAGGAGTCTTTTTGCACAGGTGCAGTGGATAACTTTTTAATAAAACCTGGAACAAGGGCACATCACATTACGAGTAGTCTGAAAAACATAATTTAAAAGGACAAAGGCATATTTGATTATGGGGAAGTGTGTAGCAATGTTGGCAGCAAACACAGAGCTTCCGCATCCCTTCCTGAAACACACGTTAGCTATTAAGTGGAATCCAAATGACTGCATATGTCCTAAAGAATTTTTTAAAGATGTTTACACAAGAAATTTCCAAGTTGCAGTTTTCATGTTTAAAATATCATTTATTACTTCGAGAATACTGTATTTGGTTGATTTTAGCCATCTGTGTGTTTCCATATATATATGGAATATATATAGAATATATGTGTGTGTGTGTGTTTGTGTGTGTGTATATATATTAAATGTCTGTCTTCTAAATATGAAAGCTTGTTTATCAGACACCTGGGATGTAAGTGTCAATTCTTAATCTTAATAAGTCCAGAAAGGGGTAAAATTAGGATGGTGAAAATAGTGTTGCCCCCAAAATGAAAAGGGGTCTTTCCATCCTTCCCTTTTCTCTCTGCCTTTAGGGAACTTCTGATTCAATTTCAATCAGGAATATAACATTAATAATGAATTTATTCTATGTAACAAACCTTATCTTCTCCTCTCCTATCTTTTTCACTTAAACTTGGGTAGGGATTATAGACACGGTAATCGCATTTGAATTGCCGTCTTCTCCTTTCACATACATGATCTTGAATATAAAGGGATGATAGCCTTAGGAGAGACAGTTCTCAATCGAGTGCTTCCTTTTCTAACTCTTCAAGATCTAATTAGGGATAGCCTACTCTAGAATCTCCTATTGGGTGTCTTATGGTAGACACTTTTGGGGGAACTGAAAACCAACAATAAGAAAACAATCAAAATGTGTTTCTCTACCTCCAGAAAAGCTGCATTTATTTATTATTTATTTATTTATTTATTGTTTTCGCCACTATACAGAAGAGCTACATTTTTTTAAAAAAGGAAACATCTCCTTTCTCATTTTTTCCCTTTGTCTTTCTTTTTAGTCCCTAAATGTTGCTAAAATATTGAACGAGCAAAATAAAGGCATGTAAACACAAACTTCCACAGATTTATGTGCTTCGCTATCACAGAGTGACACAGCATGTATTCTATAGAAACAGAGAATGGTGTTGGCATTGAATTTAAGTTCCTATGGAAAGAAATAGCCCATTAAAAATAAACCTATAATGTTCGATTGTGCTTCAACCCACTGTAAATACTTTTACTGATATACTGACTTAGTCATTAGCATGCAATGAAGTACCCAATTATTATATGTCCTGCTGTTTTCAACTCTTGCAGATTGTCAGTTTTCAGTTTTGAAATAAGCTGCATGATGTGAATGGCATCGCTCTCTCTGTGACTGGTCTGCTGAGCTGATATGCTTCCTGACTTCCTTAGGCTTTTCTTCAGTTGCAAGTCAATGTTAATAGCATGAACCATGCTTTTGGTTTTAAAACCATTTACACAGCAAAAGAATTCTTTGAAGTCTTTCTTTATGTACACCAGAGTTTATTCTTTTTATTTTCCCCTTAGAATACCTAAATTGCTTACACAGAAATTTTCCTTTAGCCTAAAGAAATTTTTTTTGTTTTGTTTTTCTAGAGAACTGTCTTTGTTCGTATTAAGAAATATGAATGCCACCCAATTTTAGGGCTCTTCAGTATCCAAGTATCACCTTCAACAATTTGTTTAGGAAAGAGCAAAAATCCCCAGGATGGAAACGTATTAAGCCAGTTCTGTCCAATTATAGCAGCCACTACCACATAAGCCATTCAGCTGTGACTAGTCCAAATAGAGATTTTGAAAGTTAATTTGAAACAAAGGATGTAAAATATTCATAACTTTTATATTGATTACATGCTGAAATAATAATATTTTAATAGATTGGGTTAAGTAAAATATACGAGGATATTTCAAAAAGCTTGTGGAAACACTGAATTAAAAGACAGTACAAATCTTTCCATGAACTTTTGGAAGTACCCTCTTATTAGCAAGTTTACCTGTTTCTTTTTTATTTTTAAAATGTGGTTGCTAGAATATTTAAAATTACATATGTGGCTTGCATTTATTGCTTGCAATGTATGTTAACTAGACAGGCCTGTTAATCTATGATATATTTTAGGTATCTTTCAAAATTAGGTTTATTTATTTATTTTTTTAATATAATGCTGTTTATTCTGTAAATTTTTAATGTTGAGAGATTCTTGAAATTATTTTTAGCTTTTGCAAACATGTATTTGTTTTACAGCTTTAATTGAAAAATAAAAATTGCATATATTTATGGTATACAATGTAATGTTTTGATGTATGTACACATTGTGAAATGATTACATCGAACAGTAATATATCCATCACCTTATATACTTAACTTTTTTTTTTTTTTGGTGGTGAGAACATTTAAGATCTACTCTCTTAGCAGTTTTAAGGTATACATTACATTATTAACTATAGTCACCATGCTCAATATCAGATTTCCAGAACTTATTTATCCCAACTGAAACTTACCTTTTGACCAATACCTCCTCATTTACCTGCATCTCCTAGCCCCTTGTTACCACCATTCTGCTTTCTGCTTGAATAAATTTAACTATTTTCGATTCCACATAAAAGTGAGATCGTGCAGTATTTGTCTTTCTGTTCCTGGCTTATTTAACTAAACGTACTATCCTCCAAGTTTATCCATCTTGTTACAAATGATGGGATTTCCTTCTTTTTAAAGGCTCGGTAATATTTCAATGCACGCGCGCGCGCGTGTGTGTGTGTGTGTGTGTGTGTGTGTGTGTGTGTTTGTACCACTTTTTTTTATCCATTCATCATTGATGAACACATATTGATCTCTTGGTTTATTCTTAAAATTTGTAAAAAACATTATTTGGGAATAATTGCCAGTAGAAAAGAAGACACTACTTTGCCGTGTATCATTTCTCTGTTACTTTTTCTTTACAAGTCTCTATTTCTTTTCTCCCAATGACCATTTCATCCGTCTTTGTATTCTTCAAAATTCTTCAAATCCATGTGTTGTAGTCTTAAAATACAAACTGCACAAGCAGGTGCAGTCTGTATCAAAAATGGACCCCTATTCATATTCAATGCATCAGCAATTAATTTCCTAAACTACATTATCCTAGTTATCTCTTTTATTTCTTGCCTTTTTTTCCATATGCCTATGAGCAGCACATCAGAATCACCTGGGAATATTTAACATGCAGTCGTTCACTCTCAGGGTGTCAGAGTGGGCACGATGATCAGAAACAAAGGTTAAAATGGCATGTCAACACAATGGGAACTGTCTAGACTTGGATTTCATTTTTTGAAAAATCACAAAGATGTGTAGGACAAAATTTTCTTCTTTCCACGCAGAACATTAAGAAGACTCTGTTGTCTGTAACCAAATTTTAATGGAAGTTTTAAATTAAGAAAAATTCTAACCCAGTATCAAATAGGAAAATTAAGATGGGATACTAGACAGGGCTGTTTAAAATTCTCAGGAATGGGCCTTCTATCCCAGCAGTAGAGCTCATAGAGAAAAAAAGAGTAGATTAAATATCTTTTTATGTGTATTATTTTCTCCAACAGCAAAATATGTTCCATATTTCAAGACAGACCCTGGTCAGGAGTCTAAAAGAAAGCACCAGAAATGCTCATGGAATGAATTTCATGCCTGTCCCTGCCCCATCCCCCAGTCTGTCTTTCATAATTGGAAAACAGGGGTAGGCATTTGCTTTCCAGTGTAGAACATAAGATGATAGTTATTTTTAAAGAAAACATGCATTTTCCCCTGGCAAAAAAATAAAACATAACAGGATAAACTCGTTAAAAATATGTTGAATCTGCATTTTATCAGAGCATGTCCAATAAAGTCAGGTCATTATTAACACTTTATATCTGGTGTGGGTATTTGCTTTTATAGCAAATTTTAGACTGCATTTGAGGACACTATAAATGTTTGTATAGTTTCCTGAGGATCACCAAGTGCAAAATGTTGCAAACCAGGAGAGGGATGATGCTTCAGTTAAAAAAGACTTTTGTGGCTTGTACACTTAAAATATGAAGATAAAATTGGAATGCCAGAGCAGTTTCTTGAGGGAAGAAACAGAAAGGTCAAAAACTTCTGATGACAGCAGAAAAAGGTAATCCTTTTCGTAGGATCTAAAAGATGATCCTTGCGTCCATGAATCTCAGTTAACAGAAAGGTCAGTGAGTAGTTTACTGACTGTCTCAAGGGTTTTAGCTCCATGATGCCAGACATCCATGTTTCTAGATATATATAGAAAGAGTTGGTATAGGAGAGAAAAATTTTTCTAATTTTAGATTCTCTTTTCTTCTGGATATGTTTGGCATCATGTAAACAAATCTTATGTAGCAGACATACTTACATCATACATTATTCTACTCATGTCTTTGCAAGCAAATAAAATTATTCCACTTTAAATAAAAAAGATCAGTGAAGCTTATACATTTTAGTTATTAACCTTCTAGAGTCATCCTTACACAGATTATAGAGTTGGAATGGCAGTTTAATTTTGCCCACATTCAGTTCAATTTTTGACTATGAATACAAAGAATTCTTTTGATAAAGTCAATATAAAAAGAACTCTTCATTTTAAAGACAACATTCTGATCCATAGCTAATTCATTTATAGTAATTTTTTAAAATAAATAACCTTTATAATCTTTGGATATTTGAAGGTTTTCACATATTTTTTGTGACCATTTGTTGAGTGCAAACATCTTGATGAGAGAACTCATCATGTTCAAAGGGAAAAATTTTATGCCTCTGCATATATTCTCACATGCCCTATAAGGAAGCCCAAGCACACATAGCAGCTAAGCTCTGTATTTTTTCCAAGGTTTTCTTACCACTTGCTACATATTTCTGCTATAACACTTATTATATTATTTACTGTTAATGTCTTTTTGCAGAAACTGTGTCTTACTCCTTTTTGCATCTTCATTGCACACCGTTGTGTTTAGTAAATATTTGTTTAATGATGACTTTCTCATAACCAAACAGAAGCCCTGAGGACCAGGTAGATAAAATAAGACTTTCTGTCTACTCCTGAGTGAAGGTCTTGCTACCTAGGATTCAATTCTGACAGCTTTGTCTGTGAGTTCTATATCATTTCTCAATTTTATTAATTCTGCACTGAATTCTTATTGGTTCCTGTCATTTGCCTTACACACAAAGTAATGGCCCAAGTCCTAAAACCAGCTAGGGCACATGTGTCTAAGGAACGAAAGCCTTTGGAAACCTTTAATTGTAAAATCCTTTAGAACGTCAACTGTACAAATTTCTAAGCTTTGGGTAAACACCTGCATTTTGGTGTAAGAAACTGTTAAACATAGTATTTGTAATAAGCAAAATTAAAATGTATGCAAAGATTTCATGAATCTGAAAAACTATTTTTTTTTGCACTATTAATATGGTTTGTCTGAAACCATCATTTATTCATAATGGTACCCTCAAGGTCAGAAGAGTAAGAGCAAAATAACTGGCTCTGTTTAGGAAACAGGTTCCCAAAAACAAATGCAAGCAGGTCTTTATTTGGATCATATAAACAGAAAAAAGCGTTTTGAAATTATAGCTAAGGCTCATATAATCATAATCAAATCACTTTAAGAAAGCATATTTTGCATTATTAAACAAAATTTAAACACACCTATTTGACATAAAAATCTCTTTTATAAAGAAAGATAGCACTGTATTATACTACACTTAAGTGTCTATTAAGAGAGAAAAATTACATAATTATTCTGTCTATTGACAATTTCCTGATTAGGAAGTATTGGTATTCTCAATTGGCATTACATGTGTGCTTTTTTAGCATTTTAATCCCAGAGTCGTCATCATCAGATGTATTTAGTAAGATGGGAGATGTATAAAAAAAACTAGGGAAACTTGTTGTAAGATAGAAAGTTGTTGACTTTAAATGATGATTTATAATATAGAGCTCTAGCATATCTGAAACATCAGCCTTAATACTGAAATTTTCTGTATAATTACAATGAATAATCATTAATTGAAACTTCAGTCAGCAATATTTAGATAGTCTTCTGCCTAATCTGATATATTGATCTTGTGGAGACTGCCTGTATTCTGAACAAATCTGATGATGTAGAATCTTGGAAATTAAAAAAAAGTGTTTAGTTTTTCAAGTATGATTTTTTCATGTTAAAAAATGTTTTAGTAAATTTTGTCATTAAACTCTCCTCCAGAAAGTAAAGACCAGTCTTGATTCCCTGGAAAATCACCTCCTTCTTTCCCCCTTAATTATTTTTCAGCAGAACAACAATGAAGTTAATTTGAGTATTTAAAAACTTGATACAATGCCTCATTCCTCACATCCAAGTCATTTAAATTCTTTCCTCAGTGCCTGTTTTCCACCAGATTGTGTCCAAGTTCAGCAGTTTAGTCCAAAAGTTCAGTATCAACTGAACTTTTGACTCGCATAAATGATTTTCAATAAATGTAATTAAATTTATATTAGAGGATTAGACCTGGTCAGAGAGATTTCCATTTCAATTATTAGAAAATAATATTTCAGGTCTAAGGATTGAACAGTCTTTCCACCCTTTAACTGGCACATTTTTTTGTCTTAATTAGAGTACATCTATTTACTTTTAGGCTTCCAGACTGTTTGTACTGAAAACAAGCTTTGGAATCGAATTTTTAATCCCCCAAAGAAAACAGTAAAATAGGACAGCATGAGTTGTTCTTGCCCACAGTTCTTTTTTTATTTGTACTATGTTTATCTTCATATACTGAAAAATGTTCCCTTTTCTGCATTAAAATGTTGATGTGCCAAACAAACTGAATTTCTTTTCTACCACATCTCTTTTGGCTGGGACTGAAAGTTTCTCTGGATTTCTATGTCACTGTTGTTTGTCAGTGCATTTTTGTCCTGTAAAATGGTTAGCATTGCTAAATGTTAACATTTTAACCTTTTTTAGTTTATCTCAGATATTTTTCCAGACATATATTGAGTTGATATTTAAATGGAATAAGAGAGGAACTTATATCTAGTAGACTTATATACAAAATGGCTTGCATATTTTGGATTTATGAGTTTCTTTAAAAAGTTTTTTTTTTACTTGATTTGATAACTTTCTCAATTTTACTTTTTATTCTGCCAAATAATCTATATGGATATTAAAAAGTCACAATGGATATGTTAATTTTATGATGCCTATATTATAGATTTTTCAAGCTCATTTCTTAATTTGGTAATGTATGCAATATTTGATATGGTGATTCCAGAAAAGTGTTGAAATTGACAATGATCATTTAGAGAAGTGACTTCATATGGAAATACATTTTCATGTTTTTTATATTTTTGTTTTTGTTTGTCCTTATTTTTTGCTTTTTTGGGGAATGTTAAGGTCATAAATTAATAGTGGATTTTTCTATGCACTAATAATAAAGAACAGAAAAGATATAAAATACATTTTATTAGCCTATGAGCACATTTGATTTCTCTAACACCCACCTTCAACCCTAGTAAATTCTGTGCTTTCCAGTCAAGGAAAAGTGTTTCCATTGATATGACAGTGCTCTAGACTCATAGCATAGTGGGGACAGTATTTCTAAAGTGTGAGTGAGGATCCTTAACAGCTAATTAACCTGAGGTGCTTGTTAAAATGTAGATTGCTGAGATATAACATGAGCCTGATCAAACAACGACTTTGCTAAATCTAGAGGCTATCAAGTTTGAAAACACAAGACTGTAGGTGTCAATAGATGAGAGATAGGTTTTGTTACTGGAAAAACACGAGCATGAGAAATAGCCAAAATTTCCATGACTTATCAAAGGCACTGTGAATATCTGAGGTCATGTAAAAATCTGGAAGGATCTTTGGTGTCAGCTAAATTATCTAGTTATGCACAATTTGAAATCCTGTAGCTCTACAACAAATGTATCTGTAGTTTGGGACTATATGTTATATAAAAAACATAATATATTATACATTAAACATAATAATAAGGAATATAATAACTGAAAGTTATGGGTAAAAATAATCATGCAGAAAACATTCCTAGTTTTTTCCATAATTGAGTGCTATTATAAAAATAAAAATAGTCTGAATAATCTAAAAATATTGAAAGTGAGATAGAATTTCAAATTCCACATTATTTTAAAATATAAACTATAAATTGCCTTTGCATTTGTGTTTTAAAATTAGATTTATTATAAACTATGCTGAACTAACTTAAATATTTAAAACATTTTGAGAATTTAAATTCAGAATTATCTGCTGAAAATTCTTTTTTAAAAAGTGCCATATTTGTTCTAGAAATATATAAGCAATTTGAAATGTCCTATCTCAATATTTCTCTATCTTGTAAATAGCACATTACAATGCATTTATAAAATTTTTATCTGATAAAATCTGGTTATAGTTTTTGCTTCAACCACTGAGTTAACATTTTAAGTTTGAGGAAAAATACTTAACCATCAATTTAAAGAATTTAATGTGTCTCTTTATCCTAGAAAACTTGTGGTAACTGAGTAAATGATTGTGTGTGTGACCAGATTTTCAAAATCTGGCCTATTTAAATCAAATGTAGCTTTTCAATATTTCAAATAAATAAATTGTGTTTGTTTTAATTATGTTTAACATTTGTTAGATGTGAATATTTTTAGTTTTTTTCATTTGTAGCTTTATAAAGTAGCCACCAATAAACAATGGAAAAATGCATCCCGTGCTTAAAACCATTTTTGTTCTTTACTGATAGATGGAAGTTGGAGAAACATACAATATAAGGAAACTATTCTTAAATTTATGTAAGTTCTTATATGAAACCTATGACAGCTATAACATTTTTCTCCAATATATTTTCAGGAAGCAGGTTTTATGGCCTCTTTTGTGTAAGAAGAATAGCAGACTTACGTAATTCACTGGAAATATATCCATAAAAATTTAAGTCATTATCAAGTTTAGACTGAACTGATGTAGATCACAAATCATGGCCAAAGGGCAAATAATTTCTCTTAGAGACATCTATTTATTAATGAATTATAGATAATTATTTTACAGATTCTCCTGCTTAATATCAGATTATGTCAACTCTATTACTGAGTCAATTATAGTGTGTCAGTTAAAGAAACCAGAGAATTGTCCTCTGCTACATTATTTCATTCACCCTTGTCATGGTTTTACCACTTGGAATGTTTACTCCTAGTTTTTGAAGAATTGCTGCTTTGATCTTTTCATTTTAATATAATTAGAATATGTAGATATTTGATGAATTAGAGATAAAATATAAACAAAATTGCTACCATTTTTATAGCCAATAAAATGCTTGCCTTTTTTATAATTCAGTGTTGCGTGATCAATCCAATGGCTATTAACTGTCTGAAATAATTGAGGAATCTGTAGAGTAGGTCAAGTACCAAGTTTTAGCTACATTGTTATCCCAAACTCCATGGATTCAACTCCATGCGTATTTGTTTTGAAGTCATTCCAACTCAGTAAATGCTGTGCCTCATTCGCAGGTCAGAGTCATATGTTCATCCTTTAATTCTTCTTTTTCTCTTGTTCTCTACACCACATCCAAACTATTTTCAAATATCATTACTGTTACCTCATAAATTTATCTGGAATCTCTTCTGCCACCATTTTGATTATTGACTCCTAACTCCCCCAGCCCCTCACAAACACATTTATCTTTGTGTGCCTGTATTTGTATCCTCTCAAACTTCTCTCCATACAACACATTAATCTTAAAAACACAAAGAAACAAAAATCTTTTAAAACAGATCACATAATGGTCTTGATTAGTATTGCTAATTTCTGTTGTACCATACCTTGTAAGTTGTAACTTTTACTTTTTTCAAGTCTGTCTCTTAATTATAAATTCTGAAATATGTATACACACACGAGGGTACTTCAAAACAATTCATGAAAAAATAGGATTGAAAGATAATGTGAATCTTTCCATGAACTTTTTGAAGTAGGGGTGTGTGTGTGTGTGTAAAATTTTCACAACCACATTCTCAGCATGTAGCACTGCTGCTGGCCCATGGCAGAAGCTCATCTGTCAGGTGTCCAATAAACATGGATGGCTGAATGAATGAATGTAAGAATTATTAATTTAGATATGCAGGTGATTACAGACAGAACTTTAGATTCTACATCAGTTGGCTCTATCAGTTTAGGATTTTCATCTTGTGACTCAGCTTCTTTTATTTTGTAAGTGTGACCCCTCTCTCCTCTTACACAGCTTATTTCAACAGTTTGATCTCCTTAATTTCAAATCCTTCTTCTTACAATACCACCACCCAAAATTCATTCTACATGTAGATACACTGTTTATCACATCACCTAACTGTTTAAAAGTCTCCAATGTTTTCCTTTTGCCTTTGAAATTAATCCAGACTTTACAACATGTTGCATATTCTGAGGTTTCCTTAATGCTTCAAAAGTACCATTGTCAGTCTCCTTGAAATTTACAGTTGTGTCAAGCTTTATTGTCCATGTTCTTTGTGAACTACGTGTGTTTTGTTACACCAAGACTTTGCACAAACTTTTCTTCTTTCTGGAACATTCTTTCCTCTTCTCTACCTAACATCTACTTACTTTATCAATTTAAAATTTGCTATATTTCAAGACATCCCCTAACAAAATTCATAGGTCCAGAATTCTTAACAATATAAATCACAGCACTGTAGTTCTATCATAGTAACTATTCATGTCACTGGTACTGGCAAAGAACAGAATTTTATCCTTTTATGATAAGCCAGATGTCCAGGTTAAGATATATCCACACAAACAAATATATCTTCACATGGACTATTAAATTTTATAATGACTTTATTATAAGTTTCATTTATTAAATAGAACAGTAACAATTAAGTGAGGGAAAAAGTTATATGAAGTTAGTAAGCTATTAATAAAAGGAAAATCAAAGACTCGAATTTAGAAAGTATTTAACTATTTCCATAAAATAATGTTGTTTCCAAGCACTAGCCCCAAAATATTGCTCTTATGGCTGTTACAAATTCTATTAAATGAAAAATCCTGCATATCAAATATCTACCTAACTCCTACATTCACTCTACTCTGTCTTTATCAGAGGAAAAGTGTTATCATTTAAAAAATTTGACAGGTTGTCCAGAAAGTCATTTTCCTTGGGGAGGTGAAGTGTGCTGGGAGATCTGGGACAGGAGTTGATGATTGGGGTAGGATGGGAACAAGTCTTTTCCTGCAGAATGGCTCACAGAAAAAAGATTGAAGGGAAAGTAATTAGCAAAGTTAGGTGGGAGGAGAGGTACTTTTAGGGCAGTTCTTGAGATGAATCTGTAAGTGATATCCCCATTTGGACGCTGGTGTAATAGCTTTCCATTTAAAATGAAATTAAAATATAATGAAGCCAATTTGATGTCTGCCAAGTTTGTTAAAATAGAGTCCTACATTTACTCATACTTACAAACTGAGCTGATACAATGTAGAAATGTGAGAAAACTAGAGTATACTTGTCTTTTCTCTCTCAATTCCAATAGGAAACAAATATGTGTAAGTATTGAAAAATTCTTTTATAAATAAATTCCTTCTAGGGACTTATGCAAACATTATACCTATACGATAATAAGAACCTAATATGTAATTTTTAATAAGTTCAAAGCAGTAAGTTAAGGCCAGTCTGTATTCAGCTAGCATTATTATTCTGTCACGGCAATAAAAAATTCCCTTTCTGTTGGCCGACTATTTTATAAATGTATACTTATTTATATGTGTGCATGCACATACACACACACACATAACCAGTTAGCTACTTGTACAAGGCAGAAATGAAAGGTTGTAGAGATCAATATCACTGTGGTTTATTGCAAGGGGAATGTAAAAGAAAAAAAGTCACTTTAAAGAACATTTTCTTTCAGATTATGGGTTAGTAGTTTCATTGAGTTTTATTTAAAATGATGGCAACTTTCAATATCAGCCAGGGAAATATAAAACAAGGAAAAATAGTTAAACACATATTGGTCAACAATTTTATTATGAAATTCATATTTTACATGCAATTGTAGTTTGACATTCAGAACTTTGTGCAAAGTGCATAATGTTGCTCAGAGATACATTTAATAAGACTAACCCTAGTGGTACAAAGTCAGAATGCCACATTAACTACTTTATCAGATAAGTTATCCGGAATATATAGCAGCTGTTCACTATTAAAAAAATGAGGTGCCATTATTCATGACAGAATATTATTCAAAGTAGATCACCTTCCAACATTAAATTAAGCAGTAGTATGTGCTAGTCTCTTAGAGGGCCATATATCTGAATTCTTGGCCTCCTGGACAACAATATCTTGATATTCCTCTCCTCTGCATGTATTTGAAATAGTAATCCTTTGCCAGTGAATTATTTATAGAATATGGAAACTCATACCCAATGGATTTTATTGATAACTTTACAAACTACATGTAATTTTCAAAGTAATTGTTTAAAATTTTTAATTTCTAAATGGAAAGGCAGAAAAAATGGAGTTTTACTCCTTTATATTCTTGTGAAGTCTAGAGATGTGTACAGATATCAAAATTTGACTCCTGAAATTATTCAAAAAGCATATTAACAGGACTCTAAGAGAGTGAGAGAAAACGGTCTAAAGCAGGAATTCTCTTTGCCTATGTATCCCATGGCAAGGCCCAATTATTTGGACTAGCCAGTCACAGTCCTAGGTTAATTTGCATGAGTCATATTACTTGTTTAGTCGGCTCACAAAAAAAACTATGTGGAATTCTCTTATTGTTTTAGTTTTAAACACTTAAACTTTGGCTCATTTATCTGATATATGATTGAATATATGCTTAATAATAATGATCCTTAAACAAATACTTACAAATTACATTACTAGGTATTAAGAGAAAGGAATAGTCATCACTTAAAAGAAGCTTGTGATGTATCTAGAAAAACTAAGATTGTAAAAACTTATTTTCCCCAAATATTCATTACATACATATCTCTTAACTTAATCTTCTTTGGTCCAACACATTTGTTTGAAAACTCCTGCTAAAGAAATTTGCTCATATTTGTTTAGTTTCACAAAATTACTCAGTGAACCTATTTGTTTTTCTCCAAAATCTTTTTGCCATAATATGCAGTGCTAGAGTTTCTTGAGCACATTTAGGAAGCCCTGGTCTAGTGGGCAAGTGGTGGGCATTACCTCACTGGCCCAATTGCAAAATTGCATGACAGTCATATAAAGTGTCAGATTTACCATCTGCATTTTGTAATATGTCATGCAGTTGGAATAGATGCTTTCTACAGGATCCTCAAGCTCCAAGTCTCCATCATTTCAACTGAAGATTGAGTAGTAAACTCTACACTGCTATTAGTATGATAGATCTGAGAGGGGAGAGATTAATGTGAATTGTGTGATGTCTGTCTAATTAAATTTGTTCTACAAGACAGATTCTTATTAAACATTTCTAGACGTTCATTCTAGGATATCAGATAAATAAGTATTTGACTGATAAGTATGGATTCAATGTTAATTTATCCATATTTAGCATGTCAAAAAGTCAATATATCTATTAAAGTGTTAGAGCAGCAGTGAGTTAAATTCTGTTTTGTTTTAGAAAAATAATTTCATATACTTATTACACAATATTCCTGCCAAATATAGATGTGAACTCTTCCCAGGCCCAGGTAAATGGGTTGATATAGATCTCTAAACATTTCAGCAAATTTTTTCTTTCTTATACTCTAGTCTGCTTCATAATGATGTGTAATATTTGCTAATCAATGATTTCTACAGATAACGTTCACTTCATATTCATTTTATATTTACTGTATTGTCTTTTCTTTAATCTTCAGAGAATTTGGACTGCCAAATTATTTTTTCTGCTCTTAGTTTTACCTTTTATGTTTGGAGTGATAGGAACAATTTTGAAAATGCTAACAGTATGCCAGTATCTTTGTATAAAATCCCAGTTGGGTTTTAAAGAGTTCTTGGTATGGGTGTCTTTGATCATATATACAGCTGCAATTGGCAAATTTTCTCTTATAATAATGATTTTCCTCCCCTTCCCCACACTCATTGCAATCTCTTCATTATCTGCTCTGTCGGATTGATGTATCAATGAGAAGGATAATCTTAAAATTGTTTGTTCCTGTTGTCCTTTCAACCACATTGCCTCTTTCCATATCATCCATTAATAACCCCTAAATTAGTAGTCCTCACATTTTATTTTTCATCAGAATCACATGGTGTGCTTATTTAAAGTGCTTATGTCTGGGCCTCATTCATAAAACTTCCAATTTAGTGGGATCTAAATGTACCCTAGGAATCCTGAATAAACTCTGTCTTAGCAAAACATAAATTGGGGAAATGGGAGATGCAAATAACTCAGAATGATGTTGCACCTTAAGAAATGGGATTGGTTCCTAGGCTATGAGGAGTGTGGGCTACCTCCCACACCACTGTGATTGGCATTAGTCTTTATTTGCACGAAAGAAGCATCTGCAGGACATTCTGGGCTGGGCAGGAGAGAAAGCACAATCTACTGTTTTCTAGAGCCAGATTACTGAATTCTTAGATTCTTTATTCTTCCATACTGTACATCGCCTTAAAAAAAAAACAGAAGTAGAAGTAATTTTTTTAAATCTAGACTTTTACCCTGAACCAAAAGCTACACAGTATATACAGATGTTAAAAGTAAGGAAAAAATATGCCAGACTAGGCCAAGGAATCTTAACTTTCTGTCTTTACTCTACCACTTACCAAATTGTGTAACCTTGCACAATTCACTTCACCTTTTTGGACCTTAGTTTCAAAATCTATTACATGGATTAGATGATATCAAATTGCCTTCCAACTCTTATATGCTGAATTTGGAAGTAAGGGAGAGATTAGTTACTGTAATTTGTTTTCCCCTTATTTTCTAGAAGCAGCATATTTTTTATAAGAATTCTGATATGCCAGAGGAATGGAAGGCTACCAATTACTAATTTTATAACAGATTTCTATATACTATGTATTAATATCTGTTGTAATTTTCTTTTTGTGTACATAGCTATTAAAAAATGTTCATTTTTATACCCACTGCTCATTTCCTGAAATATTCTTGAGTTTGTCTGACCCCATAATATAATATGAAATTGAGTTCAAAACTGAGATTTTAATATTCAGGTACTAAAGCTAGTGAAATGCAGATTTGTGCTACATTAGCTTTGTTTTAATAGGCAAGATAAGATTATGTAATATAAGCATCAAGCTGTTAAAGAGAAACTTTTAAGCTTCACAGAAAACTCAGTATTGCTATAGCTGTAATCAAAGATTCATGGCTAATAGCAAACATATAGTATAGCCATCAGAATTCTAAATGAGGGCTTTTTTTCCCCCCTCACCTATTTATAAGTACCATTATAACAATTATTCATTTTTGTATATTCAACTTTATGAGAAAGAATTTTAAAAAGAGAGAGAATCAATGCTTAAAATTGTTAGTTACCAATGAAGAATATTCTCATCTCAAACACTTAGTGCATCAACATTACTTTTAAGTGGTCATGAGCACAGAAAATTCAGATGGGACTTTGCTGGTATAAAACAGAGAATATAAATGCCACTTTTATCCTTTAGAGCTAGACGCCGCCTCCCAAAACCAAACCAAAACAAAAACCCCCAAACGCTAAATGGACTATCCAAATATGCATATTCTGTGCAGACAGTCTAACGCATTTGTCCCCAAGGGAGGACACCCAATATCTATAAGGGGATGTTCCTGCACCATGCGGAGATGATAGGAGACGGAGGTATAAAGAAAAGTCAACAACCTAAAATGCATCAAGAATGGAAAGTGCAACAGAGATTTGATTGCTTTGCCTACATTTAAATGTTTCTCTAGAAGCATAATGTGAATAATATAAACTCAGGGAATATAAGAAACGCTTAAAACCTCTCTGTTAGTTTCAAAAAATTGACCTGAAACATGAATTAAATCTCTTAGTAAAGACCAATACAGAAAAGTATGTGATGCTTCACATGGAATTAAAAAGGGAGGCATTAGTTTTCTTTATACATAAGAAGAAGCATCTTAATTATGATAATATTTAAAATTAAAATATCATAGTATTGTTAACCAACAATATTCTCACTCACAGCCTCCTACAAATACATATTTATATAGAGTTCTCTATTCAAATGCTTGGAATTATATCTAAATAGCAAATTTAAAATAGGACTGAAATTGTTGTAAGTTTAGAGATGTCTTCTAATAAGCAAAATATTTAACAGGCAGTAAAACTTTGACTCTAATTCCAAAAATCTCGATATAAATGTTCTCTATGAAATATCTAATGATTTCTAAATACATATGCTTAATTACATTACTATTTTATGATCATCTTATACTACCTTACTATTTTATGGGTACATGCTTATAAATTTAAAAACTAAATATACGTATAATATAAATATAAATGAGTATTTATATGCAGAAGATAATTTTCTGTAAAGTTATAATATGTCATTATTAAGATTCATCCAATAAGGTACATTTGTTAATTATGAATGATTGATACTCATATACAGAGTAATAGAAATGGCAGAGGTCAATGGGTATAATTCCCTGCATTTTATGTATCATTTCTGATATATAAAGACTTATTTGATAATTGGATATGTGTGTGCACTCATATATGCACCATGTATCTATTTACATATCTATATAACTATCTACACATTATAACTCCATTCACTTTAAGTTTAATATTGATATGCCTTTTTTTTCAGAAGTAACACAATTTTCTCTCACTTTTGGTAATTTTACTGGGGAAGTTGATGTTCTTTCTACCCAAACATGATGGTAAACATGCGATTCTCATGAAAAGGAAAAGTTGTTTAAGTTAGTGTGTTTAAGAAACATTTTTCTTAAATGATGATTTCAGATATATTTTATTAACTAAATGAAAAGAGAAAACTTATGAATCAAAAAAAAAAAAATACTGAAGATAGGTTAAAAACCAAAAGTTTCAGAATAACATAAAGCCAGCTTTAGTTAGTTGGTCATTAATTTTTTTAAATTTCTATTATTGTTTTAAGCACAGAACTTTGGCTTTCTTATTGATCAAACAAGTGAGCAGATAAGGTTCATCTGTCAAATTTCATTCAAATATATATAGTGAAAACTTTATGAAAATACTAAATTTTTTAATCAGTTGGCAAAATGAACCTAAAAAATATATGAAAATTAAAATTTTAACTTGTGTTACAGATTTTCTGTAAACAACGTTTCAGAAAAACCTCCAAATTTATTTTTTATAGAACACTGGTTTTCAGAGCTCCCAATGAACAGTAAGACACCATCAAATTCAGATTTTTTCCTTTGAGAAATGAACTTCATTGAAGCACAGCATCGATGAGTAGCTTGCTTCTATCACTCTAAATATTGAGGAATAACATAATAATTAAGAATTTTACGGAGAGTTTCAAGATGGCGGCGGCTGCGGCGGCTGGTGCGGAGTAGCTGAGGTGGAAAAGGTGGACACTGGGCCTCAGGCAGCCGGGAAACTTGTGGACCTTCCTCTGGCCATCTCTTAAGGGAGGACTGCTGCTGCTGGCCGGTCTTGGGGGCTCAACGCCACTTTGCCCCCGGCAGGAGAGGCTGCCTCATTTACAGGCAACAGCTTTGAAGTGTGGAGCAGGAAAAGAACTGATTCTTAGCTGCAAAAGCGAGTCTTGAAACAGGGAACACGGCGCCAGGGCTGCTGTGGATGCAGCCAGGATCCCGGAGGCTGGGGCCGCACTGAAGGCGGCCGGCTGCCCTATTCAGGATTCGAGGTTTCAGGCCAGCATTAAAGAAGATTCCTGGGAGCGCCCGAGCGGCGCCGCGACTGAACAGCCTGAGGCGGCAGCGCCGAGAACACGGAAGGCAACAAACCAGAGACAGAGCGAGCGCCCGACCTGGCACAGCACTGTGAGTGATCCCTGGCACAGCTCTGTTCGGGGGGTGGATGCCCACGCGGCTCTCGCCTGCACCACCAGGCCACTCACTGCCACGGTGCTGCCTCCATTTTCCCAGGTGCGGGCAGCTCCGCCCTGCTCGGCCATCACTGAGCCCATTTGCTTGGCCTGGCGCGGGGCTTTCCGGACCCTGCGGCCGGCCTCCTCTCCCACTCCCTCCGTGGTTCTCTGGCGGGGCTGGGGGTGTGGGGCATCCCGACCAGTGTTGGGAGGGCTAGCAAGTACGGGCGGGCCGACTGTCACTCCACCACACCCTCGACTCCGGCCCGGTAAACTTCCTGTTACTGGGAGGCAGATACCATCTCTGCGACCACCAGTTTGGAAAAAAGCCTAACGAATTTCTGGTTGGGAATAGTGTGGTAGGAGAGTTCCCAGGTCCGCTTGAACCTACCGGAGAGCAGGCTGCAGGCGGGCACTAGACTCGGTTTATGCCGGGGGGATACAAAGGTGAACAAGACCCGAGAAAGATCTACACAGTGCTACAAAGGCACCCAGAGAGACCGGTCGTCTGTGCCTAGCAGAAACCTGGTAGACTTCCTGGGCGAGGCGGTGCTGAGCAGGGTCTTGAAGGCCCAGCTGATAGACGAGGGGTGCAGAAGACACGCCCCAGCCCAGCACAGTGTGCACAGAGGGGGGAGACGTGCGGCCAGGGAGGCGGAGACTGGACAGAAAGCATACACCCGGTGGGGTCGCCACTGCACGATCTAACAGCCTGGGCCAGAACACACGGAACGGGGAGAAGTCCTGTACAGAAAGTGAAAGCTCAACAGAGATCACACACCCTGTGGTACGTGATCCACCAGCCCAGCAGAGTACAAGCTGACCAGAAAGGTGGATCCCCGGAGAAGCCCAAGACCCGAGGCAACCACACACACAAGACACTAGAGGCCAACTGAGCAGTCACGGCGGGAGCCATACCAAATTGGCAACCACAGCAACATCCTAGTTAGTCATTAGTCTCAAACCGGTGGACTGTGAAACCCCCTGCCACAATGAATAAACACCAAAAAAAAGACACCAGAAATACAAAAAATCAAGAAAGTACACCACCAAAAGTTAATAAATCTCATACTCTAGATCGTATAGAACAAGAAGCCCTTGAAATAACTGACAAGGAATTTCGAGTGATAATTCTAAGGAAACTGAATGAGATACAAGAAAATTCAGCTAGACATCATGATGAAATGAGGAAAAGTATACAGGATCTGAAAGAGGAAATATACAAGGAAATCAATGTCCTGAAAAAAAATGTAGCAGAACTTGCTGAACTGAAGAAGTTATTCAGCGAAATAAAAAACACAACGGAGAGTTTAACCAGCAGGCTTGTCGAAGTTGAAGAGAGAACCTCTGAACTTGAAGATGGGCTGTTTGAAATAACACAAGCAGACAAAAAGAAAGAAAAAAGAATCAAGGACATGGAAGAAAATCTGAGAGAGATATCAGACAACCTCAAGCGCTCAAATATCCGAGTCATGGGTATTCCAGAAGGGGAGGAAAATGGAGATTCCACTGAAAACATATTCAACAAAATAGTGGCAGAAAACTTCCCAGGTATAGGAAAAATCACAGATCTTCAGATCCAGGAAGCTCAACGATCTCCAAACGTATTCAACCCAAAAAGGCCTTCTCCAAGACATGTCATAGTCAAATTGGCAAAACTCAGAGACAAAGAGAGAATCTTAAAAGCTGCAAGAGAGAAGCGTCAAATCACCTATAAGGGAGCCCCAATCAGGTTAACATCAGACTTTTCATCACAAACCCTAAAAGCTAGAAAGGAATGGGATGATATTTTCAAAATACTAAAAGACAAAGATTGCCAGCCAAGAATACTCTACCCTGCAAGGCTATCCTTCCGAAATGAGGGGCAAATAGTATATTTCTCAGACAAACAAAAACTGCGGGAGTTCACTACCACAAGACCACCCTTACAAGAAATCCTCAAGGGAGTACTGGGTTTGGTTCCTGAAAAATAACTACCACTGCCATAAAAACCCAAGAAAAATCAAAACCCGCTAGTACAATAAAAATGGCATTCATGAAGAGAAAACAAGCTAACAAAAACACTATCTACAACCTAAGGAACCAACAAACAAAGAAACCAAACAGTAAATCAGAAAGCAAGGAACAAAAGACACCTAAGACAACCAAACAACCAATAAAATGCTAGGAATAAATCAACACCTTTCAATAACAACTCTTAATGTTAAAGGCTTAAATTCCCCAATTAAAAGACACAGACTGGCTGACTGGATCAAAAAGCAGGACCCAACTATCTGCTGCCTACAAGAGACCCACCTCACCCATAAAGATTCACACAGACTAAGAGTGAAAGGATGGAAAAAGATTTACCATGCAAACAGAAAAGAAAAACGAGCTGGAGTGGCTATTCTTATATCTGACAAAATAGACTTTAAACTAAAAACCATAAAAAGAGACAATGAGGGACACTACTTAATGATAAAAGGACTGATCCATCAAGAAGACATAACAATCATAAATATGTACGCAACCAATGTTGGAGCAGCCAGATTTATAAAACAAACTCTATTAGACCTAAAGAAGGAAATAGACACTAATACCATAATAGCAGGGGACCTGAACACTCCACTGTCAATATTAGACAGATCATCTAGGCAAAGAATCAGTAGAGAAACACAAGATCTAAACAAGACTCTAGACCAATTGGAATTGGCAGATATCTACAGAACATTCCACCCAACAACCTCAGAATATTCATTCTTCTCATCAGCACATGGATCATTCTCCAGGATAGATCACATATTAGGTCACAAATCAAGTCTCAATAAATTCAAAAAAATTGGAATTATCCCATGTATCTTCTCAGACCACAATGGATTAAAACTAGAAATTAATAACAAACGAAACTCTGGAAACTATACAAACACATGGAAATTAAACAGCATTCTACTTAATGACATATGGGTCCAAGAAGAAATCAAGCAGGAAATCAAAAAGTTTATTGAAACTAATGAAAACAATGATACATCATACCAAAACCTGTGGGATACTGCAAAAGCAGTATTGAGGGGAAAATTTATTGCATTAAATGCTCACTTCAGAAGAATGGAAAGATGGCAAGTAAACAACCTAACACTTCACCTTAAACAACTAGAAAAACAAGAACAATCCAATACTAAAGTTAGCAGACGGAAAGAAATCATTAAGATCAGAGCAGAACTGAATGAAATTGAAAACCAAAAAACAATTCAAAAGATCAACGAATCAAAAAGTTGGTTTTTTGAAAAGATAAATAAAATTGACAAACCATTAGCATGGCTAACAAAAAAAAGAAGAGAGAAGACTCAAATAACAAAAATTAGAAATGAAAAAGGCGATATTACAACTGATTCATCTGAAATACAAGGAATCATTCGAGACTACTATAAACAACTATACGCCAACAAATTTGAAAATCTGGAGGAAATGGATAAATTTCTGGACACACACAAGCTCCCAAAACTGAACCGTGAAGACGTAGAAAATTTGAACAGACCAATAACAATAAAGGAGATTGAAGCTGTTATCAGAAGGCTCCCAACAAAGAAAAGCCCAGGACCAGATGGATTCACAGCAGAATTTTACCAAACATTCAAAGAGGAATTGACACCGATTCTTTACAAACTATTCCAAAAGATTGAAACGGACGCAAATCTCCCAAACTCATTCTATGAAGCAAACATCATCCTGATACCAAAACCAGGTAAAGATATAACCAAAAAAGAAAACTACAGGCCGATATCCTTGATGAATATAGATGCAAAAATCCTCACTAAAATACTAGCAAACAGAATACAGCAACACATACGAAAAATTATTCATCACGATCAAGTGGGATTCATCCCAGGGATGCAAGGTTGGTTCAACATACGCAAATCAATAAATGTGATACACCATATTAATAAACTCAAACACAAGGACCATATGATCATCTCTATAGATGCTGAAAAAGCATTTGATAAAGTTCAGCACTCATTCATGACAAAGACCCTCTATAAGTTAGGTATAGAGGGAAAGTATCTCAACATAATTAAAGCCATATATGCCAAACCCACTGCCAGTATCATCCTGAATGGGGAAAAGCTGAAAGCTTTTCCTTTAAGAACAGGCACTAGACAAGGATGCCCACTCTCACCACTCCTATTCAACATAGTGTTGGAAGTACTAGCCAGAGCAATCAGAGAAGAGAAGGAAATAAAGGGCATCCAGATTGGAAAAGATGAAGTCAAACTGTCCCTGTTTGCAGATGACATGATCCTATATATCGAACAGCCTAAAACCTCTACAAAAAAACTGTTGGAATTGATAAATGATTTCAGCACAGTAGCAGGATACAAAATCAACACACAAAAATCAGTAGCATTTCTTTTCTCCAATAGTGAACATGCAGAAGGAGAAATCAAGAAAGCCTGCCCATTTACAATAGCCACCAAAAAAATAAAATACTTAGGAATTGAGTTAACCAAGGAGGTGAAAAATCTCTATAATGAGAACTACAAACCACTGCTGAGAGAAATTAGAGAGGATACAAGAAGATGGAAAGATATTCCATGCTCTTGGATTGGAAGAATCAACATAGTGAAAATGTCCATACTACCCAAAGTGATATACAAATTCAATGCAATCCCCATCCAAATTCCAAAGACATTTTTCTCAGAAATGGAAAAAACTATTCAGACATTTATATGGAACAATAAAAGACCACGAATAGCCAAAGCAATGCTCAGCAAAAAAAATAAAGCTGGAGGCATAACACTACCTGACTTAAAGCTATACTACAAAGCTATAATAACCAAAACAGTATGGTACTGGCATAAAAACAGACACACTGACCAATGGAATAGAATAGAGAATCCAGAAATCAACCCACACACTTACTGCCATCTGATCTTCGACAAAGGCACCAAGCCTATTCACTGGGGAAGGGACTGCCTCTTCAGCAAGTGGTGCTGGGATAACTGGATATCGATATGCAGGAGAATGAAACTAGATCCATACCTCTCACCGTATACTAAAATCAACTCAAAATGGATTAAGGATTTAAATATACACCCTGAGACAATAAAACTTCTTAAAGAAAACATATGAGAAACACTTCAGGAAATAGGACTGGGCACAGACTTCTTGAATACGACCCCAAAAGCACGGGCAACCAAAGGAAAAATAAACAAATGGGATTATATCAAACTAAAAAGCTTCTGCACAGCAAAAGAAACAATTAAAAGAGTTAAAAGACAACCAACAGAGTGGGAGAAAATATTTGCAAAATATACATCTGACAAAGGATTAATATCCAGAATATATAAGGAACTCAAACAACTTTACAAGAAGAAAACAAGCAACCCAATTAAAAAATGGGCAAAAGAGCTAAGTAGGCATTTCTCTAAGGAAGATATCCAAATGGCCAACAGACATATGAAAAAATGCTCAACATCACTCAGCATCCGGGAAATGCAAATCAAAACCACATTGAGATACCATCTAACCCCAGTTAGGATGGCTAAAATCCAAAAGACTATGAACGATAAATGCTGGCGAGGCTGCGGAGAAAAAGGAACTCTCATACATTGTTGGTGGGACTGCAAAATGGTGCAGCCTCTATGGAAAATGGTATGGAGGTTCCTTAAACAATTGCAAATAGATCTACCATACGACCCAGCCATCCCACTGTTGGGAATATTCCCAGAGGAATGGAAATCATCAAGTCGAAGGTATACCTGTTCCCCAATGTTCATCGCAGCACTCTTTACAATAGCCAAGAGTTGGAACCAGCCCAAATGCCCATCATCAGATGAGTGGATACGGAAAATGTGGTACATCTACACAATGGAATACTACTCAGCTATAAAAACGAATGAAATACTGCCATTTGCAACAACATGGATGGACCTTGAGAGAATTATATTAAGTGAAACAAGTCAGGCACAGAAAGAGAAATACCACATGTTCTCACTTATTGGAGGGAGCTAAAAATTAATATATAAATTCACACACACACATACACACACACACACACAAACCGGGGGGGGGGAAGAAGATATAACAACCACAATTATTTGAAGTTGATACAACAAGCAAACAGAAAGGACATTGTTGGGGGGGTGGGGGGGAGGGAGAAGGGAGGGAGGTTTTGGTGATGGGGAGCAATAATCAGCTACAATGTATATCGACAAAATAAAATTAAAAAAAAAAAAAAAAAAAGAATTTTACTATGACATTTTCATTATAACAGATGGACTACCCACTAGAGAACTATTGGTTTCATGAAATATGCTATCTTTTTTTATTTTATCTTTTGTATTAGACCACAACTTGTAATTTTATAAAACATAATACTTATAATAAAAATTCTTATAACCTATTTGCATTTTTATTTTTAAAGAAATTATATTTTTCCTACTTTTCTGATAAATATATATTTATATATTTTGCTTCATACATTTGTTTTAAGTTTCCCCAAATATTCACTGTTAATACGAATATTAAAGTAATTGGAAAGTTTGAGAGCTAAGAGGGCAATCACTGGGAAGCTGTTATAAAGTTCATAATTTGGTTATTTCAAATTCCATGTAATTAATTATTTGAACTTGCATTTATTAATCATGCACAAGGTGGTATGGATGGAAGGATGAAGGCAACAATTTTGTTTCGTGTTTACAGAGTTCCAAATGTTAGAAACTTTTTTATTTTTTAATGCACAGACTTGTAAAACAATCAAAAAACCAGTAAATTTTCTTAAATCAAGCCAGATGTATCTTGTTATTTTTCCTAGTTTTGACACATAACTTTAAAGCCAATTTCATCTTTAAATGAAAGGGATGGACTAGATCTTTCCAGGGAAACTTTTAAGCTTTTATTTTATGAGTCTATTTGAGAGTTCTACAAAATTTTCTCAGCTGTTTATTTTTGAAGGTCTTTCATCAATTGAAAATGTACAAATTTTTCAATACCCCTAGGATTGACCAGTGAATTGTGTGGGACTAAACACAGTACTGAGACATGGTCTGCCCGGAAGAGTACAGCAGAATTCTCTAACTTCCCAAGATCCAGAATAATTATTTACATAGCCTGAGATGGATTTAATATTTTCAGTAGCTCCATTATATCGTGGCATATTAAGAAGAAAAATGCCAATATGACCCATTTCCCATAAAAATCTTGTCAGTAGTGCCACCCTGTTCTATAATTGTAATGTTCTTTTTAAACATAAACACAAAAAGTGGCATTATCCATATTAAATTTCATTTTGTTCAGCTGTGCCCAGCTAACCTATTTAAATTATTTTCATTTTGTTTCATATTTTATTGACTACGGTCAATCCTACAGCCAGCTTAGTGTTATCTAAAATTTGGATAAACCTGTTTTGTTTTCATCTAAATTCTTAAATATTTTTTTAAGACAAGTGTCAAAGAATTCTTGTATCTTCTGCCCAACTGCTCCACTACCATTAATCAGGCATTTCTGGAGTACTTTTTGAAACTATTTGTACATACTAACCCAACATACATGCCCCTATTTCAATACAGAGCAAAGATTTCTCCCTCTCTTTAAATAAGCTATAAAAGAATTTTGTTACTGATTACTGAAGACAGTATTTTGGACCAGTGCATCAAACAATTTCTCAGCCATTTTCTCTTACAGTTCTTTTGTATTTGAATACTTCGCATGCAGGACTGTATGGCAGTCAAGGAACAGAAACTTTAAATAACAGTATCTGCTTAGTATTCTTAAGCTTTCTTAGGAAGGAGGGGACCAGAGCAATAGTGAGTTTACATTAAAGTATATTATCATGGCCTACTTTCAAAGTTCAGAATTGAACTTTTATTTATTTCATACTGTTTTTCTTACTGCTTTGCTTCTTCTGCTTTCCTGCTGACTGAGGTCGTCTGAAGCATCTGCTCTACTGTTGAGGAGCTTTGGTGACTATTACACTTTCTCTCTTAGGGCTTCTGCTGCTCTTCATTTTTTTTTTTTTTTCTTTTTTTTCCCCACGTAAAACATTGTTTTGCTGTTTTAAAAAATTTCCCAGTGATGGCTTGATAGTTTTCTTGTAATACTATTTATTTTCCACTCCAGAATCTAATACGTTCTTTTGAAATAGCTGTAGCACTAAAGTGATTTTTGTTGCTCTTTTAAATCACTCTTATTCTACTTATCTAATTAAGTTCCGCTTGTCTACGTAAGTGATCAGTCACTGATTACTATGTTAAACAGTGCAGAATACTCTTTTAAGCTTACAGTGATTAGTATGGCTATATATTATTTTCTTGTAACATTTTGTTTCATATCTTGTTGCTGAATACTCACAGTTTGCAAAAATATGCCTTATTTATCTTAATTAATTGAAAAATGAAACATCAACTAAAACTAGGATTTAGCTTTTGATGAGTGTGATAGACTAGAAAATCGCTGAATAAACGAAATCTCATTGTATTACACTAAGTGTTCTGTAGGAGCTTTTCTATAAGTATTACCAAAATGCATTTAAAGAATCAAAAGCATAGTAGGAAATCAAAATAAGTTTACATTTGTAGCTTGTAATTTTTAATTATTTTTTCTAAAAATGCTAAGGTATGGGACAGTTATGCAGACTTTGGAATGGGTCTCTTGAAGCTTCCAGGATTATAAATAAGAATTATTACAGATAAGGAGAAATAGAAAAACTTTCATTAACTGCATTTTTAGAATCAGCATTTTTTTAAAGTATACATAATTCAAAAATTACTTTTAGTGATATCATATGTAAATTAGATCCAGTGTAAAGTGGTTTTTAAAAAATCAAATATGGGGCCAAACCCGTGGCTCACTCGGGAGAGTGCGGCGCTGGGAGCGCCGAGGCCGCAGGTTCGGATCCTATATAGGGATGGCCAGTGCACTCACTGGCTGAGCGCGGTGCTGGCGACACCAAGCCAAGGGTTGCGATCCCCTTACGGGTCACACACACACACACACAAAAATCAAATATGGTTATTATAGTATTTTGCCAAGTGTAATTTATTCTAACTGTTGAACATTAGGAAACATTTCAAGCAAAGGATAAAATGTCATAGAGATCAACAAACTAGCTAAATGCTGTTTATATTGCTAGTTTTCTATTGCTATGCATAGAATGCTATTCTGTGTTGCTAGTCTCCAGCTGTTTTATAATATCACATTACTCTGTCAGGAGATGGTATAAAGCATGCAGCCTTCCTGGAAGATAAAAAGTGATGACTTAAATTTCTTAAAATGTAGTATGTTACAGAAAACCTAAATTTTCCTGAAATTTTCATGTTCGTGTATGGTATTTACATGTTCCTGAACATGTTTTAGCTTATGCATATTGTCCTGTTAAAACCAGCAAACATAATGGATAATAATGCAGAAAATGTAATTGTCAAATTAATTTTATTCAAAATTCTTTTTTTTTTTTAAATCCTCAAATGTTTTCAGAATTGCACAACTACAGTTTAGAAGTACAGTGTTTCTGAAATTATATTTAGGTTAATAAACACTATATTCTAATTTGGTAGTTACTGAGTTTTCTGGTATTTAACCTTTACTTTGATTGCATAGTTTCAATTATGCAATACTCAGGTGATGATTGAGTGAATAGGATTGTGGATATCATTATATACAGCCATGAGTCCATGCTTCAGAACATTGACGAAAGTCACAACTGAAGTCTCTGCAGGTCTCTGTAGTGTCCACCCAACCTCTTCAGAAGTTAATTTTTCTTAATTAGAAGTCAGACGTGCCCTAGAAGTTGGAGACTAACTGAGGAATGTCCTTGATTCGTAAAGTCATATTCTTACTTAAAAGTCAGAGTTGCACTTGGAATCCTGATTCTTTTTTTTTTTTTTTTTTAATGTCCTATGTGGCCTTTTCTGCTTCTCGGTGATATAAAGCTTAATTTGGCTCTGAGCTCCAACCTTTGCCATTGTTATGCCACGTGCTTTATCTAAGGTGCCTTCTTTACCTGCTTTTAGATATAATACTGTGACATTTCTATTAGTTCTTCAGTTACTTAAGTATTCTTTAAGCAATAAACATTTGGGTTATAGATAAATAGAAAATTTTATGAAATTAAATGGATGAATATTATTGGGGAGACAAAAATAATTGATGAGGCATTTGCATCATTAAAACATTTGATAATTTACTCAATTTGTGTACTGTATAAACACAGAAACCACAGGAAAAGATTCTGATATTCAATGCACATAACCAAAACTATAATCAAGGGGCACTTCCTTTTACCCTCTAGCTGATCTTTGCATCTCTCTTGTAGTATGCAATGGAGAAACACCAGGGAACAATGTTCCTTCCTGATCTCAAAGAAGCCCTCTCTCTAGAGGAACAAGCAAGAGCTGTAAGATTTGAGGAAAAGTTCAATGGTGACAGAACATGCTGATTTGTCACGATGCCTTAAGTACGAAAGCACCAAGCTTCAAAAACTACAATTGTCTTAAAAATTAATGTTACGGCAGTTCTTAACCTGGCATTTTGGCTACTATAAATTGAATTTCTATATTTCAATTTATAGAATAGGTGAAGTTATCTAGGACTTCAGATTGCTGCATAATTTTGACAGCCTTTCTTTGTGCCTCTCATACTAGTGTATTTTACTTAAAAGAAAAAAGAAAAAAAGGAATGGATGAAAAGGAAAGCACACATAAAGATTTCCGCAAAGTAATCAGGACTTTGTTCATAGGCATTGTGAGTCAACGATAAGGTAACCTAAGACACATTTTTGAATAGCAGACCAAATATAGAGTACAGACTATGCACATCTTATTGCTGGGCAACAGTAGATAGTCATAAATTCCCTAGGAAACAGAACTTTAAATAAGAAAGGCTATCTTGGAAATATGTCCAGGGTAAATAAAAGGTAATTACAATGAATAAGCCTGTGCAAGTTCATGGAAGAACATATTCCTAAAGAATAATTCTTAATTATCTGCTGACTATGAATATCTGTATTGTAATATAGGGAGCAGTATGATCCAACAAATCAGAGAAGATTTTAGAGAACTTGGATGAGGATTTCCTGATAGTATGTAAGAAGAAATTCAGGGAGACTCCAAAAAAAGTGATTACATAAATATAAAAAGGAATAAATTTCAGTGCAACCATAGATAAAGCTTTATCCATTCATTCATTTACCTGTGTAAGAAATAATCACTGAGCTTCTACAAGAAATGTAATTCAGTGTGCTAGTCACCATAGGAGCCTACGTACAAGAAACTTACAATACATGCAAGAAAATGGCCTGTTCACAAATAAGAATAATTCAAACTGTAAATTGCCAAATGTTATAAGTACAGAATAACAGCATGGGAGTTCACAGGAAAATGCAATTAATTCAAGCTTACAGTTGAATGGGAAATCAGGAAATCCCTGATGAAAGAAAAAAATACTTGATTTTGACTCAAAATGATGGGTAGACTTGGGCATCTGGCACAGGAGGAGACATCCCAACTGAATGTAAGCAAAGGCACACAGGTGGTGATGTGTAGGAATGTGAATACTTTAAAGTAAAGAGTACTTGAATTAGATTAGTGGAAACTCAGGTTGAGAAAGAAGAATTTTGGCGACATTGTGTGGAGTGGGAGTTAGGGAGCTACGATGATATTTAAGGAGATCAGTCTTCATATGTTCAAGGAGAAATAGGGATCCACAGTGGTTTTTGAGCAAGGAAGATTTGTTTTGATAGGACAGATAAATTTGATGACTCAGAAAAGCTGGGATGTAGAAGAAAAATTAGAAAGTCATTCAATTAATCTAGACAAAATATATATAAGCTACTGAAATGAAAGCAGAGGTCATGGGAACAGAAAGCAGGAGCTAAAGTTATGGAACACTGTGATGTGGTATTCATAAGATAGCAAATGATAACATGTAAATGAGAACAGGGCAGATAAAAGTAATGAAGAAGTTGGGGATGTTAACTTAGAACGCCAGGGCAATAAAGCTAATAGTAACATAAAAGGCAATCACTAGGGAGAAATAGGTTTGAAAGAGAAGATACTTTCTTCCATTTGTAGCATTCTGGTTTGAGATATTAGTGAACCATTCAGAATGAGCATCCCAATACATAGTTATAAAAAAAATGGACTGTATTTGGACATATGCCTCTTATTCACTTATTCTATAAATATATATTGTGCCCTATTATGTGATAGACACTACGCTATGCTCTGGGGAAGTGATGATTAATAAGACACAAGTCTCTTCTATCAATGACCTAATGCATATATATCCATCTAAACAGCACTTATAATTCAGTATGAGTAACCTAGTATTTGGATATCAATGAAAACAAGTAGGCAGGGACAGCTTATCCTTAGCCCATCAAGAAAAATGCAATGGCAGTGACTTCTAGGAAGTTTATGAACTGATAAGAGTTTAAAAGGCAGAATAGGTAGGGGAAAAGTGAGGCAAAAGCATCAGAAAAGAGAAGCACGTATATTCAGCATTCAGCGAATGACTTGCTCAAGCTGGAGAAACCTGGCCTGTCAGAACAACTGCTTGTCTAGATAAGTCCTAAGTTTGGCTAACTTTATGAAAGAGGAGGATTATGAGAGATAAAAGAGGACTTAGGATAGTTAAATCCTTTGGAAGTATTCATGTAAGGTACAAGTAGTAGGAGGAGGGAAAGAGTAAGACAGGGAGTGAGAAGGAGCCAAAGAAGTAAGACAACAACTCACTGTCACAAGGAAGATACGGTTTCACCGTGCTGTCATTGTCCCGTTTTACAACGGTAGGGCATCAACTGAGAATTTTCATTGGCACTGGCACCTAAGATAATATCAGTACTTTAAATAAAACGTTTCTAAAATGTAGAAATGTGTGTGGGGTGAGAAGGAGGTTAGTGCTTAGAAAAATCGGAAAAGTTTTATAAGACAGGAGAACAGTGAATATATGTGAATATTTTATAAGGTTTGGGAATAAAAGAATGAACATTCAATTGGCCAATAAGCACATGAAAAGATGCTCAACATCAGCAATAAACAAAAAAATGCAAAGTCAACTCTGTACACCCCAAAATGTAGAATCAATTATGTATCAGTAAAGAAAAGTGTAAAAAATGTAAATGGTCATTAATAAAACATTTTTTTTAACTTACAGAAAGAAAATGCAAATCGAAGCCTTAATGAGCCACTAGTTCACACCATTAGGCTATTATAAAACCAAACCAAACCAAACAAAAAATAACAAATATTTGTGAGGATGCAGAGAAATCAGAACTTTTGTACATTGCTACCGAGACTGTAAAATGGAACAGCCTCTGTGGAAAAACAGCATAGCTGTATGATTCTACTTATACAAGGTACCTAGAACAGCCAACGTCATAGAGATGCAATGCAGAATAGTATTGATCAGGAGCTGGAGAGAGGGCATAGAATTTCAGACTGAGACGATGAAAAAGTTTTGGAAATGGACGGTGGTGGTATTTGCACAACAATGTGAATGTACTTAAAGCCACCGATTATACACTTAAAAAGGGCTAAAACAGTGAATTTGATATCATGCATACTTTACCACAATGAAAACTTTTTAAAAATTAAGAAGGTAGATAAAGGAGAAGATTGAGGAGATGTAAACTTTAGAAAAAAATTATTATAGTACTTATTTAAATCAGAAAAAAATAATTTTAAGTTGAGTATTTTTTAAAATAACAAGGAAAAGATGATAGGGATATATCCTTATAGATAAAATCAAGTTGAAATAAAAAAATACACTTCTTTAAAACTCACCTTTCATTAGGCTAATTAAGACATAACTGGTAGTTAATTAAAACCCAAAATAAGAAGCATGGGAACTATTTAGTTTGTTGCACCAGCTACAGCATATGTTAATATGGTCAGCCTCTATTTTGCATGGTTTTCATTGAACAAGTTTGTTTATTACTCATCAGTTTTTTCATTTTGCAGAGCAACACACTGAGTTTTTAGACAATAACTTTGGGAATGAAGGGGAGAGGGAAAAGTGGCTCCAATGTAGTTACTTAAAAAAAAAAAAAAGAAAAAAAAAAAAAACTTCTGGTGATTTTATGCACAAAAATAATTCATAAGCATCAACAGTCATAGCAAAAATCTATTCCCCAAACTCCACAACGACTTCATAGGTGGATTCTTTTTCTCAATCATTAGGGTGCCCATAGAATTTATCCTCCAAACCAGGACATTTGAGAGTGAAAGTGGATGATAAAGTGGCTACTAATATATTCTCTGAGACATCAGACATAAACAGGCACAGTGCCTAAATAAAGAATATGACAGCCTACGTAAGCTACAAGTATTAGCTTACTGTGTATAATCAATGTGCATAGCACATTCATGTTCATATAAACCATTGGTTTCAAATTTTACTATTTTATTGTTCATAAGATTGTTTTTCATGCCTCTAAATTTTTGATGTTGAGTATTTGGTTTGAACTGTATCAAAACAATTAGTATGAGAAAGATAACCCTCTTTAAGACAATCCTTATTTACTTAAATATTGCAGTAAAAGTGGGTGACTGTCTAAAATTAGTACCCGATCTAGGAAACACTGAGAAAAATACAAGAATTCATTGACGAGGATGTTCAATTTTGTAGAACAGTTTTATCCCAAGCAGGGCTTCCCTTATGCTACTGAGAGAAGAGACATTGGGCAAGGACAGCTTATGAAGACGAGATAAAGAACAACTAGGTGGGACTAATGGTCCAATTAATCTCTTAATATTCTATTTTAACTAGGAGATTTCTATTTTATCATATAGATAAAATTCCGAAGGAAAAAGAGGCAAAGTTGGGGCAAATTTCATTTCTACGGAACAACAGATATTATGAGAAACATTTTATAAGTGTATATAAAGTATTGTTTTCTATCTATGTGATTTGAAATGCTCAGAAAAAACAGTACGGACTCCTTTGAAAAGCAAGTTGGCCTAAGAACTGGAACTGATATTATAAATCTGCCATAGTGGAATAATGTCACAATAGTTACTCATGCTACATTGTCCGTATATAAGAAAGGCTGGTTAGAGAAAAATGTAGATGAGAAAGATGCACTGATACACTCAATGATAGACAGAAACTTCTAGAAACTCCTAAAATATTAGGAGATAATCATTTTGGATATTTATAAATAGAAGCCAGATGGACTCAGGTTTATCTGTTTTCTTTGTGAGCTTTAAAGGAACAGATCATGGCTGATGGAATATTTTGGAAAAACACTCAAAAAACAAGAAGCATTGAGATCTTTCCTCCTGCTTTGCTCTCTTGTTATATCCTTCAGCTCCTACTTTTGTCTCCACTAAAATAATTCGTTAAGTAATTAGCACTGATATCTCAGAGCAGATGAGTGTAATTTTTCTGTTAAGGCATATATGTGTATCCCCAAACTGAATGAAATAGAAAAGCCTTTGTATTTCCTTAAATATATCTTTATTTTGACAGTCCAGCAGTACCACCTTTTTTAGTAAAGGGGATGACTCGTTGATCTATTCAAAATCTTTTGTGGATTTATACCCCTGCATTTGATTTCTACCCAATAATTTTTAATTGTAAGGATTTCCTTTTTTGTTTGCCCATCTCCTCTCATTTTTAGCACTATATATATGCTTTAAGTAAATAATTGGCAATTGTAAAGGGCCTGGTAGGTACCAGCTTAAGCAATGAAGGAAATCTCTTGATTTGCTTCTGAACAAAGCTGGAGCTACAAAGTGGGGGAAATGGAAAGAAGGAATAGAGGTGGTACTGTATTTGTTGTGAGAGAACAGAATTCAAATCAGAAAAAATTCAAATTTATATGAGATGGTCCAGAAATTTATCTTAAATTGTTTTAAATTAACATTTTTTTTTTAATTTAACAATTTGGCTTTACATTATCAAGAGGCTGCATAGTTCAAATTTAAGTCCTTACACCCCATATATTTTTTTTCTCTTTCTACTATATAATCTGCCTATTGTCAATGTTTATGTGAGAGCTTTGAGGCATTTCAATAAAAATACATATTAGTATTTCTTAAAAATGTTCCTAACTTTCAATTTTATCTTAACATTACAAAACACATCAATAATAATAACCAAACTAAGGTTTCTATCTTCCATTTAGAATTCTGTACTTCAATGGTGGCTGAAATAATTGAAATAGGATAGGAAAGCAAACAAATTCCTTTACGACAGCTAGCAAAAAATAATGACTAGTTTTAGATTTCTAAATACAAAGTCTCCAATTAATTTCTATATTCTTAACAATGTTTACCAATTAAAAAGTATCCCTCTACCATCCTTCTACATAGTTCTACTTTCAAAGTTATAGGTAAGTATAAAAAGGGTTCTCGATAGAAACTTTGGCACCACAGAATGATAACATATCTCTTTTTTTTTCACAAGATAATCAAATATCATAGACCCATTTATCCTTTGTCATCAGCAGTCCACTGAAAACCAATGGCCAACCATGTATGTGCTGTCTAATGTCCATCACAAAGAGAACAAATCTGTTATATTTATGTAGAAAATTCTAGCATATTGCCTCTTATTTGAAAATTCTGGAGGATATTAGTAGAAGAAAGTACTGACGAAAGAATACTTTTTTTCCTTCTTTCTTTTCTTTTTTTTTTTTTTGCATTTAAGAGCGATAAACTTGAGCTAAAATATACTGCATTGGTAAACTTTATGGCTAAAGTCATAAAGTGTTGAAGATTCTCTGGCATTTTAGAATTCTTTATGTCCTTCTGCGTAGCTGAATTATGAATTAGTAAACGGTAGGAGGAAAAGTGTCTGTCATGATTTTCCCCTTGTATAAAGTTGAACTATAATTCTTATACCCTTACACATATTTTGGTAAGTGAATTATTAAGAAAATTCTGCAAGATTACATATGAAACACTTTAAAGATTTCTATTCCAGGAAAATTCACATTTGCTGTGTTTTATTTTTTTGCATTCAGAGTGAATTCTTCTATCAAATAACAACATTAATAGCATTGGACAGTCCACATATTTCAAATACTGACAAAATTAACAATATTAGACACTTGAAGTCTTATGTGCCCGTTTGTAGCTAGAATATTTAATTATAAAAGAAAAAAGTCAATGTTATAATAGTATTAAACAGCTCAGAAAATATATACATTATTGTATAAATCTTTACAACTTGTATATATGTATTTTATATATTTTTACAAGTTTATATATGTATTTTACATGTATATGTATTTGTATACATATGTATATATGTGTATTGCATACATATAATTTAATAGCTTCACAAATTATAAATTTCTGAATTTTTGTTGCTTATAAAACCTTCGACATATAGATAAACCTTATACAAAAACTTCATTTCAGTTGGCCCTGATACTTTCTTCGCCAGCCTGATTGCACTGTTTCTTGGTTTTCCGCTATCTTGGTGTCTCTTTATCTCCTGGAAAAGGCTATGAGTTTGTTCCTTCATTCATTTACTGAGTGATTACATTGTTACAAGCACTGTGCCAATCAATCTCTTTTATACTGAATGTGGAGCAAAAAGATGCCAAGAGGTTTGGCTCTACTGCCCAGTAATTTATAGTAGATAAAGAAAATTCAGGTTGAAAACAGGCTTGTAACTAACTGATCCTGGGCAATTTAACTGAACATGAGTTAATAAAACCTCGCTCTTGAAATTATTGTTAGGATTGAATGAAATGAAGCATGTGTGATGCCTGAGACCTAGAAGGTGCCACTGTATTTTTCAGTGGATGTGAAGAGGGAAGATAGTGTACAGAACAGGGATCCACCAAAATAACACTGTAACTTTCTTAGAATTAAGAGAACAAGATCATTCTTTCAAGAGCATCAGTCCAAACAAAAATCAAAGGTAGGGCCGGCCCCGTGGCTCACTTGGGAGAGTGCGGCACTGGGAGCGCCAAGGCTGAGCGTGGTGCAGACCACACCGTCAGAAAGAAAAAAAAAAAAAAAATCAAAGGTAAAGCAATAATGTTTAATCGTGGTATTGAATATTCAATTTATATATGAAGTGTTTTGCATTATATACTTCTCAGTATAATTAAAGCAAATTTATTTTAACATTTATTGCTTATAATATTTATTTATTTTTGAGTGCTATAGGCTATCCTATTTATCCAGAGTTTGTGAGGTCAGCCTTGTCCCAGTCTGTGCCACTGCAGAAATGACAGTAGAGAGAGAGACGAGGAAGTAGATTTAGTGTTTTTAAGTTTACGGTATTATATAGCTCAATGGTAACTTCATTATAAGTCTCTTTTAAGTGTCTCTGAGTTTCAGTAGTTGTAAGTAAGCAGGGTAAGCAGGTAAAATAGTCTCACACACTTAGAATCATTTCCTCTCCACCAAAGTTTCCTTCTAAGCTAAATATTTAAGCCTAATATTGATAGAAAATAGTCTTAATGGTATGTTTGTGTGACTTTGTTGTTTTTGCCTCATAAAACATGAGTGTAGAATCCACAGTTAGTGGCTGTGGTAGGATCAGCAAAGACATTGGAACTAAGCTATGAGAAAAATCCTCTCTAATGTTCCTCTCTACTTAGGGGAGCTTAATTCATCTGGGGATAGGTGTGTATTGTGGGGTAGTGAATAATGGATGAGCATAGAGAAACCCCATGACTTGGGACAGAAGTATTAACTGTGGTGCATGTTGGTGTGGAAACAGACAAGGGAAATGGGCATCCTCAGAGTAGCGGTGGGTAAATGAGGAAGGGTTATGGTTTAGCTAAGTAACAAGAAGTAGATACCCTGGTCACCCTGCCCTGGTTGGTAGAGCACTAGAAAAATTAGGTGTTGGTTGCACACTTTCCTCAAAGATAGATTCTGGACCTGGAAGTTACTGGAACAGTAATTAACAATTAACAAGCTAGACATGGCTCCAGAATTCTGTAGTTCTGAGTATAACCTGCTTACAGTATGATGAATTGGCTATTTCATTGTTGAATTCAGACATAACTCTGTAGTGCTTGTTGTCATTAATTGGCTTAAATAGCTCAGCGTCCGATCTGGTGTAAGACAGGTTTCTGCTTAAACACCTGCTCTCCTGCTATTAACTGTGTGGCCTTGGGCAAATTCCTTAACCTTTCCAAGTCTAAGTTCCCTGATTTGTGAAATCAAGATAATAACTTCTGTGAAGGTTAACATAGTGCCTGGCACATAAAAAGCACTAAGCACTTTTTCTATGACCATTTTTTTCTCCTATGACCATTTATTATGTTAAAGGGAAAGGATTAAGGGGAATCTAGATCTTAAGTCATATATAGAAATGTTCATGTAAAGGGTATTCATATAATGGTGTCTACTACAACCACACTAGAACATTTTACACAAGGCCCTTTTACTATCCTTAAACATTCTGCAAACTCTTAATGAAGTTTTAAATGTTATTTCATTTATATCTACCTGGAATGCTTAAAATTTCAAGTAAGAGAACAGCCAATGATGATTTAATAGCCAATTTACTTCTGATAAATTTCTACTCTTTCTTTAACTACTTGAATGCTCTTTTTAATGATGTCCTACTTCTTGCTACCCTACAAGGTCTGATCTACCTTAACTTATTCCTGGAAATGACAGTCAGTCTCAGAAAGAAAATGCTATAAGCTAATAAGCAGCACTTAAAAATGACCCTCAAGAGCAGCAGATGAGTTGCTAATTAGAATTATCACTGGTACCTCAATCATACTGTTCTAAGGTCTGAATTATGTCAAGACATTAAAAGTAGAAAGTTCACTAATGTTTTTAATGCATATCTATTATTTATAAGGCAAGTGTGAGCTGAGAGTATAGATCTGAGTGTATTACCCACTTCTTACTGCCTGTCCTCTGAGTTCCTTACCCTTCCCTCTTAGGCGGAAGAGTAGCGTAGGAATGGGCTGCACAGTCAAATAGGTCTGGGTTCAAGACGCAAGACAAGCACTTCTCAGTTGTATGACCTTGAACAGGTGATTTAATCTTTCTGACTTTCATTTTTCTCATTTGTAAAAGTTTAGGATAATAACTGCTCCATAAGTTTATATCAATTAAAAAAGTTATTAATGTACAACTTTAATGTTTGGGGTAGATATTCTATACATGGTAACAATGATATTTGGTTGTTATTATCAAGTGTCTGCTTTGTTTTCTTAATCTCAATCATAGGCTTTTCTTTTTGTATTAAGACAATGCCAGTGACCCCTCAGTTAAAGAGGTGTGAGCTCATGGTGATGACAAGTGTGTGTTAAATTAGATCACACTCTCTCTCATCTGGTCCCTCTTAGTAATGCGTCCTTGAGCAGACTAGTTGTAGCAATAGTAGCATAGATGATCCTGTTAACTGAACCACATCACTAATACATTTATGACTTTGTCTTCTTTAGCAATAGGACCCAAGCAATTTAGAAACCACTGACTTTGTATAAACACATGTGCATGTTCTTGCACAGAAGCATTTTTTTTCTTTGTAGCACTAGTTTAAAAATAAGAAATTTGAAATAATAATCTTCAAGCTCCTGGCATATCTCAGGTAAATTATCTTTCATAGATTTACTAATAAAAAAAATTATGCATTTATTGAGTCAAAATTACTGAAAGAACTGAACAAATCTAATTGTATCAAAAGTCTAAAAAAAAAAAATCATCATAAAAATCATACCCTTGCCTTAGGAATTATTTTCTGATATATGGTGCTGTATGAATGCCTTTAGTAGCAAATAGTTGAGGAGATGCAAATTCTATAATTTTTCTCTTTTAAGTATGATAGTCAAAATTCATTCTCAATAAGTCTTTCAAAAATAGTAAAGGATGCCTTAAAAAATAGATATAAATGAAAATAGCCCTAAGAAATATCATCTGTATCTGAAAGGAAGGTAAAATAGTCCATGCTTGAATATGGCTGACTTAATTAAAACTCAATTAACATTGTTATTGTGTAACTAATGGCTTGAAAATGGCAATGTCATGAGCCATCAATTATGGATTAGTGTAAAAAAAAAAAAAGTAGTTGTTGTAGTCTGGAATGTCAAAATAAGCCTCAGGGTGATTTTTTTAAAATACATTTAATCTAAAGTATATTGTCAGATTATAACATGGCCTCATAGTTGATTAAAAATGACAAACATAATGTCACTAATGAATTGCTTTTCACTAAAAAACTGTTTACAGGGTGTTAATAGGGATTAGGGTATTTTTATCAAGTAATATTTCTCTAGGACCTAAGTAGTTCATTTACCATATATTTTATAAGTAAGTGTAAAATAAAACTTGAGGATTCAAATATTTAGAGAGGATATTTATTTCACTATTTTTCTCATATGTATGAAGTTAAAGATTATTTTATTTTAATTAATTAATTTTTTTTTTTTTTGGCTGCTGGCCAGGACAGGGATCTGAATCCTTGAACTTGATGTTACAACACTGTGCTCTAACCAACTGAGCCAACCAGCCAGACCAGGTTACTTTATTTTTATATTCTTTGGGGAACTATATTTATGTTCTCTGAAATGATAGACATTTCTGTCCTATTATGATGAAGGTTCATGAGGCTCTTTATGATTCCTAAATATGCTTTTCTCTTCCCAGCTTTGTTTCCTATGCCTTCTATATTAAAATTTTTTCAACATTTGCTTCACTGAAATGCGAATTCCTTCAAACTCTCTTCCTTTTACAATCCTATCATTTTATTTAGAACTTTTGCTATTTTGCCTCATATGAGTTTTTTCTCTTTTCCTCAATAAATTCTGAATTCTTCAGGAATTGTGATATTAACCTAATCAGCTGTTACTTCTTTCAACATTTTGTATACACTTATATGAGATATATAGCTTAGAAACACCCATTGGAGTACATAAAATATTAATTTAAAATTCATATATTAAAATATACTTTTTTCAAATTTGTAATAGGTAAAAAAATGAGTATAACCATGCCTTTGTGAAAAGGTTGAAGCTTAATAATGTCCATTTGTTTTTATAACCTCCCTCTGCTCCAGTGGATGTATACAATTTTTCTAGTTAAGCATGTTTGGTTATTGTTTAAAATATAAAGCTCATTAGACTATATCAGAATAATGGACTATCTATCATATAGAGCAGATCACTTTTTCTCAATAATTTTCTGTTCCATTGTCTTAATTTTTGAGCTTCACTATGGTTGTTTTGAGGGGTTAAATTAATTTCATTGTTTACTTAGCTGTATGCATTTGTGCTGTGAGGTTTCCTAGGGCAGGCACATAGCTGTATAAGATAGATGGCCCTTCATCTCTGGAAATCTCAGTTGGGCACATTCACTTGACAAATCTTCATTGTAATAAACAGGCAATTCTAGTGAAACACACTGTGAAACATTCTAAAAGTGATCTTTCCAGGAAGGAGCTTAACCCCCTTGGAAAAGTCATCACCTAGAATCCAGAGATACTTTGAAATGCAAATTGCCCACTTGAGACAAGGGGGCACCTGTTGTTCTGCCTTGATTATGTCTTCAGGCCTCAATTTCAAGTAAAATAGAGAACAGAAGGAAGGTGTTCTTTTGATGAGCTCTGCCCTCAGGGTAATGAAGGCAGAGGGAGAAATGCTAGGTGGTACCCATTCATAATTCCTTCCCGGCCATCAGTAATTACAAACCACTTACTGTCATTTTGAGTTGTATGTAAAATATAACTTTTGTTTTGTGCTGACTGTTTTTTCATAGTTGTGAGCAGGGAAATTGAAAAGAGAGGACTCATTTGCTGTCTCTGGGAAAAACAGAAGGAAATACCTAGAAAGAAATTATTACATACTCATACAGTTCTGGGGAAAACAGAGCACCAAAAGAGGGTGGGAAGTGATGCCACCAAGAGGCGGAAGAAGAGAGGTCTAGAGGAGATGGAGAGAAAGGAGAATGTGGGGAGGTTGAGGCCTGAGAACAGGTCTTCAGACTTAGCACACAAAGAATACGGTCATGAGATAGTGACTCAAAGATGTCCATAGATGACTTAAGCCATGCAGAGGACAAGAGAAACATCAATAAATTATTTAGATGTAATTTGTTAATTTGTGAGTATTCAATACCATTCAGCAGTAATCTGTCTTTGTACTGCACTCACATTTCCCTATCTGACTATATTAGCCATTTGTTTGTCTTCTTAAGACTCCTACTTACCTGTATTTTTCTTATTTCTGAACTCCAACAATTCAAATATACAATTAAAGTCATTTGGCATAAATTAATTTAGTTTTCTTCTTCCCCCTTTCAAATTTATTGACACCTTCCTTTATCTCCAATTTAGCTTTACTTATCTCATTCACAGGAGACAAGGTGATCCTTCCCTTGATCAAGGCCAATCTTATCACATTTACATTTGATCCCATCCCTTGTTTTGTCAACAGGTACTTTACTCCATCAATATCTCTTCTGTTTCATTTATCTTTGACCTCTAACTCTACCAATAACTCCCTGATCCTGTCTGTAAAGAATTCTCTTCTATCTTTCCTTCCCATAGCCCTCACCAACTAAAAAGCTTGTTAAAACCATACATACCCTAACTGTAGGAGTCCTAACTATCTCTAATCTTGCAGTTTTAATTGATTCACCAACAAACTACAGTTTGTTTTAATCCTCAGGACTCTACTTAAACATCTAAAGTGGAGTTTAACAGTGACTTAACATTGCCAAATCCAGTGAGAACATTCATTCAACTTATTAGACAGTATACGATTTTATACTGTGTGCCAGGCATGACTTTCTAGAACTCATTACTTTCTGGAATTCTATTATACTGTTTATGTAAATTTTATTTGTGGGCCCCAGTGCTGCCTATTACTTAAATGTTGGAGTTGCACACAGTTCTCTCTCAAATTCATTACTCTTTCATTTTTCTGTGCTATCTCATCAGTTTTTTTAGTTTTTTTGCATGAGCCATGAATGACTTTGATGATTCCCAAATCCACATCTTTAATCTAGGCTTCTTTCCTGACTTTCATATTTATATATCCATTTTTAGCTGGACTACCCACTTGGAGGTTCCCCAGCCACCTCAAACACATCTACTTTCACCTATTTTCTTAATCCTTACCTGATCTCATTTGAAAGTACCCTCCAGACACTCAACGCAATTCCTTGAAATCATGTTAAAACACTCTCTACCTCCATTGTCTGGCTCCTATTTATTGTCTAATAAAATTTAGCTTTTTGGGGGGGGTTATCCCTCTCAGAAAACCTTTCATTAAACCTCAGATTGAACTAAGTGTTCTCCTCTGTCTTGCCAACACAGTCTTTTCACGTGTCTACTTACCCAGTGAGAGTGTTTTTCAGGAAAAAGAGTCGTGTCTCACATTATCTCGTGTTATTTCAGTTCTTAGCATTGTCTGTGTAGAGCTACACAAACAGCCAGTTGTCGGGGTAGGGCTGGGTCTGGAGCTTACAAACCCCTCAAGCCCATTCATAGACCCCTCACGCGCCAGGCTGGGTCCCCAGACCCCTCATACGCAGGTCTATGAGCTAGGTAACCGGCAGACAGGTCCTTGGAAGCCGTAGGTTGGAGAGTGTGGTGGCGCAGAGCAGCATCCATCCAAGGCAGTCTCCAGCCAAACCACAGTGCCACGCATGCGCACTAACTCCACCCACACACAGTTTACAGAGAATGCGCTGAACCACCCCTGACTGGCCTCTGAGGTGAGGGGCCTGACTAAACCATTCTATTTCCCAACAGGCTGAAATGTCTTTAATAATCAGTGAATGTTTATTAAACTGACCTGAATTTATTCCATTAGAGTTAACTAAGAGTTAACTCCTTATAGAAAAATAAAATAAAATAAAAAGTTTCTGGTCAATGTAACTGACACTGAATTTTTGAGCCTGGTTTATTTCTTTGCCAATAGTTTCATAGTCACATTACTGCTAGAATAAATGAAGTAAGAAATAGTATCTTTATTGTTGAAAGGGCAAAACAAGGGTGTTTCTTGCCGGTAATTGCCAGTCATTGCTTTTTGACTCAGGATATTTTCTTTTTTTAATTGGTGGTCATAAAATTTATCTGTAAAAGCTTTAAATTTTATTACTACCTTTTTTTGTGATTTATGTTGTGTTCAATATCACTTATTTGTATTAATCTGAAAAGTTCAAATATAGTGACCTATATGTGAAGCAATCCTCTGATATTAATTGCTCAGATATTGATGTGATTGTTTTCTGAAGAAATCTGGTAAATTTTGATGAACCAAAGTCATCCAATTAATTGGTAAAGGAAATTGACGTTTTTAGACACTTATTTAAATGGATATTTTTGAAGAAAGTACTTAACTGAAACAAAAAAAGTATTATAAAAAAATCTTCAGCAGTTTATTGGCATCAATAGGCAATTGTCCAATTCTATTTTTCCACAAACTTTTTGATGTACCCTCATACACACACACACACACACACACACACACACACACACACACGTACACACACACACATATTTTTGTTTGCTTTAATTTTGTAAATTCTGACACTCCTTGGTTCTTGTCCCACAGATGTTCAGTAACCCATAATGTGATATGATTATTGTGTTTATATTTTGCAAAAATTGCACTGAACAATGTTAAGTAGGCAAAGAAGGCTTTATTCAAGGCTATTGCAATAGGGAACAGAAGCCACATTCAAGTCATAATTCAACTCTGCAAACAAAGATTGGGAGGCTTTTTAACCAGGGCCTAAGATGAGGTACTAGAAAAGTACCGGAGGATGTTAGTAGGGAGGTTGATCAATGGTATATATTGACTGCATTGAATTATTTACTATTTGCAAATGTTTTTCTCCGTAATTAGGTGATTTGTATTTGCTAATTGGAGCCCATCAAAGTTAGGAACTTACCTTCCCACAGAGACTGGGAGATGGGGACACTATTTTCCTTGATGATTACATTTCAAAGATGGCTCCCAGGTCCTTGAGAAAGACTTTGGCAAGAGGCCTTCAAAAAGATTTATATGTACAGAGGCTTCTTGACTTATGATAGGGTTACATCTTGATAAATCCATGGTAAGTTGAAAATACTGTAAGTCAAAAATGCATGTAATACACTTATTACATCTCCTGAACATCATAGTTTAGCCTATTCATTTAAGCATTTTTGACTTTAAGTTTATTCCAAACTTAAACATGCTCAGAAACTTACATTAGCCTACAGTTGGGCAAAATCATCTAACACAAAGACTATATTATAATAAAGTGTTGAATAGCTTATGTAATTTACTAAATACTGTACTGAAAGTGAAAAACAATGGTTGTATGGCTACTCGAAGTATGTTTTTTTACTGAGTGCATATTTCACATTATTATAAAGTCAAAAAATTGTAAATTGAAACATCATAAGTCAGGGACCATCTGTATCTCAGAGCAGCAGAGAGAAAATTTGCAATGACATGTTTTCTAAGGAAAAAGCTCTATGAAAAGGCAGTTCAGAGCTCAGAGTTAGGAAGAAGCCCATCTCAAGTTTAATCAAGCTAAGGGAAAGGTTAAGAACGTCCAGTCGATAAGCATATTGGAATGTCCAAATTCCCTAGACATAAGTAGAGGCATATGCCCGTTATCAAATCTGCCTAACAGAACTCAGGACATCAGTTAGGAGATAAGCAACACAAATAATCAATTTATATTAATGAATCAGTAGCAGCCTAACATTTCATGTGTTTGCATATTTTTTAAAAAAGTTTATGGAGTTGACATCCTAATAGATGTGACAAAATCAAAAAACAAATTTAGGACAAAAGGGGTGACATCCATGAACTTAAATGCTTGGGAACTCTTACGTCATTTTAGCTATACAGTTGCTTTTGTGGTTTTGTGGCAGATCTACTGCCTGCCAATATTTCATAGCTTTAGACTTAGACTTTAAATGAATAAAAGAACCACTGCATTGCATTAATAGGGAAAACTTCAGCATTAAAAATAACATGGTTTGTACTTTTGAAATTCCTCAAAAAAGAACTTCTCTAAAAGGCTATAAAATTTTAAAGGGAAAGATATCTTAGCCAAAATAAAATGATAAATTGTGGGCTAATGTGCTCATCCTTAAACCTCTTTTTCTTTGTGAACTATTGTATCACTCTTACTCAATTAGATCATATCTTGGCCAGGAATGTATCTACACACATATATAAAAACTTAACAAATTAAAAAAATATATATTACTTTAATCAACTATGGGAGGCCTAAAAATTGAAATTTGCAATTGATTCTGAATATGGGTTTATGTATTTATTTTACTTAAGTATATCCTACTTTTTCATCAATAGTTTGCTATTTAATTCTGTTATAGGAATAACAGATTAGGTAAATAATTACATGTAGAGATAAAATATTAACTTTATCTTATTTGAAATGTGAAGAAAATTAGTGAGTTATTTCAGTTTTTGAAACTGATTTATTTCAGTGATTTTGAGGCAGGCATTGTGAAAGTAAAGAAACAAGATTGCATTCATAATCAAAAAATATTACTCTGTCCATATCTCTACACACATATGTATCTTGGATCAAAATTATGGCACACATAATCTTAGTATGCATTTAATTTTTCTCTAATTATAATAAGTAAAAATGAATTTGGAATAAAAAAATGTATATTGCCTGAAACTTAAAACTCTTTTTTTTTTCTTTAAAACTAGAAACTAATCCATAGGTTAAAATGTTATTATATTTGTTTTAAGAGAATTGTATAATGTTAATGGTGTCTTTTTTTTAATCTGCATTTTCTTATTTTCTAAATCTTTGCAGGGGAAAAATAATTTATTTCAGGATCTGTAGTATCTTCTGTATGTTACCATTAGCTATCATTTAAACATAAGGTAGTGTGCATTACTCTTTTAAGAAGCATCTAATACTATTTATATGTATATATATATATATATATATATATATATATATATATATATAATTACTTCATTTGGATTGCTCCACATTTAGTAACTGTCTCAAGAATTTGTATATAGACAATGTTTTTCCTTGAAATTGTAAAGTATATAAAATTAGCATAGATGTTATTTTTTTAATTAAAAAAATATTTACTGTCCCATTACTATGTGTGAGGCTGTTTTAGGAACTGGAAATGTTACAATGAACTAAACAGGGATTAATCTCACATTTTTATGCGTGGATTTTGACAGTAAGCAAAATAAAGAAACAGTATAGTATATTTTAAGGTTGTGAGTTCATTGAAAAAAAAAGAAGCTGGATAGGGAATTTAGCAATTAACATTTAATTTTTTTGAAATAAGAAAACATTTTTTTAGCTCAGTTGGTTATAGCATGGTGCTTATAACACCAAGGTCTAGGTTTCCATCTCTGGTACTGGCCAGTTGCCCCCCACTCCACCACCAAAAGTTTCTGTGTGTATTTTTTAAAAATACTCTGCTTTAAAAAAAAAAAAAAACTTTCTTTTATTTTATGTTATAAAATATGCACCTATTATCATCCCATTAAATCACTTATTTTTGTTTTACTTGTATCTGGCAATACAGACTTTAAAGTAAAAAATTACTAATGCTTGTCTCTTATGTGTCTTTAGCCTTTTCTTAAATCTATAACATGTTAAATATGATGAAACATTGTGATATATTATGACAAGTTTGCATCACTTCTAAGACAAAGTCAATGAACAGAAAAAATGAGTAGATGTTATAACATTTTGTTTATTATATGTTACCTTATCTTTCCCGTTTGTTGTTATTTTTAGATGGGGGTATCATATTGCTGTCAGTTATTTTGTTATTTATTTATTTTTTTCTAGTATAGAGGAAAAGCACCTGGATCAAGAGTTTAAAAACTAATTTTATTATGCAAATAGCTATACAGTATGTGCATACATTGCCTGTTATTTGGATAGTAAGTATCTGTCAAGAGTATTATGATTTTACTCAGCAGTACATAGGGAGATTTGGATAACATCATTTTTAAGGACAACTTTTAGTAAATCCATGATGAACTCTAAATGATATGAATTGATAACACTTCAGTACTAAAAAATGTTAATATTAGCATTCATCATGGTAAATTCATTTTCAAAATGTAATAAAGAAGTAAAACCAGCCTTTATGCTTTTTTGTGTAGAAAACATATGCACCAAAATGTATTTATATTTATTAAGCCTCCTCTGAATAATAGTATGCTTCAACGGAATAGACCTACTGGGGGGTATTTTAAAAATAAAAACTAGGTCAATTTTATTGGAGTTTTAGTCCTTATAATGCCATCTTGAATTATGAAAATACATGTTTTCAGTAAAATCAGTTGTAAGGGTTTTTGGAGTTCTGGGAATGTGTGCTGTTGTCAACAACCCATAGGCCAAAATCTCAACCCCCATTGAATGATATCATATGATTGGCTTCCCATACTTATCACAAGCACACAGCCGGGAGAGAAGAAGCCTTCTGAACCAGCTCAGTTTTTAAAAGCACTGAATTCCATATGAATTCAATAATTTATTTATAATTCTACCTACAGAAAATTGACCCATATGTCTTCCTTTTAAAATTCCTTAGGTTTGACATTGCCATATCATGGCTTCTATTTTTCTCTTCAAATTGATCCTTGTAATTGGTTTTATGCTTACTTTTCAATTATGTCTGGCATTATCCTGGGCTCTATATAACTTTAAGGATTGATTTAGGCCTTGTGTTTCTCTAGGGATGTCCCAATCTGTGAAACACGTTTGTTTTTAGAGATTTGTTCAACAGTGATGCATTTTTTAATAACTACTTATGATCTTTTAGACTCTTCTCAGTATATGCAGTCAGATACTATCTATATTTGTGTTGTCCTTAACAGTATCCACTAGCTGCGTGTGACTATTTAAATTTATATTTACTTAGTTAAAATGAAGTAGAATTAAAAATTTAGTTCCTCAATCAAACTAGCTCCATTTTAATTCCTCAAGAGCCTCATGTGACTAGTGATTACAATGGTGCAGTACAGATACAGAAATAATTGTGGAAACTTCTATTGAATAGCATGCATATTTTTCTTATTGATGAGTAATGCAGCTGACTTTTAGATTAAAAATCTAAGTTCTCCACAGCTCTATTAAATAGCAAAGCTGAAACTAGATTCCAGATCTTTTGACATTAAGTAAGACACTTTTTAAGAGTTCAACTGCCCCAGGAAAATGGACCATTTATAATACTAAATTTTCTATTTCATATTTTTCCTTCATTGACCCTGTAACATGGGAGAAAGGTTGCAGCCAAATTCACTTATACAAACATAATTATTAGGAGCTTCAGAAGTTATATTTAATTCTTGGCTTAAAAATGTATGAATGTATCTATATTTTTTGATGTGACCTTGATATTTTATAATGCTCCTTAAAATATCTGCATAGTTTAATATTTCTATAAAAAGCTTAGCAGGGAGAATTGACACAGTATGCAGGTAGGATGAGTATAATTTGTGTTTCCAAGGACTTAGGCTACCTGAAAAACCTTATGACTAATCAGAAGACAGATGGCACTGTTAACACAGATCACCTACAGATCATAAACATTTATCATCGAATTTCTCTTCCAGCTTTCTTCTGTCAGATCTGGGGTTAGACCCCAAATGGTGTTAAGATCTATAGGTCAGGCAAATGTTTATGTTAAGGCTAAACCAGGGATTCATCATGAGGGTGCAGTAGAAACAATCTGTTATTGTTATAAAAAATAAATGCAGAATTTTAGAAGAGAACATTTTATAACATGTCTATTTACTTATTTATTGATTGATAGGGCAGAAATTACATATAGTTCATCTTCTATATAATTTCTTCCAAAATAGCAATTATAAATTGTTATTGAGATTTTGAGAGTTAAATATGTATATAACTATCAGCAGATATGGTCTCCCTCATTTACAAGTGACTCCAGCCCTAATTATTCTTTCTTTTTGGGGATGTATGTTCATTTTCTCATTGACATACCAAAATATATGTATCGTCAAATGATGTGTATTGCAGTAGAAGCACTTGGACTTGGCCTGTGGCCAGGATACCATATCAGTGTTTAGGCCCAAGGAAGATTAAGTTATGGTAGCTCAATGGGGCATCTAAGACATAGGGTCTTTCACCTTTATTTTTCCTGGAAATGGTGGTCCCCTTCAGTATAGCCAAAGTAAAGGAACAAACCATAAATTCTGCTTACATAATAATCTTTACTTTTTTTTTTAAGGTTTTCTACTGAATGCTGATATTTTGTCCACTCTTAACTGCCTAATATTTTTTTTCTTTTTATTTACTTTATTTCATTTTTTTTATTTAGGCAATTCAGTATTTAGGGAAACATGGCCATATGAATTTAATTTTTTTCTATAATTCATTAAATTCATAAGAATATTCTAAAACAATCATGTCACAGTAGAGTAATAGTTTGATTCATGTTGAACCCACCTAAGGAATCACCTATTTCGTCTTCCATTCAGTTCATGTGGCCTCTTCATTCAAGTGGCTCTTAACCAGTGTATGCGTCCTCTTTACCTGAGGAGCTCCAGGAAAGAAAGAAAAATGTTGGTGGCAGGATTTTCTTTCCCACAGACCAATTGACAGGATTTTCCACTAGATACGATAATGTATTTTTATGTAACAACTCTTCTTTACTTTTCTGAAATATGCTGTAATTCTACAGTTCATGTCGTTTGGCTAGAATATTGAAAAACGTGTTTGTTACCAAGCTAATATGTAGACATATATCAATGTTCGTATTATGTCACTCCAACACTAATTACTAATTGGGGAAATACCCATAACAAATCTTAATAGTTTACCAGGAAGTTTATGGAGGAATATTTTTAGTGCCATCCAATCATTTAATTCCTTTACTATGTGATAAGCAAGAACCATGTATCAGAAAGTAGACTGGTCTGGTTAGAATGGGAAAGAAATGAGAGTTGATATACCAGCCATTAGGAAATGTCTTACTTTTAATTCACTTATTTTAATCTCTACAATTATGTGAATTTAAATAGAGAGAAGACTTATGTAGTGACTAGCTCAGTTGAGACTGGTGTTTTACACTAATAGCTTTATAAGTGTAGACATCTTTATTCATGATCCTTCATGTCTAAAGAAGAAATTGTCAGGGAATAACATTAAAGGAAGTGAAAAATAACGTCAGTGTATTATTACAACATGCAATTTTATCAAGTCAAATTAACATTGTAAACAAAATTATTAACATTTTCCTAAATTAGTTATTGCTGACCTTGCCCCCTCTTACAACTTTTGCTAAGCCTTCTACTCTTCCAGTAACTAAGATGTTGAATATGATGTGTCGTAAATATAGGATAAATGATGGGATGTATGAATGCAATTACATTGAAGTCATGTATTTTGATTAATATCTACAAAGGTATATCCAATGCTTGACAAGATAACTTGAAAACAATTATGAGCTTCTAATGAATTTTATTGTTTATATATTTAAATCTGTTTAAAAATTGTAGGTTTCTCAGTCTAAATATTTTAATAATTAAACTGTGAGTTATTTTGACCTTCATCATGGTATTATTTTTTACTATAATGTAATTTGGAGAAAAGCAAATTTTTTTCCCCTAAATCTCAGTATCCGTGTGTATGTTCACAAATTAAGGTAATCATCACCAGGTAACAAATTTTTGTTTTCAGCTGACTAATTGCCTATTTCAATTAACCCATTCAGAAAAGCAAAATATGATGTATCTCCTATAAGCAAGTGATGCTCAGTGCAAAAATATAACATGGTGACTTACAGACAAGTATATTAGTCTGTTTTCGTGTTGCTATAATAGAATACCTGGGACTGGATAATTAATAAAGAAAAGAGGTTTATATGGCTCATGATGCTGTAGGCTGGAAAGTTGCAATTGGGCAACTGCATCTGGTGAGGGCCTCAGGTTGCTGCTTCTCAAGGTGGAATGTGGAAGGGGAGACAGCTCACTCTCCAGGGACGTCCGTTAATCTGTTCATGAGGGATCTGCTTTTATGACCTAAACACCTCCCTCTAGGCTCCACCTCCCCACACTACCACACAGGGGATCAGATTTCATTCAACTTGGGTTTTTATGGGGGCAAATTATATTCAAACCATGGCAACAAGTAATTATTCACTCATTCTTTCAAAAATAATTTACTACTCTTCAGGTGCTATGCCAGAAGGGAATAGAATAGAATGTTAAATACACAAATTATAAAATAAAATAAATAATATAAAGAAAACATGCAAAAAAAAATAAAAGTACATAAATAGAGCTCAACTTAGATTACTGTTTTTTAATAAGTTTGAGAATCTTCTAACATACCATGGAACTGTAAACTTTCAGTCCGCGTTAACACTGCATTTTTGCCTCCTCACCTGATGGTCATCCTGTACACGGGATGTTCCTGATATGTATTCAAGTGGTTTTTCGGTCATCCCTATAGTTAGCAAACTCCACAGTTTTCTGGGTTGTCTAGGTTTTGCATTATTTGTTTCATCTTCTCCCCAAACTTACTCTCAGATCTTTTACTTTGGAAAAATATGGTGAACATATACCTGTCTCCTTATCTCAGGAAGCACTCACACTGTCCCTGCGTGAGGACACAAACTGTGAGCTTTGTTCTAGTTTCTCTGACTTTGATTTTCCAGTGAAAGTGATTTGAACAAAGAGGTTGAAGAATGTACAAACGTGTACTGAACTCACCGTATACCTGAGAACTAGTCTGATCTATTTTACAACACCTTCATTCCATAGGCAGTTTAATGCTTTCCTTTGTTACAATATAGGTATATTATTTAACTACATCTGTGTTTATTGCCATGTTCAGTATTATTTGACAGAGCTGGTACTTTTAGAAATAAGTTTGATATATTTCTTCTATGTAAAATATATTTAATACATAGTTTATTTTAAACTACTAAATAGCACTATTTTCTCTGCAGTTTTACTGTAGCTTTACTTACCATTGTTTTTTTTTTTTAAAAAAAACTGATTGTCATAAAGATGAATTACCTAAGCTCCCCCAAATTTTGCAAATATAACACCAGTGTAGTCTTTAACAAATCTTTTTAGCAGAATGTCCAAAGTCTCTAATTAAGGTCAGTCCCTAAGTAACATATACATTTATTCAATCTAATATTGATGAAGTTAGATACAACGTAGTGATTTATTATGCAGTATTTCTACAAAGTTTTCAAGTTAGAGATTAAGTGTCCCTGTATAAAATAATTGGTCATATGGAGTATGTGAATGAAAATAATTTATTTTAGTCCTAATGACAGGGTGTTTTCAATTAATTATGGACTCTTGAAATCCATATTTTTTTTCATAAGTAGACTTTTACGTTATTTTCTCATTCAATTTAAGTTACTGGTAGAAAGTTAAAATTGTCCAATATATTCAGTAATTTGTCAGTCCATTTTTAATAAACTTACATTACATGTAATGTGTAATAATTTATCATGTTTTTCATAAGCACTTGTAAGAATTTATTTTATATATATTAAAATAAGTGTTATGCTATTAAGATTAAAACAAAGAAATGTAGATAATGCTCTTGACTCTCAGAAATTGTTGAATTTTAAAGAAACAAGATAGAACGTGAGACCATGCAAATATTTCCATACCTAGTACCATTATGTCCAAAGAAGTACACATTTTTTTATTTAAAATATTTGCTCTCTGACTCAAAATTTACTGGCCTATATTATACAACCTAAAGAAATGTTAAATCTCATTCACTTATACAGTACTTTCAAGTTTAAAATACCTTTTCAAAGTATACGCATAATATCTCTGATATGAAGAAAGCAAATGTTTTCATACATATTTTATATAAAAGGAAATGGAGTGACTACTATATACAAGGTCCATGTTAGTCATCTTATGAACATTATTATTAATATTCTCAGTATTTCAGAGAATATAAATAACTTACCTAAGCATGCCACTTTATGTTCTATCATAATGACCCTTTTGAAAAGTGATGATTACTTTAAAAGGATTTAATGAAAATGTTCCCCTTTTAATTTACTATTTGGCAAACGTATGTTTCTTCTGAATTGACGTATTGTGACTGAAGAAAATACACCCAGACTCTTCCATACTATTAAATTCTGCTTAATAACTAGAACATTTGTATTAAAAATGTGACTGCTTAAAAAACCTGGAGCAATAGAGATGCACAGAATAATCCAATAAACTGGAATTACAGTGCAAATACATGGATAGTAACTTCAGAATAAAGTTTGAAAATGATATAAACTATGTCATAAGTATAAGAAAATAATACTTGAAATATGATTGAAACATGAAATAAGACAAGTCTTAGAAACATTGTGGTGAGAATGCCTTTCTAAAATGAGAATAAACAAATATATTCTATTTGTTAAAAATCTTTATTTTGCAAATGCTTGGGGACATAATTATAAATCACATTCAAGTTGTATTTGTCTTTCTAGTCAAAAAAAGGTTGATCTCCAGTTTTTAGTAACTTTGAAAAGGCTCTTAATTTTTTCCTTGTTGTTTGGCTTTGTCTATAACAGCACCTGGCTACAGGAGCACAGTACTCCATGATTGCCTAAGAACCTTTAACTGGATTTGTAGAGTTCATTGTAATCCACAACAGAGTAGTTTAATGGGAGCCAGTTTCTCTGGAGAACTGAAGTATTTGGTGTTTACTTTCATAAGAAGAGGTTTAATTAAGGGACACCTTGGCAGGCAAGAGTTTGCCTGGGCTTTAGCTAACAGGGTGTTTCCTTGGGTACATTTCGCTCTACACTTATTTTTCAGGTGTTTTTGCCATATATGTTTTTCTGGTCGTTTGTAAGATAATGAGATATGAATTAATTTCTTACATAAATTTAGTTTTGAAACAAGTTTTAAGAATTGAGAAAATTTGACAATAGTGAATATAAACATGTAGGACCTTCATATTAACATTTATTGATTTGATACCTCTCAGTAATTATAAAGATCCAATAATAACTTATGTCTTAATTATGAAGGTGTCATTTAGAAAACTTTTATCAATAAATGCAAAATGTTTATCTGTAACCACACCTATTATGAAACAAAACTAAGGGAAGCTTTCAGGTTTTTTCCATTCAGTCTACATGGTATAGTATACAAGGATGTTTGCCGTATGAATCATACTTAACATCAATTGATAAGTAGATATTCCATGAGCTATTTATACTTAATATCACAATATTTGCAATTTTGGCAGAGTTAGTTACACTTAATGCTGATATATTTGTTATTTTTTTGCTGTTAAATTTTTTAAAAAGCCTGTATTCAAACTGAAAATCTTAAAATGTCTCTCATCTGACAAAAATGTGCTAATTAATCTTCTTTAATTTTTGCTGAATACAGATAATAAATTATCCCCAAGAGACAGAATAATAACATAGAATTTTAAAATAAATTTAAATATAAAATAAAAATTTAACTTTCTGTTTATAATTCTGAAACATTGTTTAAAAATAAAACATTTCAATTATTGAAAGATTTCAGTTAGTTTTAATAAAACTAAGTGTGTTCCAGGTCTCTCTAACATGAGTATTATTTCAAATAAAACAAACTATGCCCTTTTAGTACCTTGAATATTTTTCATTGTACTGATAAATTTTTTTAAAAAATCTACTTTGAATTACTTGCACTGCATGATTCCTAGTATGAATTAATTTGATTCATAATAAACATTGTGACACAATAAACATAATAAACATTTTCATAATTTTTGCGAAAACAAGCAATGTCTCTGAGAAAAAATATTTTTACTCATATTTAAATATAAGTACATGTATAGAGAGATGCAAAAATAACATGGTTTTGAAAATCTGAGCTTATTAAATATTTTAGCTGCATTCCAATAGAAAAAGCAAACAAACATTCCTTGTGAAACAAAATATATTAAAAGCAAAAAAAAAAAAAAATCAGTCCTATTTTAAGTAGATTGTAGTATTATAAAATTTCTATTTCAGAAAACTTTTTTTTTTTTTAATATGAAGAGTGAACACCAAACTAAAAGACTGATAACTATTTATCCTCTGTACATCATTGGTAATGTAAAACTCTGGAAACAGCTACAATCATAGCATCAAAATTCCCTTGAATTTATTTGCTCTCTATCGTACTTATTTTAATAAGCTATAATTAAGCTATTAGGTAATGAGGGCTACTTAGATTTGCTTTTCCATTGCACAATATCATTCTATAATGTAAACATAAATTCAGTCATATTAAAATATTGCTATCTTATGAATGTTTAATTCTGTACAATTTTAAAACTCTTTCACAATCAAAAGCACATATAGTATTCATCACTGCAATGAGAAATTGTTGACCAACACAACCCTTTTAGAGGTGAGAAAAACTAGCCTCAATAAGTTTAGGCAACCAGACTCAGGATGAGTTTTTCAGTACTCAAACAGCTGACTCCTGAAAACACTGAACTTGACTGGTAATTAATGAGTTGTAACTATTATAGTATTCAAATATTGTTGAAGAAGCATTCTTTCAAAACCCCAAAAATATTTCACAATACTTTTAATTTACACCCAGTTTTGTTTTTCATATTTTCATCAGTACCAAACAAATACTTATTATGGAGCTGTAAGTATTGATTTCAAAGTGCTTATCTGTTTAAAGTTAAGTGCCATCATTGTGGAATGTTAACTAATTTTTAAATCTATATTCTCATCAAGTAAAGAGTAACCCCCCTAGAGATTTATAGCAATCAGCAGATCTCATTTGGAATGTGGAGCTGTCATTTAACTATAAATGTATTTCATGGTGAAAATGGTTTCAAGTATGGTTGTATATTTGGGTGATAGACTTTTAGATTTAGGAAGAGAGAGAAGTTTGACACTGACTGAAATGTTTTCACTATTCCGATTACCCTCATAATCACTTTTCATGTTTAGTTAAATGCACGTAGATTCATTATGAGGAACTGGCAGTCATAAAGAATGAATAAAATAAATAAAGAGGAAAGGCAGGGAGTGGCAATAAGAACTGGTAGTGGAATGCATCCCCAAAAGTTTAGCTTGAATTTGGTTCCTGATAATCTACTGACAATTAAATAGAGTTTTGTGCGTGTGTGTATGTGAACAGAATTACTCTCTTCTATAGGCAGGGAACTTGACTTTTTTTCTACCCATGCCCCCTAAGCTACATGATGACAGAAAAATCTGGAAATATAAGATTGTATTTTAAAATAGTATGTTAGCTGTGTTCTAAAAATAATATGCTCAATATGTTTTTCTTCAACATACAGACACATTCTTGGGTAAAATACCTCTAAATTTAGAACAATGCTTCTAAAAGCAATAAATATACAATTTCTCCTTTTTTCCAGACAATTAGATACACTGCAGTATATATTTATTGCCTTAAAACAAACAAACAACAACAACAACAAAAAAACTGGGTCCAATGGTTAGATTTAGGTACATTTCACCTTATAATGTAACCCCAAGTCAAAAAATTTATTAAGTATATTATTTAAGAATGCAATTAACTTTAAGATAATAAGCCAACCAATTTTATGCATTTTGATTATGAATTACCACAAAACAGCAATTTCATATTTAAACAGGCTTACCATGTTCTAAAGCCACTCTATTTTAGGTACTTTATAGACATACAAACATGTATTCCAAACATAACACCTTTTGACATTTGTTAATCACGTAAATTGTGAGGTTCTGTTTACCCTTTAACAACATTAGCATGTTGCCATTTTAATGGATCGCATTTCATATATTTAAAATATATGCAAATAAGACACTTCCCACATTTAAGTCACAAGAACAATTAAGTAAAAAATATAAATATCTCTTTTCTTAAAAACCCAAATGTGGATTATATTGGGTGTCATAACACAAAAGCATAAATAATTAATCTCAGCTACCCAGGATGTCTTTGGAATTGTTTTGATTCTATTTTCCTGAGGGTATGATGCATCATTAAGATGCCAATTAAATCAATGAAGTGAATTTCTTTTAATCTATATGCTCAAAGAAATGAACAATTGGGATTTCTTAATTTCTAAAACTGAGAAAATTTAGTTATCTTTAAATCTAACAACTACAAAGAGAATTTGCATCTTTTTACCCTCTCAGGGCTGTTATTTTTATTGTTGTCAAAAATATTATTTTTACATGTCCATAGTGGTTAGAAGAATATATTTAGTGGAAAAAATAAAGCAAAAATACTTTTAATACTTGTAAAGCAAACTTAACAATACAACATGTCTTCACTAAATATTTAGGTAGTTCTTGCAATTTCAAAATGTAAAATAAATTTTGACTTAGCAATTTCCTGATGCTTTAACAGATTTTACAAATATTTACTCCCCATCTTGATGATTTGGTATAAACTCTTGATATTTAGATTATATCACAATATAAATACTAATTTACACAACTTTCTGAGTTTTCAGTGTTCTTATCAATGAGCTTTAATATGATTTACGTAGCCATGATTTAAAGGCACAACAGTCATTTAGTAACAGGAATAATTTTACTGATTGATTTGAGACATTTTGTTACACTTCTTGCTGTGTAACAGAGACACAAAAAAGATTACTCAAAGCAGCATGAATGCAGTGAGAAGCCTGAAGGGACTGCACCTCAGCAACTCCTCTGTTAGAAGGAGAAACTGGGTACAGCCCTGATTCAAAGTTAGCTTCTGTTTTTATTGTAAAGTCAAGGAAGTTTCACAAGAAAAATCAGTTGATTCAATCATTTCAAAAGGACACAAAGACATGGGCAATGAGTCAAAAGTTATCTATGGTTAAGTACAGCTTAAAACAATAGAAACTAGTAGCATCATTTAAATTAATGATGTGATCAAACTGTGATCATTATCTAATCTAAAATATAACCTCTCTTTAAAAAGTTGTTTGAGTTCCTTGTATATTCTGGATATTAATCCTTTGTCAGATGTATATTTTGCAAATATTTTCTCCCACTCTGTTGGTTGTCTTTTAACTGTTTTTTCTTTTGCTGTGAAGCTCTTTAGTTTGATATAATCCCATTTGAGTGGATATGGAAAATGTGGTACATCTACACAATGGAATACTACTCAGCTATAAAAACGAATGAAATACTGCCATTTGCAACAACATGGATGGACCTTGAGAGAGTTACATTAAGTGAAACAAGTCAGGCCCAGAAAGAGAAATACCACATGTTCTTACTTATTGGTGGGAGCTAAAAATAAATAAATAAATTCACACACACAGACACAAAAAACCGGGGGTGGGGGGTGGGGAAGAAGACATAACAACTACAGTTCCTTGAAGTTGATATGACAAGCAAACAGAAAGGACATTGTTGGGTGGGAGGGGGGTGAGGGAGGAGGGAGGGGGGGTTTGGTAAAGGGCCACAATAATCAACCACATTGTATATTGACAAAATAAAATTAAGAAAAAAATATAAATAAATAAATAAATAAATAAATAAAATATAACCTCTCTTTAAATGATTTAAGCAAAAGTTACATCTTATGATTAAATTTAAGTATAATTGTCTTTAAAGTTTCCATAAACAGCTTGCCCTTAGCAAACATTTTTTCACATTTTTCCCTTCAGCAATTCTTTCAACATCTTTGAACAACAATCAGTATGTTAAATAATAAAAGTACATAATTCCATCCCTAAATAGTGATGAGAATTGATTAGATAGGCTTTTGCCCCTCTAGCTGTAGGTCATTGCCTCCTAGCTAAGGACTTTTGTCCCATACATGCATTACCTAAAAGCCCTATACTGAAATCAACTGAGAATCAACATATACTTGATTAGAATTGATTAAACGGGCTTGTTGCCCTGCTAGCTGCAGGCCATTGCCTCCTACCTAAAGACTTTTGTCCCTAAGTTTTTAGCTAAAGAGCCCTGTCTAAAAATCAAAGGAGAATCAAGATTTTTAACCCTCTACAACATTTATATTAATGCTTGTCATAATTTTGGTCTTGGAAGAATTTGGTATGATTTTAGAATATTAAGAAAATTTGTCTGGATACCAGTTACACAATGACAAAAATTAATATATTTATAAATACATTTGAATTCATATGTATATTGAAACTTAAAAATATATAGTGTAGAATATTAAAATACAGAATTTATTAGTGTCCTTTATTGTGATGTCTAAAAGGTTTCTCTTTCTTTTATACGAATTTACATTCATAGAAATAGATTGAAATAGATGGGATGTTTTCTATGTTGACCTCTTTCTACCTAATCAGAAAGAAAAGGCTAAATTTATTTTTATAATTCATAGGATGGAGCAGATCAGTGAGTCATGCCATTGTTTTCAGCTATTCTTTTCTTTGTTACTTTCTGTCCCCAGCAGGGGAACCTGCACCAACACAATTTATCTGCGTTGTTATAAAATATATTTTTATACTTTTGCTTATTATGTTTTCCTAGTGATGGGTTACAGAGACTTTTCTCAAGAGTGGGAAAGGTGCTACTTTTGGAAATGAGATAGGACAGTCAAAGAGCTGAGAAAATACAAGCAAGACTTGACATTCCTCTAGAGGTTTCCTTTAGGGTTTTTTCTGTTTATGACATTAGTCACAATTATAATATCTTACAAGGTATTTTTCTCCCTAATTTTTCAATTTATTTTATTATGTAGGATGCAATTTATATTTGTAGTTATTGGCATATTTTACTATACTAATAATTTCAATTATAAAGATAAAAGTTTGGTGTGTCAGTATAACTGACAAATATAATTTTTGAAAAATAAATTGTGCACATCTAAAATGATTTGCCTGTATGAGGGTATTATATTCTCCACATTAATTCTATCAGCTTTAGGAGACAGCACACCATAATGAATTATCTGAGCTCTAGAATTTACTCTAGCAGTATCACTTTGGGCAACCCATTAATATACCCTTGGCTTCAGTTGATTTTTGTTGTTGTTGTTGTTTATTGAAACCTAATTAATTGTACATGTCTGTGGGGCACAGTTTTGAATATCCATACCTGTGTGCAATATGTGATGCTCCAATCAGGACTAGTACTATTTTCAATATTACAATGTAATCATTTTTTTGTGGCCCTTTACTAATTTCTTGCTATCCCCCATTCCTCCTCCCTCTTTCTCAGCTCTAGTGGCCTCAGTTCTGTTCTCTACTTTTGAAAGTTCAACAAATTATTCTGATTATCATTTCTTTCTTTCTTTCTTTCTTTTAAAAATTTTTTTTTTAATTTTGATTTTTTTTTTTTTTTTTTGTCCAGAGAACCACACTTTATTTATTTATTTATTTATTTATTTTTTCCTTAATTTTATTTTGTTGATATACAATGTGGTTGATTATTGTGGCCCATTACCTTTTTTTAAATCTCCCGCGTATGAGTGAGGACATGTGGTATTTCTCTTTGTGGGCCTGGTTTATTTCACTTAACGTTCTCTACGTTCATTCATGTTGCTGCAAATGGCAGAATTCTTTTTTTTTTTTTTTATGGCAGAGTAGTATTCCATTGTGTATGTATATCACAGTTTCCTTATTCAGTAATCTCCTGATGGACATTTAGGTTGGTTCCAACTCTTCAGTACTGTAAATAGAGCTGTGATAAACATGGGAGTGCAGTTATCCCTTTGATATGATTTCCATTCCTTTTTGTATATACCCAGCAGTGGGATTGCTGGATCTTATGGCAGTTCTATCTATAATTGGTTGAGGAACCTCCGTACTGTTTTCCATGATGGCCATACCAATTTACAGTTCCACCCACAGTCTAGGAGGGTTCTTTCTCTTCATCCTTTCTCCTCATCTTTCTCCTCATCCTCAGCCAGCATTTCTTATTCTCTTTTTTGATAATGGCCAATGTAACTGGGGTGAGATGATATCTCAATGTGGTTTTGATTTGCATTTCCCCGATGCTGAGTGATATTGAACATTTTTTCATGTGTCCATTGTCCATTTGTATACCTTCCTTTGAGAAATGATGATTCAGTTCCTTTGCCCGTTTTTAATTGGGATTTTTGGTTTTTTTACTGTTAAAAAATTACATTGTTTTTTACTGTCTTACTGTTTGAGTTCCTCATATTTTTTGGATATTAATCCCTTATCAAATGCATACTTTGCAAATGTTTTCTCTCATTTTGTAGGTTGTCTTTTCACTCTGTTAATTGTTTCTTTTGCTGTGCAGAAGGTTTTCAGTTTGATGTAATCCCATTAGTTTATTTTTTCTTTGGTTGCCTGTGCTTATTCATTTAGGGTCTTATTCATAAAGTCTTTGCCCAGTCCTACTTCCTAAAGTGTTTTCCCTACATTTTCCTTTAGGAGTTTTATAGTTTCAGGTCTTAAAGGCTTTAATCCATTTTGAGTTGATTTTGGCATATGGTGAGAGGTATGGGTCCGGTTTCATTCTTCCACGTACAGATATCCAGTTTTCACAGCACCATTTATTGAAGAGGCAGCCTTTTCCACAATGTGTGTCATTGTTGCCTTTGTAAAAGATCAGTTTGCTGTAAATATGTGGGTTGGTTTCTGTGTTCCCTATTCTATTCCACTGGTCCAAATGACTATTTTTATGTCAGTACCATGTTGTTTTGTTTACTATAGCTTTGTAGTATAATTTGTAGTCAGGTAGTGTTATGCTTCTGGCTTTATTATTTATTTATTTATTTATTTATTTATTTATTTATTTATTTTCTGCTAAGATTTACTTTGGCTGTTTGGAGTCTTATGTTGTTCTGTATGATTGTTAGGATTTTTTTTTTTTTTTCTATTTCTGGGAAGAATGTCATTGTATTTTGATGGGGATGGAGTTGAATCTGTAGATTGCCTTGGTTAGTATGGACATTTTCACAATGTTAATTCTTCCAACCCAGAGCATGGAATGTTTTTCCATCATTTTATGTCTTCTTTAATTTCTTTTAGCAATGACTTGTAGTTCTCATTGTAGAGATCTTTCACCTCCTTGGTTAAATTAATTCCTAGATATTTTATTTTTTTGGTAACTATTGTAAATGGGCTTGCTTTCTTGATTTCTTTTTTCTGCTAATGCTTTATTGGAGCATTGAAATGCTACTGATTTTTGTGTGTTGATTTTGTATCCTGCAACTTTACAGAAATTGTTTATTAGCTCTAAGAGTTTTTCTGTAGAGTCTTTAGGTTTTTCTATGTATAGAATCCCATCATATGCAAACAGGGACAGTTTGACTTAGTCACTTGCTTTGTTTTGAAAAAAACAATACTTGAAAAACAAGTGTCAAGCTACAATATTTAATGAATATAAAGGCAGGCCAGGAGTGATTTCTTTAATCTGCAGTTAGGAAGCTAATGGAAAAGTTGAAAAATGGTAGGAACAGGGGAAGTTTGAATTCTGTGTATTGTGCTGATTACAAGGAAAGCTGCCATATCCCCTGCCGGCACCTGAGTGTGCAAATTGGGCACAGAACACAGAAGCAACCCTACTTCTAATCCTTTTGAAATAGTATTGGTGTTACTATTGTTCTTTTAGAAACTTTATTCTCTGAAGAGTCCTGTAATAAGTTAAGAACATCCTTGAGAAGGAGTAATGTGTGAAGACATTGTCTGTGTATATACATTTTAGCAATGACAACTCCCCCTTCCCCCAGTGCATGAATTTCTGTTTTCTCATGTGAATCAAGAGAACATGATCTTTGGAATTCTCTTGAATTATCAAGTCTTATCCCCAAATATACTATATGAGAAAACATAACTCAAGTTTATGAGGAGTTTCAAGTAAATGCCATATTTTGGCATTGGAGTTGTTTCTTTATATTGATTTGTATTTATTTGGTTATATATATAATTAACAATATATTAAATATATAATTATATAGTTTGCCATGCCTTCTTGTCTCAGAGGATGTGTCTTACCAGTTTATACAATTGATGGTATTTTATTGATTTATTTCACCTTTACTATTAAAGATTTTTCTTTGTAGATTGAATTGTTTATGTATTTATTATGCATATATTTTACTTAGAGCTACAGGTTGTCATGCAGAAAAGCTGCAAAGAAGCTTAAGGAATGTATGAAAAAAGCCACATTATAAAATATTCAGTAAAAATAAAAAGTAAGTTGGGCTATGATAGCTGATGTTAATTAATGAAGAATTGTGTCCATTTTATCTGGAAAGGAAAGAGGACAGTGAGATGAGGCCATACTGAACAGATGACAGGTTCTGAATTAGGCTGGAGTTCAAGACCAGTGGATAGGGAGGGCTGTTAGCAGATGGTCAGAAATATGTAATTGCCTAATGATGAGATACCATAGACCAGGTCTATAGCTAAGATTTAGGAACCTGAGAGCCATCAGGTTAAAAATGTGGGCTCAGTCATCAGAAAGCTATGTGTATGTTTTTTGAAAAGTCTCCCACTCTACTGGGTTATGTTGGCTCATGCACAATTACTATACATATTTTTATGCAGCATTTTAAGTGCAATTATTCTTATCCTGTGCAACTGGAATTCACTTTTTTTTTGAGAAATGAAAACTAGAACATTGTAGTTAGTAATTTAATACAAATCAGCATAAATTAAATTCTTTCATCAAATGATAACTTTTCTGTAAGAAGGTTCTAAGGGCAGGATAGATGTAGTTTCTTTAGTAGGTACATTTAGTAGGTCAAGAGGAAAGTAAAGAAAATTATGAGGATAGGTTGGGTAAAGGGCATAAAGAAAAAAATCACAATTTGTAATAATGAATATGCTTATAATAAATAATAAAAATTTAAAAAATTATGAGGAAAGTGGAAGTAATCAGGAAAACAACTTGTGTAACCTGATCTAAATATATAAATTGGTAAAATGTCTTAGAATAAGTATTTAAAACACAGCTGTATTCTCAAGCATCTTGTAAACACTGTCCTTATAAATCCTCTCATATCTAGTAACATGACTGGAAATATTCCAAGTGCTTTACCCACATTATCGTACCTTATTCCACATTGATCCTGAGGCAGCATTATTGTCTTGAGTTTGAAGATCAGGTTTTGGTGGCTTAAGAGGTTAAATAAATTGCTAAAATTCACACACCCAGTGAAGGAAAAGTCATTTAACAGGTAAAATGTGGACTTTAAACCAAACAGTTTCTCAGGGTCGTATGTCCTTTGAAAATTGCTGTTGCGTCTCAGCTGCATGCCAGAACATCACAGCTTGTCTTTAACCTGGCAGGATTCACAGTTTTGCTTTTAATTAGCTAATTATAGACTTTGGTTATCTAAATTAGATGTTCTCACTCCTTGGGGGTGTGGAACCCAGGGACTCAGTAGTCGTAGTCTTCTCTGCTCTTGGGAGCCTACTGGTCCCTGCTGAAACCAACTTATACAAATCCTATGATGTCTAATCCTCTTCCTTCAACCGTGAGTTCTTGACAATGAACGTAAATTTAGGCAGGGACTAAATACATGGATTACTACTGTTCAGTGTGTCATTTCCCTCTGTTTGGCTTTATCTTCTGCAAAATCCTGGATTTTATATAAGACCTAGTTATTTCATTTAATATGTTGAAAGAAATTAATTGCTAATCATTAATGAGCAGCAGTAGATTACAGTCTTCAGAATCACAGACTCTGGAGCCAGAATGCCTGGGTTTAAATCTCAGTTCTGCCAGTCACTATCTATATAAACTTGAACAAACTACTTAACCTGTTTATGCCTCAATTTCTTAATCTCTTAAATTGGGATAAGAAGAGTGCCCTTCTGATAGGATAACATCCTTGAGGATTAAATTCTTAACACATGTAAAGTGCTTAGAACAGGTGTGGCATGTAAGAAACTCTACAAAAATGTTCTGTTACTGTTATTTGAGTAGTAATAACAGCAGTTTCATTGTTGCTGCTAGTGGAGAAAATGCCTTATTAAGACTACCAATATACTTTGACTAAAACCTCTTATTTGTTTCTCAAGAGAAAACCCTCTAAGGGTTTTCATCATGTTTCAAGCATAACAATATGCTTTTACCTACAAGTTTTTAATAAAAGCTGTAATCAACTTCCAATCCTTTTTTTATTCCAGCATGTTCTTTAAAAATATGGGTAGATGGTGATATGTTAAGGAAATAGTATAAGCTGCCGTTAGATAAAACCCACTATTGTCTGGAACTCCCCTTGACATCATTCTCATATTCTGGGCAATTTAGCACATTTTTACTTCTCCATATAACTTACTTCTTCTAGTCCTATTACCATCTACTTCCTTTAGTAGATGATAAGATTACTTGCTGCATCTTACTTGCTGTGTCTGTGCAAGTAACTCTATTACCAACCTAAAAATCTCAGCGGCTTACCCCAGTGGAGATTTATTTGTTGCTTGTGCTACAGTGTCTAACATGGGTTGGAAGAAGATTCCATTCATTTTAGCCATTCAGGAATCCAGACTCCTGAGCATCCACCATGTGCTTCCACACTTCCACCGTTCTCCTTTAGACAGAAATTCCTAAAGCTACTGACAAGAAGAAACTCACATTACTCTACCCATGTTTTTCAGCCAAAGCAAATCACACAGTCACAACTTACTTCAGAGGAAGCGAGGTAGTGCAACTCTATCTGTGCCAGAAGAAGAGTTTTTGGCAAACAGCTCTCATGACCTCACACTGGGAACAAGCGTATCTTCTCTCTTGCACTGTGGTCTTAGCTGCATAGCTATGGGCCTTTAACTATAACTTTCTGATAAAATTAATATATACCCTGAACCAGTTAGAAATACATCAATCTTGATTTTAATATAGGATTTTTTTTTTTAATGTTCAGATTGATTTAATAAGGTTCAGTGAGATGAGAATGCGAATGAAGATGGAAACTATCCAAAAGGATTTGGTGCTGGCAGAAAGCCTCAGCACTGTGAATGCATATGGGAAACCTTTCCCCCACCCCCATTGCTTACAATATGTGTATAATTTCCATGGATATTTTTGGATTATTTTCACTGAAGTACTTTAAATGGTTATAGACTTACAGTTATTATAAAGAAGAAAATGAACTAATTATTCCCAATGAGTTAAAGTGAGGATAAATTGCATCAAATTTAGGTGATGATCTACCTTTCATCCCTGTAAAATGAAGAATCATAAGCTATGCACTTTCTAACTGAATCTCTTCATGGAAAATGAATAGGGCATGGCAGAGTCAATCTGTTAATTTCAGCTATATTAAGCAGCCATGAGAATTCCTGCACAGTCTCTCAGAGTCAATATAAATCAGGAAGATGACCTTAATGAACAGATTGTCCACCAGTTAGTGGGATTCACTGAAGTGTAAAGGCAAAGGTTATGTTTTGTGTGTTTTGAAAGTAATTATTTTTCCAATTTATTTCCTTTGATAACGTATTTAAAGACATATTGCAAATTCTCTTAGCAAACATACTATAAATTGAGGATGTTACAATTGCAAGCCAAGAACTAGTAGCTAATGGTGAGCAAATCAAAACTACAAAAAACAAGGGTTGACAACTAACCAAACTCTTTAGTTTTAGTCTTCAGTATTGTAAAATAATTTTTGAGAGTAAAGAAAAGTAAGAATAATTTTAATAGGAAAATTTGAGAGATTCTTTTTCAATGAACTTTTCGTCTAATTACCAAAAGGCATTGGTTTGGTAAACTTCTAATGGTGTGCCACGAATACTGTGTAAATGATGAGAACACTGCACTAAAAGAAATTAAGCTCCAAACTACCATTTCTGTTTTAAGGAAGGTCCAAGAGCCCACTTCTAACTTTTAATTACATGGTATAAAATTTAAATTCTCATCACCTCTATCATGGAGTATTGTCCTTGCTTCATAACTCGTCTGTTTCTACCCTTGTCTCCTTTCAGTTATTTTTGATATTGTTGCCAGAATGTTTCTGATAATGTATAGTCAGAGCATGTCATTCCTTGCACAAGCCCTCCAGTGGTTCCTCTTTAATTCAAAGAAAACCAAAGTCCTTCCAATAGCCTGCAAGGCTATACACAATCTGGCTATTTCTGACCTAGTCTGTCGTTACATCCCTGCCAGCATTCTCTACTCAAGTCACACTGACCTCTTTGCTGTGCAGGAACACAGCTCAGCCATCTCTCCTGTAGGCACTTTGTGTTTGCTGTTTATTCCCGCAATAGGGTGTTAACTGTTTGGATTTCTACTGCACCAGAAAATGTTTCAGACCCTTATTGAGAAGTACAGACTCTGTTAGCCCTTTCCAGACCTCCCTCTGGACCCTTTAACCTATCCCCCTTAGTACTTTATTTTTATAGTGCTTATTACTGTCTAAAGTAATCTATGTTTTACACACACAGACACACACACACACTCACAATCACTCACACTCACTCACACAGTCTTTCTCACTTTAAAATTCAAGCTTCATGAAAATAAGATTTGTTAGTCTTCTATGGTCAATGCTATATTTCCAATGCTTTGAATAGGACTTGGAAAATGTTCATTCTTGAGTAAATGTTTTGGCTTGAAAATCAAAAATTTAGAGATATCTTCTTCATTTGATTCAAAATTATATTTTAATGATTTGAAAGATTAATTTCGGATGTAATTACAGCTAAACATGACAAGTAGATTAAATATAAGCATAGAGCTCTTAAAAGCTATATAAAGCTGTTTAATCATGAATGGAGAGCAAGTCGTTTAACCATTCATAATAGAATTCATCAATGCAACATACGTACAGTCTGAAGTATACGTCGTAATGTGCTAAATGTATGCAGAGCCTTAGGATACACCTTGCACACCTTTTTAAATAGTCAGTTTAACCCAAAGATATAGAATCTCACTTAAAATGGACCACTGGAGGTCAAGTTCCAATTCTTCTTGAATATTTACTTTTCTATGTTATGGAGAAAATTTAGTGTAAAGATTTGAGAGGCATTGCTATTAACATATCTTATGTTTTTCAAGGTTGAATTCAATTCACCTTAACAAATGTTTATTTAATCCCCTACTGTGGGCAAGAAAATCATAAGTAAAATACCAGATTTCTTTTATTACTTTCTTTCCTTGTATAGTGTTTTGTTTTGTTTTTTCTTTTAACATATTGCTGGATTTTTGTCAAGCTCTTACAATAATGCCATGCACATATTAAGAAAAATATGTCTAATTCATCCATCTAACCTGTCTATTTATATCAGTTTCCCTATATTTTAAAAAAAGATTTTCCTTTTCTTAGTACTCTGTGTCTCCTAGTGTCCATATATAGAACTAAATAGAATCTTTTATTATTTGCAATTTTATATGGTGAATAATAGGGGCTTTGTCAAACATACTGGCTTTGAGGATTATCACAAAGTTAGAAAAACTCTAAGGTAGGAAGGGAAGTGAAATAAAAGCCAAAGACAATAACCATTTTATGTCAGTAGGGTCTTTCACACTTTGGTTTGATGGGCAAGAGAATTATTCTTGTCATGCTTAATAATGTAGGTAAGTAGAAATAATAGAATGATGTAATTTAAATTGATTTGTGGGTAACAAATTCCTCTTATATTAATTAGCATCTTTTGCTTGTGTGCACATACATAGAAAAAACAAGATGTTTTACAATACGTGGTCTTTTGGATAAATTTAATTTACATGGAATATTTAAATTGTTTTTCCATTATCTACCTAATCTACTGAATGTCTTTTTTCGACATGGCAGTGCTACCAAACTTTGTGCCAAGGAGATCATCAGGGCAAATATTAAACCAAGAGAAGTTCTTTTAGTTTGGCATAAAATGTTAAGGATAGACAATAAAAACAAATGATCTGGGTTTGAATTCCAGCTTTATTACTCAGTAGCTGAATGACTTTGGGCAATATTTTTTTTTTTTTTTTTTTTTTTTTGTCTTTTTCGTGACCGGCACTCAGCCAGTGAGTGCACCGGCCATTCCTATATAGGATCCGAACCCACGGCGGGAAGGTCGCTGCGCTCCCAGCGCCGCACTCTCCCGAGTGCGCCACGGGCTTGGCCCTTTGGGCAATATTTTTAACCTGTCTCTTCCTTGGTTTCCTCATCTGACAAATGAGATTAATGTTTATATCCCTTAGGATTGCTGTGACTGTGAGTTAATATCTGTAAACATCTAGAACAGTGTCTGGCATGTACTATGTTAATAATTACACTTGGCATCTATGAATTCTTCACTTTAACAGCACCCAAAGAACTGGATAAGGTTCTAATTGGCCTTTTATAATATTAAAAGTAATTGTATTATGGTATCTCTATGCTTTCTACGGGGGCATAAATTAACACATTTTTGTGGTGACTCCTGTTGATGAATGTCTCATCAAAGCATCATCATTCCTTCTATGATTTTTAATGAAGTCTTTGTTTTATGCAGGGGTAAACAAAAGCAGTAGAATCTACAAATCCAAGCAAATTATTCTTTAATAAGCATTTAAAATCTGTTTTCTTCCTTTACCTTTATTTACATATCATAATAATTAAATTTTCAAAGTTGTTTTAAGAATAACTAGTGTTAAATATTCTTCATATAAGTAATCATTGATTTCTAGAAATAGTAATTACTGTATTGTCACATGCTTGATTATATTTGGAATTTCATTTACTTTCAAGTGAAATATCTAAATGAAGTCCAGACATAAATTGCTAAGTTTCCAGATATCACTTTTGTGGATGCATGATTGTACAGACAGACTGTGTGGGGTTTTCTACCTGAGAGAAATGTACAATGTAAATAAGTGATTTTAAGCTATTATTTCACTGAGGATGGAGAATAATTGTGTTGTGTGACTCTTCAGAAATTACATTCAGAAGGGTTTGATTTGAGTTATTTCTTATATATCGCCCTGAAAGCATGGAAAACATAAAGACATTGAAAAGGAAGGGACTGGGCTTGAACAAGGTAGTGGGAAAAAAGCACGAGAACTAAAGTACCATGTGAATAAGGCTTAAAAAATTTCATTAAGGAGTGACCAGATTGTTTAGGCAGTGATAAACATGCCCAGGATTGGAAGGAAGCATGTTAGGTATTTTTATGTGAGAGCTCTAGAGATGTATCTTGGGAGTGTGTTGGGCTAGGGCTCAGACCCTTCAAACCCATTGTACAGACTGGGTCACAAACCCCTCATATGCTGGCTGGGTCACCAGACCTCTCATGTACTGACTGGGTCACCAGACCCCTAACATACAGGTCACAAGCTAGGTAATTGGAAAAAGATCCTAGGAGCCATTGGAGTTGACAGGTTCATTCCAATGTGAGCTTAGTCCTCAGCTTCCTCAACAGCAGCTTATGGCAGCCTCCTGCAGCAGCAGTGGAGGTGGCCTCCTGGAGAACCCTGGGGGCCATGGAAGCCACAGCTTACAGCAACAGCTTCTAGCAGCAGTAGCAACCCCCTCAGATCCACCCCCTGGGCATCTTGGGCAAGGGAGGTGGGGGGAGGGAGACTGGGGGGTGTCCTGGGATCAGAGCCATTTGTCCTTTATACTTAAGATAACTCAGGGACACCTGGGTGCCCATATGCATCTATATTAGACAATAGCCAAGGAACACCTGGGTGTATGTGCACAGTTATATTTACATCAGATGCTCAGCTGAGGGATCCTGACCATTTCATTTCATTTTCCCTTCAGAGATAAACTCTTCCATTAATCAAATAATATGAATATGCATGAATATCCATGGTAAACTGTAGAGTGCTACACATTATTAGCATTAGCATAATAATTACTAATATTAAATTTATCTTTATGCTTTTTATTTATCCATATTGGTTTTCTTTTCTTTATGGCGACAGTTTTCTTAATCATGCAATTTTTGAACTGTCCACAGCCTTCAGAGATATTTATTCATTCTCCAAAATGAGAAAACATAAAGATCAATTAAACGTAGCATTGATGTAGCATCAATATCTATTTTTCTAACTATAAATTTTTTCAGAATGTTAAATGATTAAAAATTTAATTTATGTTGATCAATTTATGCTACTTTCATTCTTATATTGAATACCAAGTTATGAGTGGATAATAGGAGATATGGAAATGAGGACACCAAAATTTGAAATTTAGAAATGCTTTGTTCACATTTTTAACATTAATCGCTAACCACCAAGTATAAATTAGAATATGTATATAGTGGTAGAATGGCACTGTTATTAATTCATATAACTTGGAAATGATTTTAGAAATATATCAAGTTGCTGTTGTTGGAGCAATAATCACAGTTAAAATTATCAACTTTATATGTCGAATGTTGTAGTACTCACAGTTTTATTGTTAGGCGCAATATTGTCCCAACCTCATCTAGGCAGGTCATTTAATGAATATCACAGCATGTAAATAGACATGTCAGGTTCAAAAAAGCATTAGCCTAAAATGAGGTCAACGTAGGTTGATTCTCTCAGCTTTAAGGACAGCTGAGCCCTCTCCAAATTCCAAAGCTAAGTCCAACAGAAGGCAGAGCTTCCTAGGCTGCTTTATTAATAAGGAACAGCTGCAGCAATAACAGAGCAATATCCACCTTCAGCAACTACTTGAGAAGAGGGGCAGCACATTGCTTATCCCAAGAGTTATGACGATCATAAATAAACAAATTTTTTAAACTCTTAAATTTTCAACTTTCAGAGATATGTAATGTGAAATTTTCTGTACACTACATTATGTTCCATGTCACAGAAAGTACAATTGTGGGGCACAAATGCCTAATGTTTATAAAGATATTAGATCATGTTTTAGTTTTATTAATAGCATATACAACTGAATAATTTTTTATTATCCTGAATGTTAAAAAATTCCCACAAAACAATTTGTGTGGCAAATATTTTCTCCCAGTTTGTGGCTGTCTTTTACATTTTTTTATGGTATTTTGTGATGGGCATAAGTTCTTAATTTTAGTATAGTCAAATTTATCAATTTTTATGGTTAGTGCTTTTCTGTATCTTGTTTAAGAAGTCTCAATAGTTAGAAAGATTGTTTCCTCTAATCTTTTCTATAATATTTTCCTTTTTTATAATTAAGACTTTACTCCCTCTTTAATTGATATTTTGCACAAGGTGGGAGGTAAGACAGTCTTTAACACATGGGTAATCACTTGTTCCAGTCTTGATTTGTGAATACTTCCCTTTCCCTGTTCAGCTGCAGTGCAACATTTGTCTTATATTCCAAATTATTCACGTGTGTGTTTTTCTCTGGGGTCTATTCTGTTCTGTTGGTCAGCATGGTTAACTCTGCCCACGCACCACAAGTTCTAATTACTTTGCATTTATAGGAAGTTTTGACATCTTGCAAGGTAATAATATCCTTGCAAGGATAAAAATAATCCCCTTAAAGAATAAAGAGTACTTTTTTGGGTTGTCTTGCTTGATCTTTGAGAAGCTTAGGCCACATTTGTCAGTCACTCCTCTCCAGCTCTGCTATGTAGGAAAGTGGGGTAGAGAGAGAAAGATTGTATCCTTGGAGACCTCTTCTACACCTGGGAGACTAGCCATGCCTCAAATTATTTCCATGCAGTTCTGCAGTTGGACGGTTCCTCGAAACCCATAATGATGAAAATAGATGTGTAAATTTCAAATAGTATATTTTTCAATATTATGTTTTAAAATGAGGCTGCTATGCTTTGCATGATTGTTCCCTTCAAAACTTATTTTGAAATTTAATTGTCATGGTAATAATAATAAGAGGTGGGACTTTTAAGTGGTGATTAGTCCATGAAAGCTCCACACTCATGGGTGGGATTGGTGCCATTATAAAAGGGTGAGTTTGTCCCTTTCCTGCTCTCTTGCCCTTCTGCTTTTTGCCATGGGATGATGCAGGAAGAAGGCCCTCACCAGATTTTGGCTCCTCAATCTTGAACTTCCCAGCCCCCAGAACTATGAGCTAACAAATTTCTGTTTATTATAAATTACCCTGTCTCAGGTATTCTGTTATAGCAGCAAAAATGCACTAAGACAAAGACATGAAAATTTAATAAAAAGTGGCAGTATAGATGTGTTTACATTTATCATTTTAAAAACTTGCATTTAGTCCATCTAGTTTAAATCTTCTGCATATAATTATTTATAATGATAATCTGAGTTTTAAAATAGCAAAACAACTCTTGTATTCATTATGTTATTAAATCACAATTCTCTAACATACACATTTCCTCCTCTATTTTCATGGTGTCTTAACAATGGATATTGGTAGGTTGAATTTTCTGATAACTAGAAAGAAGCTACATGGTCTTTTCTGATTCACCAGCATGTATATCTGAGTGAAGGTTAAGGTTAACTTAATTTCTCACTTCAGTTGAAAATCAATTCTTCTACCCTTTTGTCATAATCCTATCAACTACACAGAGAAGCTGTTCTATTCTTGAGTTATATTTGAATTTGCACAGGGAATTAAATTTTAGCTTTCAGAAACTGAAAGGTTTTATGGGATGACAGGACCTTTTTGTCTGTATTTACCGTAATAAGTAGTGACCCTGGAGTACTAAAGGGGTTTTCATAAAGGGCCTTTGCAAAGAATAGAGGGCAATCAGAGGAAGAAGGTGGGATATATGGTCTTTCTGTTGCTGGTGATGGTGTACAAAAGACATTGCTAAACTCACACAGAAACAACTTACTTTTAAAGAACATTTGAAATGTAGGTGTTAGCAATATAACACTCATTTAAATCTATCTAGTAGTTTTTCTTGAGCAGAGATTTTTTCCAATGAAGATTAAAGATTTTCCTTATTAAGTTACAAAATAGCATACAGATGTGATAAGAAAAACTGCCCTTACCAATTTCCTGAGCTAGGATTTTAAATTAGTTTATTTGTTGAAATTCTGTCTATTAAGAAAGTCAAGCAGATGGCAAGGAACCTTCATAGAATGTAATGTAGGAAGACCCATCTTATATGAAAAGACAAGTTCTCCTTTGTTTATTAAGACTCACACTTTAGAAATTTGCTTCCAAATTCAATAAGCAAAGCAATGGTAGATTGGGACACAAGGATGTAACAAAGAAAAAATATGTATGGGTATGTAATTATTCACCTAGCCTCAGCCTAATTTCCAAGATCGATGTTGCCCCTGATTTGAGGAGTACTACAGGGTCTGCTAGAATAATTGTTTACAAATTCTCCTCATAAGTTGTCTGTTTTTTTGAATTTCTTTACTCATGCATTACTATATTCCTGGTCTTTCTCCTCTACTGAAAAACCCTTTCCCCCAGAAGTGCCCTATTTGATAATCATAATTTTTTTTTTTTCACTCCTATTTTCTACTTACCCGATTTGGTTTTCTTACTGCTAGTTTTGCCCTTTTTCTTACTCCTGGTATCACTACTGGATACTTAAGACTCTTATATGACTGGAGCCCTCCATTGTTTCAGTCCAAAGAGCATAAACACATTCTCTCAAATGCTAACCACCTTGTGCTGCTAGACAGAGGCACTGATCTCAATGCGTTGCCTGAGAGCAACTGATCATTGGGAAGCTGCCACGGATGAGCTTCTCACCTCCGTTTCAAAAACCCACGCCATGAGATCTCTCAAAATACCATAGACTTGGTGGCTTATAAAGAGCAGAAATAAATAGGTCACAGTTGTGGATCCTGGAAGTCCAAAATCAACGCACCAGGAGATACAGTGTCTGGTGAGGGCCTGCTTCTCGGTTCATCCACAGCTTCTTTTTCCCATATCCTCACAAGGCTAAGGGGAAAGAGTTTTCTGAGGCCTTTTTTTTATAAGGGCACTAATCCCATTCTTGAAGACTGTCCTCATGACCTAATCACCTTCCAAAGGCCCCACCTCCTAATGCCGTCACACTGGGATTAGGTTTCAACATATGAATTTCAGTCTTTAGAAATTGTCAAAGCTCTTTATTCATCCTGGATAGCTTCTGTGTAATATGTATCCCTAGTACAGTTGGTCTTTAGTGGAATTTATGAGAAATCCTCAGCGTTTCTCATTACTGCTACTGAAGCAGGCAACTATTATGGCTAGTATTTGAAAATCAGAATGGATTTTGTATAAAAATAAGTGTGACACTGGCTAGTTCTATATCATTATTTAGTTGTATATGATACAACACGAAAAACACACATTTAATATTTACAGAAAAATTGCTTTCTCTACAAATAGTTTCTTTACAAATAAGATCTCATTTCTCCCACATAATAGTTCTATTAGTTAGATCCTACTAAAATCCCACTTTTTCAGCACAAGACTGAGTCTGAGAGAGGTTTTTGCCCAATTTACTAGGAAGAGGCCAACAGATTCCATAGCTTAGTGCATCTCAGTCCAACCAGGTCATCAGACTCACCCTGAGATATCCTGAGAGCACTAATAACTTTACCTGTGCATACAAAAAATACAATAAAATAATTCATTCCTTAGACCAATGATATAAAAATCTCTGTAGTTGAGACCACAATATTAATATTTTTAGAAACTCAGTGTCTCTGGTAACTGAGGATGCTCAATGCTTTATCTCATGCTCATTTAACCACTTAAAAGATTTAGCTGAGGTATGACTCTTTGTTTTTAGTAGTAGTATTGATATTTTGGGGTTTCTTGTAAAGGGAAAGGGTTTGGGGAGGATATCCTAGAAACTTAGGAAAGCTTTATTAAACATATTTTGTCTTTGGAAGAATGCATATTTATTTTTAGATAAATTGCTTATGAAGAAACATTGCAAAAGTAGCCAATTTTCATTTGAAAGCTGCCTATATATACTTTTTCATAAACTTAACAAGTTTTTGGCTTTCACAATATAGTCTTCTCTACATAATAAGCACTGCATTCTAATGTACTTGAGTTGAGTTCAAGCAACAAAACTAGCTTGCCTTGGTTCAGGCTTATAAATTAGGGCAGATTTATTTAAGCCAGTTATTATAGAATTTAAAATTTAACTTAAGACAATGCCTTCTTAGTATTAGAAACAATGAATAGAGTATACTAACGAACTTTTAGGTTATTGAATACCATATGTTTTAAGAAAAGGTTAATGCTTGAGTTCATGTGTTCACTGATGGTAACTTAAGTATTTAACAAATTTTTTACAATCCAAATCTCTATATATTACAAATTTCAAATTATTTCTGTCCCATTTTTTATCTCTTCCCCTAAGAACAGATTACCTGATGACTTTTTTCTGCATATTACTTTACTTTTCAGCTTTTAAATACGAATCTAGTCTAAACCTATTTCATGTTATTTAATACTAGTATGTATAATACACTATAATGCTGGTCTACTTTCATTATTATTTTCCAGACCCTTAATTATATTGGACTCAGAGCTGTGCCTGTACACATGTGTGACTGTGCTAGGCCAGTGGGTGTATTTATATGCAAGGACGTGTGGTCAAAAAAGACTGTAGTTATGGTAACTTTATGTGGGCCCATCACCCTACTGTGTTGCCCTGCTTTTGATTGTATCTGTGATGACTGAGGAAATTTCATTTTCTTATGCTGCATTTGCTTGTAATGCTTCACCTTGTTCCTCAGAGCAGGTTTGTCTGTAATTTCCTGTTTCTCTACACCCGGTGACGGTGCAGCTTTAAGGTCATATTCTACCCCAAGCCCTATCAAATTCCATTTTATATCTCTCTTTTTCAGTTCACCATATAGTGACTACTTAGATAACCTTCTGTCATACCTTCTTTTAAAAAAAGGAGTCTTTTTTATATATATCCTTCAGTTGGGAAGTTAAAGAAGGAAAATTATGAAGATTGGGAATAAATAATTACGAAGACATATTTGAGGATTACCACTGTTTCTATTTAAGTGTTTTGTGTGTGTGTGTGAGAAAGAATGAGAGAGGTATATCTATGTGTTTGTGTGTATGTGGAAAGAGATAAGAGATCACTTTTTATACAAAAACAGTTTGTATTCAAACCTATAGGCATATGTGCTTACATATGACCAAATTACCATGAACATATTTTATAGTTTTTCTAGCTTAATTATTTGTAATGCTAAGAGAGATCTCCATATCATCTTCAAAAAAATTTGCAGTGATTGCATCATTTTCTATAGTAGCAATAAGACGTAAGTTATTAGCTAGTCTATTGTTTACAATTCATACTATTTAAATTTTTGACATATATTTTATAGAAATAATCAAATTCTCAAGTGTCATATTAAAATTGAAATTACTGGATTGAAAATATACTCATTAATAAAAACCACATACACATAAACACACTTTTCATAAATTTGGCATATTGCTTCTCAGAATGTGTTATAATTTGAAATTCCTTTTTGCAGTTTAACTTTGTTTTTCCTCATCTCTAATGATGATAAAAATGTACATATATACACACACATGTACATACATACATACATATGAGGGGGAAGGTTGATAACTGAAAATGGCATCAATATATTATTTACTTTATTATTATTGAGATGGAACATTACCTATACTTTTAATTTCTTCTTTTTTCTAAATGAGGGTTTTCAGTGTTTTGTCATTTATATTGTTATCACATAAATCAACTTGTGAATTTCTCTCTTACTCTTATGCTTATAGATTTTTTCCCAGTCCCCAAATTAGTTATTCTGATCTTTTTCTTATAATTCTATTTCTGGAATTTTCTTATTTAACTCTGTAATCCATCCGGAATTCATAGTGGGTATATATAGAGTAAAGATCAAATTTGATTTTTCAAATGAAGCTAATTTTCTTATTTAAAAAAAAAAAAACTGTCCTTTTCCTATTGATTTGCATGACTCCTTAATACAGTGCCCATGAGCACATGTAAATATATATACACGTGTGCACACAGACATCCATCTATATTAGGATCTCCTCTAAGGTTATCTAATTGTTGCACATTTTTGTAGGTAGCTTTTAAAATAAGCTGTTTAAATATCTAATGTGGAAGCCCTCTCATTTATGATCCTTCTCCAAAAAATTTAAGGCTATTTTTTCCTGTTTATTCTCTTAGATATATTATTTCAGGTTTTTTTTTTTTTTTAAAAAAACTTGGTTGTTATTTTCTGTAAGCTTGCACAAATATTATAAATTAATTCTGTAAGAATTGACATTTATACAATAATTAGTCTTCCCATGTAGGAATAAGGCTCTGAGGAATTGTATAACCAGCTAAGGAATTTAATAATTGGAAGAGTTTTGCATCTAATGGGATGTAGAGGAAATAAATATTACTTCTGTCCTGAATTTAAAGTGAAAATGATTGAATCATTTGTACCATATCTTTGACATGCACCCTAAATTATTAGCCAGTTTTGCATTTCTGGGGACTAAGACTGTTTCCGAGGCAAAGTGAGCTTGTAAAGCTTCAGGACAGATACATATCTTGGTAAAGCCATTTTTTTTTCAGTCTTACTTCCATTAAATGTAATATAGATGAAATATTATTTGTTCTATTTGTCCCGTTCTGTTATTAAAAACTATGCCCTCTTGTTTTCTAATATTGACCACTTTAGTTGGATCAGAAAACATTTTATATCACAGCAGTTATTGATTGGATTTGCTGAAATGAATTTCTTTATACTCAAGTTTTAAACATTTCCTTTTGAATTGTGGAAAAAAACTGTTGAATAAAAGTTTTCAAGAACGTAGCTAGGAAAATTGGGGGTATGGGCACATCAAATAGCTCATTTTGTTTGACCAAGTGCTTTAGAGTCTGTGAGGAAGTCAGAGGAGATGTTCCCTCCTTTTTCTGTATCCAGAGGTGTGTCTTGGACTCCCTCCAATTTCTCAGGCTTTATGCCAGGCCTGGGATTCCTACCCAAGAAGTTTAGCTTTCGTGCTATCCCTTTAAGTTCAGGGCATCCACAGTTTCAGGCTCTGGATTCACATGGCCCACTAAAACCTAGTTGAATCACACAGAATACACTGTCAGTAATCTGGGATTTAATGAACGAAAAAGAAAAGTGAGTGCTGGAATCTGAGAAGGGGATGCATTTGTCTGTTGAAAGAGAAGACATGAGAAAGTATCTGTGAATCATATTGCTTGCATACGTAGGAAGGTGGAAAAGGGTAAATTAACTAAGGATGTTGAATGAAACAAAATAGAAAAATCAAGTAGCTTTATATTTTAATCAATAGTTATTTGTTGCACAGATATTTGTTGAGTTCATTATATGAACCAGGTATGTTCTAAGTGCTAGGCATTTAGCAGTTAACAAACAAGTTCCTGTTTACATTCTGAGGTGTGTGTGGGTTCCTATAGTTTAAGCTTTTAATAGATGGTAAAATCTGTGTCATTATAAAGAGAAGAACAACAAATGTGTGATCAAAGAAATACCACTACAGACAAAATATATATAGTGTAACACTTGAGTTTGTCTATTTGCAAATAATGCTAATTATGGAGATTTATGTAGACTGCTTACCATCTTTTCCTGATTATCATCAGTAAATAGTGTTTTGTGTGTGTGTGTGTGTGTGTGTGTGTGTGTGTGTTAATAAACACATCAGAAAATTTCTGTAGGTTTGGGTATGTTTGTACTTCTAATTGTTCTTCCTAATTTATCTTTTAATGTATCAATTCTGATAGTACTAGATTCAAACTAGAAAGACCATTGCTTTAGGTTTCAAAAGTCTAATGGAAGTTGGCTAACAGATGTCTGTCATTAAGAAAAATGTGTTTGAGATTATGTTACTGAGCAAGGGGTTGCTGCCTGATGGACATAAAAGCCAATACCGTGGCACAAGTTTTTGAGAAAACAAAAAGCTTTATTTCACATGCCTGACTGGTGTGGAGACATGAAGCAAGGCTTTCAAATCTGTCTCTCTCATCCAGGGGTTGCACAGGCTTTTAAGGGGTATTCAGTATCCCTGAATGGCCAACTCTGAATCTGGCATTGTGATGGGGCAGTAGTGGATTGGACAGTTCCAGTCAGGCCACATATATTAATGAGGCAAGACTGATTGGCTGGGATAGGCAAGGGCCAATTGGCTGATAAGTCAAGAGCTGATTGGATGATTTTGAATCCAGTCCCTAGGTGCAGGAATTTCAGGTTCTTGTGGTGCCTGAGGTCATCTGGAGGACAAGGTCCTCTCTCTACACATGTTCAGCTTACACATTGCAAGATAACATTGAAGTAACTTGAGATAGGGAAATAAAACCAGTTTCAGCTAATTTTAGACAGTTTCAGTTTGTGTTCCTAGAGATTATACAGATCACTCAGAATTTCAATGACATTTATACATTGATAATTCATTAACATAATATTTATTTTTAAATAGTAATATTTCTGTAGCTTATGTTATAGTCTTACTTGAAATTTAATCTTGGAATTTCAGCTTTTGCTTATAAATTTTAATTGCACAGCAAAAATATTTTCTAGATCATTATCAAAAATTGGTTCTTGTATGAATCATATATATTGATAGTGTCCTTGGCAATAATACATTTAAAAGTATAAGTATTATACCAAAATAATGTTAAAGAATGGTGTTTCATATGTGAATGTTGATAGAAACATTTTGAAGAAAATGGACATATACACAGGGCTCTTGAAAGAAATAAAATTCAGTTATCATCTATCTGGTAAATAAACAGAAATTCAAGTAACCTCAGTCTCAAACTTACCATGTAAATTTGAAACGGTTGTACATAATGCTATTCACTTGTCATTCTCCATGCAACATAGTCATATTATTATGTGTCATATTCAGTTGTAATAGTATGAAATTTGTAATTAGTGTAAGCATATCATTAGCAGAAACCAATAATACATTACTGCATTTCTATGAGTTTGCAAATCTCTGGTCCATGTTAAAAAGTCTTATAGAAGTCTTTGAAAGACTTTGTAGATTGAATGTATTACAAGCAGTTTGTTTGTCGGGATTCATGACTGAGTAAACAGGTATTTGCCAGATGACATTTGAGACAGAACCTAAAACTTTGGTGGAAAGTTTTAAAGCAGGATGGAGTAGTGGATTAAAAAGCATCTGGGGCATCATGTAAACTGAAGTGCCGAAGTAGGAAGTTCAATGAACACTGAGTAGTACATCTTAGCTACAGTAATGATAAATTGATATGTACGAGGCTGGCAGACTAGGGACAGATGGAATGATACAGAATTTGTGATTTATGTGGAGAGTGCAAAATGGAGTCTCAGAACTTTATGCCCTAAGACCATTAATCTGTGTATTTATGATATAAAAAATACATACATAGGAACATCCGCATACCCCATTCCCCCAAAATGAGAATTTTTCTGTGTCAAAACATGAAGACTATAAAAATCCTTATTCATTTGCCACTTCACATTTAAATATTTTAGTTAATTTTTGTGGCACTATGTATTCATATAATAGTGTAGAAATATTTTTTTAAAAGTCTGTTGATTTGCATTTCCCGGATGCTGAGTGATGTTGAGCATTTTTTCATATGTCTGTTGGCCATTTGTATATCTTCCTTAGAGAAATGCCTACTTAGCTCTTTTGCCCATTTTTTAATTGGGTTGCTTGTTTTCTTCTTGTAAAGTTGTTTGAGTTCCTTATATATTCTGGATATTAATCCTTTGTCAGATGTATATTTTGCAAATATTTTCTCCCACTCTGTTGGTTGTCTTTTAACTCTGTTAATTGTTTCTTTTGCTGTGCAGAAGCTTTTTAGTTTGATATAATCCTATTTGTTTATTTTTCCTTTGGTTGCCCGTGCTTTTGGGGTCGTATTCATGAAGTCTGTGCCCAGTCCTATTTCCTGAAGTGTTTCTCCTATGTTTTCTTTAAGAAGTTTTATTGTCTCAGGGTGTATATTTAAATCCTTAATCCATTTTGAGTTGATTTTAGTATACGGTGAAAGGTATGGATCTAGTTTCATTCTCCTGCATATCGATATAAAGTTATCCCAGCACCACTTGCTGAAGAGGCAGTCCCTTCCCCAGTGAATAGGCTTGGTGCCTTTGTCAAAGATCAGATGGCAGTAAGTGTGTGGGTTGATTTCTGGATTCTCTATTCTATTCCATTGGTCAGTGTGTCTGTTTTTATGCCAGTACCATACTGTTTTGGTTATTATAGCTTTGTAGTATAGCTTAAAGTCAGATAGTGTTATGCCTCCAGCTTTATTTTTTTTGCTGAGCATTGCTTTGGCTATGCGTGGTCTTTTATTGTTCCATATAAATGTCTGAATAGTTTTTTCCATTTCTGAGAAAAATGTCTTTGGAATTTTGATGGGGATTGCGTTGAATTTGTATATCACTTTGGGTAGTATGGACATTTTCACTATGTTGATTCTTCCAATCCAAGAGCATGGAATATCTTTCCATCTTCTTGTATCCTCTCTAATTTCTCTCAGCAGTGGTTTGTAGTTCTCATTATAGAGATTTTTCACATCCTTGGTTAACTCAATTCCTAAGTATTTTATTTTTTTGGTGGCTATTGTAAATGGGCAGGCTTTCTTGATTTCTCCTTCTGCATGTTCACTATTGGAGAAAAGAAATGCTACTGATTTTTGAGTGTTGATTTTGTATCCTGCTACTGTGCTGAAATCATTTATCAATTCCAACAGTTTTTTTGTAGAGGTTTTAGGCTGTTCGATATATAGGATCATGTCATCTGCAAACAGGGACAGTTTGACTTCATCTTTTCCAATCTGGATGCCTTTTATTTCCTTCTGTTCTCTGATTGCTCTGGCTAGTACTTCCAACACTATGTTGAATAGGAGTGGTGAGAGTGGGCATCCTTGTCTAGTTCCACATTGAGATACCATCTAACCCCAGTTAGGATGGCTAAAATCCAAAAGACTATGAACGATAAATGCTGGCGAGGCTGCGGAGAAAAAGGAACTCTCATACATTGTTGGTGGGACTGCAAAATGGTGCAGCCTCTATGGAAAATGGTATGGAGGTTCCTTAAACAATTGCAAATAGATCTACCATACGACCCAGCCATCCCACTGTTGGGAATATACCCAGAGGAATGGAAATCATCAAGTCGAAGGTATACCTGTTCCCCAATGTTCATTGCAGCACTCTTTACAATAGCCAAGAGTTGGAACCGGGTACATCTACACAATGGAATACTACTCAGCTATAAAAACGAATGAAATACTGCCATTTGCAACAACATGGATGGACCTTGAGAGAATTATATTAAGTGAAACAAGTCAGGCACAGAAAGAGAAATACCACATGTTCTCACTTATTGGAGGGAGCTAAAAATTAATATATAAATTCACACACACACACACACACACACACACACACACACAAACCGGGGGGGGGGGGAAGAAGATATAACAACCACAATTATTTGAAGTTGATACGACAAGCAAACAGAAAGGACATTGTTGGGGGGGTGGGGGGGAGGGAGGAGGGAGGGAGGTTTTGGTGATGGGGAGCAATAATCAGCTACAATGTATATCGACAAAATAAAATTTAAAAATAATAATAATAATAATAAATAAATAAAATAATAAAAAAAATAAAAGTCTGTTGAGTCCTAATCACATATCATACAATCCACTCAATTGAATTGTAAATGCAATGATTTTTAGAATGTTTGCAGAGTTGTACAACCACCACCACAATCAATCTTAGAACATTTTAGAACATTTTCATCACCCAAAAAAGAAACTTCATGACCATTAGTTGTCATTCCCCATCTCTCTCCCTCATCTACCTATTTTTTACCTCCTACACCCCAGCTTTATGCAATTACTTATTTACTTTCTGTCTCTCTATATTTAAAAAATGTCCAGAATAGAAATTATTTTTATATGTTGTCAAAAACTTTGGTAACAATTTCAGTTCTAAGATTGATACCAATTACTGCATATATTATATTCGAAGAAACTGCTACTGTGAAATGATAGACACAAGATTCATTTTGTCCTTGAATTCTTTTCTTTCTTTGCTTATCTTTATATACCTTTCATGCACAATCTTGAATTAGCTATGTGAAGGTGACCTGGCTTATGATGAAAACAAAACAAGTAACTGGTAGATACTGGCAAGTATAATAAAATTTTGGTTACTTTCTGATGTTGTCTTTTTCACAGATTTTAAGAAAATTACAGATGATATCAAGGTGTAATGCAAAATTTCTCCCCTAAAGAAAGAGGCGATATAGGAAATATTGAGAGATGTCTGGGTAGATCTTTGTTCCTATTTGGGTCCAGTTTTTACTCTATCCTTGACCCCAGTAACTGTCAGGCATAGATGTTATATTTAAAATCATGAGTACCAAAACAGCAGTCCATCAGGAGAAGGCCTGAGTTCTTTGAATTTCAGCATTTAAGGTAAAGTTTCCTTCATTTCCTGATGGAATATATTTTAGGAAGACATCTCCTGAGACTTGCTTAAAATGCAATCAGGCGTGTCTTGATTTGTATAGGCAGATATCTGCAATTGCTTTGTTATTTCTTTTAGAATGAGAATATGCCCCAAATGAATAGAGACATGAGGATTTGCCCTTATTTGGGATTTATCTTTCACATGTTTAAACATGATGCTATTTATGCATTATATTGTAGAAGAGTAAATTAAACATTTTTATTTCCATTTCTAAATTACAACCTTGCTTTCAAACTTGATAAGAGCATGTGAGATATTTTCAACACAGTATTTTAAATAGAAGCAGTCAAGTAATATCTTAAATATGAATATATATCTGTATCTTTCATACATATGAATGTATTCATATATGTATATGAAATAAATACATGATAGAGTCCCATAATATGAGGAGATTTTAAACTACATCTTGTATTAAATATACTCAGTAGTGACTGTAATAAGTAGTGACTATATCACCAACTTTATAAATTTATTGCTAACTCATATAATCAGAGTCCTTGAAGTATATTTACCTTTGCATATATGAGAAACACATGACAAAGGACAAATATATGTTAAAATACTCCTTCCCTGCCATGAGATGATATTGCTTCCACAAAGCTTAAGTAAATAAATTTTATCTTATTCTGTAAATAAATATATTCACAAATCTTTAAAAAGAAATACTTAAGTCAATGAAATCAATGATCTAAGAAAATCTTAAGAACTTAAAAATGCACTTAAAGGGAGGTCCTAAGCTATTTTAAAAATTACTCCTAATGCTATTCTGCTTAAGGCTTCACTTAATAAATTTGCCAGAGGGAAACCAATTATTTTTCATATTGATGCAATCTATGCTTAAGGATATACAATTTTAATATGTTTCTTCATAGTGATATACTTCTAATAGTAAACAAAACAAAACAAAACCCAACTTCTAAATATTTAAGGATCCCTTTGCTTTGGTATGTTTTAGGAAATGAGTAAATATGATGTGTGTGATAAATCTATCCCTGAAGATACAGAGTTCGTATCCACTAAAGAAGTTACAATTTTAAAAAATGTAGGCAACAGTCTCTAAAATGTCCAAGTTTCATTTAAAATTGGTTACTATTTTTCTCAGAAAGCAAGTGAAACATTATTTGCCTCTTAGGAAAATTGAATTATTAACCAGTAATTATAGTTCTATGAAAGTACTATTCTCTGTGGATTTGTATCAACTATCTTGGGCATTTTGGTATATGAGAAATAGTAATGTAGCTACATCATAAAATAAAGAAAATTAAGTTCTGATAGATTATATGTTAAATTTGTCTAGTATCTCTCTATAAAGCCACTTTTTAAATTTTTCCTTCCCAGCAGTCTTGTGAAGCAGATTCAGTTAATCCAAGACATAGTTCTTTAAAGCACAGGAAGTTTAAAATACAGACCCAAGATCATAATGTCATTTATAAAGCTGGAAATAAAATCTGTGCTTGATAACTTAGTACAGCTTAACTCTGTTACATTGAGTCTGTCTTTGTATTTGCTAAATTATGTAGCAATGCAACATAAATGAAATGTGCTACTCTTTAGAAGATTTAAAACACCCCTTACCTCCACTATCCCATGTGTGGTAAATTTTTTGAACCTTTGATACAGTATGCCATGTTAGGGCTCCAGTCAAAATGGTGGAATAGATGGTCCCCAGAACCACTCTCTCCCACAAATCAACCAATTTACAACTATTAAAAAGCAAGGACAGCCAAGCTGGACCCTCTACAGCTCAGGGAAAGAGGAGGAGAGACCTATAGAGTTCATGAAGGCAGGAGAAGACACAATGAGAAAAAGAAAGGATTGCTCCCATCTTTTTGAATCCTGGCTGCTTCAAGTCTGGAACTGCTGAGTGCACGGAACAAGAGCTGGCAAAAGCCACTGCTGTGCCCTTCATATGAAGTTGCTTGGAAGCAGAAGGGGAGAAGAGGGCCTTGGTGGCCCCCAGGCCAGCAAGACCACTAACAGCATTCCTGTGGACCCACATAGGAGTGAGGAACAACAGACAACTGAAAAAGGAGCCACTCAGAGGCCAGTGAGTCATTGCAAGGGTCCAGCACGTGATCTGTCCCATGGGAAGTGTTTGCAACATGGGTGGTGGGGGAGACGGGCCCACCAGGGGAACACTGGAGCACAGCAATGACAGCTGATCTGCCCCCCAATCAATGAAGGATCACTCAGAGGAGACTGGTCAGGAAAATAGAATTGCATGGGGTGCAGTTTGATGAAAAGACCCAGATCAGAGTTCTACACAACCCAGGTGCACCATGTCCCTGAAGAGCTGAAAGTACCTATAAAATTAACCATTAAAACCTGAGCTGCACGAAAAGCCTTCCCTAGGGAATCAGCAGCAAAGCTGCAATTTAGCTCAACCACAGAGCTCAAGTACTGGTCCCCACAGGAAGTTCCCCCATTTTAGATGTAAGCAAAGGACAACAAATTCGTTCCAGCCCAGACACACCGTCAGCGCCTCAGGATCTACTTGGGGACCTGAGGCATGGATTCAGGGACCAGACCCCCTCCCACAACCAGGCACTATGCCAGTGCCAAGAAGCATGCCAAAAACATCACCTCCATGTGGGTGGCCCACCACAGCCACTACAATAACCATGGCTGTCGTGAAAGCAGATAGACATACAAGCACCATGCAGATGGTCTGCCAGCCACTGGAGTGCATTGACACAAGGAGAGTCAGTAGCAGAGACCAAAGAAAAGAAGAGGATGTCTCTCTCCACAAAGCCCATTCCAGAGCAACAGAAGAAGCATCTGCTCTATGATAATATTGGGGGACTGAACACACTTCTCAGCATTGGACAGATCACCTAGGCAACGAATCACCAGAGTAACCGTTACTCTTTCAGAAGGAGAGAAGAAATCTGGAGTTATCAGAAGTGGGAGGGGAGAGGGAGGCGGCATGAAGAGAGATTGGACAAGGGGCATAAAGAATAAGTACGATTTGTATCAATATATATGCTACTAATATTGATTTGATCAACATATCTCAATGTTGAACCCCCAAAATATGTATAATCAATTATTATTCAATAAAAATTTTTAAAAAAGAAAAGAAAATACTTCATATGATACTATAATAGTGGATATGAGTCATTACACTCATGCATAGAATGTACTACACCAAGAATGAACTCTAATGTAAACTATGGACTTTGGGTGATAATGATGTCAATGTAGGTTCATCAATTGTTGTAACACATGTACCACTCTGATACAGGGATGTCCATAATGGGAGAGGCTATGCATGAATGGGGGCAGGGGTATATTGGCTATCTCTGTATCTTCCTCTTAACTTTGCTGTGAACCTAAAACTAGTCTAAAAAATAGCCTCTAAAAAAACAAACCGCTAAGCTGGCACATACAAAAAAAAAAGCAAGATGCCTAATTATGTATGTAGTGTGTTAACTTCTGTGTAAGAAAGGATGAGAAATATATATGTGCATTTGCTTGTATTTACAAAAAGGATCACTGTACTTATGAATTACAGTGACTTGAGTGGAGGGGAAATCAGAGAACCAGTAAATGGGGAAATGGGTGGGAGCAAGAATTGTCAATGTACGTTTTTTTTATTATTTTGATTTTTGAACTATGTAAAAAATTGTCCATTTAAAAAAAATTAATACAAAAAAATGCCACGTATTAAACTGTGGGTTGCTTCTTAAAATATATATTTTAAAATTTGGATATAACACAGAAATTCAATTATAATGAGATGTTAGAAAGCGTAATTTATGAGAATGTAGATTCTAGAGGAAAAATGCTGGAACTTATATTGAATCAAAATGTTCTGTAGTATAATGTAGCTAATGAAGAAGTAATATCTTCTGGACGATAGAAAGACAATAATTATAATTAGTGGTTATATCATGTTGATTTGGGGCAGTTTTAAAGGAATATATTAAAAGCTTGAATTCTTCTAAATTCTGAATGCTTACTTATTTTCTCTTCTATTTATATCCAAATCAGTAAGTTTAAATATTATTTACAGAAGGCATGAGCTCCCTCATCAACAGTGAGTTAGAAATGTAAAGAATGCCATTATTTTAGATACCAGGATGGTAAAAATACCAATAATGCCAAGGGACTTTATCACCAATTTTCTGGATCAGGATTCAATTTATTCACATTGCACATAATAAAATTAAAGTAGGCTTATTTATTTATATGATCATCTGGAAACAAATGTTCAATTAAAAATATATATAGTAATATTCAGAACATGTTTCATTGCTATGGATGTTATGCCTTAGTTTTTTTTTTTTTTAAATAGAGATTGCATGATAAAAAATAATTATTTCCTACAGCCTTTATCAATATACATGAGACTGTGAATGTGAATTAGACTTGATTTTAGATGGACATTTGTTTTTCTTATTTTAAGGAATGGATAGTTTCAAAAGATTCCAGTATCAAGGGTGACTTCCAGGTAAAAGGATTGAAGTTGATGTGGGAATTAGATGGCTTTCCCCTCAAATAATGCATAGCCTGGAAAAAATTCAGTATAAGTTTGAGTGAATAGGCTCAGTTCTAAATTCCATTTAAATGTTGAGAAAGTTTATTATGTGTCAATAAAAAATTATTTTTGCAGTATTTTTACCTTATTTGAAGAGAAGCACACAAGAAAATGGGTATAAAGTATAAAAAGTATAATAATTTACAGATTACTCATTTTATTAATGCATTAATAATGTCATTAGTGACATTATGTAAAAATAAAAGAAGCTAATATTTGAAAGTAACTGTGAGTGCCAAATACTTTATAAGCATTATTTTGTTTCAGGTTTACAACAGTTTTGCTTGGAAAGCTAAATCGTCCTCTGAAACTAGGAGGGGGGCAGAACTGAAATTCAAATGCAAATTGGCTTAACTCTAAAATGCATATGCTCAACCAAGTGCTTTACTTCCTCCATTGATTTTGGTAATTAGAAACTTTAAATCTGCCTCCAAATATTAATATCTATTTAATATTATTCAGTACTTTTCTTTGAAGTTTGAAAGAAAACTTCCTTTCATATTAAAAAAAGTTGCACATGCTAATTGTAAAGTTTACAAAAATGAAAATTAAATCAAAGAGAATTTTTGAAATAACCTATAGTCACATTACCCTAAAACGTATTCACTCATTAACTATAAATTCCTTGAGCTTGAGCTTTTTCCATATGTTAGGTGCATATAGGCTTACATAGCCACAAACCAAGGGTTAGTTCTGAACCCTTCATCTTGGTATTACCAACACCGCTCTCTAACCAAGTGAGCTAAATGGCCAGCCCATATACCTTTTAATTATTACATAGATAATGATAACATTTATAACTTGATTTTTCAGGAAACATTACAATATAATTTTCCATGTTGTCAATGTTTACACCGTTATTGATAATTCTTGCATGGTATTCCTGGAAATATATATTATAATTTTAAAATTTAATTTCACTAATTTTTTTATCATTTATATAGTATACAGGAAATATAATTCTGACAGTTAAAAACATGTTTCTGTTGTATAAATCGACACATGTATACTGATTATATTTGCTATTCTTTAAGATAGTATCTTTTGCCTAAATTTGATTCAATCTGTAAAGTTGCCTTGATGATACTGATGCACAAGCCAACATTTTCTTTCTTCACTATCTCAATCGTAGTTTTTGGGCTCCATGTAAATATAGGTTCTGAGGTAGACTTAATGCTATATCTCATATTCATTTTCAAGGCAACGGATTTTTCCTTTTCGTGAAAATCATCACATTCATCGGTTTTTTTTATATTCCTTACTGGAATGTTAGCTACAGAAAGACAAAGTACATGTCTGTTTAATTGTCTGGAATAAAGCAGGCACTTAACGTATATTTGAAAAGTGGATGAATGGATGCAATAGTCTTTGAATTTCTTCCTTAATGGTTGAATTTTAATAAAATTTTATTATATTTAATTTTGTTTCTTTCAAACTTGAGTCCGTATACCCATGCTTCTTTACATGATTGTTTTTTAAAGCATCCCGTCCTTAGTTCAGTTTCCCTAGTAAATTCGTGTATTATCTATAAAGCAATTTTTGGTATAGGGGAAAAAAGCATAACTAGAAGAGTAGGCAACCTCTTATCACTCTTCATAAGGAATTATAAGATGATGAAAGATGATTTCCCTGTAGAAAGTAAAATGCCTCATTACTCATATTTTTCTGTGAAAACCACCAAAAAAATTTTGAAATACGATCGCTAAAAACATATAATGATTTTTTCAGTGTATTGAGAAAACAGTTCACAAAACAAGAATATAACATTCTTTTATTGTAAGAACTTCTTTGACAGAATTATTCATTCACAGCTGTTGAGCAAATTATATTTTTTTGCCATAGAGAAATCAAAAGATGTGTTTTCTCCTGCGCTGATAGTATGGTGTTATTGTCACAAACTAAGAGCCCTCAATAGAAAAATGGCCCTACTATCTGACTCCTGTCAGAAATAATAGCTTGAGATCAACTATTTTGAAATTAAAAGGACAACTTTTTTCTTTTTTTAGCTCTCTTCGGCTTTTTAATTGGCATCTATCCAACACGTCCTTATATGGGTCAAATCATTTATTTACCTAGAAATACATCTTGCAATCAATTTATCCAGGAGCCTTTTAGAGTAAGTTGTGCTGCATGAAATTAGATGTCTCCTGGGTAAAGATATTTTGATTTTTTCGATGAATCTGATAGTAGATTAGGAACATCCACTTTTAACTTTCTCTGCAGTTCTTTTTTAACTTTCAACTTTTTAGCTTTCAACTTTCAACTTTTTAACCACAGTTCATTTTTAACTTTCTCTGCAGCTCTGAACTTTCAGGCTTTGCATATTCATTTGTCCTTATGTTGGATGAAGCTGACCCAGGTATGCATTCAAAGGAAAAACATTCCTGAGTCAGAGAGCTCTCCTTAAGCCCATTTACCTGAATAAGTCGGTTGTCAGTCGAGAGGCTTGATGAAGTTCCTGTATAGAACAGAGGTGAATTTTAATGCTACGTCCAGCCTGATAGAACACAGGTCTGTAAACCTGCTATTGTTTGATAAACAAGAAGTACCATTTTACTCAAGTATCAAAAGCCTGGAACTTTTGTTCAGTTAATTCATTTCTCTAAATAGTTCCAATTTTATACCTGAACCAAACTGGAGAACATTGGAGTAGTGACCTCAGTTTAGAAGATTTTGGTCTCTGAAACGATCGTTTTCATTTTTACTGACTTTTGTAAATATACATTACCAATACTGGAAGGAAAAGGGAAAATTTTCCACAGCTGAAGTTATTCACAAGTGTTATCTTTTAAACAAAATTGTGGTTGTCATCTTATACTTTATTCACTGAATGTCTGCTTGAGTCCTTTGGACACATTAGATGATTTACACCCTGGATTTCTTCACTTTAATAGATGTTATAATGTGGTAAAAAAAAATAAACCAGACAACATCATTGAAATATACTGATTCTGGAAATATTTTCAAGAGTGACTACTGGCTTTATAATAATTGTTAAATTAAAAGTATGTTGAGATTTTTCCATTAAAAGAAAAGAAACATTGTTCTTTATTGCATAGTTAAGGGTTCTTATTAGCTACTACAACATGATAAAATGACAAATTTTTCTTAGGAATGGAATAATGCACATCTTTATACATATATCCAGTCAAGACTATATTTTCACATTTAAAGTGTTTTATACATACTAATTACTCCTTATGACCTTCCACTGAAAGAAACAAGCATTATAATTCTTATTTTTAGAGGTGAGACACAGGTTTTTCTACTTGCTTATTGACGTAAATGAGGAGATGAAACTCAGATTAATAATCTATATTTGGTTTTTATTCATTCCTGGGAAACCTCATATAAGTAGCCATTTTTATCAATAGATTTTAAAGTTAAAGAATTCAATATGTACAGTTATATCTTTTTCACATTTTAGCGAAAATTTAACAGCACAAATATGAATAATTAGTCATTGAAATATTATTTCAAATAAAACAATTAATATAGGACAAACTCGTGGCCTGATGTAGACTCTTAAGTAGCAATTATGTGTTAACATTACATAGTGTACCAATTTATTTTTGTGATCCTAAAACCTCATAGTTTGTCTGAATTTGTATTCCAAGAGAAGCACATAATTAAAGCTGATATTGCATAACAAACTTCAATTTTTTTCACCTAGTAATATTTATGTTACTTTCTTGTGCAATTTATAGAAATCTAAATAAAAGTTAAGGTTAAATGCATTATCCTAATAAAGTAGTTTCACATTACTGTGCCATTAAGTTATTATTTTTGTACTACAGTTGCAGAACATTGCCAACTGTCAAAAAAAATTAGGTTACCTGGGGATGAATATTCTCTAATGGTAGGATCACCAGATTGCAGTCATGGGTGAGCCCCAGTTTCTATTCTTGGAACTGCCTGATAATGCCCAGCCTAAGCTTTTGCAAGTCATTTTAACAGTCTTCACTTTTATTTCTGTAGTTGTCAAAAAGAGAGTTTGATTTAATTCAACATGTATTTTCGATCAGCAAAAGTAATATGGGAGCAAGATGGGGGACACAGAAACTAATAAAAAGGAGTAATACCCCTTAAGAGACTAAGTGCCTAATGGGAAACACATTATAAAATAATTATTCTAATGCCTCCTCTTCTAGGTTGAGGAGACATGAGCAAAGGCTTGGAAACTGACAAGTGTAAGCCTGATGGGGATAGTGGTGGTGGGATGTGGAGTAAAGAAAGATGTTCTGGAACTAAAATTTTGAGAGTCTTTGAAGTCCAGGATAAGAAGTTTGAAATTTATTCTCTGAGCAATGGATAGATGTTGAATGTTTTGGTGGGTGGGTCCAGGTAATCATCAGCTCTAGGTTTGCTGCTTTTGGAAGATGCTGTAAGGCTGTTGTTATTGGTGGCTCTGTGTATGATAAGGTGAAGATCTGTTAGTTTATACTGAGAGGTCTAAACCAGAACAATGGCGGTGAGAAACTAAAGACTGAACAGATTTTATACGTGAATACACATATATTCAACCTTTGAAATATGTATGTCTATCTATATAGGTATATATAGATAGATAGATCTATATAGGTGCATGTAGATAGAAAAGAATTGCCAAATTCCAGGAGAAATGTCAAATAGAGAAGAGTCAATATTACTGCACAATTTATGTAGAGGATTTCTAAGACCATTTTGTAAATTAGTTTAAAACTCTTCAAAATAAAGGTTTTCCTGTGATTGCAAACTATGAATAATACTTTTAATATGGGATATTTTCTTTTTTGAAACATTTTTATTCCAATCTAAGCATTACTAATTCATTTAATTTAATGTTTCTGTTAAAGATTCTCAAATTGTATCTTGATCAAATATATCTCTCACATTATTAGGATGTTGATTTATTTTGTTTTTATTGAGTGAGTGCCAGTTTGATAAATTTCTGGACTATCATATACACATATACATATATATCTGGCTGTCCACAAATAAGAAAACAAATGTTAGAAAGACATTTTAAAGAGTAAAGAGTTTTATTTAAGGAAAACCCATTGAAGCATAAGAGAATGAATGAGCCATTTGAGCCCTGTAGTAATATGAACAATTCAATTTTAAGGCTGTAGCTACAGGCAAAATCTGTCCTTAAAAATGATTTCTTTGCAAATAATGCCTTATTCTTTTGTGTGTAGCATTCATATCTATACATCTTAGTTGCGTTGCTCTTAGCCATCATTTTGTTTACATCTGATTTAGACTGTATGGTCCTTAACATACAAACTCTCTTTTCATATTCCACACGATATTTTAAAAAGCTGTTAGAATCAGAGAAACAGGAATTTTAAGGGACTCAGAAAGTCACCTATGCCAACCTCCTTGCCAAAAAAATCAAAAAACAAAAAAAACCCACATTCCTAGCTCCTGATTCTCTTGTTTGTCCTTGAAAATGCACAGTGAGCTTACTCCTCAAAACACCCATATACATTGTCAGGCAGGTCTCAGGATTAGAAAGTTTATCATTAAATTGAGCTGGAAGTTGGTTCACGTTAATTCTTAGACATTGACTCTTCGCTTTCTTGAGAAGCCTGGGTCTAATCCTTCTTCCACATAATAGACTTTCAAATATTTGAGGACCGCCACTGTGCCCTGTAAAAAAGCTAGAAGTACATATGAGCAGGATAAACTGTCAGGTTTGTGTTCTTGGATTTATTTATTTATTTACTTTCTAGTTAGAAATCCTCAAAAAATTAGCTCACTGTTTGTTAGAGACACTGTTTGTGTCCCATTGCATTAATGTGAGTGGACTTTTTTCTTTTGAAGTTTCTTATCACGAGCTGACTTAGGTAAACTTTTTTTTAAAGCATTTAAATAAAGGCATGAGATGACCTGAGGGAGTCCAAACAGCTGAATTAAATTCAAATAATATTCAGCATTTTGTCTTTTAATTATCCTTTACTTAAAATAATAATTCAAATTTCCTGTAGAAATTTATCCACTCTTTTAAGCTTACTAAATTTTGCTATTGACATGATGAGATTTGGAGAAGTATTTCCCAGTCATTGTTCAAGTCTAAATGTGATTAAAAAAAAAAAAAAAAGAGAAGATAGAAATTAACTTACTAGATGATGTTATCAGGATCAGGAAATGGGGACAATAGTACAAAATTAATGCCCTACGTGTTAGTTTACATTGTGATTCTGGACTCAGGAGATTGTTGTCACAACTCAACAAAAGCAGCAGCAACAATAATACAACAGATAACCTGATTAATAAATGGGCAAAGAACGTGAATAGATGTTTCTCTAAAGAAGATATCTTTCTCAAAAATATGCTCAGCAACACCAGTCATTAGGGAAATGCAAAACAAAACCACAACGCAGTAATACTTTACACTCCTTAGGAGGGCTAGTATAAATTAATAAACAACGAAACCCCAGAAAATAACAAGTGTTGGTGGGAATGTGGAGAAATTAAAACCCTTGTGCACTGTGGTGGGAGCATAAAATGGTACTGTGGAGAACAGTCCGGTTATACCTCCAAAAATTAAACATGGAATTACCATATGATCCAGCAATTCCATGTCATGGTACATACCCCAAAGAAGTGAAAGCAAATTTTGCACACCCTTTATAAACAATAGTTAAAAGGATTGAAAGCAACCCAAGTATCCATTGTCAGATGAATAGATAAACAAAATGTGGGACATAAATAAAATATTGTTCAGCTTTAAACAGAAAGGAAATTCTGACACATGCTACAATGTGGATGAACCTCGAAGACATGCTAAGTGACATAAACCAGTCCCAAGAGGACAAATATTATGTGATTCTTCTTAAATGAGGTTCCTAGCATAATCACATTCAGAGCAATGAAAGTAGCATGGTGGTTGCCAGTGGTGCCAAGGCTGGGGGGAGGAGAGAACCAGGAGCAAGTGTTAAATGGGTAAAGAGTGTCAGTTTGAGACAATGAAAGTGTTCTGGAGATGGACGGTGGTGATGGTTGCACAACAGTGTGATGTTCTTCTTTGTGCATAGTGCCACAGAGCTCTACACTTAAAATGGTTAAAATGGTAAACTTTATGTATATTTTACCACAATAAAAAAAGATAATTGTTCATTTCAATGGAATAATGAAGCAATGCAAAAGAGGTAGTTATGAGAGTAAAGGAACTTCTGATACAAAGTGTGTGTGTGTGTGTGTGTGTGTGTGACATCCAACAATTGTTACATAAATGACTATTGTTGATCTGAGTCATGTCATAATCTTATGATACACAGAGCATTAGAAATAGGAAATGATCAAGAAGAGAAATCCATAACATTTAAAGTTGTGGGCCAGACCCATGCATAATCTTGATAGATCCATTTAATGGGTTTTGAAAAGTTGCCTAAAGCATTCCAAGAAAGGCTTGTCTTTACCATGCAATAGGCTGCTCTGTCACTTTGCAACTCTGCATGCACTTCTATGAGTCACACCCCCTCACCAACTCATAAATGTTATCTGTAGATTTATATGTAGCCTTCTTTTGATATATTATGTTTTCTATTAGGAAGGTATTGCCTTTATCCTTAGATCATATAAACTAAAGCAAAATTAGGTCAATTCTATTAGGAATAATTTAAAAAGTGATATCTTTGAAACAGTTTCATTCAATGAGATTGTTTTAGATGAATGTCAGAAACCTCACTTTTTTCTATCAGTGATGTGCAGTTTGCTGTGGGGTTTTATAATTTTTTGAAACTGATGACTTGATTGCTTTGGGGAAATTCAGATGCAGATTTTACCTTGAAGAGTCAAAAAGCATTGCTAAATGATGGATCAAGTGTAATGGGATTAAGGATTTTTTCCATCCTTTTTATATTAATTACCCATCCAGAAAGAGAGAAACTAATCACCCTGTCCCTGACTAATGCTCTGTAGGCTTTTGATATCTGTTTGATGAAACTATTACAAAAGATAAAGCTGGAAAAATTATTTTCCACTTTAGATATGCATATAACACTAGAGTTGGCAGGATTTGAGTTTCTAAGACCAAATGAACATGAAGTGATGAAATGCCACCCCGTATAGAGAAGCAAAACTTAACAGATATCTTTGATGTAAAAAATAAGTGTGTTTCTAAAACCAAAGTCTTACTGCCCATTAATCAGGCTCTGTCCACATACAACGGTGGCACCTTTGACTGTGGATGGACATGCACGTAGACAGGATGCTTTGGGTTCATTTTCTATGCATGGCTCAAGCCTGTCCTGCTTTGACCTTACGACCTCATAACAGGAGATAGGAATGCCTGAGTCTTTAATATAACATGAATATATGTTCATCTGTTGTGACACTCTTCTACGTAAAGACAATCATTTTACTTTTTTCATTTATTCCCTGTGCAAAGCCGTACTCTCTAAAACCACCCTGGGAGAAAATACTCTAGTAGAACTCTTGGTGTAGGGGGAGCTAAGTTCTCTGTGTATATGAGGGAGAGGACATCTGTGTTTAAATATATTTATAATAAATTTATATCTTTAAATTTATTTAAATTTTGATAGTAGAAACTTGAAAAATAAGTTTAAAACGTTATTACAAACCGTAACAGTAACAACTGGTAGATATAAAAAGCACTATCTATATCTTAAAATTCTCTGCTCTTTATAGAAACAAACATAAAATTAAAAAAAAAATGAATGGTAAAAATAGAGAGCTTAAAACAAGGTGACTGCAGAAAAATAAATATAGTTAATGTAATAAATGCAAATGTGTCAAGCTCTAAAAAATATTTCTATAATTGTATTAAAAATTCCTTTGACTATGCTACTTATAGCAAAGTTACTAAAAGCAACACTATATCTAACATAAAAAGTAAAAACATGATTAATTCTCTTAAATGCCATAGCAGTGAATGTTGAATGAATAATATACTCTACAGTTGTCCCTTGATATTCTTAGGGAATTTGTTCTAGGACTACAACCCAGCTGGGATACCCAAACCCCCAGATGATCAAGTCCCTCATACAAAATGGCTTCGTATTTGCTTATAACCTACTCACATTCTTACATATACTTTAAATTTTCTCTAGATTATTTATAATACCTAATACAATGTAAATGCTATGCAAATAGTTGTCATACTATATTTTTTCAAATTAGTATTATATGTATTATTGTTCTATTGCTATTTTGTATTGTCTTTTATTATTATCATTTTTTCTCCCAAATATTTTCTATTAGCAGTTGGTTGACTCAGCATCTGTGGATATAAAGGGATAATTATCTTCTAAGATAAATTGGAAAACATAAATGTCACATGAAACTTTATTCTATTCTTGTTCTTCATGGATGAAGTAGATCACAAAAAAAGCAGTGTAGGGGCAGGAAAATTTAATTTGCTACTGAATTTAGTGCAATTGTACTAATGTATAGAATTTTGTACACTACACATGCAATATGCTTCTTAGAATGCTCTTGATCAGAGATTTAATATTAGAGATGCAAATAATGTGTCTATACTAATGTTTACAAGCAAGTATGTATTCCTACATCTATTTTGATGCAATCTGGGAATGATAGCAACAAACAGTGAAAGATACTATAAATATAGAGGTCAGAATTTTCCATATATTACAGGTTAAGCATTAAAAGTAGCACTTTAGCTAATGTATATTTCAATGACTTTAATTAAAACTATTTGTCTAAGAGGTCTAACTAAGGACCTGAAAAATAATTTTTGAATTTTCTTGAATTTCCTTAATTGATATGAATTATGTATGAGATTTAATTATCTCAATTAATTAATTTATAATTAATTGAGATAATACCTTGGCATAAGCTTTAGATTATTTATAAATTATTAGCTGAAATTCTTTCTTTACTACATCTTTTTGGAAACATTTTTTAACCTATTAATCCCCAAAAGTATGCATTATGCTGTATTCTTTTTAAAAATGAGAAATTAGGAGAATTTAGATGTTCTGACACTGGAGGCCCATGTATCATATATTTTTTTTAATTCTGGAGGTATTGAATAAAAGCCTGCAGAAATCTGCATAAGGTTTATTTTACTTACGTTTAGATTCAGATATTTAAATGTAGTATTGTGTCTTTTTCAGTACAGTGTTATTGAAACAAATGAATTAAAAATACTTAGCATTATTTTTGAATAATTAAATAGATTCTATCCCTAAATGTTAAAATCATTCTTAAGTTGCAAAAAACTATAAAAATCCATGAGAATTTAAACCTCAGATAATTTACTTTTGAAAATTCTCTTGTGGATAACAAAAGCTATGATGATTTTACTATGTCAAAAGCAGCATAGGCCCTATTTTACCATTTATACTTTTTTTTTATTTGAAAGATAATTGATTATATATATTGTGGGGTACAGAATTGAATATCAAAAGATGTACACAATATGTAGTGATCAAATCAGGGTATGCTCATGTTTACCAAGCATAATCAATCTTTGTGACCCTTAATTGATTTCATGCCAACCCCCTTCCCCCTTCCCCTTTCCCACCTTTAAGTTGAATTTAGTGCAACTAAGAAAAAAAATTGTGGGTCTGTGGAAAGATTGTATTCTTATAAAGTGTATCAGATTTAGGACATGGCTTTTATAACAACTATTCTGTTTTACTGTTTGGAGGGGTTTTTGCTCCTTGTTTGTTGTTTGTTTTTGGTTTTCTTTTTGCATTTGTTGTACATAAATTTTTTTTTTTTACATGAGTGCAAAGTCAGTACTAAAATTATAATTTTTCACATGATCTCTTTAATTTTTCTAAACATGTAACTTTGGGGGTCATATTATTAGGATTTTTAAAAATAAATTGAGTAGTAGGAAATATTTAAAATGAGTATCTATTTCAAGTCTGTACACTGAGGTATTTAGAAGACAGTCTTCAGATAGATTTTTTTCCCATATGTGCTTAGAAATTGATGCCAACTGGTATAAAATATATATATATATATATATAAAATATACCTGAATCACACAAATAAATTTGGTTTATATCTTCAAGATAAAATACTAAAGCAGCCATTTTAGTGTTTATGGTTCGATTATCTTCTTAATAGGATGTTATTATGATCAATTGTACAAGGTCTGTTTCATTTGACATAATTACTTTAGTACTTCATATTCATAGTCCTACAAATATTTATTGAGTACCTATGATATGAATAACAATTCTATAGAAACCGGGTACACAGAAGTCTATAAAATACAGCCCTCAAAACATAGACAAGTATATAAAAAATGATTTATTGATATAAAACATAATAAAATAATATCTCTTTTATTTTATACTCTGTCCCACATGGAAGACATTCTGTAAATATAATGAATAAGTAAAATATATAGTGGGTTATATAGTGTTAAGTGCCTCATTGAGAAGATAACTGATAACTTTTAACAACTGAAAAAAGTATCAAATTGGCAAAGGTCTTTTCAGGTTAAAAAACAGGAAGAATTGCTTACCCTATTTTCTCACTTGTTCCCTTCTAGACACTTTGATGCCATTTTACTTTAAATTTAAATGTTTAGTTTTCATTGTTACTATTTATAATTCACAGTTCTACAGGATTTCTGATGTACTATTAGAATACATCCCTCATTCAGACACTCACTGAATCAAAATTTTAGGAATAGATAAATGTAAATTGTTCTTTTAGGAGTAATGAATGAGAATACAATTTAGACTTCTAGTGTATAGAGCTATGTTTTTTGATATGAATCAGATTTTTAACTTATCATCTATTTATTACCCCTTGAAATGTGATCCACAAGAAGGTTTTGGCCAACACAGAGATAAATCCTTAGGAAATTTGTGCTACTATCATTTATAGTGTGTAAGCAATTAGCCCCTAAAAGAGAATGTGGTGAAAAATATTCATGGAATTAAGAAGAGGAAAAACAGGGTCTGTGATTCATCTCTGAGAAAATTGTACACAAAGTAAAACAGAGTGACTGAACAAAGAAATAAAAATTTACTTGAAAAGCTTAAGTACATGTAGCAATTCTGAATAGAAAAAAATTGATAATGAATAATCTGATGATAATTTTATGAGAGCTAAGTGGAATATGCATACAAATATAAACTTAAAAGACATCTATACGTACATCAAATAGGTTGATTTTTATGAGATGGGATTTTGACTGGAGATCTTTTAAAAAAATTTGTGCCACGAGATCCATTTTATGGTTCTTTCATTCATTCATTCTCTTATCCATTCAATGAATCAATAAAACTCTATTGGAAGCAATCATGTGGTAAATGCTGTCTCCATGTTGGGGGTGAGATAAAAAGGTAAGATTCATGGACTTCTGGAGGTTACCTTCCGTTGAAATGAGAAAAAAAAATTAAACAATAAAAAGATAATATTTGCTAGAAAATTGAAGAGTAATATGAAATACAGTGACTTTGGGGAGCCTAGTTTAGCCTGAACAGTTAAAAGAAGCTCTTTCTGAGGATATAACATGTTAAATTGTGAATTGAATATCAAGGTATCACTTTTTTGAAAATCTTAGAGGAAAATCTCTCTAAGAATGATGGAATAGTTGGTGCAATTCAGTGCAGGCTGATGGAGCTTCTTCCACGAGCAAGTTTGCATTTACTTCATTCACTTTTTTCTTAAGCTTTCATAGAGATATTGTCAAGAAGTCTATTGACAGAAATTTTTTCTCATTGATTTCTTTAACAATATTTTCCTTTATTATCCTATTTTTTGGAGACATATATATTTTTAATCATTGCCCTCTATTCACCATTTAAAAATTCTATAGGAGTTATGGTGATGAGGTGATCTAAATCAATATAGCTGAGAGAAGAATTAAACGAATATATATATTATTTTAATATGTAACTATTAAATAGTTTTATATTAAATCATATATATCATTATACATGTACATATAAATCACATATATTTATATATGAGGGTACTTCACAAAGTTCATGGAAAGATTGTATTATCTTTCAACTATATTTTTCCATGAACTTTTTAAAGTGCCCTTATAGATATATATCAATATTCTTGGGACATAAAAGGTTCATTGAAAGTGGTAAATCGAATACTAAGCAAGTGGCAAATCTATAAAGAGAAGCAGGAGATGTGCATTATTTCAGGTATCTTCCCCAAACCTTATTAATTACTGTGGTGCTTTTAACATAAGTCCACAATTATTTGATACTGCTCCTTCCAGAAGGAGCTTAAATCCTCTCCTCTGCAGTGAGGGCCAGATTTGATGACAGACTTCTAATGGGGTCTGGAAAGGGACAAACAATAACCTTGTAGTTGAGAGCCCTTGGCAGACACTACCTTAACTCAATCATCCAAATTAACCAGCAATGTCATGTTACTATCCTATACTATACTTCATAATATAATAAGATATAATATGGTGAGAAAAAAGTCTCACGTTTGTGGTATTTCTACCTAAAATCCATAACCCCGGTCCAATCCTACAGTGGATATTTTACAATATACCTGACCACTACTCTTGAAAAAGTGTCAAGAACTAAGAATCACAGATCGGAAGAGACAGAGAAGATAGGGAAACTGAATGCAACAGGGTATATCAGTTTAGATGCAGGGACATAAAATTTAATTTTGTTAAATGTACTATTGTTATGCAAGAAGCTAATATCATGGGAAACTGGGTGAAGGGTATATGAAACAGTCTATGCCTCTCTATTGTCAACCTAAAGTTATTTCAAAATGAAAGATTTTTAGGATGACAGATTAAAAATACCAATTGTTTTATAGTTAAGTGCTTTACAAATGTTAATTCTCTCTATTTTCTAGAATTGTATCTTATTTTTAACCTGCAGTGAAGAATTATCTTTCCTGATACCTCTTGCAAATATTATATTGCTATTTAGAATTCAAGTTTTTTTTTATTTTAATTTTAGTGTCTTATGTTTAGACTGTATCATTCATTCCCTTGTAAAAAAACATCAAGTGAATACAATTCAATTATGTAAAGTATTATATGAAGATGGCTCTAAATAGTACGCTACGTATAATTGCAATTTACACAAGATGCGCTCTGAATCCTCCTTTCCAGAAGATGTAAACAAAATGACACTCTCCGGTTAATACTCAGCTTTTCAGAGATTGCATCAATGATGTTGGGGAAGGATTAAGGCATTAGAGACTAAAATCTGTCAAGTGTGGCCATGAGATTCACTTACTGAACCATGGACATACTTTTATTTTCCACAAAAAATTCACATCTAAAAATGAATGCTGCACATGATTATTAATACCAACAAAGACAAATAAAGAACATGTTGATTGAATACATTCTGTTGTTCTTGTTTGTAGTTGAGGTCCTGAAATATTATTCTATTAAGAAAGCATGGTAGGATAATATATTTTCCAAATTCATTTAAAAATTTCACAAAGGGAAAAAAAAACAAGCAATATGTTTCATTTCAATGTATTATGTAGCTGGATACCAAGAAAAGCCAGATGCACAATAATTTCCATGCCTGAGACACTTTCTAACCTGCAGATGGTTAGTCCCATCCCACCTTCAGAAAGCTCCTTCTGTTGAGACAGTTATTTGATTTAATGGCTATTTTGTGTATGTTTAGATTTGAAAATAATAAAACAATTTCCTCATAAATCTTAATATTCCATATGAAAGGAGCAATATTTACCTATTAGATATTAATAGTAATCTATACTATAATTATACTGTCTTACAGCCTGAAGATTACAAAGTCTATAATGTGAGGCTCAATTTGCAGAACAGAATTCCATAATAAGGAATGGGGGTATTTATTTTATTTTTGTGCCTGTGATGATACAGTAAAAAAAAGGATGCAAAAAGGTACAATTAATCTAATAAATATTGACTTAGTGGGACCGGAATTTTAGAAAAGCTGAAGGCTGAGCCATTTATACGTAAAGTAATAGATAAGTTACTTACCTGTGTTATTTGGGAAAAGGGTATGAGAATAGGAATGAAAATGGTTAGATGGTTAGGTGTTTAAATGGCATGTATGAGAGGCAAACAGTATGAAAGTTGACAAAGATAAAAAATGAAAAAAACATTGGAGGTTTTTGCTTGAGCGATTATGGGACCTTTGATACAAGAGTTTTAATAGATCTGTAAGCATGTTGGCTAATGAATGGTTAAGAAGCCAGAGGTTTGCAAAGAAACGCAGGAGCAGGCAACTGCTTTGGTAAGTGAGACAGTGTAGACAAGGACAGTTGTCCTAACTCCAGCATTCCTATAACTTGTGATTAGGTTTCAGGGATCAGAAATGACCCAATATTTTATTTTATTTTATTTGCAATGAAAATATACAAATTTGTTTTATTTCATTTTTCTTATTATTGCCTACTTCTTTAAACATTTGCCAAATTTCTACTGTGTACAGATTATAGTCTTGGGCACTATCAGTGATACTAAAATGAACCAGATATGCTCTCTCTCCTTAAGAAAATAATATTTTTTGAAAGGGATTTGAGACATAAGGGCAAAAAGTTTAATGTAAAGCAGACCAAGCTTTAAAGTACAACATAAAATAATTTCTTACGTGCTCGCAAGAGGGACAGTTACTTACAGAAGTTGGTCAAAATTAGATTGGGAAAAGCTTTTAAATGAAATTTATTGTCTAGGCAATGAGTGCATTGTTTAGTACAGTAATAAGTGCTTACTCATGAAGAGTCTAGAAGATAGAATTCATCAAGATAAACATGGTATCCCTCTGTCTCTCACTACTAGAAGAATGAGCTCTTTTCAGAAGTTTGCATTGCCTGAAAAGTTAAGATGGGCTTTGCTACTAAGGCAAAGCAACTGTCTTTGTGGTATCCTCAGTAGTACTCTGACAGAGCTGACTCTGACTTTGAAACAACCTTATGGAGTGCTAATGAAGTAAGCTTCCTATAAGAGAAACATAACCCTGGCTCTAAAACAGATGACAGGGTATTATTTCTGACATTCCTGAGACAATGTATTGGAGCACTCTTCTAGATCCCAAGGTGGGAAAAATAGAACCTGTGAAGGTTCTCTGGAGAAGATGCCCTACTTTTTTTTTTTTTTTTTTTGGCTGGGATAAATCTGGGGACAGTTCCCAGCAGTACTGTGATTAATGTTCTTGGAAAGAATCATCTATATATTGATCCAAATAAAGAATATTTATTTTAAGATTGGCATCTAACTACACTTTCTGCTCCTCAGGAAAAAAAAAAAAAAAAGCAAAAATGTGGTGTCCTTCTTGGAAAAAGGAGCATATGTTTCTCAAAACATTTAGCAAGCTTCTGTATTATCTAAACCAGGAGCAAATAAAATGTAATAAACAAAATATGCTCTTTTTTCTCCTTATGATATGAAGTATAAATGTTTAACATACAGGCATTTTTGAAAGGTAAATCCACATTATTATTTTAATGTGATATATAAATAAGTTTATTTATAGCATTAATGTATAGTGACTCATATTTAGATACACGAGGTCTAGTCTACACATCCCTCCCCTAGTTATAATCTGATATTTTCTTGAAAAAAATGAAAAGAGAACACATCTTTCTTACTTCTGAACAATGGAACATGAATTTCCTCTACAATGGAGCCTCTGAGGATTTGGTAAGAGCAGTTGAAGAGCTGTGAACTGCACTTAAGGATCTTTAAAATAAGTCTTTAATAAATGGGAGTCATTCTGCTGCTTCAGCTGTTCTTAAAGATAGCAGCCCACAAGGGGAGAAAATACAAGAATGAGTGAATGCTTAATAAATATTTGTTGAATTGAATTGAATAAGTAATTGATTATTCCTCAACCACAAAAGATATGCTAGAGCTTTTAGAAGGAGGTACTACGGCAATTTTTCTTGATCCACGTAGCATTCAGTAGAGTGCCCAGCGAGTAGAAGGCCCTGCCATGGTAGAGCGATGTGCCTCAGCACAGAATTTGATATGGCACAGGTGTCTGAATACTCTTCAGGGAAGATAGTTGCTGGTAGTACAGAAGGTTAAAAAAAGTATATTTTTAAACTAGAACAGAGACAGCAATTTCTGACCCAGAATCTTAAATCTATTATGAATGTTTTCTTTTCTTCCTTTTCAGGATGGGAAATGAGACAAATTCCTCTGAAATGATCAAATCTTGGGCATCTAGGAAAGAGCCTGTAATTGCCTTTCAGCACAATAGTGAAAAGGTGCTCCTGGTCACAAACTCGATTTTGAAAAAAACAAAACAAAACAAAAACTGAGTGCCTCGTAATCTAAAACCCAGGCACTAACAAGCAGATAACATAATGACACCAGCAGAACCATTTAAAAAATGTTATTTTCTTATTTTTTTAAGAGGAGGAAATATTATAGATACATTTTCACCTTTTTAGGCGTGTTTTCTTTATTATATTCATTATAATTCATATTTTTTACATGGTATAATGGCTGCCCAAGAAACATGTAGGGCAGTGCTTCTCAAGACTGAGATTCTGGGCTGAATATTTCTTTATTTTGAGAGCTGTCTTGTGCATATTAGAATGTTTAGCACCATCCCTGATCCATGTACACTAGATGCCTGTATTAGACCCTCCCAGTCTTGACAATCAAAAATGCCTCCAGACATTAGTGTGGCCCCCGAGGGACAAAATTGCTCCTAGCTGAGCAGTACTGACTAGCTAACTGATAAATTACCTGTGTGTAGTTCTATTTATTTGTGTGCTTGTAATACAGTCCTAAAAGGTAGGGGACAGGTAATTTCTATAAGATTATATTTAAGGACCATGAGCTTTCTTTGCTTTATATGCTTTGAAAAATTAGCCAGTTGCTATTGTGTTAATATTTATTAAGCGATTACTCCATGAAGTTTCTTTTTATGTCCTTGTAAAATAATGCAAGTTCCTTTTACGATGGACAATTCACTTCAGGCACTGAACTAGGGTCTTTACACAAATTATTTAATACTTAAAACAAAAAAAAGCATTGTGCATGGAATGTATATTTTGCAGTTAAGGAAATTGGTACCAAGAGGACTTAGGTTGTCCAAGATAAACCAAAACAAAACAAAACAAACAAACAAACAAAAACCCCAAGCCAGCTCTTATTAAAATAGGTAGCCTTTCTTTGGCAGTACAGTACAGTTGCATGGTTTAGGAAGCTGGGAGAAAATATTCTATCATATCTATATTTTTATAGGCATAGGCCTCTGATATAATAGTTAAACTGCTAATATTTTAAAGATTTCTCAATAGCTTGAAAACTTTCTATATTGAAGTTTTAAAATAACGTAATATTAATGATTTTTTCCAAACTCTTAAAATTCTTCTTAGTGTCCTTCTAACAATATCAACTTGGGTAAAAAAAGAAATGTCCCTTTATAATTTTTTGAAACCTCTGTACTAAAACTATATTGTTTGTGTATTTGAAGGAAAATATTATATTCTTCATTTGTAATTTTATTTCTTTGTCATTTAGTAAATGTTTAACTTGCTGATTTATGAAACTTTCTTGTCTGAAAGAGCCAAGCTAAATTGCAATTGGCAGTTCTGTAAAGGAGTCTAAATTATTTTCTTTCATGAATAATATGAACAATTGAAGTGTAATTGATGTTCATTAAAAGCCAATGTGGATTTTTACAAGAACATAAATAAAAGCTCTTTTCTAAAAAAAGAAGCTAGTTTAAAAAAAGTGATTTTGGTGGATATTTTTTTAGCATAAACATACTATTTTATCTAATCTCTGAAGATTTTGAAGCTTTCTTGGAGTATTTTGTATAGACATATAAGGTAATTATTATATTTTGTTGAAACAACATGAACTTTTTTTGACATCTTAACATACCTGAATTTGCAAAATATCTTAAAATCCCTGGTGTATTTGAATTTAATAAGGAGAGATTTCTTTTTCTTACATGTAAATAAAAATCAATGTGAATTATTAGTAATAGCCAAGTGTAATTTTGCCAAATTACTGTTATTATTTATACAGGTAATGCTATAATAGATTCAACAATTTATAAAATTTGTTGAGACATCAGAACATGTTAGTACTTAAAATTTTGATCCTTGAAATATCAATTTATGTGTTAAATAATTTAGGTAATAACGTTAATTGCTAATTGTAATTTTTTAAAATGTGATTTAATTTCTGGACAGAAGTCCAAGAAAGACATGTACTTTAAAAATATTTTCAGCATAACTTTTCTATGCTGTCATGTTTTAACAAGTTATTTGTTCTTTGTTTTTATCTTAATGCTATGTGTATACATAAACCATTTTGAAAGATATCAGATTTTTAAAAATACATACGAATGTGACCACAAAAATTCTTTATACCTATCAAATAAGTTTATCAGTTCAAAGTAGGTTCTTAGCCCTTTCTAGGTATTCAAAAACTATATGATTAAAAAAAAATGAGAATGTTAATTATACATAGTTGTAGTTATTTCTATCTTTGCTCAGGATATTTCTGCCTAGTAATTATTTTTTATCTCATACACATATATCAATTATATCCATATATAGTTTTCATGGTCAGGCATTTTATACTTCACAATATATGCAATCCAATAGTAGTATTTCTTCTTTTTTGTATTTGTATAGCCATAAAAATATTCTGAAAGTGTTAATCAGTGTAACCTGGTTTGAGCAGAAATATTATCATAGGATTATATTTGGTTATCTTCCTTTTGCTAAGCATGAAAAGTCCTTGATATTATATCTTTTAACTGTGCATTTTAAAAATGAGCAAATAGAAAAGGGTTCTGAAGTTTGCCTCTGTTGATGCAGAAAGTAAGCTATTACTAATACATATATTCAAACTAATCACAATTTATAGAATTAACTATAAGGGAAACCATGTAGAATGACATTTTATGCCTTTGATTTCTTGTAATTTGAAAGTGAAATGTTTTTCTCTGACATTACAGAGGATTTGTTACCAACTTTCCATTCTTCAAGTTTAAGTTGCAAGTTTGTTTGGTTTATTTAAGTGACAAATGGTAGGAGCCTGATAATTTTTTATACCTAAGAATCCAAAGCTAAAGTGAACCAGAGATTTAAAGCAATCATTTAGGTAATTGAAGTTCAAATCAGAAGATTTTGAAAGAAAATCCTGTTATTCACATCAAGAGAACACACTGAATAATATACATACATTTATATTCTGAAATAAACAATGTAAAAACTTGTTAGACATTACTTTGCCTATTTTCCAGAAGTTTACTATTTTAACAGACCATGTACTAATATGGGAAGGTATGACAGATTTAGAATAAATTGAGCATTTATGATCCATACGAAACAACAAACATTTATTATCTCATTATTTTGTGAGTCAGGAATCCAGGCATGCTTTAGTGGGATCCTGTAGTTTGGAGGCTTTCACAAACCTGTAATCAGGGTATGTGCTGGAGCTACCATCATCTCAGCTCAGCTGAAGAAAGATTTACTTCCAAACTCACTCACATTGCAGTCAGCAGGCATCACGTCCTTGATGATGTTATCCAGAGATATCAACAGTTCCTTTGCACATGACAGTCTCGATGGGCAGTTTACACACATGGTTTTCCTTAGAATGAGCAAAGGAGAAAGAACCAGAAAGAGTGAGTAAGACAAACGCTGGAGTCTTTTGTAACCTAATCTTGGAAGTGACATCTCATTACTTTTAACATATTCTGTTCTTTAGGAACAAGTCCCTAGGTTCAGACCATACTCAAAGTGAGGGCATTACAAAAAGGTACAAATACTCAGAGGCAAGGGTCACTGGGGGTCATTTTGGAGGCTGCCACCACACCACCTGTTCTCAGTAGGATATGCTTGTCTCATCTAAACCTGGAATGTTTCCTCTTCTCTCTTTTTTATGGCTGTGTTGTTCCTCACTCAATAATCATATTTTGTTTTCTCCCTTCACCACATCATTTTCCCCTGTATTTTGAAAGTTTTATAACCACATAATGTCATTTGTCTTAAATGTGAGATTTAGTAGGTAAATTCCTTTGTTGAAAGTGATACTCTTGGCCTCATGCAAAGTATAGTATTAGGAAATACAATGGCTGTGTTACAGTTGGGCTTAAAATGAATTAAGAAAATTAATAAGAAAAATTTGCCTATAACATTATATTATTCCCTAAACGCACACAAAATAAATGCCTGAAGAGATTTAAAAGAAAGGTGATAATTTTGATCAAGGCATTTATAAATATGGCAAAGAACAAGAAATAGTAGAATACTGAGCAAATTAATGTAGTACATCAAATCTTGATCACCGAATGTGATGAGGGAAGGTATCCTCTTATGGGCTGCTGTCCTCAACTTATAGAATTAAGTGATTATTATTTCTTACCAACTTCCATAAGTTTTAATTTCCCTTGATGAACTAGAATTTATTGTTCTCAAAAAGTTTTCTTAATAAATGCAGTGAGATTGGTAACTGTGCCAATTAATTAGTCAAGTACATATAAAATCCCTTGTGTTTGTTTAATTTGATCTTTAAAAAAGAATCAAAATAAGATATGTAAAGAGGTATAATGTGTAGCAACTATTTTTTAATTTCAAAATTTTATTTTTTAAAAAAGAAATGTATAGTTTATTGTGCTTTGTAATCAGTATTGATGAATGACATTCTGTCAGCAAAATATATTTAAACTAACAGAAGTCCTTAGAGCAGATGTAGGACAGGAAGCTAATAATTATCTTTGAAAAGTCAATAGCTATGTAAAGTTACACCCTTCTAAAATTGCCTACTATTTTCTTCAAATATAATCTAATCCAAAACTATGCTCCTTATTACATTTTATTTATATACTTTTGATAGATTTTACCTTATTTTGAGTCATCAACAGTAAGCAACTCACAAATCAATACACATTGCTTATAATAATCAAGACATATTAGATTAAATACAACTGTAGCAAATATCTGTGTAGCACTTACTGTGTGCCATAAATTTTTCTAATTTACTAATATTAATATATTTAATTTTCAGTATAATGTTTTGACAAAAATGCTGTTATCCCCACTTTTCAGGTGAGAAAACTGAGATACAGATATGTTACATATTTTACCCACAGCTTGGATTATGAACCTATGAAGTTTGACTTCAGAGTTGTGCTCTAAGAAAATGGTGACTTAATTACAGTCACAGTGGCTGATGTAAACCAACAGCTCTGGTTACAAGCACCGTGAGGGCAGAGGCTTTGTCTGTTTTACTCTCCACTATACATTCAAATAATTGTTGAATAAATAAATGAATAAATGAATGCATCAGTGTGCCATATGACTAGCTGGGGCACAAGTTACTGAATTCAGGAAGCCTAAAGGCAATGATGATCCAATTATCAGTCATCCGAGACATTGTTTTGTTAATTTCTGTAGGTGATTATTTTCAACTAGCTCAAGGCTTGTGGTCTCTGCAAGGTCTCCATACACAGGGTCTCCAAATTCATCTTACAGAAGAGCTGCCTCTGAATCAATAGTAGTAAGATGAGGCAGAACTTTTTTTTTTTAACCACACATAGCTTAATCTAACTCTGTCTTCACAGTGTCTCATAAACTTGATTGTGTGAAATAAAATTTTACTTGTAAAATGATATATTTATTGACAACTTACAATAAATCATTCATAGTAAGAAAAAAGACATCACATTGTCTGGAAAGAAGGGCAGAGATTAGTGTCTTGTCAAATCAACTTTAGGGTGTACCAAATGGTACAATTAGAATACACTAAATTTAATTTGCAAGATCTGAAGTAGTTCTTTGCTGGGAAATGCTAATGCTTCTCCTTCAACATTTAAACAAAAGTCTTTTAGAATTCAATTATTTGGTAAACACAGCACTCATCTTCTTTTGCTCAATAGTGGATATCTATGTGTCATGTTGACATTAATATAAAAACGTCTATTTGGCAAATCCTGTTTCTTTTTATTGTTTTCCTTGAGCATTCACAAGAGCTCATCTTCCCTTAGTCATCACAAAAGGAGAGTACTGATAAGTGCCTTGTGATGTGCCATGTGGGATACTGAGAAGAGTAGGAAGTAACCTCAAAGAGGTTTAAAAGTAAAAATATATATCAAAAGTTTAGAAATAAGTGTGTAAGTGTTATCAAAAGTGAAAAACGAAGATTAGTATGTAATGAAAAAAGTTGGAAGGATTTGTGAAGGAGATGGAAAGTATGATTTTTATCATGCATTTAAAGTATCAGACTGACATGGGGCAGGAGAAAAGGTGTAACTATAAGATTTAACTTAGTATAGGGTTGATGTTGGATAATGCAGAGATAAGACC